>NW_027555625.1:409151684-409751684 GCF_003287225.1 Phascolarctos cinereus | reverse complement strand
TGGGGAAAACTGCAGTTACATTTTGATTCCCTGAGGCTTACTTACTCCCCTCTGCACTCCTGAATCCTTCTTCATGGAGGTTACAGGGAAAAGTTAGAACAGCTAAAAACATCTTAGCAGATTCTGGAGATTTTGTGATTAATCATTAAGGAGTTTTGAAATTCTTCCTTACAACCCTGGTCACTCTTTTCTCCCACTCCCTTCCCTTGAGAAATCAAGAGGGTATCTGGAGAAGAGAGTTTCACCCTTTCCCCCTCATCTTTGATTTCACCCTTCCCCACCTGGGGAAAAGAAGGAGGGGGGAGGGGCAGCAGCTACAGTGTAGGTCCCCCTGGAAATGGCCTTGGACCCTGGGGCAACCTTTGCCTGGAAACCACCCAGGTTCAGCACATCCTGCTCAAGGTAAAGAAGCTAGCCTCCGAATTTGGGTAAGCATGCTCTTTTAAAGCTATAGTTTTAACTGTTAATGAGATGTTGATTCTCTGTGTAAAGTGATCTGTAAATGCATTTAACAAAATGAAGTCACCTGATTGGTAATGGTTTGTTTCAAGTTTCAAATTGGTAAACTTTTTCTATCAGTTATGTCAAGCAACTTTTCATAATTTGGCTACCGCTAAAATAATTTGGCTATTATTGGTTATTTTAATGTGTAAACTTGTCAAAAAGGTTGTTTGGGTTTTGTCTTGCTAAGAATTTGGAATTATATAGGAATAATCTCTAACAATTGGCTTTTTATACTAGGATAAATTTAAATTTGAGATGTAAATCTTGGGAAAGTTTTTCCTAAACTGTGATTAGTGAAACTTGCTATTGGAAGTAAAAGCTTACAGGATTTTATTTTGAATTGGCTGATGGATCATAATCCATCGATAATCAATAATCTGCCATCTGAGGGAAATGCCACAAGCTACTCAGAATTTGATACTGGTGGGAAGTCAGCACCTGTAAAAGCTGAGAGGACAATTTTAGCCTCAGTCTAAGATGGGATCTTCCTGGCTTAGTTTCCCCATTATGTTCCTTTGAAAAGGAATGTTACCCACCTGGATATTCCTGAGTCTGGTTATGAGGTGGATTTGATAATAATGAGGATGAGAACTAGACCCCAAAAAAGGAAAAACCCTGGACTTTCCCACATGGCCAAATTTCGTCGTTCAGCTGAAGCTATAATCCCATCAACTGGCTATGCCCAATCTGTTACCCTTAACCTAGCCTAGCCCTCCATTGTCTTACCTCCCTATGGGGGGGGCACCTGATGTTTTATCCTGTCACATTTGGGACCTGCAGTCTTTTCTGTCAGATTTGTGTCATCCAGAATATAGACCATTCACCTAGAGTCGATAGTAAACAGTGAGTACCAGCCAATGTCCTTCCATCATTCCCTGGATGCAGCCTGTGCTCTGTTCCAGTCAACCTCCTCTTTGGGACCCCCTCAAGGCAGGGGACAGCTCTATTCCCCTTGCCAGCAGGAAGCAGTTTCAGAAGCCAAGACCTTTGCCCCTTACCCCAAAAGAATTTGGGTCCCATTTGTTTGAGGGGGGAATGATGAGGATGGGATCTAGACCCCAAAAAGGAAAAACCCTGGACTTTTCCTACATGGCCAAATCTCTGGCTTCACCTGAGGCCATAATTCCATCAACTGGTCTTTCACTGTGGCTGTGGCCAATCTGTTACCCTTAACCTAGCCTAGCCCTCTATTGTCTTACCTCCCTATAGCCCCTGGCCGCTTCCTAACCTTAATCCTAGCTAGGCTCCCCATTCTCACTTGGCCACTTGGTCCAGGTCCCTGGAGTTCTGTTACCTCGTAGACTCCTTGGCCACTCCTAGATCCCTCCCATAGTCTTTCTGTGTATAAGGCCCATCCCATCTCCATTAAGATGCTCAGATTCTTAGAATCTAGCCAGTAGCTCACTAACTTCAGACTCCTTAAGAGTCTGCCCAATATGAAGGATGTTCTAAAAAACCTCGTCATTGGCTGAGAGAAGGCTTGGGTTGAATTCTTTCAGGCATGTTGTGATTTCGGGGTCCCAGCACCACTAAACCTCAACACTAGGGGACTTCAATAGACATACTGATTCTCCCTCAAATACCCTAATCACTCAGTTCCTTAATCTACTAGCTTCTCATGAGCTACTCCTCCACGTTACCTCAGCTACACAAAAGATGGTCACTCCTTTGATTTTTCCATCACCCACAAATGTCCCACCTACATGTTCAAGAATTCTGAAACCCCCTTATCTGACCATAATCTGTTGACTTATCACCTCTCCCTCTGTCTTCCCTTATATAACCCTGCTCTTCATCCACACTGTGACCTCCAAGATCTTGACCCCTTAATTCTCTCCCAGGCCATCTCCCCTGCACTAGCCACTCTCTTCTTCTCCCCATATTGACCCTTTGGTGAACCAATTCAACTCTGTAGTCGTCTCTTGAGTACCTTATATGACTGATTACACCTAACCGAGCCTCAGCCTCAGATCAATTTCCATCATTCATTGCCTTCTCTCTTACACCTGCACTAAAGGTGGAGAAAATCACACAACTGTTCTGACTGGGTTCACTAAAAATTTGTGTTACACACTCTCAAATGGGCCCTCATTTCTACTAGGTAATCCTTCTGTACTTCTGTCATCTATTTTGATGTCCCATAGGGGCTCTTCCAAACCTTTTCAAAACTACCATCGCTTCCCTTTTCCCCACTGTCTTAACTGAGAACCTTTCCTTATATTTTACAGAAAAAATTAAAGCCATTTGCCACAAATTCCCTATTTTCCCCTCTTCCTCATCTCCTATCACTCAGGTTCCTTCTGCCACCATCTCCTCCTTCACCTCTGTCTCATATGATGAAATGGCCTTCTTCCTTACCAAGGCTAACCTGTCTACTTGTTCAAGTAATCTCATTCATTCCATCTCCAACAGATTGGTCCCCCTCTGTCATCCCTCATCTTTCACTTATTTTTAATCTCTCTCTCTCTCTCTCTCTCTCTCTCTCTCTCTCTCTCTCTCTCTCTCTCTCTCTCTCTCTCTCTCTCTCTCTCTCTTTCTCAAACATGCCCGATGTCTCCTGTATCCTCACTTGATCCTTACATCACTGCTAAGTATCATGCTGTATCTTTTCTGCCCTTGGCAGATAACTTCTCAAAAAGGCCTTTTATAATAGATGCTTCCACTTTCTCTCCTCTCACTCTCTTCTTATAATATGGCTTCCAATCTTATCATTTCACTGAAATTGCTTTCTCCAAAGTTACTAGTAATCTCGTAGTTGCCAAATACAAATGGTCTTTTCTCAATCCTCATTCTCCTTGACTTCTCTGTAGCCTTTATTGATCATCCTCTCCTCCCTGATACTTTCTTCTCTCTAGTTTTTTGGGATCTGCTCTCTCCTGGTTTTCTTCTTGCCTATCTGACTGATCCTTTTCTGTCACTTTTGCTGGATCCTTCTCCAGATCACACTGTAGGTATCCCTCAAATCCCTATCCTGGGCCCTCTTCTCTTTTCTCTCTATACTACTTTCCTGAGCCATCTCCAGTTGTCCTGATCTATGTCTCACCACTGGACCCAGGTGGCTCTGGAGGAGAAAGTGAGGCTGGGGACTTTGCACAGCCTTCCCCCACTGAAATCTAATTCATTAGCGTGTCATGGCATCACCTCCCTGATGATGTAGTCCTCTTTGAAAATGAAGGACAAACAATGACAACTACTTCACTTGGGGATTTCATCAGCTCCCATGAATTTAATTATCATCCTTAGCTGATGATTCTTAAATCTGCCTTTCCTGCCCCAATCTCTCTGCTGAGCTCCAAACTTGCATCTTCAATTGCCTTTCGGATATCTCATATTGGATATCTCAACATCATCAGCTAAATATATCCAGAACAGAACTCCTTATCTTCCCCCCCGCAACCCGTCCCCTCATCCTACCTTCCCTGTTGCTATAGAAGGCCAGTCGTCCTGACCACTGGACTGCTGGATCTTGCCGCTGGATTCTGATGACTCTGGAGGACAGAGTGGGGCTGATGACTCTGCCCAGCTCTACCTCACTTAACTCCAATTCACTTGCAAGTTAAGGCATCCTCCTCCTGATATCTTTGGTCCTCTTCAAAAATGAAGGATGAACAACAGCAACGAGAGGGTAACACTGTCTTCTTGGTCCCTTAGCAACATCTCTTGAACATGCCCTCTTCTCCTTTGACACTGCCACCTAGCGCAGGCCCTCATCACCTCATGCCGAGATTTGGTGATAGCCTGCTGGTGGCTCTGTCTGCCTCAGATCTCTCCCCACTCTTTGAAAGTTTTAAGCAGAAGATGGACAAAAAGTTGTCAGATGGGTATTGGGGATTTCTTTTGTGTACAGGTTGGCTAGGAAGAGCTCTTCCAACTCTCAGATTCTGTGGTTCTATGATTCTTTCTCTTATTAAAATTTAGACCTAGCTCATTATCCATATGAAATTCCTTTTCAAGATATAAGGACTCCTGGGTTAACTCAATAAACTATGTATACAACTGCATGTCATATTTTTCATCCATTTGGTTTTTCAAATATGGATGGTTATATCAATCTCTGAAGTAAATATATATCTCACTGAATAGGCCTTGTAATATTCTGGAGCTTGATATGATCAGCACAACATTATCTTTAGAAATAGACATCTAGAGGACCAGACCACCTACAGGGAATCCCTCCTTTAACTGAACTCTGTTTATTCTTAATAGCAGTGACAAATGCCTTTGGCAAGCTTCTATCTTCCTGTTTTATGCCTTGATTAATATCAATATTCCAAGGATTATCAAACAGCTATATATATGCATATATACGTGTGTGTGTGTGTGTGTATATACATATATATATATATATACATATATATATATATATATATATATATGTATATACATATATAAGATTCAAGGAATTTTATATGACTTTATATGTACATGGGGGATACCATGTAGGAGAAAAGACTTTGTTTTCCCTTTTTTTTCCCCACAATCAACAACAGTAAAAACAGTGGGCTCTTGTATTCTCTATACCTTTCAGTCAATTGTGTCAACAGGTCAAACATTTATTAAGAGCCAACTACGTGGTAGGCATCATGCTAAGCACGGAGGATACAAAAAAAGGCAAAAACTGGTTCCTATTGTCGAGGAACTAAGTGTAATGGGGGAGACAACATGCAAACAACTATCTAATTCCCCTCCTCACTTCATTGTTAAGTATCTTCCCTCAACTTTGAGATATATTTAAAATCAATTCTATAATGATTTCAATATTGTATCATTTCCAGCACATGGATTTCTCCTTAATGTAATTGTTCTGGTCAAGCTGCTGCCAAGTTTTTAAACAACCATTTCCATTTCTTTATCTAGCACAATTACTGTTGAGGTATTAGGGCCCAAATTTGGTGGTTCTACTTTTATCAGTAATGAGATTAGATTATTAAAGGAATGCTGATGGATCTGTTTCATTTTCCATCTATATGTAGTCATCCCAGTTTCACCTATAAAGGCTTTTAGCATGGTTTGGCTTAATTGAGTCTTCTGTCAAATTTTTTAAAGGTTCATTTTCTTGCTTCCTGCTTTTTGTTATATTATGAGGCAATCTTGCCAGTAATCTATCATCCTTCTATGTAATATTTTACATAGGATTTTGTGTTTTAAACTGGTGTTGCTTTTGGCTGCCATATTTTTCTACTTGGCAAAGCAATCATGTGTTTTTTGGTTGAGGTGGTGTCTTGGCTTATTTACATCAGTTAAACTTTTCCAAGAAATGGTAAAATTAAAAGCATGACTGAGGATGTGGTAGGGTTGGGTGGGAGAAAATATAGTCCAAAACTTCAAAATTAAATAATGAGCACCTGAGATGTACAAGGCCTATGCAGGGCACTGGAGATACAGAGATTAAAAAATATATGTGTTGATCTCTGGGTGCCCCCAGACTAATAGTAGGCAGGGTGAAATAAGTATACAAGAAAGCAACAAGACAGGTAAATAGAGTATGTTATTTGGAGTCAGAAGATCTGGGTTTGAATCCCTCCTCAGACACATTACCTGAGATAATGAGAAAATTATTTAAACTCTCAGGGCTTTCTGTTTCCTTTCTGTAAAATGGGGATATTACTTGTACCATCTGTGTTGCATAGTTGTAAGGAAAGTACTTTGAAACTCTTAGCATGCTATATAAATGTGAATAATTATGAAACAAATTAAAATGTTTAAGTACATAAGAAAAGTTAGACAGAATGGTCCGAGAAATTAAGGAGGTATACAAGCTGTATGTTTGATAATTCACATTTATATAGAACTTCATAGACAAAGGACTCGCCTGACTATCCTGTGAAGCAGGTAGTTCACATGTCATTATCTCCACCTGCAGATAACAGGCTGGAGGCCTGAGAGAGATGAAGGGACTTGTCCATAGTCATTGATGTCAGAGCTAGGTTTTTTAACTCCAAGACCCAAAGTGCTTTTATAACCATGTCACACTGCTTATAAAGGCATCTTCCCATTTGATTGAATTTAGGACCCTGCTCTCAATCAGTTTAAATCATTCAAAATAAATACAATTCAAAATTAAGAATTTCTCATTTGTTCTTATTATGTCCACATTTGGAGAATAAATCCTTTTATCAAGACATGCCAGAATGGTGTGTTTATTTGCATAGTAAACAAACTGCATTTGAGATAGGTGATGTGGGGAAAGGGACAAAATTTATATCACTAGTCCCAGTGCAGTCTGTTGCTTATGGGTTTAAGCCTTACCCTTAACATAAGTTGAGGAGTTATGTAGGGTATTTTTAAAACCAGTGAAAACATATATCACCTCACCGATGTAGCCCCAATCACATAAAGCACTATAGTGAAAAAGGGGTGTAACTGTTAGACTAGCAGAATGAACACATGCTCTTCAGTTTTTCCCCATGTTAGGAAATAGGTCCTCTCTCATTACTGGCGAGCACACACATTGATAGGTCATAGAGCAAAGAGAGTGCCTTGTGCAGAACAGCTGGGGCCCAGAGCCAGAAATCTCATTAAAGTAAAGCTGCTGCTATTTCCAGCCTGTAATAGAGCTTTGCAGCTTGATCACATTCAGTGAAAGCAGGTCATTACAAACACAGTGCTTTTTGCATATTATCTAAATTGAAATAATAATATGGTCTTTCCTTTCGTGTGCTATATTGATAAATCCCAACTTATGAATGAAACATGTTGATTACTTAGTTAAGAAATAATTAGTTCCATAATATGCTTCCAAGTTTAAGTCTTGATTAGGACACACAAATACATTTTCATAAGTCCTTTGCAGATTATTCTTTTAAAGGAATATGTTCACGAGACAGTCTTGTGAGAAAAATTACTAAATAGTTGGACTTCCCCCTCTTCCTCCCGTCTATTAGAGATGAGATTCAGTGTTATCTTTACTACTTAGCAGGGTGAGTAATTTTATCTGCATGGATTCAAATAGTTCTAGTTTCATTCTGTTGAGTTTGGTTGCCTAATCCCAAAGAGGAAGAACCATAAGCTCTTTCTTTGATACCTAAGCTGGGAATAGTTCCTTATGCCAACATCTATCTTCTAGGTCCGTTATTTAACTTTCATTTCACCACGCCCTGATGTCGTTTATGAACTGGTCAAAGACTCATTTTTGCTAGAGCTCTCAACAGCTATCACCACTTCTCCATGTGAAAAAGAGAAGACATGAGTTCAGGGCTGACAGTAACGCTATGTTTTCTCAGTTTTCGTTGGTCCTCCTCTGGGGTTCATATACTTTTTCCTGAGGCATCCGAGGCATCCAACATTCTGTTTGAGGCAGAATCTGGTCATTCCTGTAGAAACAATGAGGCTTGTATACTCCAAAGGGAAGGGGATATGAAGATTTTTTATGTCTTTGTTTTTTCCATATTTTAACCTGGTGCTTTTTACAAAGGAGAAGCTAGAATGTGGGGATGAATCCGCGTAGTGTTGGACATGACTAGGGAACGTGGAGATGGGCTTCTTCGGCATTAGTGGGGAGCTGCAGATCCTGATGTAAGTAGACACAGAGTGAAAGCACTGCCTCTTCTTTCTTTACTATAGTGGAGACACACTCCAAAAGTCTAGTCCAAGCAGCTACTTCTCATATGTCAATATAAGATCAATGTTATACATAATATCTAATTTTCATTGAGGCAGATGGTTTAAAGGAAAGGGCACTGGACTTGTAGTCAGAGGATCTGGCTTGGAATCCAGCTCTGATACTTACTAAATGTAAAACTGTGGGCAAATCACCTAACCTTTTTGAGTCTCAGTCTCCTCTTTTGTAAAATTGAGATATTACAGACACCATACTACCTATTACACTACCTAGATTACAGCCTTGTTCTGAAACAAAAAAAGTGTTCCATCAAGCTTAAAGTGCTATAGAAATGTGAATTACTACTGTGATAAAAAGGTTATTCTAATACATTTCAAGTGAGTTTTATGTGTGTATTTCACCTGTTGTCTGAAAATCTGTTAACTTTTCACCTTCCTCAAGTAACAGTGACTTGAACTGAATGATGATGGCTTTCGTTGCACCATATTGGCTCATGTGTTTCATAAGGATATACAGATTGCCCTCAATTCAGTCACAGACCCAGAACCAGAAATGTACCTCCGATGCCATCTAGTCCAATCTTCTCATCATACAGATGAGGAAACTGAGGATCATTGAGGTTTAGTGACTTGCTGAAGTTCACAAAGGCGGTAAGCGTCGAAGGTGGGATTAAACCCTAGTCTTCTGAAGCCAACATCAGTGCTCTTTCCATTGAACTGTTGAACTACACTGCCTCCAACCAGCATGACTAAGCAAATTCTACATTTAAGAAACTGCTTTAGGTTGTGCGGATGTAAGAACAAAAATGAAAGAGTACCTGCCCTCAAGGAGCTTGTATTTGTGAGTGTATGTGTGTGTGTGTGTGTGTGTGTGTGTGTGTGTGTGTGTGTGTGTGTGTTGGAGTAGGGGGGGTTAGTGTTGGACCCCAGCATATACACAAATCAAAAATTACAATGTAATTTAAGGAAGAGAAGAGCATTAACAACTCAGGGCAGGATGGATGGGGGAAGACTTCGTGAAGGAAATAGCATTTTAGCTGAACCTTGAGGAAATTTAAGGATTCTGAGAGGCAGGAAAGCATGTTAAGGCATGTGGTAGGAGTGGGTTATGCAAGGAAGAGATAGAAAATAGTCTCTGAGTGGCATGAAGACAGATGTAAGATGGACTTTTGAATCCCGGGAACAGCTAAGCTGTAGTATAAGATAACATTGTAAATTTAGGTAAGAGTTAGATTGTAGAGGGCCTTGTTTACTACATATATAATAGGGATGCACTGAAGGCTTTGAAGCAGGGTAGTGATGTTAGACCTATATCTTAGGAAGATTATTTTGATTATCTTTTGTAGAGAATGGATTAAAGACAGATGACCAATTAAGAAGCCATACAATAATGATGAAAGTCTTAATTAGGGTGGTGACAATAAGAGTGAAGAGAAGGCAATAGAAAAGAGAGGTATTATGGATGTAGAATGGACCACATTTTAAATAAAATATAAATAAAAATTAGAAACAGAGCAACTGATTTTTTATATTTAGAGAATAAAGAAGAGGAACCAAGTCAAGAATGATTCCAAGATTATAAACCTGGCTACTTGGAGAATGTTCATACCCTAAACAGGAATAGGGAAATTTGGAAAGGTGAAAAAGTTTAGGAGTAAAGACGATGAATTCTGATTTGTATGTGTTGAGTTTGAAGTGCTGATAGGACATACAGGTAAAGATAACCTGCAGACAAGTTGTAATGAATAGCAGAAACTCATGAGAAAAATTAGGGCTGAGTATTTACTAAGTGATTACTACTATGTGCTAAGCATTGTTCTAAACACTAGGGATACAAAAGTGAAGATGGTGCCTGCCCTCAATTTGCTTATATTCTAATAGGAAGAAGTGATAAATATAGGGGAATTTTGTCAGTGGAGGGGTATTTTGGTTTGGAAAGTTATAGGGATGATGATGACTATAGCCATAGGGGAGTAGATTGACATACACTTTCTAGGACAAATTGGCTGCTAAGAAGGTGGATGTGGAGTGAAGTAAAATGTGGCTGGAGCCTAGCCTAGAAGTAGGCAACTGCCAATTAGGACAGTGAGACCCAAGGTGGGAATTTCTGGGGATGAAAGAGCTAAGGTTCAACAGAAAATGGTTTTGGGGATGGGAGGTAAGGTGATTGGTGAGAAGATGGCCATGGAATGAAAATATACACTTGGATATATAGATTTAGTAGTCATATGGGATGAATTTGTAATTGAACTCATATGAGCAGTTGAGAACATAAAAAGAGAAATAGAATGAGAAGAGAAGAGAGGCTAGAATTTAAGAGTGGAGGAAAGCATATTGCTAAACTGATTAACTACAGAGTCAAGACTGTGAAGAGAGAAAAGTGAAACAAGAGATAGAGAAATACATTGAAGGAACAGAAGAATAGAGTGACTGGAAGTTGTGGTTAGAACAAAGCCTTGGGACAATCAAAGCAGAGGTAAAGAAGTATAGGGTAGTTTGATCAGATAGGGAAATCTCACAGTTTGACCGCAGGTCAAACCCAGCATTGGAATAACTCCTGAGCCCAGAAGTGTGTTGGGAGGAAGGACCCTTGCCAGAGCCTATAGCATGGAGAGGTCCTGGAGCCATGTGACAAGAAGGAGCCCCTAGGATCCCTTGAAGGAGGGACCTAGTCTTCCCCACTATACTCAGGACTGGGCAGACTCTGTCCACATCATTCCTTTATGGCAACCTGGCCAAAGTGTAGGTGCTCTCTCCTCTATCTACCATGAACAAACCAAGGAAAACTCCAGCCTCAGTGAGGAAATATCTTTGTTTGAGAGATGAGCATGGGATAACCCTGGAAAGGCTCCACAACAAGTCTAAGTAAAGTGTCAGAGAAAAAAAAGATGCCCTAGTCACAGGAACTCCAGCAGTATTTTGTGGAACTAAAGCTAGAGATATAGACTGGGAAAAAGTAGGGAGGAAAGAATGGTAAGGAGAATGGACACATAAGAACAGATAGTGAAAAACCTCACTCAAGGACTGAATTCCATAAAAAATTAGAATGGGCTATACAGAAGAAAACAATCACTCAATAATCTAATAAGAAATATTTTTTGAAAAAAGAATTTAAAAACAAGAAAATATAAGAAAAATAATATCAAAAACAATTGAACTAGAAAATAGATTAAGGATGGACAATCTAAGAATTATCAGATTCTCTGAAAATTATGATCAGAAAAAAACTCTAGATACTGTATTTCAGGAAATTATAAATGAAAATTTCCCAGAACTCTTAGAATTAGAAGACAAAGTAAAAATAGAAAGAATATACCAGAAAGAAACTCCAAAATGAAAACTCCCAGGAACATCATATTAATAAAATCTAGATCTTCAAGGTGAAAGAAAATATATTCTAACTAGCCAAAAAGAATGAGTTCAAATATCAAGGAACTACAATAGGGACTATATAAGATGTAACATCTGCCACTTTATAGAAGAGGAGAGCTTGGAGTATGATATTCCAAAAGGCAAGAGATAAAGGTCTACAACCAAAGATAACCTATGCAGCAAAACTAAATGTAACCTATAGGGGGAAAAAATGAACCATTAATGTAGAGATCTGAAGCATTCTTGGTGAAAAGACCTGAATAGACTGAGACAGAACTGAGTAGACATTTAGAAATGGAAATGTAGGAACAAAGAAAAACGTAGAAAGATACACGTATTTGTATAATCTAAAGGGAATATGTAGGGATGAAATGTTTATATGTTTATATGGGGTAAAAATAAAATATCTTTTCAAAACCCTAATATCTTTAGGGGTCAAAGAGCCAGAGAAAACTAAAAGTACCTGAGGATGTATAAGTGGTTTTGTTTTGTTTTAATCATCTTAGATGAAGTAAAAAATAAGAGCATCAGGGGACTATACTAAGAAATGAGGAAGAAGGAGAGTTAAATCACTAGTGCATAATAGAGCTGTGTGAGATAAAGAGTGTAAAAAGCTGTGGAAGAGTTGGCAGAACAGGTATTCCATGCACCTTACTTTAATCTGAATCAGATAATGGAAGATTGAGCAAAATTACAGTTATCCCTTTTACGTCTCAGGGATTAGGGGAGCAGCACTCCTATGATCTAGAAAATCCACTTAAATTTTTTTGTTCCAAGAGAAAAAGTGAATTTTTTTCTTTTTCTTTTATGGGATGTTTACAGTACCTTATTGTAAAATTTGGGTATATTTATGGTATTGAAAGATAAAATATATTGATATACAATAGTAGACAAATATTTTATGCTTTTCTGAGTTTCTGGACTTTTTCTGTCATCTGCTTGGCCTCATCTGCAGCTTTTTCAAAACTCCCCCCAAATTTCCTTTTAATTCTTATGCTGACCTGTGATAAATCAATACCAAAATGGGAAAAGTCATGATGTGGAAGGGCACACACAAATCTCAATATAGGACTACATTAAACTCAAAAGAGAAATAGAAGAAGACAGACAAAGGACAAAGGAAGGGTAGACTGGGGTCTAAGAGTAATAGTAGCATAAGTAAGGGAGTAGGTATAGGCAAAATAGTCTTGAATGTTAGAAAGAGGATTAAAAGGAAAAGAAGAAAGAGTAAAACATTGAGACAGAAGTAGGCTAAGAAGAGAAGAGAGTTGCAACAGAAAGGAAACAAGCTGTTTCACTTATAAGATTCCAAGTACCAGGCAAATTCTCTCTTCTGTCTCCTTCTTATTTGTGAAAAGAGGGATGGTGGAGTAAAGAGAGGAAAAAGTACAAGAGTACAGGATGGAGGGAAGTACACAATTCACAATCATAGCTCTGAAGGTACATGGGATGATCTCATAAAATAGAAGAGTATAGAAGAATGGATTTGGAAGCAGAATGTGACAATTTGTTGTTTATAAGAAATTCACTTGAAATACAAAGATTTATATGAAGTTAAAATGAAGGGCCAGAGCAAGATCTAGTATGCTTCAGCTCAACTGAAAAAATAGGGGTAGCAATCCTGATTTCACATAAGACTATAGCAAATAGAGAACAGATGAAAAAATAAACAAGGAAAGTACATTATGCTAACAGGCACCATGGGTAATGAACTAATATGTGTACTGGAAAACATAGCATCTAAATACTTAAAAGGAAAAGAAATTATTTCAAAGGAGAAATAGAGAGTAAACTATAATAGTAGGTGATTTTAATGTTCCCTTTCAGATCTAGACTGCTCTAACCAAATGATAAACAATGAGGAAGTAAGGGATCTAAATAGAACTTTAGAAAAATTAGAGATGGTAGACTCCTGGCAATTACATGAAAAAGAATTTATATACCTCTCAGCTGTACATAGTATCTTTAAAAAAAATCACCACATCTTAGGGCATAAAGACCTCATCCAAGAAAAAAAGCAGAAGTGCTAAATACATCATTTACTAACCATGACACAGTAAAATTATATTAAGTGATAGAATATTAAAGAAAGTATGTAAAAGTAACTGGAGGTTAAATGACAATTCTAAAGAACTGATGTGTCAAAGAACAAATTATGGAAGCAATATACAATTTCGCCAAGTAATATAGCAATAAAGAGACCACATACCAAAGCTCATGGCATACAGCTAAATAAATTTTGAAAGGAAATTTTATATTTTTAAACATTTTCATTAACGAAGAAAGGAAATAAATAAATTGGGCATGCAATTAAAAGAAACTTGAATAAGAACAAATAACGCCCCACCAGCAACTAAATAACAAAGTAGAAATTCTGAAAACTAAAGAAGGAATTAAAAAAAATAAAAGCAAAAAGACTAAAAATAAACCTGAACTGCTCTAAAATATTAATAAGATGCACAATTAACTAATATGATTTTTTAAAAATCAGCAAAAGAGGAAAGGGGTCTACTCGTACAAAAATGTTTATAGCTGTTCTTTTAAATGGTATGTAAAATTGGAAATTAAAAGGGCATATTCTTATTGGGGAATGACTAAAGAAATTATGGGATATGAATGTAATGGAATATCATTGTGTCATAAGAAATGATGAAATGGAAAATTTCAGAAAAAAACTGAAAAGACATTTATGAACTGATGCAGAGACACTAGGAGAACAACTTATACAATGACAAAATTATAAGAAGAAGCAACTTTGAAAGACTTTAGGTCTCTGATCAGCACAGTGATAATCCCCAAGTCCAAGAAGATAAAGATGAAATACATCATTCACGTTCTGGCAGAAGAGCAGTGAAGTTAAAATGCAGTGGGAAGCATACATTTTTGGACAAAGCTAACATAGGAATTTGTTTTGCCAGACTATATAAATATATATTAAGGAACTGGTTTTGCTTTTTGAATTTGCTTAGTGGGAGGGGAGCAGTGAGAGGGACAGATTAATTTAAAAAATACCTATTACTTGAAAAATAGAAACAAAATATAAAGAGAGGAAAAGTTTATAAAAAAATGGTGAGGATAACTAGTATCTATCTAAAATCAGCAGCATTATCTGTAACAGAGATAAGCTAGAAGCCTCTCCATTAAAATCAAGGGAGAAACAAGGCTACCACTATTATTCAATATTGGGACACTAATGCATTGTTGGTAGGATTGTGAACTGATCTAACCATTCTGGAGAGCATACATAGTATGCATACCCTTTGATCTAGCAATAACTCTACTAGGTCTGTATCCCAAAAAGATTAAAAAAAAAAAAAAGGAAAAGGACTCATATGTAAAAAAAAATATTTATAGCAGTTCTTTTTTGTGGTGGCAAAGAATTGGAAATTGAGGGGGACACCCATCAATTGGGGAATCGCTGAACAAGTTGTGGCATATGATTGTGATGGAATACTATTGTGTTGTAAGAAATGATGTGCACAACGCTTTCAGAGAAACTTGGAAAGACTTACATGAACTGATACAAAGTGAAGTGAATAGAACCAGGACATTGTACACAGTAAGTAACATTGTAAGATGATCAACTGTGAATGACTTAGCTATTCTCAGCAATACAACAATCTAAGACAATTCTGAAGGACTTAAGATGAAAAATGCTATCCAACTCCAGAGAAAGAACTGATGGAGTCTGAAAACAGATTGAAGCATACTTTTTTTTAAACTTTCTTTCTTTTTCTTTTTTTTTTTTGGTCTGTTTTCTTTCACAACATGACTAATATGGAAATATGTTTTGCATGATTGTATACATATAATCTATATCAAATTGTTTGCCTTCTCAATGAGGAGGAAGGGGAGAGAGGGAGAGAATTAGGAACTTAAAATCTAAAAAAAAAATGTTAAAAATCATTTTTATATGTAATTGGAAAAAAATAAAATATTAAAAAAAAAAAGAATAGTGTGCTTCTGGTATGTAATTCTAGCATCCTAATCCTGTCTTTCTCGTCAGAGCAAGATTTAAATACATGTAGTTTTAATGTTGTTTATTTAACATGTATTTCCAGATATGTAATAGAAATGCCTAGGTACTCACTAAAGTCAACCCTTAGTCAGCTACTGCATACTGCACACTCTGGTTTTAATCATTAGGCATTAGCAGCTCTTCCCCTGACTCCCTTTCTATGATCATGAATCTATGCTCACTTCAGCAATGCTTCAGTGCTTACCACAATTATCTATTAAAGACTCCAGTAGGAGAGTCTCTAAGCAGTTGTGTGACCTTATTAAGAGAGAAGACATTACTTCCTTCCCCTTCCCCTTCACTTTTAGGTTTCATCTGGAGTGTAGTTTCTTGAAGCAGTATTCTGTTTCAAGAAAAATGGGGGGAAATTCTCCTCAAAGCTCTCTGAAAAGGAGACCAAATAATTAGAACTACTCACTGTCTTCTTTCCAAATAGGAAAAGGTTACTCTATCATACTTGTATGCCATTCTAATGAACTCTTTCCTTTCTTCTTTATTTGCTTCATTTATACTAGAAGATGTTTCTGTGCCAAGTAGGGTCCCAGAAGTTTTTATAAGCTGCCATGGTCTTGGCTCCTTTATTGAAGGACAATGAACAAATGACCAAATAACTAAAAAAAAAAAAATCCCACATTTGAACAAACCAGAATGCTTAAAAAAAACCCCCAGAATTATATAGTACTTTTCTCAACCTGCCTTTCTCTATTAATATAAACCTAATTATTATTAAATTCCTAAAACAAAAGAGTAAAAACCCAGTGGCAGAACATGCTTCCTGGAACCCCCATGTCATGATCACAGATGCTATGGAGCATAAATAAGTGAAAGAGATTGGAAAATGGCCAAGAAGCAGGACTGAGGCCCAAATGGAGCCAAATTGGAGCAAAGTTCCAGTGCAGTCAGTTGTCTGACATTGATGGGAAAGGAGTGAATTTTCCAGATTAATGAAGTTGAACCTATGCATACCCCAAAACTTTTAAAAATGTTATTTTAATAACTTTCAATTCAATTTAATAAGCACTGATTCAATGCTATTTTGAGATAGGCACTAAGCTAGGAACTAGAGCTACAAAGACAATTAAAAAAAACCTTCTTGCCCTTGAGTAATTTGAAGTCCACTAGATAGAAATTTTTAAAGCATGTGTTACATATTTCCGTGCCTTCTTGAAATAGGCCTTAGTCTTTTCTTAATGATCTAGGGTCATCATCTGCTCGTTTGTTTTCCCTCTATAAACCTCAGCTTCCTACTCACACTACCTATCTCATAGGTAGGTTCACAAACTTCAAAGTACTCTAGAAATGTGCTGTTTTTGTCGTTAGCATTATTATTAGCATTATGAACATCAGTTTCTAGCAAATCTCTGCCTATCCTAAAAGCATATAGCATTTGTATCAGTTGTACTGTGATGAACCCTGGGATGACTTCATTGTCTACTGAAGTAAGTTCTGATTGTTCCTATATTAAATGGCTCCAGGACACTGGGATTTCTAAAGTTCATAGGAATATAGACTTAGAGTTGGAAGGGACCTTAGAGGTCATCTAGTCTTTATACAGAGAAAGACACAGCTAGTAAGTAAGTGGCAGAACTGGGATTTGAACCTAGGCTCTCTGACTCTAAATTCAGCACTTTCTAAAAGCTGTTTTCTTCTTTTTGTAATTACTCTGTTTTTCTGAATCTCCCTCTTATCTCCTCCTTTTTTTTTCTTCACTGTGTCAGGTATCATTTCTTGATGCCTTATGTATACCTTGCCATTCCCTACCCTATTTAGTTGGCTTCTCCTACCTGCTATGTCTGAATACTGGGCAACGTTGATACATGGAACATAGGTTTTAGAGCTGGAAAGGGTTTTAGAGATCATCTTATCCAACCTCTTCATTTTACAGAGGAGGAAACTGAGGCCTAGTGAGACATTACTTGTCCAAGGTCACCCTGGTAAAAGATCCAATCTTTTTTCTCCTATGTCATCCTGCTTCAGAACAAGAAGCTGTGTGAGAAAAATTGTCATTTTTGGCCATGACTGCTGCTCCCTATAAGGAAGTTTCCCTGACTCCATTTGACTTTGAACTGTAGGAGGTGGATGAAGGAATCTAATTGACCTGATGACATTTCAAGAACTCACCACACTTCTCTTGAAAAGCTGAGATTCAAGAATTCCCAGCAACTAGGCTATTCCCTACTCCTGGTGGCATGAGGTTGAGAGAGGGTACAAGTTCAACTGTGACTTTGTTGCTGCCTCTCCATGCCTGGGTCCAAGGACTGTTGCTTCTCTATCACTGTCCCTCCCCCACCCTATGACCCTAGTATCTCTTATGCCCAGAAACTCTGCCATTAGTGACTGCTGGGGAGAGGCTATCCAGATGCTCGAGCTTTCCACTTCTGCACCTCCACCCCTTACAATCAAGGTCCATACATAGCTTTCTGATCCATGCTCTGCTGGTTCAGCAGCTCTCCAAAAAGAGAGTTCACTCAGTAACTGATCGTACCATAGTTATAGACCTCACCACAATTCCCAACAACCTGAGCCAATCAATTCATACCAGACTGATGAGACTTAAGGAGTCATCCTCACTCCTCTTAAGGAAGTTCTGAGGGAATGCCCACAGCCCTCCAAAGGATGATGCTGTCAAAGTCCCAAGACTTATCTTGTCAAGTTGATCAGATTCTCCTGATCAGCTTGTTCATTTATACTGATGGATCACTGTTGACATGAACTTTTCAACTCTCAGTTTAGCCCTTGGATTTAGTCACCTCATCGATTCCATCCTGAACAGACATGACAATTTCATTTGCTTCCTCAACAAAACTGACCCTGTCCTCCTTCCCTGAGAAAGTCTACTCCCTCAGGTCCTGTTAATCCCTCTAATTACTGGCACACATCCAACCCATCTCATTTTGTTAGAGGGAGACTAATGCTATGGCTTTGGCAACCAAATCACTAAGCTCAAAATTGTATCTAAGTAAATAGTAGATAGGCTCTGAGTGGGGGCCTAACTTTACTAATAAGTAAGGTACATTGACTTAAGTGACATTTATTTTGGATTTTTGTTGTCGTTTCCTTCTAAATTCTTAGCTGTTTTCTGGATGACATACAAATAAGTGAGATGTTACAGCATCAGATTTATTTAAAGAAAGGTAAATCTATGGCTTTTGAATTAAAAAAAAAACTCCATACAACTATGTATACATACAAAAGTGTTGTGTTTAAGTATCATGTTCTTAGCTTATTGATGCTTATTTTTTGAGACAATGTCAAAAAGTCTTTGCAGTAAATGCACGTTATACTGATTGCTTTCTCATACTCTGTCAGGGATGTCCTTACTGCATGGAAAAATAGATTGCTTTGACAGGATATTTTTTTTGTGATGTGATTTACAAAATTATGTATTTAAGTTAAACCATATAGTTTCTAGTTTCCTTTATTTAAAGCCATCTATGATATTTGTACTTTTATTAATTATACTTTATGCTTCCAAAATATTTTATCATGCAGTTTTATCATTTGATATTCATAGTAGTCCTAGAAAGCAAGTAGGGCAGATATTGTCATCAGTGTTTTTACAAGGAAATCGAAGCTCAGATAGATGAAGTGATCTGTTCAGTCTTTTCCAAATCAAAAACCGTCTTCACTAGTGAAGCACTTTACCACTTCCCTGGGGGAATACAGCAGCATCACTGACTTGCTAAATGAAGAAGCTCTAGGAGAGCTCAAAAAAACCTTGCCAGAGAACCTGAGTCACCCTGTCAGAAAAAGACCAGCAGCAATAGCCCAAAGCCCTTTTCTGTGCTTCCCACTCTGTTTTCCCACTAGGGGGGAGGGGTGGAGTTAGAAATCAACTAGCCTCCAACTCCCCAAAAATGTCCCCTCCCCCTACTAGCATGAATCAGCATCAGTCCCCAGGTCCAGGATCCTGCTAGACTCAGATAAGAACCCTATAAACCTACCAGGTGTTATTGGTTTGGGAGAGAAGCCTCATTCCCTCTGGAGCCTCAGTGCGGTACTCAATTCTCCCTGGAACCCAGTTTACCTCACCTGTTTCCATCATTCTCCCTGACTGCCTTTCATTTTGCATGTCTCCCCTCAATAAAGCCGGTTTACATTACTGTCTTGTTGTGAGCTCCATGTTTCCTTGTAGTGGGTCTTTCCAATCTTCCTGTGTCTGGACTGAAACAATTATACCTCTTTAATGGTTCATAAGGTTGTTATTAGGAAGGCACTTTGTCATCCTCAAAATGCTATAGAATTGTGAGTTGTTATTATCCCATTGATGACATACACCTAGAGTAAAAGTTGTCAGGTTTTGTGCATTTGAGCATCTCCAGTCCTTATTCTAGCTTTGGCATTGTAGTTCACTTTGGTTGTCAGGTCCTGGTGGACTTGTTTGTAAGAAATAACAATTTCTCACATTGACAAAGCACTTTGAATTTTACAAGACACTTTCTGGTTGTAACCTGACCTCTGGGTCAGATTCATGTCCTGCCATTCCCACCTCACAGGAGTGGGTAGATTCTTGGCCACTCATTCCTTCTGGCACTGGTGAGGAGAAGATGGGTCATTCCCAGAGGGCGTGTTATACTCATAACTATCTTGTTAGGTAGGTAGCACAAACATTATTTAGCTGAAGAGGAAATTAAGACACAGACAGGCAAAGCCATTTACCAGCATTCCCAAAACTAGTAAGTATCAGATTTTGGTGTTGTTGTTGTTAGGTAGCTTCAGTTGTATCTCTTTGTGTCTCTTTGTGACCCCATCTGGGCTTTTCTTAGCAAAGATACTGGAGTGATTTGCCATTTCCTTCTCCAGCTCATTTTACAGATGAGGAAACTGAGGCAAACAGGGTTAAGTGACTGGCCCAGGATCACATAGCTAGTGTCTGAGGTCAGATTTAAACTCAGGTCTTCCTGACTCCATGCTCAGTGCTCCAACCACTGCTCCAGCTAGCTGCCCCCAGTAAGTATCAGAACCAGTATTCAAACCTGAGTCTCCTGACTCTAGTTGTATTGGCTCTTGGCCTAGGGATCTTTTCTCTATACCATTATGCCTCTGCTGCACCTTTAGTGTCCTCTGTATCTATCACTTTCTGACTACAGTTAATCAAAGAGCTGCTATTATTATCCTTCATTTCCCTTCTTCAACTGACGTACCTAAATAAGACTTTTGCTCTCTATGGTTCATACTGAGATCATGGCTCTTTCTAGTTTTACCAATGTAACTAGATACCATGCCTTCAAATTTTAAAGGAGGGGAAAGCTTCCCACACCCTAGTGAATGCTGTGAGCTGAGACAAAAGAGGGAGGCTACAGTGTAAAAGGAGTTCAGAATGTACTATACAAGACCCGTTGTCCACCCAGATGGTCTGTTCTGACGCAGCATAACTATTCTTTGTAAATCTGCACTGGGCCTCGCAAGCCAATGAAGTAGGGCCTAGGACACACTGCACAGAGTAGAGATGAATTTCATCTTTCATTTTCTTTTGGCAGCTGTGTTTTATTTATGGCTTGCAAAGTGAGGGCATAGGCATCTACCTCCAGAATCTGCCAGAAGAAGAGAAAGTGATTGTGATGCATTTGTCCAGCCTGAATAATCAGCACCGTGATGTCAGTCACAGTGGCCTTTTAATTAGTGTGCTTCTGTGCAGCACAGTCTTCGTATCATCTCTACATCCGAGTTTCTTCTTCTTGTTTTCTTGTCTAACACAGAGCACTGCACATTTCAGTAATGGAAGGAATTACATCACATGTCTTCTTGTTGCCAATCTCACTGCTAAACTTTACTGCTATCAAAAATGTGGCTCAGAGGGCTGGCAAGTATTTGCACAGCTTATATTGGAAGAGAAAACAGTGCAAAATCAAGAATGGCTTCTGTATAGTTGCTGCTGTTACTTGTCAGCTGAGAAAGGTGTGATGTCTTCTCCTTCCTTTGCAGCTATCCATAGTCTTCAGTACAGTGCTTAACTCACAGCAAATATACATATATATGTTGTTGCCTCCCTTCTCAGAAAATAGGCTAGGTCTACATAGCATGATATAAGGTGGAAGACAGAGAAAATATTTGAATAATCCAGAACAAAAGCCAAACTCTAAGTATGGATGTGCATGTGTGTATGTGTGTGTTTGTTGTTGTGTGTGTATATGTATGTTTGTTGTTGTATGTGTATATGTATGTTTGTTTTTGTGTGTGTGTGTGTATGTAAAATGTCGTAGATGTCTGAGTTCCCTCATCTTGGTCAAGACCAGAAAAAGGCATTTCTAAAGGACTTGGAGGGAAAGTTATTCTTGTGGAATTTCCAATCTGGCTGGAAAACAGGAAGCCCCAGGAATCTAAAAGAAAACCTGTTCTTAGCCAAATTTCCAGCTCATTTTTCCAGAGATCCAGATAAGTGTTAGTGTGTGTCAATTAAACATCAGAGTTTTAAACCAACAGTCAATTTCTTTCCATTTAATTCATTAGTCATGAGAAACAGATCCATGGGCTAGGACTACATTCTATAAGCAGATATAGATAGGTAGAAAATTATCTCTACTCTTAAGAAGGGACCTCAGACTTGATGGTTTAATCTGATCAGCCTAGGAATTAGAGCATTTCTCTGGTCTTACTAGCTGCTACCTTGATGCTGAGAACTGACATTATATATGATACTGAGAGACCTAATATTAACATTTGTCTTTCAGATTTTATGTTGTTTATCCTGACGATGAAAGCATGAGAAAGAAATAGGCTTTTGTAGATAATTTTCCACAGCATACATCTTCATAGTCACATGGTTGACTAAGAGGTGTAGAGAATATAAAGTCTTGCTCTTTTATGGTTTGTTGATATTTTTTTAAAAAGCATTTGATTTGTAAGAATAAAAGTTACTCTTTCAACAAGTTGTCTTTTGTGCATATGTTAAGATTAAAGGAGAACCTAATAGATGAAAACACCAAAAACTTTTTTTCAATGCTAGCCTGAGAATCAATACCAAACAAGGCATCCACTCCTCAAAAGTGCTCACCTGTGTTGTAGAAGATATCTGTCCGAAGTCCAAAAAGAAGAACAATTCCCCATAGTGGGTGAGATCCTTTAGATTCTTGTGCTTATAGATAATATTGTGTTGATTGCATCAAGCCCTCCAGTGCTGCAAAATTTATTTGATGAAATCTATGGTTACTCAAAAGAGTTCAACTTTATAATACACACAAGAAAAAAAAAAGTAGAGGAAGAACACATATTGGCCAGAGAATGACATACAAATTGGAGCAGTAGCCCAGTGTATTAGTTCAGAAGTTACATGTATTTTGGACAAGAATTGCATTTGGACCCAGAAATCAATAGAAGGAAGAGTGTAGACTGGATTGTGATTGAGAAAATGGGCAGCACCTTCAATGAGCCTGAACTGTTCTCTGACAGAAAAGCCTATCCTTTTAACACCATGTTAGTCATCCATGGAAGGACAGCATGGTGTAGATGTGGAGGACGAAGTGCTAGAATCTGGATAATTTGAGTTTATGTCTCTACTGTACAATGGCTGTATGACACCAGGCAACTCAGTTACCCCCAAGTTCATCCAATTTTAAATTGCGGAAGAGTTGCCAGTCTACTGGCACAGATGGTGTACTCACTTGGAGCAAGCTCTCTCCACCAGTTCAATCACAGGCCTAGAGCAAAAGGAAAAAAATTCTTCCGATGATATTCTCTGGCTTCAAATAATAGGGTACCACTATCTCAGGAGAAGCTTACTCTTCTTAGAAGAATGAAAATTGCTGTAGAGCCAAAGGCAATGGAAAGAGCCATGGTACTGTAAGGGTGAGTTGGTTGGACGCTTGCCAACAGTGTCCCCTACTTGGGAGTAGCAGTAATAACAAAAGCCAACATTTGTATAACTCTTACCATGCGCCAGGCACTATACCAAACACTTCATAATTGTTATTTTATTTGATCCTCACAACAAACCTGGGAATTCAGCAATATTATTATCCCCATTTTACCTATAAGGAAACTGAGGCAAACAGAGTGACAGCTAAGTATGCATCTGAGGCCATATTTGAATTCAGGTCTTCCTGACTCTAGGCATAGCACTCTATTCAGTGCTCTGTCTAGCTGTCCCAGTATGAAGGACTTTATGAAGCAAGGGTTAACAAATGGACAAGTTGGGTGGCCTTGCTATCACTGAAACCTAAAAAGAGTCAGAGGGAGGTCTATTTCCAAAAGGAGATAGATTTGTCTTTCTAGAGAGCTCAACACTGTGGCCAAGGGATGTTTCATCACTGGTCTGGCTGAGATGTTAAACCAGGGCAAGCATATATTAAATCTACATCTCGTGTAGTCGTAGACTCCACAGATCTTTTGCCTAAATGCACTTACTCACAGGACAGGGCCTGTGTTATGGTGTGATATCAGAGGCAGCTAGAAGGTTTCCTATTGTCTCTCCAAATACACCTCTAACCTCTTGGCTGCTGCCTAAAATTCCAGTGAAGCCTTCATTCCTTTAGATTACGGCTTTCTCTGTCATTTAACATAAATATAGTGTTGGGAAGGGTATTTATATTAGATTCTCTGGGTGACTAAAACTCAGATATCTTTCTTGAGGGTGGTTTTGATAAAGAGGAGTAAGGAGAGGAGGAGGGCGCTGCGTTGTTGCTTGGTGTTGGGGAGGGATGTTACTTGTGTGGTTGATCAGCAGAGAACTATGAGAATGGGAACCCCAAAGATAAACAGTACTAACTTTATAATTTTAGCTAGGCCTGGCCCTGCATATACATTCACTCATGCAGATAAGACAAGCTTTTTTTTCAAGCAGTTTCCAAAGCTTGCTGCAGGCTCAGGGAGATAAATGATTCAATAACCAATAGGTTGAGGAATGTAACCTTCCCCTTACCCCTCCCCAGCTTTCCCCCCATTGTATTGGGTGGTCTCATATTCATACTAATCATCCTCATCTAACCTCAAATCATGTAAAGCTTTGAAGGCTACGATGATGCCTATTCTTGGAGCCAAAAGCCTTCTATCCACAGTCCAACTCCAACTTACATTTAGAGTCTTATCTCACACAACTCCTTTTTTAGCTTGTGTTCCAGTCACTATTTTCCTTCTTGTCTTGTTTTCTCCCATCTTGATGCCTTCAGTGTCAAGATTTAATTCAGATATTGCCTCCTCCACAAAGCTTTTCTGATCATTCAAAGCTGAAAGGGATGACTTCCTCTTAAAATTTCTTTTAGCATTTTGTCTAGTAGATATCTCTTTTGTACTTTCCATATTTTACCTTTTATTATCAATTTTTTTGTGCATTTCTTATTTTATTTCTCCTTTTCCATTGATAGTAACTTTCTCTAGAACAGGGACTGTGTTTTCTTTTATCCTTGTATTCCTAGCATTTAGAACAATACCTAGGACTTAGGAGGCATGAATGTTTGTTGAATTGAATAAAATTTCTTGAAATGACCTATTATTGTTCCTCAGAGGCCTCAGAGGCCTCCTGTTAGTCCTTTCCAAGTTCCTTCTAAAAATTCACCTCTCTTATTATCATCTAGTACCATCCTAAATATCCCATTTTGATCCTGATGCTATCAAGTATTAGATGATACCCTATTCAAGATGCCTCTATTTCCAAAGTGCTGGGCACACTCATAAAGCTTTGTAAATACAATCATGTTGCTGGACCATTCATGCCACACATAGTCTCACTTCATAGTTAGGATGGCTGTTTACCAACAGAAAGCTCCCAAATTCCATTCTCCATAAAGAGTTTATTTCAGAAATACTGTATACAATGTGAGCCTGTAATAACAAAAGAGTTGCACTGTTCTGTAAGAATTCCCTGAACTCTGCTCTGAATGAAACATGGAGGTAGATCATTACTTTATACTTCTTGTAGTTGAGCTGTTTTTCAGTCATGTCTGACTCTTCATGATCCCATTTTGGGATTTTCTCGACAATGATACTGGAATGGTTTGCGGTTTCCTTCTCCAGCTCATTTTATGGATGAAGAACTGAGGCAAAGAGGGTTTAAGTGACTTGTCCAGGGTAATGTAGCTGGTAAGTGTCTGAGGCCAGATTTGAACTTAGGAAGATGAATCTTCCTGACTTCTGACCTGGCACTTTATCCACTGAACCACCTAGCTGCCTTTTATACTTGGGATTCTAGATTAAGAGCTAAAATGGACCTCAAGATGTTCTTTAGCACAATTTTCTCGTTTTGAAATAAGGAAATTGAGACCCAGACCAGAGAGATGGAGTGATTTATCCAAGAACACATAAGTAGTAGATAAATATCAGAGGCAGAATTTGAATCCAAGTTGTACAAATCTTGTGCTTTATCTGCTGTGCTAGCTATACTGCCTAGCTTGAGTCTTTTAAGCCTTTGCAATTCTCTCAGACATTTACTTCATGCAGTTTCCTCAGTAGAATAATAAAATAGAAAATAATAAGACTTCCTGCTTTATTTACAAGTCATTTTTTAAAAAAAGTTAAGCCTGGAAAGTGTTTAGTTAGCTTGCAAAATGTGCATATCTTCCACCCACCTGCCACAAGAGCCACACAGACCCAGCCTCCTACCTACCCACTCAAGAACAGCATATTCACACATCCCACTCTCATGTACAGCTTCTAAACTTACTATAACCAAACGTTGCTTCAAGTCTTTTCAATTACTATTTTTCATCATCTTCAATCCTATTTTGCTTAGGAGCCAAGGGAATGCTAATTTGACCAAGAAACAATCTTTTTGGCCCCACACGGCTAGACAAGTACTTCATTTCCTTGAATATTCCAGGGAATCCTGAATTACCCGTAATTTATCCTGTATGTATCTTGCTTTGTGTGTTGCTCCCCCAGCAGAATGTGAACTTTTTGAAAGCAGAGGCTGTCCTTGCTTTTCTTTGTATCTCTAGTGCTTGGTATAGTGCCTGACAGGTAGTAAATGCTAAATCAATTCTGATGGATTGATCAAACTTTATTGATAGATATTGTGTATTTGTTCCCTTTCCATAGGATTCCATAGTGCATCCCATAGGATGGGAAGTACAGAGAAGCATTACAGTTCTTCAGGAAGCAAATCAGTGAAAGAACTGAGAAAGAACTGAATAGTATCCCCACTTTCTGGATCCTTCCAACCACTAGAACCTTCTCTTTCAAGGTTGTCTTCCATCTATTGCGTATATGCCTTGTTTATTTACTTGTTTATTTACACAGTCTCTCCATTAAAGTTTTAGCTTCTTGAGAATAGGGACTGTTTTTGCTTTTCTTTGTATCCCTCGCATGTAGCAGAGTGTCTGGTACTTATTAGGCACTTAATAAATACTTGTTGACAGACCTGGAGTCTTAGAAACTGGTTTTATGTGAGCCCTGGCCCAACCACTCCTCAGCCATATGCCCTCGGACAATATACTTCACCTTGCTGAGCCTTGATTGCACGTCTATAAAATGAGGATCATAATGTCTCTCCAGCCTACTTCATGGGCTTGTTGAAAGGCTGAGATAACATTATATATATATAAGAAAAATTTAGAAACTATGAATCATAATAATACCTCAAATATTTGTGACTTTGTCATTGTGGGTACTTCCTCCACCCAAGATGTAATTTGATCCAAAACATGAAGTGCCTACTATGTGCAAGGCTCTGTGTTAGATGTTGGGGATTCAAAGATTGCAAAATAACATGCTACCCTCAAGTAGGCTGCACTTTATTGGAGGAGATAAGATAGATATGATTTGATGCATACAGCCAAGTAAATATAAGGGTAGGGCTTGATGGTGCAAAGGAGAGATTAGGAAGATCTGAGTAAGGGGAGAACACTTTCAGCTTGGGGGAATTAGGAAAGTTTCATAGAGGAGGTAGAGCCCACGCTGAGTCTCACGGGCAGAAAGGGATCCTGAAAGCTAGAAATGAGGAGGGATTATATTCCAAGCATGGAGGACCACCTATGGAAATCCTTAGAGGCAAAATATGGCTTGCTGAATTTAAGAAGTATCAAATAGTTCATTGTGGCTCAAACATATAATTTACGAAGAAAAATAATGTGAAATACTACCAGAGAGGTAAATTAGAATGAATTTGTGAAGGGTCTTCAATTCCAAGTTCAGTAGTTTATATTTCATTCTATAGTCACTAGGGAACCACCCACTACATGCAGCATTATATTGGAAAACGATTTTGGCGCCTGCACGATGGATACATCGAGAGAGGAGGGGGGCTGGGGCAGAGAGAGGCTGGTTAGAATGCTGTTTCAGTAGTTCAGGATCGAAGGCTCAGAGTGGTGACCATGTGAGGGAAGATAAGGAGACTAGTACAAGAGAGAGTGTAAGCAGGAATTGGTAGGACTTGACAATCTCTCTTCCACTAAGTAAACAATTTTTGAGAATTGCTGTGGCTAAAAGATTTATCATTCTGCATCAGACCAGGTAATGAGGCCCTTGAAAGTCAGCTACACCAGTTTTTAAATGACCAAGTCCGGTCCAGCCTGTCACCAGGCCTATATTTCAAAATTTTCCAAATGGGCAGATCTGCCAGAGCTTGGCTCCATTTTGACAAACTTTAAGAACTCAGGGTTACAGATTGTGATGGGGCATCAGTGGAGAACTTTCACAGAAGATTATTATTAGTAGAAATAGTAATATTTCTGAATATTAATATTAACTAATATTTCTGTAGGGACTGAAGATGTATAAAGCGACTAGACTGATTTGCCTTATTTTTCCTTGAGTACTCCATGTTCTAGCCAAACTGACCTACTTCCCTTCCCTTTCCCCCTTTCTACTGCTATTTCTGAGCTTTTGTCTCGGCAATCTCCAATGACTGGAATGCTCTCTCTCCTCACCTCCCCCTTTTAGAATTCCTAGGTAGAATCCCCCACCTCCTGCAGGAAGCCTTTTCTGCTCCCTCTCAGTTGTTAGTGCCCTACCCATAAAAAAACAACTTTTTATTTACTATCTATCTACATATGTGTATGTATATATGTGTGTGTATATATATATATATATATATATATACACATATATATCTATTTATGTTTATGTTCATGCACATAGTAGGTGATCAGTAAATGCTGTTTGAATTGAATTGACTGGAAGTGCTTTTTTTATGACAGTCACATGAAGTAGGTTGCACAAGTATTATTATGTTCATCTTATGGTCATTATTATCATTTGTACAGAATGACTTCTTATTTTTAAAAATGAGCTTAAAGAACTTATTAATAATAATATGAAATGTGATTTTGAAATGAATTGGTCTTTTCTTCTTCATGATTTTTCCGAACTGCTTCTTGGTAAAATGAGGAAAGACTCCACCCTACATCTTCTCCCAACCCCTCACAGATGAAGCGGCATTTCTCCCCTGATTATAAAACTGAGATCTGCTTAGCAAGGCATTACTTTAAGTGAGGAAAGAACCTCCTTGTCTTTCAGTGATGTCAGTGGGCCCCTTATCAATAATTGAACAGTTTTTCCAGGAACTCAATCTAGAGAGACCAGAGTCCTGGCTGCAGCATGGCCCTGTCAGGCTCAGGTTCCAGGAAGGGCTCCCCACTAAAGGAGTATTATTATCTCAGGGCCACTCCTCACTTCTGTGGGTTGATCAGGCTGACTGCTGGGTGCTGGGCTGGTACTGTGGGAAATGAAAGCAGGCAGAGCTGTCCACCCACACGCTGTCATGCTTGAAAGCAGCACAGATGCTCCAGGGAAACTCTGGGTAAGAATTGGCCTGAGCACATGAACAGAGCCATCCTTAGCGGCTCCTGCGCCCTGGAGAAAATCGCACTATGTGGGCCTATATGTCTCCCTCCAAATGACTCTCTCATTTCTGCCTCCCCTACTCTTCTCCCCCTATGTTCTCTAGGTTGTTTATACTGGGCCATATGGACCCCAGCAGGGCTAAAACGTTTCTTTATTATTCAGACCAACAAATATTTAAGCACTTGGCCTGAATGCAGATGCCTGGTCTGCACTTACTAGCTATATGGCCATAAGAAAATGTCAACTTCTTTGAGCCTTATGTTTTTCTCATTTGTAAAATGGAGGTAACAAAGCCTGTACTACCTACCCTGACCCATTGTTGAGAGGAGAGAATATAAAGCCTAAAGCATTAAATAATGTGAATTATAACTGATGTTATTATTATGACTATGTGAAAAGCCCTGAACTAGATATACAGAATTTTAAAAATATAGTCTCTGCTCTCAAGGACTTTAAAGTCTAATAAGGGGATGTGTATTGGGACAGGAACTTGTGATTCCATTGATATAGAGAACTTCAAGATAAGGAAGCTCCCTCTACCAATACAGGACTGCACCGTCTCAGCAGTCTGTAGTCTGACTTCGTCATCACCACTGCACTGAAACTGTTTCCTTCCAAAAGTCCAATAACTAACTGCTAAATTGCAGAATCTCAGGATTGGAATGGGTCTCAGAGAAGTCATCTGGTCCAACCCAGAACTGAATGAGAATTCCTTCAGCAATGTAGCTTGCTTAGTGGGCATCTGGCTTCTTGAAGACTTCCAGTGTTCAGGGACCCACTAACTCCCAAGGAAGCCTATTTCACTTTTGGATGGCACTGTTTGCAAGATTTGTTCCTTTGTCCTCCCTTTGCCTAAGTTATGCCAAAATTCTTCTCCCAAAGGACAGCCTTCAAATACTTGAAACCAGCTCTCATGTCTTCATGTGTCACTGATCTTCATATGACATGATCTTCAGACACTTCACTGTCCTGATTTCACTTCTCAGGATACTACCGAGCTCATCAATGTTATTCCTAAAATATGGTATCCAGCCCACAAAGCAGCACAGTGTTAGAGGATTGGACCTGCAGTAGGAAGACCTGAGTTCAAATCTGGCCTCAGATGCACATAAGCTGTGTGACCCTGGACAAGTCACATAACCTTTATCTGCCTCAATTTCCTCCTCTGTAAAAGGGCAATAATAATAGTGCTTTCTTCCCAGGGTTGTTGTGAGGATAAAATAAGACAATATCTGAGGAATGCTTTGTAGGTTGGTTGTGCAGTGGATAGAGTGCCAGGCCTGGAGTCAAGAAGATTCATTTTCATGAGTTCAGGAATCTGGCCTCAGACACTAGCTATGTAAACCTGGGCAAGTCACTTAACCCTGTGTCTGTTTCTTCATTTGTAAAATGCATTGGAGAAGGAAATGATCACAAAGAGTCAAACATGACTGAAAAGTGCTAACAATTAACATGCAAATCTTAATGTGTTATATAAGCATTAGCTATATAAAGCGTTATATTACCCAAAACTAGACACAGTAATCCAGGTATGGTCTGATCAGGGCGGAGCACAGTAGGACTATTACCTCTGTATTCCTGGAAGCTATACCTCTCTTAATGCAGCCTAGAATCACATCAACTTTTGGGGCTGCTGTATCACAATGCTGACTCACTGAACTGGTAGCTAAAACCCCCAGATTTTTCTCAGACAAGCTGCTATCTAGCCAATTCTCTCCTAACTTGTATTTGAAAGGTTGATGTTTTTGAATCCAAGTTGAAGACTTTGCATTGATCCCTATTATATTTCATCTTCCTATATTTAACTCAGCATTCTAGCCTGTTGAGATCTTTGGGGATCTCAGTTCCGTCATACAGAGTGCTAGCAAATTTGTAAAATGAAAGGGTTGGAAGAGATGACTTCTAAGCTCCTTTTTAGCTTTAAAAAATGCTAATGTCCTATTGTCCTGACCTATCCCCATACTATTCCTGCCTACCTCTGCCTCCTGGCTTCCCTGGCTTCCTTCAAGACTCAGTTCAAATCCTCCCTTGTGCAGGAAGCATTTGCCTGCTCTTCTACCCCTCAGTATTTTCAGCTTAAGATTACTTTCCATTTATACTGTATACTCACATATACATGTTAATTTGTATGTTATATTTACTATATATACATATACACACATAATTGTGTGTATATGTGTGTATATATGTATGTATATATGTGTGTGTATATCTTTTATCCTAGAGCTCCTTGATAGCAGAGGCTGTACCCTTTTGTGTCCCCAGTGATTGGCAAACAGTAAATGCCTATTGACTCACTTACTTTCAGTTCAGTTCAATGCAAAATTAACACTTTTAAGTGCCTACTATGTATAAAGTACCTTGTGAGGTGCTGGAGATAAAAAGACAGCAATGAAACAGTCTGTTCCCTAAAGGTGCTTACATTCCACTGGAGACAACATGTACACCAATAAATAAAAGTGATTTTATATACAATGATGATAATCTCATATTTCTATAACATTTTAAGGTTAAAGTATATAAAGATTTTTTTTTTTCTGAGATAGAGAGTGTAAATGTTATCATCCCAGCTGAGGAAATGGGGACCAAGGTCTTTGAGTAACTTGCTCTAAGTTGTAGAGCATCTACATGTTAGAATAGAGGTTCAGATTCAGATATTCTGACTCCAGTTCCAGTGCCTGCACTATCATGGCAGGAGTTTGGCCATGGCAAGAAGGGAGGCATAGGACAGCCTGAGGGAATTAGGGTCAAGGGAATATTTTCTAAGAATGGTGATGAAGGGAGCACCTGTGGATTTTTGTAGCCGGTGGGGAAAAAGCCTTTGATAGGAGACATTTGAAATTAGAGAAAGAAGGGGGAGGATTGTAGGGAAAATCTGCTGATGGAGGGGATAAGATGGGATCAAGGACTCATGTAAAGGGTATGGCTTGGCAAAGAGCGGGGCAACTTCTTCATCGGATATTACGGTGAAAGAGGAGACAATGGGTGAGTATGTCAAAGGGTTTAAGATGTAGAGAAGAGAAGATGCTGCCCACAGCAGTTGGAGTTAATTTACTTAATAAAGTATGAGGTGATATCCTCGTCTGAGGGGATGGTTTGAAATATTTGAGGAGAGATGAGGTTGTTTATAATAGCTGCTGTGGGAAGAGTGATAGAGAATCACTTAAGAAAGACTAAATGATTGTCTTGCTGTAGCAAGGGCCCAACTGAGACTAGATAATAAAACTTAGTGGGGATCTTTATGTGACTTCATTCAGAACTGTTCAGCACACAAGTAAGAGTGAAGAAGACAAGATGGTAGGAGGTATCTAGGCCTGGAGTCTGGGTAAGCATGAGCAATGATTAAAAAAAAAAGTAGGAGAAAGATTCAAAAATAGAAGCGAGTATAATGTTGAATTGGACAGGGTTGAGATTGAGACTAGTGGAAAGTGAACTCAGAGAAGGCGTTATGACTAAAAGGAAGACGGAATGGAGGTCATGATAAGGCTGAAGAACAGATTTCACAGGAGTAAGGCATGGGGGGGCGGTTTGGAATCATAGAGGGTTATGTTTAGATAAAAGCATCCTATCTCAGGATAGCTGAAATTGGAAGTGGAACACTTGAGAGTGATGGTAAGATCAAAGATGTGACTTTCCTTATGTGTGGCTGTGGTGCAGTGAAGAGAGTAAATCCTGGGAGTTAGGGAGGTGAAGGAACTAAGAAGCTAGAATATTTGAGGAAATGTTCAACATGTAGGTTCAAATTACCCTGGTGTGAAGGCAGGAGTTGGGGTGAAGTAGAAGACTGTAAACCTGGTGTTAAACTCTTTGAGAAAAGAAGAAGATTGAGCAGGTGATGATAAATAACCACTAAAAGGAGCTAGACTGGATGATAGATTCTGGTAGAATGAAAATCAGACGAGAAGTTGAATGATTGCAGTAGAAGTGGAGTCTGGACCTAGCAACAGGAAGCAAGAAGTACTCGAGTTTTTCCCTCAAGTATCAGGGTGTCAGGATATGAGAGAAGGTACAACCAGTGCTAGAAAAAATGGCTGGCGACGCAGGGCCCAAAGAGAGAAGAAACATAAGATCAAGGACCCCTGAAGGCAGAGGCATTGATATTTTCTTCTTTGTAGCTCTTAGAGGACCTTGCATGTCACAGGTGCAGAGTAAATATTTTTTGGATGAATTTACAGATCCTTCAGATTTTCTTTCGATGACTGAGGCTTGGTTTGAACTAGCAGAATTAAAATTTGTTTGAAAAGGGGAGGAGGAGCCTTGGCTAGATTTGGTAGTATAAATTACAAATTGTTTTACAGTCCTCCATTATCTTTCAGGTTGCAACATAATACAATATCCAAGCAGCATACAGTTCACCTAAGTTATCTACTGTCAGTGGTGCTTAAATATTTCATAGTAGCCTGTACCAACCCAAAGGAAAGATAAGACTTTGCTTTCGGTCAGGAAAATGACTCCATTGATGTCTCCAGGCACTCTATTGTGAAGAGTATCCTCACTGCTTTCAGGGCAGGTGTGGATGACATGCTTAAGAAGGACATAAACTGAAAGCCCCAGGCCAAACTAAGCTTTTAGCCCAAAATAACACACTAATCATAAGGCAATTGAGAAGTAGGAGCGAGACTTAAGATTGTAATATTTAGAGATGAAAGGAACTTTTGAGATGGTCTAGTCGGAGAATTCTTAACCTTTTCTATGTCATGGACCCCTTCTGGGAGACTGGTGAAATCTATGGAGCTCTTCTCATGGTATTTTAAATAATGGAAAGATATAATAGATATCAGTTACATGTTAGTGAAACTTAAGATGTGTTTTTTTTTTACAATGGAGGTTCAAAAACCTCTGAACTCTGTCCATTAAAGTTAGAAACCAACCCCTTGGGGCAGCTAGGTGGCACAGTGGATAGAGCACCAGCCCTGGAGTCAGAAGGACCTGAGTTCAAATCTGGCCTCAGACACTTGACACTTACTAGCTGTGTGACCCTAGGTAAGTCACTTAATCCCATTACCTAGCAAAAAAACAAACAAACAAACAAACAAAAAACCCAAAATGAAAAAGCCCTGATCTTGTCAACTCGGTGCTCTACTCTATTCTATTTTATTTTATTTTTCTTCTGTTTTATTGACAAGGAAACTGAGGTCTAAAAAAGAAGAGTTACTTACTCAAGATCACACAGCTAATCTGTTAGAAGCAGGAATGCTTCATGATGAAATTAAGGCACCATCAAACTATACTTTCCTAACAAAAGATGAAAAATCCATGCTCTCTCTTCATTCATTAGCCAAATTTGAAGTTAGAAGAACTGGTGTGGGATGAAGATTTAAGCCCAAATCTCTTGACCCAAGTCCTAAGCTCTTTCTACTTCACTATGCTGCCTCTCAAAGGAAGGCAGATTTTAAAATAGATATACATTAATAGGCTATACACAGGTTAAGAATCCTGATCTGGCCCAATGATGTGCCCTCCTTACTCTTCTATTTTATTGACCAGGAAACTGAGATCCAGAAAGAGGAGTGACTTGCTCAGGTACAGGAGATATGGATCCCAAGGGGCACATTTGTGTCCTCTTTGTTTATGGGGGTTTTCAAATGTTCTATTGTGTCATCAATATACACCCTTCTTTTGCTCTGGTATCACCCTACTTCCTCCCAAACTCTTGATGCAACAGTAATGTGAAACAGCAGGAAAAAGCTCTATTCAGAGTCAGAAGACTACGGCTCAAGTCCCACCTTGACTATTTATTAGCCCTGTGATTTGTTTCAAACCATTTAACCTCTCTGAGTCTCATTCCTTTATTTGTAAAACTGGAATAATAACATTACATTAATTCACAGAGTGGTTCTGAAGAAAATGCTTTGTAAACTCTTCTTATTTCAATACTTTAAGGATCTGAGATTTCTTTGAGGTGGGTACGTCTTCCACCAACAGAGAACTCAATCTCTCTACGTTTTAAGACACTACCTTTATGAGTTTATGTGGCGACCTAAATGTTAGTATTGTAAAGAATACGGAAATAGTTACAATGTTCTGATTGTGAAAATATCATGTATGCATTTAGTATAAATGGAATAACAAGCAGGAGACCCAAGTTCTAGTTCGGATTCTGAATTCTCTTGGCTGTTTCATTCCTCCCTCTCTTGGACTCAGTTTTTCTAATTTTTAAAGGACAGAGTTTGACTAAATGATTTTTAAGATCCCTTCTATTACTCTTTGATTGAATAACAAAACATCATAATACTGTGTGGGGATAGTGTAATGTCTGTCATGGCACACTTTGAATACCTGAAACCATAAATCAAATCCACAAGTTGGGAAAGCTATCTGTCTAGACATTAAACAAATATATGAATGGACAAGTGTGGCTTCTCCAGTGTGGATCTACTCTATATACAATATATGCAAATCCAGCTGCTGTTCCTGGTTTTTTTGTGCTATTTTTATCAGGGACTGTGATTTATAGACCAACAATGATGGTCATTCACTTCAATGGTAAAAATAATTTCTATATTCTCATAATCATTATAGATCTTTCCATTTAAAAATATGTGTCTTTAAATATCCTTGGGATAACTTTGTTTAGTTAGATCTCTTGCCACTATTTCAAAGATTTCTTTAAGTTAGTTTTACCCTTCACTATTTCTCTCTACTTTATGAAATAATACTCCTTATAACAGTCTAACATCCTTCATAAGATTTTACAGACAAATTTTTGTAACTTTAGGAAACAGAACCAGTGGTGCTTTTGGCTGCCATTTTCTCTGCTTGGAAAATAAGCCATCCTTGCTAGTTTAGACATTTAATAAGTTCTTTTGGCATTCTTGTTGAAGCAATAGATTTGTATCGGTTATACATTATTATAATCAGTGTTGAGGTAATTTCTGATATCCGCTTCCAATTTCTCATCTCTTACTGAGAGTTACTTTTTTCAAAAAAAAAAAAAGTTCATCCCTGAATTGTATACAAGATACCTGACAAACTAAAGGCATCATAAAAAATCTTGGACCTTATTATTACCAAAAGAAAAAAAAAGCCAACTAAGAAGATATCAAAAACCACTAACCTCTATATCTGCTTTCCTACCCATACAAAATATGCAAGTCACTTATATGCAAATCAAAAGTATCCCTATTGAGGATATTAATAGATAATAAGTAAACTTTTTGTAAGTAATATTCAACAATAAGCCATCTCTTTTCCATTTTGCAATTGACTGAATGGCATAGAGAAATTAAGATTGCATTACACTTCTTGTTTGATTAAGAAAGCCGTTGGTTCAAGAGAGTAAAATGTCACTTTAAAGACTCTTTTACAGTCTATCTCCCATCCATGCTTAAAAATCAAGTTTCCTAGAAAGATATAACAAATAATTCCATTCAACTATCATCTGATTATATGTGTATGTATATCTGCATACATATACATACACGTACACACACACATATATGTATATGTATGTATATCTGCATACATATACATACACGTACACACACACATATATGTATATCAGGCAAAGCAGAGAATTCTATGCTTATCAAAATTCTTCCCCATTGTGATGGAGAAGATGAAGGACAGATTCCAAGTTGTGGTGAGAATCTCCAAATCTTCCGACTTGTAGATGACATTGTGCTGGTTGCATCAAACCCTGGCCTACTGCGGAGCTTCCTGGAGAAAAAAAAATCTGTAAGAATTCAAAAGATTTTCTCTTGACAAAGGAAATATCAAGTGGATGAAGCATGTCTATTGCAAATTACAATATATCTGTATCTACACCTATCTATCTATCTGTCGATCTATCTGAACAATCTAGAGAATACGTTCATCAATATGCATATCTGGAACTAACAAATGGATGAGTTGGGTTCAGAATTGAATAAGAGGAGGAGAGCAGACTGGATGAACTTCATGAAAACACGAAACTATTTTAATGACCCCTAGTTTCCCATGAAAACAAAGGTCTATCTTTGTAATACTAACATTATACTGGTATATGACAACATGTGAGAAAAGAATCATTGAAAAGTTAAAAATGCATATTATACAGAGGACAATAGAGATGTGCATGGGGGATATGAACAGGCCATAGTATTTAAGCAATAAGCAACTTTGTTTATTAATTTTTTGTCATAAGCTTATTTACTGCTATAAAAACCTGGATGTAATCACAGACTCTCAGAGATCACCAAGACCCTCATTTTACAGCCAGTATAATTGAAACCAGAAGTTCCCCTTCCCCTCCCACCAGAATTGACTTTTAAACATTTCCCTTTACCCTTGCCTTTTTTTCCCCCAAGTTGTTAATTCTCTTTTCCATACTTTTCCTGCATATCTTTCACTCCTTTTCCTAATTTTTCCTCCACTGCTTTTATAAGATTTAAAAAAAAATTTATGCTTTTTAAAAAAGATCACTTTCTTTTAGCTCTTCATGAACTTCTTTTTGGGCTTGTGTCCAGTCTACATTTTTTGGAGGCTTTGCTTGTAGATGTTTTCAAGTCATTATCTGCTTTTGAATCTGTGTCTTGAGCTTCCCTGTCACAATAGAGATTTTTATGATAAGTTTCTTTTTTGTTATCATTGCTCATTTTTCCAGTCTGTTTCTTGATTTTGGACTTTATATTAGAGTCAGGTTCTGTTCACATCTGGGGATAGGGAGGATGTTTGGCCTGAGCGTCTGTCTTTTATGTCCTTCTGCTGCTTTCACAGCTCGGTGGGAGTCTGTAAGTTTTTGGTGTTTCCAAACTGATGTGATTCAGGGAGAGGTCTGGTCACTGCCCTCCTGGTATGTACTCTGGTCCTTAGCCAGGAAGATCTACTGTATCCTCATAACCATGACCATTCCTCTCTTTTCCCTGGAACTGTAATCTGGAATGGGTAGTGGGCAACAATGCTACCAGATGGCACCTGTTCCTGCTCCTAGTGCTAGTACAAGGGTCCCCCGGGATCTCTTTCTGACCAGGTGTTCAGTCCCCTTACCATCTCTGGGCTTTAGGTCACTCCCTTTTGCTGCCATCAGTACCTCAGTTCGGTGTTTCCTCCACCATCATTGCTGTTCCCGCAAGCAATACACTACTGACCAGTGCCTGCAGACTTCTCTTTCTATCTTTGTAAGGTGACTCAATATGACCTTTAATTGGCTTTCTTGCTAAGAATTTAGTTTGATGTATTTTTTAGGGTATTTGGGGAGTGGGGTGGGGTGTATTGGGATAGCTTGGAAAAATGCTGGTTTCACTTTGTCATCTTGAAGTCACCTTCAATGAGTAACTATAAAGAAGAATAGGACTCCCCCTCCCCCAAAATACTACCAATGAAATGTATTATAGGAAAAGAAGATAAAGCTGGTCACTTCTAAAGAAGAGGGATGACAGGAAGGAAGATAGCCAGAGTGTTCCACTAATACTTTTGCAATGTCAAGAGAAGGCGAGAAAGGCCTCTGGCATGTTGGGTGGATGTCCTACGGCACACTTATGGAAGGACATAGACAAGAGACTTAAATGGTGAGGAGGCATGGATAGTTTGTTACTGGACCTTCACTGCTCAAGGGAGTCCCCAAATCAATGAGATCACAAGTCCATGTGAATATTCATGTTTGAATGGATAATGCGCTATTGATGGCACAGGCAGATTAAGAGCGATGGTAGCGAGGACAAGGGCAAAATGTGAACACATACCATTGAACGTAACTTTAGGACTTCCATATTGAATAAAGGCCGTAAAGAACTTGATAAGTCAGATCATAGTGAGAAATAATCTAATTAACTAGCTGAAGAAAACCTGTAAACAGTCACTGAATGGCTCTTATGCCTGCTAAAAACTCATATGTTGAATTCTTCAGTAAAGTGGTTTGTAAAGCTGATGAAACTTCTAATTTAATCAATACATAGCAAGCTCATTTTAATGAAGTTATGATGTTTGGCTCTATTTTTAAAATCATCCACTGATCACATGCCATTGTCCAAGGCCAATGCTAGGCCCTAAAGGGGAGGCAAAAGATGAAACTTGAAAAAAAAAAAAGACATGGCTCCTAAGCTCAAGGAATTTCCATTCCATAGGGATAGAGATTTGAGGTGAGGAGTAAAATATAAACTGTATCGACAAACAAATATAATTTTAAGTACATTATGGAAGAAAGAGGGGATATTGCAGGAGATTTAAAAAAGAGAGTTCTATCACTTTTGACTACAACTAGGTGAGAATCAAAGCTTCATTTCTTAAATTATTTCTGTCATTATCAATCACCCTGTCTTGACCCTTGCTGGCAGCTAATTGACCATTCTAACCTACCATGGGGCAGCTAGATGGAGCAGTGGATAGAACATCAAGCCTGGAATCATGGAAACCTGAGTTCAAATCTGGCCTCAGACACTTACTAGCTGTGTGACTCTGGGCAAGTCACTTACCCTTGTTTGCCTCAGTTTCCTCGTCTGTAAAGTGAGCTCGAGAAGGAGATGGCCAACCACTCCAGTATCTTTGTCAAGAAAACCCCAAATGGAGTCAGGAAGAGTCGGACAAGACTGAAATGACTCAGCAACAGTAACAACACAACCTACCATAGTCTTAAAAATTTCTGTCTTTGGTCTGGCTGACCTTAGTATGATTAACTGTGACACATTAGTATGAAATTTAGAAAACCGGGAAACAAGGAACATGGGTAAGACCTTCCCAATCACACAACATGTTTGCTCTGGCAGTTCAGGGCAAGGATTTGAAGTCAAGGCCCTAGAGATAGAGGCAATAAAATAATCTACACCAATACCCATCCCCAGGCCTCGACACCTCGTGCTCTGCCCCTGAGTCAGAAGCAGAGATTAAAATAACCTAGCCGGCTTTACCCTTCCTGAATTAGTTTCCTGCATACTGGCATTTGCCACCCTTCATACTTGTTATTTCAGTTACTGTCTCTAAGTAGTACTGATCAATCCTCCAGGAACATGGAGGTACTAAACACGTAGAATTCATTTGCTCCCATTTACCTTTCCTTGTACACCACATGCCTACGAGTGTTTTAGGGCAAAAATAACCAGAGGGACCTTTTGAGTTCCTGCAGTTCCAAATCAATGTTCCAATTAATTATTTGTAATATCATTATCTGCTCTTCAGTTGCCTCTGCCTCTTTTATAACACGAAAGTAAGACATCATTTATACAAGTGCTTTTTTTGAGATTTTTTTTGGGGGAAGCATAGGAAAAATGGGTGGTAGAAAGCATGTTGGACTCCAATTGACACCGTGCGACCCTGAGGACGTCACTATACTTCTTGGAACCTCAGTTCCTTAGTCTGTAAAATTAGGACAATAGCATTTGCACTATCCATTTTATCAGGGTTGTTGTAAGGGTCTGATTTCATCAATTATGGGAAATGCCTCCATTGATGAAACTGCTTTATGTGTTAATAAAATTTATCATTCAGTCGATACACATTTATTAAACATAACTATATGTGAGGCACTGTGCTAAGCACTGATATTACAAAGAAGGCAACCCCCATTCCCCAAAAAAGCCCTAAACAAAAACCAATCCCTCTTCTCAAGGAGCTCAAAGTCTAAAGTGAAAGGCAACATGCACATATCTATAAACACACAGGATGTATACCAGGTAAATTTTAGATAATATCAGAGGGAAATTATTATGGTTAAGGAGAACTGGGAGAGGTTTCCTCATCCAAGACTTGAAGGAAGCCAGAGAATCCAGGAAGCAGAGATAATGAGAGAAAGAGTTCCAGGCATGGGGGACAGCCAGTGGTCATGGGGGTGGCATCCTGGTTATGAGCTTCTCCAATCTAGCTTAGTTTGTCCTCAGGCTACTGAAAGAAGGGGACTGTGGGTCACTGGGCACTCACTCAAAGCTTTTACAGCCTGATAGGTACTTTCAAAGCTCATGTTCAGGTGACACAACCTTTGAGGAGCTAATATAATGTCATTCTGCTCCTCCTTCTGCCTTGTAGCCCTACACCCTGTTCTTCATCCACATGGCAACCTGTGATCTCTCAGCCCCTCAGTACTTTTCTAAGCCATCAGACCTGTACTAGTTATACTATTCTCCCTTCCCCATCTCGACCCCATGCTGAACTAGTTCAACTCTATACAACCCTCTTTTCTTGAGTCCCTGGCCTCTTTATTCTATTACTGATTTTGCCCTGCAAAGCTTCAATCTTGGGTCACTCTGACCATCCACTGCTTTTCACTACTGCTCTCACATGTGTTACTGAAGGAAGAAGCAGCTAGAGAAAAACCATGGGGCCATGCTGACTGGGTCCGTTGCATATTTACATTACATAAGCTCAATTGGGTCCTCACTGCTGCAAGGCAATCCTTTTATACTTCTCTTATTAAATCACTACCCCACACACTGCAGTGGTTTTTCCCAACCTTTGCATCCTTCTTCAAATCTCATATAGTTCTCCCTCCCCTGTCCACTTTCTCAGCTAAAAACTAATTTTACTGAAAAAAATGAGGCCATTTGCCAAATGCTCCCTCTTATCCTTTCCTAATCTCATATCACCCAGATAGCTCTTTCCATTATCTCTTCCTTCACTCCATCTCACATGAAAAGGTAGCCCTTCACCTTGCTGAGACAAGCCCCTTGACATGTGCAAGTGGTGCTATACCATCCCTTCTCTAGCAGATTGCTCCCTCTGTCATCCCTATTCTCACTTATCTTCAAACTCTTCCAGTCTACTGGTTGCTTCCCTACTGCCTACAGATATGCCCCTGTCTCCTCCATTCTTAAAATAACCTCCCTTGATTCATCTATTTCTACTGGCTATTGTGCCATATTTTTCCTGCCTTTTATGGTGAAACTTTGAGAAAGCCATCCCTATTCAAACCTTCCCCTGCTTTTCATCTCATTGTCTTCTTAACTCTCTACAGTCTGGCTTCTGACCTTATCATTCAACCAAAATTGCTTTCTCTAAAGTTGCTAACAGTCTCTTAATTACCAAACCCAATGGCCTTTTCTTCAATCCTTATCCTCATCGACTTCTTTTTTGCCTTTGACACTTGATTACCCTCTTCTTGAAACTCTTTTCTCTCGGTGTTTCATGACTACTCTTCCCTGATTCTCCTGCTTTATCTGATAGCTCCTCAGTCTTTTTGCTGACTCTTTATTGAGGTCATATCTGCTAACTACACAGGGTTCTGACCTAGGCCCCCTTTCCCCTCCCTCTATGTTATTTCACTGGATGATCTCATTAGCTCCCGAGAATTCAATGATTGTCTTCCGGCTAATGATTCTCAAATCTACATACCCAGCCCAACCTCTCTGCTGACCTCCAATCTCCCATCTCCAGTTGCCTATTAGATATCTCAAGGTGAATGTCCTATAAACATCTTAAATTCAACATGTCCAAAACTAAACTCATTATCTTTCCCCAAAATCCTCCTTTCTTCCCAACTCCCCTATCCCTGTGGAGGGTACCATTATTATTCCAATCACTGAGGATCACAGTCCAGGTGTCATCCTTAACTTTTGACTAGCAGCTCAGGGTAGCTAGATGGCTCAGTGGATAGAGCACTGGGCTTAGAATCAGAGTTCAAATCTGGCCTCGGACACTTCGTAGCTGTGTGGCTCTAGGGAAGTCATTTAACCCTGTTTGCCTCAGTTTCCTTATCTGTAAAATGAGCTGACAAAGGATCGCAAACCACTCCAGTAACTTTGCCAAGAAAAACCCTTAAAATGGGGTCATGAAGAGTTGGACACACCTGAAAAATGACTAACACCATCAGCATCTCTTACTCTTCATATCTCGTCTGTTGTCAAGGTCTCTTGATTTTACCTTTGTAACATCATTCTTTCCTCTAACACTGCCACACCCTGCTCCAGGCCCTCATCCCTTCTTGTCTGGACAATTGGAATAGCCTTCTAGTTGGTCTCCCAGCCATCCATGTCTCCCTATTCTGATCCGTCCTCTATTCAGCTGTAATTCATCTTCCTGAAACAGTTTTGACCATAACACTCCTCTCCTCCAATAAACTCCCATGGCTCCCTATCACCTCTAGTATCAAAAAAACTGCTTTGTTTATAAAGCCCTTTATAACCTGCTCCCCACCCTTTACAATCTTTTCATACCTTTATCCCTTCTCTTCATGTATTTTGTGATCCAGTGCCTCTGGCCTTCTTGTTCCTTGAACAAGAAACTCCTCCTGCTTGTAAGCATTCTCACTTGCCATCCTCCATGTCTAGAATCCTCTCCCTCCTCGTCTCCACCCTCCCGGCTTCCTTGGCTTTCTTCAAGTCCCAGCTAAAATCCCAAAATCTAGGAAGGAAGCCTTTCCTGATGTCCCGTAATTCTAGTGCCTTCTCTTCTCTCTGTTAATTATTTCCAATATATCCTGTAGATATCATGTCTGTACGTAGTTGTTTAAATGTTGTCTCCCCCATTAAACTTTGAGCTCCTTGAGACCAGGGACTGTCTTTTGCCTTTTCCTGCCCCCAGCACTTAGCAAAGTGCCTGGCATATAACAGGCACATAATAAATATTTATTGACTGACTAAATGACTAACCTTCATGACAAAATATGGCACTAGGAGAGAACTTCACTGAAAATTATATAAAAAATTATTTGGAAGCCCTAAAGTGCCATATATATGTAAGTTTATTAAAATTATTTTCAGGGATTGGGAAAGAAAATTTCTTTTAAAGCTTCAAGATTTTTTTGAATAGGGGTAGATGAAGCCATCTTGTCCAATCTTTGGAGGGCATAAAAAATGTTTTTCTTACCCTTAAAGGTTCATTTGGCTTCACCAAAATCATTCGTTCTATTTTAATTTTTAGAAGCTTTTCCAACTCTAATTCTGAAGGCAATTGGCACTGGGTTCTGGTGGTTGCTTTGGCTGCCATCCAGAATCTGGCTCAGCAGGGCACTAAGGCAAAGGCAAGGTCAAGGAAAGGCTGCGTCAAGTTGCCAGGAGTTTCATATACAGGTCAGGAGAAAAAAGTTCAGGAACGAAGCCACCTGGAATCTAGGCTGCAAAGGTCAAGCCAAACCAAAGGCAGCATTCTGAGATGAATTAAAATAAGGGTTAGCTAAGGTAATCAATGTATGCAGAACTGCAAAACCAATTATATTCAACATTGATGAGAAACAATGAGCCAGCTCATTTTGAAACAGAAGCAGTATGTCCAAAAGCTTGCTTCTCTATTGAAGTGCCTCTTAACTAAGGTTACCCTCACTAGGTTCTAGCACCCATCTAATTTCTTGGAGGGAGGCCATTATTCTGTGTCTCTACGAAAATGTTTAGAACATTTTCTGGCTTGATAATGCCTAATGATTCAGTCAACCAAGTTAATACAACTGAATTCAGCAAAAATTATTATTTATTGAATCAACAGATATTGACAAAGTATCTATTTCAGGGGTCAATGTGATGTAGAGAAAGAACTTTATTTGGGATCAAAGGAGCCGAATTTGAATTCTTTCTCTGTGTTTTTACTACCAATGTGACCTGGGACAAGTCATTTCCTCACTCTGGGTCTCACATTTGCTTGTCTGTAAAGTAATGGGGTTGGAAGGGAGGGAAGAAAAGAAGGAAGGAAGCAGGGAAGTGAGGAAGGAAGGAAAGGAGGGAAGGAGGGAACTGTATTTCCCAGCCAGAGCTGGCCAGTCGAAGCCCCAGTGGGACAGTTACTACTTACAGGTTGTTGATTGTCCTTCTTTCTTGATCTGGACCATGACATGGGGAGGTGATGTCTTGACTTGCAATGAACTGGATTTAAGCGAGGGAGGGCTGTGCCAGGTCACCAGCCCCACTCTCTCCTCCAGGGCCATTAGGCGCCAGTGGCCAGATATAGCTCAGGATGACTGGAGATGCCCCCCTTACTCCCCATTATTCCTGGTTCTGCCCCTCTGGAGCCAAATAGAGCAAGTTGGATCCCTCTCCTACATGCTAATCGAATGCTTGAAAACAGTGATCATACTCTGCCTCCCCCTCCCCCCCCCACGCACCCTGAGTCTTTTCTCCAGGCTAAATCTCCCCAGTTTTTTTCTACCATTCATCATATAAGGTGGACTTAAGGCTCATTACCCATCCTTGTTACCCTCCTCTGGACACTCACCAACTTATTGATTTCCTTGTTAAACTGTGACACTCAGAAATAAGCACAAGACCAGATGAGGGCTGACCAGAGAAAATGCAGCGGGACTGTCACATGTCTACTCCAGGAAGCCATGTGGCACGTAATGAAGCCCCAGATCGCCATAGCTTTTTGAGCTATCATGTCATACTGCGCTTCATGTGGGATTTGCAGTTCACTAAAACCTCTGGATCTTTCATAAAACAAAGGATATCTAACCATGCCTCCCCTATCTGGAATTTCTGACGTTAATTTTTTGTACCCAAATGAAAGACTTTCTATTTAACCTTATGGAATTTTACCTTATTAGATTTAACCCAGTGCTCTAGAGTATTAACTATCCATCCTAACTTAATGGCATCTGCAAATTTGATTAGCGTGTTATTTATGGCTTTAGTCATTGCTTAAAATATCAGTATCAATGCCGATTATCATATCTTCCCATTATTTGGCTCCTTCTTCAGGAAGCTTGTACTCATTACTCAGCAGCTTGCAGTGGTCCCAGAGTGGACCCAGAGCAACCCAGGGGCATCTGCCCTGCATAGAGGAAGTAGTATATCTGTGCTCTTTTCCTCTTCCGAGTCATATAGTCCTTTAATCTGCTGTCTGGTACTGACAAAATCAGGATTAAGCGACTACAATAGAACTCTGGATGATAATAATGACAAGTGTTCGTTCTTCATTTATCCTTTGGCTGACACAGCTAAAAGCCTTGCTCAGAGGTTCTGCCTTATGAGGACTAAGCAGCAATAAATCTTCCTCAATATGAAGAACTTTTCATTAAAGAGGCTAGGAAAATGCTGTGCCAGGCCGAAGTGTGGGACATAGAAGGAGAAATGACTTATTGAATTGAAATGCTGCCTCTTTTAATCAGATGAGGGAAGAGGATGAAGATATTAATAGAAGCAACCTGTCCAGAATGAGGGAAGTTATAATCTTGCTGTCCTTTATTCTACTCAGTTAAGAGACAACAAATGCTTATCAAGCTCTTACTACGTGCTAGGCGTTGTGCTGAGTGCTGAGAATACAAATACAAGCAGAAAGAAAAATGGTCCCTGGTCACCAGGAGCTTACGTTCTAATGGGGAAAGACACTTTAAAAGGGAGGTAAAAAACATTAGGGCTCCCAAGATACCTGAGGTGGCGGGGTGGGAGGAGGGGGAGATCTGGTAGAGGAAGAGGAGAGAAGAGCCTGTGGAGGAATTAGATGTGGTTTGCCTGGGTGCTTTCCATAAATGGAGTTTCTGGGAGGAGCCACCCAAACTGAGGGAGACTCCGCAGGAATGGAAGGTGCTTCCAATGTGCAGAATTCCATGCTGGGGTGAGCTTCCAGGAGGAAGAGATTTCTAGGCATGGTAGAGAATATACAAAGTACAGCCTGGAGTGCAATGATCAGAAAGCATTTGGAATACTGTGTTTAGTTCTGTATGCTGTCTTTTAGGAAGAATATTTAAAAGATAGAACATATTCAGAGGCCACCAATCAGGCTAATGAGGGGACTTAAGGCCTTAACATATTAGGCTGGGTTGAAGAAGCTAAGAATGTTTATTCTGGAGAAGAGAATATTCAGTGGGGGGATGGGGGATGGACATGGCCTCTGTCTTTGAGTATTTGTAGGCTATCCTTCGGAATGGGAATTCAACTTATTCTGCTTGGCCTCAGAGGGCAGAAATAAATACAGTGTGTGGAAGTTACAGGGAAGCAGACTCTAGTTTGATACAAGGAAACATCTTAAAAAGTGGTTCTGTAATAAAGTGAAATGGTTAACTTTGGACATGATGAGTTCATCATCCCTGGAGTTCTTTGATTGGAATCTCTTTGGTATGAGATGGAATAAAGTAGTTTTGTTTTTTTTTTGCTCAGGTATAACCTGGTCAAGATGACTTCTGAGGTCCTTTTCAATTCTGAAGTTCCATGATATTAAATTTAAACCAATTTACAAAAGAGAACAAGGATATGAAGGCTGAGGCCACTTATGGCTTGAGGGGAAGATTTCTACCTTGAGTAAGTCACTCGAAGCTGTTCAGGCTGTCAGGACAGCAGTATTCCTTCAAGGCTACCCCTAGATATGTCTTTCAATCCATGCAGGGCCCTAAATTGCTAACTGGAACTACACTGTGAGCCTGTATTTGCATGGGGGTTGGTTATCTCCAGTTTCCTGATCTATATCCGGCCACTGGACCCAGATGGCTCAGGAAGAGAAAGTGAGGCTGGTGACCTTGCCCAGCCCTCCCTCACTTCAATCCAATTCACTTACAAGTCATGGCATCATCTTCCTGATGCCATGGTCCTCTTTGAGAATGAGGGGCAAACCACAACCTCAGCAGCATTTGCATGGGAGTAGTACAGAAATAGGGACTGAGTCTGTGCAGAAGAGGAACAATCGTTCTGCATCAGTCATTAGTATCTGACACTCACTGTACCACTACGAGGCGAAGGAGGCCCATAGCCCCTCACAGGTGGGTGGTGCCTAAGAGACAAGCATTAGCATTCTGCTACAGGAGATGAGCCTGGTGGTCTAAGTCCAAAGCCCTGTTGCCTATGTTCAGTCGTAGACTTAGAGGACATTGCCTAGAGCAAGTCCTCTCATTTATCAAGTGAGGAAACTGAGGTTCAGAGAAATTCATGAGTTCCCAAGGCCACAATGTGTAGCAGTGTCAGAGCGGGGACTAGAACCATGGTTTCCTGGGTCCAACCTATCATGGCATCATTCTCTTTATAGACATAAGGTAGTACTATTGTAGTAGTACGTCAGGGACTCCGCACTGTTGTGAAGGGGTGTGCCTTGCTGAAAGTAAATTTGTGTAGAAGCTCCATCCCACAGAGGTAGTTTCCCTGAGGCAGCCTTAAAATAACCAGTTAGATAATTAACTGTTTACAATTAGCTGTAAAAATAATCTTCCTGGGGCGGCTAGGTGGCATAGTTGATAGAGCTTTGGCCTTGGAGTCAGGAAGACCTGAGTTTAAATCCAGCCTCAGACACTTGACACATACTAGCTGTGTGACCAGGGGCAAGTCACTTAACCCCAAATACCTCACAAAAAAAAAATCTTCCTAACACAGAGATCTGAACATATGGCTCCCTTCTTCATACCTCTGTAGAGTCTCCATAATACCTGTTGGATAAAATTAAGTCTGTAGCCTGGTATTCATGGGCCTACCACAAAAGTAGGCTCCTGCCTACCTTTTTAGCTCTGTATCACATGCTTTTCTCTTTCATGCATTCTAAATTCCAGCCAAACTGCCTTGGTTGCTCTTCTCTGATCATGTCTTATCCTCTTGTACTTCCATGTATTTTCGAAGGCAGTTACTCATGACTGGAATACACTCTGTCCTTATTTGAGACCATCAGGTACCACCTCTTTCATGAAGCCTTCATGGACCCCCCCAGCTGAGAGTAGCTCTCCTCCTTCAAATTTCCATAAAACACCTTTGATGGACACAGAAAGTTCTTAGTAGTGATTTGTCTAATTGAAATAGCTGCATAATGTTTTAATATTAACACATTCATACACATTCTAAGTCCTGGGAATACCAATCACAAACCCCTCTTAAAGCTTATTACCCCACCTTACAACCCTGCCAGGGAAGCCCTTATATGACATGTTGACCTTCTATGAGCTTTTATTCCACCTCAAGGATGCCTACAATGTTCATGTTAAACAAATTTCACTTTTACAGATGTTCTTGGGTGGAATGTAGGTTTGTCAATACATGTGAACATGCAGAATACATGGCATCATTTCCCTGGTTCCATGCACTCCTGCGTGAAAACCATCAAAACTTTACATGGAACATGGTATAGTAAAAATAACGTAAATGCAAATCTAAGAATCTGAGCTTTCTGCAAGTGCTGACTTTTGTACTCTTTAATTGAGTCACTTTTGGTAAATCATGTAACCTCTTTGAGCTTCAATTTTATCTACAGAACAGGAATAATAATTCTTACAATACCTACTTCACAGGGCTTTTTTAAAGAAAAAAATGACTTTAAAACTATAGAAATGTGTGATCTTTATAAAAAACATTTTACATGTACTAAATGTGCCTGGGAATATCTTTTTTTAAAAATATTTTAAAATTAATTTATTTTGATTTATCAATGCTTCCACAAGCTTTTGAGTTTTAAATTTTCCTCACCTCCCTCACCAAGAAGGCACACAATCTGATATAGGCTATACATATATATTCCTATTAAACATTTTCACATTAGTGATGTTGTAAGTAAGAATTAGAACCAATAGAAGGAACCACCAGAAAGAGGAAACAAAACACAACAGAAGAACAAAAAATAGAAAATAGTATGCTTTGATCTGCATTCTAACTTCATAGTTCTTTCTTTGGATGTGGATAGCATTTTCCATCATGAGGCCTTTGGAGATGTCTTAGATCCTTGTATTGCTGAGAAGGGTTAAGTCTATCAATATTAGTACCTAACTGATTATGTTATTCGCTTCTTGAGCCAAATCAGATGAGAGTAAGGTTCAAACAATGCTCATCTCCCTCTCTTTTTTCATTCTGTTGTAATAAGTTTTTGCGCCTTTTCCTGTAATGTAATTTACCCTTGTCTACCTCCTCCTTTCCTTTTCTTTCAATACATTTTCTTAGATTAGATTAATCCATTTACTTAGATCCATTTAACCTACTTGAATAGATTTTTTTTTTATCATTACATCAAAGTCAACTTAAACCCACTCCTTTTATGTATACCCCTTTAACATGGTGTAATAACAATACAGTTCTCAAGGGTTACAAGTGTCATCTTCCCTTGTAGGGATGTAAACAGTTTGCCCTTATTAATAACATGTTGTTTCTTTCTGTCTTATTTACCTTTTTATGTGTCTCTTGAGTCTTGTATTTGAAGATCAAATTTTCTGTTGAGCTCTTGTCTTTTTGTCAGGAAGGTTTGGAAGTCCCCTATTTTGTTGAATATTCATCTTCTCCCCTGAAAGATCATGCTCATTTTCACTGGGTAGTTGATCCTTGATTGTAATCCAAGCTCCTTTGCCTCACAGAATATCATATTCCACACCCTACGATCTTTTAATGTAGAAGCTGCAGGGTCCTGTGTAATCTTTGACTGTGGTTCCGTGATATTTAAATTGCTTCTTTCTGGCTGCTTGCAGTATTTTCTCTTTGACCTGGTAATTTTGGAATTTGGCTACTATATTCCTTGGCATTTTCAATTTGGAATCTCTTTCAGGAGGTGATAGGTGGATTCTTCATACGGCTATTTTACCCTCTGGTTCTACGACCCCCAGGGCAGTTTTCCTTTATGATTTCCTTAAAGATACTGTCCAGGCTGTTTCAGGTAGACCAATAATTTTTAAATTGTCTCTCCTGGATTGATTTTTCCAGGTCAATTGTTTTACCAATGAGGTATTTTACATGTTCATCTATTTTTTCATTCTTTTCATTCTTTTGTTTTTGTTTTTGTTCTTGCTCTCCCACAGAGTCATTAGCTTCCATTTGCCCAAATCTAATTTTTAACAAATCGTTTTCTTCTATTAGATTTTGTACCTCCTTCCCCATTTGGCCAATCGTATTTTTTAAGTTAATTTTTTAAGTTAATTTTTGTCCTTCCTTTTCCAAGCCATTGATTCTCTCTTGCATACCTCTCATTTCTTTTCCCATTTTTTCTTCTACCTTTCTCATTTGACTTTTAAAATTCTTCTTGAGCTCTTCTAAGAAGGCTTTTTGGGCTTCAGACCAGTTCATGTTTCCTTTTGAGGCTCCAGATGTGGGTTTGTTGACAATGTTGTCCTCTTCAGAATTTCTGCCTTGATCTTCGCTCTTCACCTGGGAATATCTTAACCCTAGAGAGGACTTCAGAAATCATACAGTCTAACTACTTCTCTTTTTTTTTCTTTTCTAATGTGAGGAAACAGAGATCCAGAAGGGCTTTCCCATGGTCACATACCTGGAATGTCAGTTCTAATATTTTCCTTACCACTACTGGAGCAATAACGTACAAAGCAACTCAGATACTTCCTTAAGAAAGAATTTAAGATGTCTAGAGACAGCTAGAGACATACCCTAACACATCTACAGACATTTTAATGATTGAGAACAGAAATAAGGAAATGTATTTCAAGTTTTATACACAACTTCCTCTAGCCATTGACCAAGTTAGGAGGGCAGAATATTCCCAACTGGTGTTTTATGATTACAAGTCCCCATGGAGACCTGAGAAGGCCTAAAAAGAGAGTCTCAAGCTTCAACAAGAAGTTCTTAAAGATGAGCAGAAACTAACTTTCGAAAGAAAGAGAGAGGAAGCCAGGCAAGCCCTACACCTCTTCCAAGCTCCTCAAACTGACTGATTAAGCACCGAAAATACACTCAAAGAAAAAAGAATTATACAATTGACTCTGTGAGGCAGCCCTACTAGATTACAGTCCAGGGCTTCAAAAAAACCCAAAACAATAACAGAAAATTACAACAATGTTTCTCTTTAAGGAAAAACACTGATTCACTCCTGAGAGTTCTGAAATCACCTTCCAAACCCTCCTTAAGGACTCCTGGCTAGACGTGGGTGGAGTATGAGATGATTCCAACTAGTATGGCTTTGGTCAAAATTTCAGTGTTGAGGCATGCCTGAGATTCAGATTTTCTATGCAGTGTCTTCACATACACTTCACAGACACTAATCTGTTCTTGGCAGATTAGTTGACACGTTCTCAGGTCTGACTGATTGAAGATAAATCTCATTTTGAGAAGCCTCTCCAAGTATCCCTTTTTATAACGTAAATCTGTGATGTGACCATTGTCTATGTAGACCTTAAAGCAGGGGTTTGTAACTTCAGGTCTATGAAGTTGAGATTTTAAAAAAATTGATAACCATTTCAGTATAATTGGTTTTCTTTGTAATGCTTTGTATTCACCACAATGTCAAAGGAGTATGTGACAAAAAAAAAATTAAGAACCCTTGCTTTAAAGAGATTTCTTATTACGTAGGAAAGAACACTGGGCTTGTATTCAGGAAGTCCAAGTTTGATTCTTGGCCATATCACTGTCTGATCCTGGGAAACATTTCACATCTATGAGCCTCAGTTTGTCTGTCTTTAAAATGTGGACAGTAAATCTTGCACTACCTAATTTAGCAGAGATGCTGTTAGGAAGTCATTTTGCAAACTTTAAAATGGTATAGAAATGGAAGCAGTAATTCTCTAATCTCTCAAAAGTATTTTCCAAGTAGGAACTGCACATTTCAACAAATATGCAATATTACAATGCCAATTATACCCTGGATCTTGACCCCATATGAACTCCTTTCTGTACCAAAATTTTAACATAGTTCATTAAAGAATTCCATAGGAACCTCTAATTTTGTAGCATGAGGTAGAGAAAAATAAGATTCTACACATACATTACGTTTTAGGCATAATTTTGCATAAGCTTACAAATGAAGAGTTACCGATAGCATCTAAAGAATTTAGTCTCTTCATTGGACACTTCCTCTGGTCATAGCCAGAAGATAGTCAGATATGTTCAACCTTATCTCATACCCATTCCCCAACATATTTTTATTTTGATTGATCCTATCTCCTTAGAGTCCATCATAGAGTACCAGATTCATGTCTGTCTGACTCTGTTCCTGATTTTCCTCCTGCCTACTATGCATCTTTTATCCTTTCCATCATCAATTCTTATTCGTCCTTCAAAGTCCTAAAGTGCTGTCTCTTCCCTGATGTCTCTTTTTAACTATCCCACAACCATCTCTTCCTTTTCAGAACTGCTGCACTTCCATACATTACATAACCCTATATACCTCATATTCTTATCTCTTGGCCATAAACTATGCTTACATTCTTGGCATTTTGGGGGCACTTCTTGTAGAGGATTCAGGGGAGAACATGGACAAGAATTACTTAGAATGAGAAGACGTGCATGATTGGCAATCTGTATCACTGGAAGGAAGTAAAAGGATGAGATTGGTTGGATAAAATGACTTCTAGGATCCCTCCTGGCTCTAATTCTGTGATGTAACTATGCTAAGATGGACCTAAATATTTAAGTAAATTTTTGTCAGTAGACATTGCCTTCCCAATTACATTGTAAACTCCTCATGGGTAGGGATTGTGTCTTTTTCTGCATCTCCTTCATCGTGACTAGATGGCATTGGACATACTTGCTTCAGCGTATCAAACATCCATGAGTTTGTCCCTGTGGGCTCTTCCTCTACTGAGTCAGATTGACACTCCTCCACCTCTTAGTAGATAGTTTTCTCATCTTGCTGTGGCTGGAAAAAATCCATCATGCCATGGTCAGCCCTGTGCTGATGAGAATCCAGGAACTTAACTTGGGCTGAGATTCCTTAGGCAGTATACAATCCCAGCTGGCTTTTCATGCTTGGAATGACTTGGTAGTGCTTGCTTTCCAATGCCCTTCAGGAAACTAGTCACATCCAAATACAAGGAGGTATAAAAGAAGGGCTTTAGTGATGGGTACGTCATAGTCATTCAATACTGACTTGATTTTTGCTAACGCTCTATTTGTACTATCAAAAATGGTTAATTTTTCATAGCATTTTTGATTCTGTCTTTCAGAGATCCTTATCTAACCTCTCACCATTAGATATGTGTGCACATATGTATTATGAAGAATTTTTTCCTTATTTCTGTCAATATGTCAAGAATTGAGAGACAGAGACAGAGTTCACAGGTGGACCCAGTTTTGGTTCCTTCCTTTAACACACATCGACTGTGTGATCCTAGGGAGTTATATAATCTCTCAGTGTCCCAATCAACACTCTAAGATTCTGATTTGTAGAGTAGTTATCTATCTGCATTGATGGAGGGGGTTTCCTTGCCTGGTGTTTCTGATACCAATGAGATCACAGGTCCAAACCTAATAGCAACAACAAACTCATCCACACTTTTTCCCACTCACCAAGAGGCCATTTACTGTAAGTCTTTGCAGTGCTCTCAAACTGACAACAATCTAAGCACTGGCTAGGAGTGACTAGTCCATTCTTTTCTCCTGCATAACTAGGGAGAACCTGACTGTGATGCATTTGCTACCAGTCAGGTAAAAGAAAAATAGTGATTCTGCTCCACAAAGATATGTTGTGTCCACTGTATCGAACATCTGTCTAGTAGGTGTTGAGATGAGAAGTGTAGATAAGGTCTAATTCCTGCCCTCATGGAGCTTTCTGTTTGGCAGGGAGATGAGACAGGAGCACAAAGAATGCTAATATACATTGCATGAGAAGTGCATTAGACCTATGTAACACAAAGTTCTACCAGAAATCCACAAAAGGAAAGATTAATTTTTTTTTTTTAAAAGTACCCCAGAAAGAAGCAATCAAGTGCTGTGGTCAGTCAAGAAATGGCATTTGAGCTCAGCTTTCCAAGGCAGGTAGGAGCTCAACAAGAGAGGAGAGAGAAGGAAGGCATTCTAGGCACAGGAAATAGCAGTGTGAGCAAAAGCCTAGAAGGAGTAAGTGAAGAATGTTATCAGAGGGAAGAGAGTAATAATAATAACTCACATTTCTAAAAAGGTGCTTTCCTCAAAAATAAAAAAAAAATCCTACGAGTACAAATGTTATCCCCATTTTGCAAATTAAGTAACTAAAGTTTAGGGAAACAAAGTCACTTGGAATCATGACATTTAGAACTGAAAGATTCTCTCTGGTCCTCATTTTATGCATGAGGAAACTGAGGCCCATGGATGTTGAGTGATTTGCCTGAAGTCACCCAGGTAGTGAGTCACAGATCTTGAATTCAAATCCAGATGCTCCAATTCCAATTCCATGGTTCTTACCACTAGGCTGGACTTGTCTATGGCATTTGAATTTCAGTTTCCCAACCCCAAAGTCATAAAAGTAATAGTTAAAAGTATCTTATATTTGTATCATACTTTGGAGTTTGGAAGCACTAACATATCTATGATCTCATCTGAGCCCTGCAACCCTCTTGGAAGGATTTCAGGATAGAATGCTTTTATTACCATTTTCTACATGAAGAATTGAGTCTAAAGATGTTAAACAAGTCGCACAGATATTAAATGGTAGAGACAGGCCTTGAACCCATCTCTATCTACACCAAGTCCAAGGTTTTGTTTTTCCAGTGCAGCAGTCTTTCTCTTATAAAATAAATTAAGAAGCCAACTTCACCTTTGATTTCTATAATTTATACTTCAGAAGAGATCCAAAATCAATTTCATTATGTTTCTAGCTCAAACAATATACATAACCCATTTTGGATCTCAAAGAGAAAAAAAAATATGGGAAGTATTGAGGACTTTGAGGTTGCCAATTTTTTTTAAGTATTTCATAAAGAACAAATAAAGAGCTATGGGCAGCTATGCATTTTTCAACAAAAGACATAAATAACTCCAACCCAAGGTTCTATGGTTATATAAACTAGAATTTAGTCACACACACACACACACACACACACACACACACACACGTCAGAGGAAGCCCATTTTGGCCTACTTTCTTAAAATCTAAAGGGTTATTTTTAGCGTTGCATGGATCACTGCATGGTGGGGGTAGGCAGGCTGCAAAATATCAAGGATGACTTACACTTGAGTAGTAATGGAAAAGACCTAATCTAGAATATATGATTATTCGTAACAGGGGCTAGATTTGTTCTACTTGGACTCACAGAGCCAAACTGTGACCAATGGTTAGAACTTTCATAGGGAGCAACTTCAGATTGAAGCAAGGAAAACATTTTCTAGCAATTAGAGTGGCCACAAAGTTGATAGGCTTGCCAAAAAACAGTTATTAAACTATGCATATATCCTTTGACCCAACAGTACCACTATTAGGTCTCTACCTCCCCAAAATATCAAAGAAAACAGAAAAGAACCCATGTGGTAACTCTTTTGGCAATGGCAAAGAACTGGAAACCTAGGATATGCCCATCAGGAAGGGAATGGTTCATCAAATTATGGTACACGAATGTGAGGGAATACTATTATTCTAGAAGTAATGATGGAGATGTTTTCAAAGAAACCTGGAAATACTTGTATAAACTGATGCAGAGTGAAGAGAGAAAAACCAGGAAGACACAATAAAACATGTAACCCACCTTCTGACAGAGCGGTGATTGAATAGAATACTGGTTGAAATATATATATTTTTGGATATGGCCAAATCAGGATTTTAAAAACATTTTTCCTTGTTACTATATGTGTTTGTAATAGGAATTTTATTCTTTCTTTTTCTGAGGGGTGGAGAGTTGAGAGGGAGGGAAAGGTTTTTGTTCATTTTTTTAAAAAACTAATTTTTAAAAAATGGTTAAGACTGCCTTGGGAGGATATCTTTGGTGAGGCCACATGACCACACGTACTATTTATTGTCAAGGGCACTGTTACCCTCTGATTTCCCCAGGCTCACTATGGAGTGTTATCCTCTAATCCTCTACTCCTCACTGTCTCCCCCCTACCTCCCAATAGCCAATCAGTTGTCAACTCTTGGGTTTCTACCTTGATAACATCTTTCATATATGCCCCCTTCTTTTCTCTGATATTGCCACCACTCTAGTTCACAACCTCATCATCTCATGCCTGGACTATTGTGATAGCCTCCTGATTGGTTGACTTTCTTCAAGTCTCTCCCTACTCCAATCTATTCTCCATTTAGCTATCAAATTAATCTTCCTAAAGAGTAGGTCTAGCATGAGATCTCCTACTCCATTAATTAAACTTCAATGTCTCTCTTTTACCTGCAGGATCAAATATAAAATTCTGTGACTTTTAAAGCCCCCACAAGCAGATACCTTCCTACTTCCCAGTCTAGTTATCCCTTACTCTCCTCTACATATTCTGGCTTCCTAGCTGTTCCTCAAACATGACACTCCATCTCCTAAATATGCACATTTTCTTTTTTTTTCTTTTTAAAAAAAGTTTTATTGATGTGTTTGTTTTTACGTTACCAACATTTATAGATTAATTCCACTCTGAGAAAGGTTTCTTGCAACAAAGTGACCTCATCTGAAAGTGTATACAAAAGTCCACATCCATAACAGCCCCACCTCTCTGTTTTTTATTGTTTTTAATGAACAGAAATCTATATTCTCCCTCTCCCACCCCAACTCCAATGGAAAAAAAAGTAAATCAAATCAAATTCCTTGTAGCAAATAAACATAGTCAAGAAAACAAAATTCCTAGTTTGCAGTAAACAAAACCATATGTCTAATCTTGTATCCTAAATCTATCACCACTCTGTCAGAAGGTGGATAGCATACCTTTTTATCTTCAGTCCTCTGGGGTCCTAGATGATCAATGTATTGATCATAGTTCTTATAGCTTTCAAAGTTGCAATGTTTACAACACTGTAAATGAAAATATTTCTTCTGCTTCTGCTCATTTGATTCTTCATCAGTTTGTAAAAGTCCTCAAAATTGTTCATTTTTATAATATTAATGTTATAGTTTAAACTATTCTTCTGATTCTTCTTACTTCACTCTGAATCAGTTCACATAAGTCTTTCCATGTCTCTTTGAAGTTTCCTTATTTTTATAGCACAATGGTAGTCTAAACTATTCATATATCACAATTCATACACAACTTATTCAGCCATTTGTCAATTGATGGGCATCCTTTAGTTTCTAGGGTTTTTTGCCATCACAAGAGCTACTAAATATTTTTATATGTAATATGACCTTTTCCTATTTCTTTGATCTCTGTTGGGTATAGGCCAACATTGGCATAGCTAGGTCAAAGAGCATGCACGATTCAGAAACTTTTTGTGTGTAATTTCAAATAGCTTTCCAGAATGGTTTCACATCAGTTCTATGCATTTTCACTGGCCATCCCCCATGCCTGGCATTCTTTCTTTCCTCACCTCTACCTCTTGGCTTCCTTCAAGTCTCAGCTCAATTCCCATATTCTGTAAAAAGCATATCCTCTTTTTTCTTAAGCTTAATGCCTTCCACCTGCATCATCTCCTAGCCATCCTGGATCTTTTATTTGAACAAAATTGTTTCTGTTTTCTCCCTCATTTGACTACAAGTTTCTTGAGATCAGAGGCTATTTTTGCTTTTCTTTGAATCCTTAGTGTTTAGCACAGTGCTTGACACATAGTAGGTGCTTAGTGAATGCTTGTTGATAACTTGATTTAGAGAGGGGATTCCTGCTTGCCCTGTACTGAGTTCACAGGAGCCTAGATTCACGGCTAGAAAACCTTCCTTAAATGCTGTCTAGTTCAGTTTCTTCATTTTACAGATGTGGAAACTAAGGCTCAGAGAAGTTATGAGACATGACCAATGTCATGTAGGTGATCACTTGTAGTCAGGATATGAACCCAGGTATGTAATTCCAATTTCAGTGATCTTTCTACTGTCTTCCTGTGGAGTCCTTTCCACCTCTGATAACAAATGATTCAAGGATGTATGACTAGAAAAGGAAATGAGTTAGTGCCTTTGTAAAGAATACAGATAGCTGAGGGCTGTCCTGGGATCTAGGACATATTAGAAGAACCAGAAGGCCTCTAGTATTGGATGGATCCTTTAAGGAAGATTTACCCTCAACACAGACAAGAATTCCACAGGATAAGGTGCAGAGAAGTTGTGATCTTCGCTGAGGGAGAAGATTAAACTCAATTCAACAAACATGTATACATATATACACACACACACACACCCCCTACACACACATACACACACACATATATACATACACATGTATGTATATATGTGTGTGTACATAAATATATATATACATATACATATATATACATATACATATATATATACATATACATATATATATACATATACATATATATACATATATACATATACATATATATATATACATATACATATATATACATATATATATATACATATACATATATATATATAGTGCCTACTATGTGCATGGCACTGGGTTCACTGAAGTATTAAAGTGGAAGCACCCTAATGTTCCTTATCCATTCACCGAACAGGCAATTTCTAAGTGTCTACCATGCGCTAGGCTGAACCTGTGCTAGGTGTTGAGTAACATAAAGAGACAAATAAGACAGAGTGTTCTATCATAAAACGTGTTTTTGTTACTTCTTCACTTTGACATCCAAGCTCAGAATGCAGCACAGCAATGTGGTTTATTAGGGGGAAGTGTGGTATTGGGGTGACTAGGGCTTTATTGCCTGGGTGGTTATGGCAGGGCTGGCAGACCACGTTTCTTACCAGCTGTTACCAAGGCAAGTTTGAAGAGGAGAAATAGAGGTTAGAGATCAAAGCCTGGTACCATTAAAATAACAACACCACCTGCAGTAAAATGTAAGGCAGGCATTGGTTACCTGTGATGTAGGTGCCGCTGTTATCCGTTTGAGATAGTTGATGTTTCTCTCTGCTAGTCCCCACAAAATGAACCCAAAATGATTTTTTTTCTCCCTTATCCATTTTCTTTTCCTATTCTATTCTATTCTATTCTATTCTATTCTATTCTATTCTATTCTATTCTATTCTATTCTATTCTATTCTATTCTATTCTTCTTCTTCTTCTCTCTTGCCTTTTCCAGAGGCCTGGGCCCCTCACACTTTACAAAGCATATAGCTTACACCTCTTTTATATGCTTATAGAATTTAGTGTTACCTAGAATTTAGAAGGTACTTTAAGAAGGAAGAGAATCTAATGCAACCCATTCATTTCACATGAAGAAACTGAAGCCCATAAAGGTTAAGTGGCTTGCCCAAGATCATATAGATAGAATTGGGATTCAAACCCAAGACTTCTGACTCCAAATTCAAGACTCTGGAAGCTGAGCACCTGGGTTAGAATCCTAGATGTGCTATATACTATTTGTGTGACCTTGGGCAAGTGTTTGTGCAATGTATATTATCTGTATGTGTTATCTGTATATGTATTGCATCCCCTCACTAGACTATAAATTCCATAAGAGCAGGGATGAAGTCTCATCTAAACTTTGCAACTTCAACTTAGAAGGCACTCAAATACTTGTGGAATTGAGCTGACTGCAGAGGACAGAGGTAGGGAGGCACTTATTAGAAGCTGCCCAGATTAGCAGAGGAAGTCTATGTGAGACTCAAGGCTGTCCTATAGGCAATAGGGAGACATTAAAATGTTTTGAGGAGGCCAGGAAGGGACCTCAGAGGTCATCAAGGTTGTGACCCTGAAATAGGACACCCATCCCCCAACAACATCTGACAAGTGGTCATAAACCTCTCCTGGAAGACCTCCAGTAGAAGCAAAATTCCCTGCTTCACGCAATGTGAAACTTCCCAAAAGACCTGAATAAGACTTATTACTTTCCTTTGATAGTATATGACTCTGTCATTACCACCAATTCACTACTTTCACTAGTATTGTGCAACAGCCCTCTGCTTCACATAGCCTATACTAACAATATAATCAGCACTGAGTAAACTAGCTTTTCCTAAAAGCAGATGGACAAGGCTTCACACCCTCCATTCCATTAGGAAATGCAGGTGTTTGTGTTTCCCTTACTTAGGATGCTAGACTCTATTCTCTTTGTTTATCGCACTGCTATCTGTTCCGCTTCTTCAAGACCAAGTTCAAGTCTTTCTGATTATTCTAGCCCTGTATGATCTCTCTTTTATCTAAATGCCTATAACACAGACTCTTACAAAATGTGGGCCTTAATTATACATTTTTTCAATTGTTTGCCATTGTTTCTTGTATATTAATTATAGAACGTAAGCTTCTTGAGGGAAAGAATTTTTTTTCATTTTTTTTATCTTTTGTCACACCATCTAGCATATTAGGCATTTAATTAAAGATTGATGAGTTGAATTGTATCTCTCCAATTAGATTAGGAGCTGCTCATATGCAAGGGCAGTGATTTACATTTTGGACCCACCCTCAACCATGTAGCTGAAGTATTTGACACACAATAAGTACTCAATAAATACTTTAAATTGACTGAGTTGTGACACATTCCTCAATGGCTCTTTATTGTGTATGGAGGAAGTTCAGACATGTTTTTGATGGACTCTTTACCCTTGTATTCTAGGATCTCCACAGTCTGACACCATCTTCCATTTCCAGTCTTGCCTTATACTGTTCTCCACCTGTCTTATTCATCCAGTCTAAATGGGCTATTCTCTAACTCCTGAATACTCCCTGTATTCTCCCACCACTGGAGCCTTTGCTGACTCAGTTCCCTGTAGCTGAACTCTCCCCCTCTTTGAATTCTTGTTGTTTTTTAGTAGTTTCAGTTGTGTCCTATGCTTCATGATGCCATTTGAGGTTTTCTTGGAAAAGATACTGAAGTGGTTTGCCATTTCTTTATCCAGCTCATTTTACATGAGGAAACTGAGGCAAACAGCGTTTAAGTGACTTGCCCAGGATCGCACAGCTAGTAAGTATTTGAGACCATAATGGACTCAGGCTTCCTGAGTCTAGGCCTGGCACTCCATCTGCTGGGTCACCTCACTGCTCTTTACTCATGCTTGGTCTAACTCAAAGGCTACCCTCTCAGAACAATGCAAGTGACCTTGAGTAAGTCAGTATCCCTGGACTTCAGTTTTCTCATCTTTACAATGAAGTGGTTGGACTACTTGGCTTCTACTGCTCCTTTTAGCTTTAACTCTATCATCTTAAACCCTTTCTTGCTTCACATTTTATTTACTCCCTCTGAAACACTTCTTAATATCTAGTCTAGCTATGTGTTTGACCCCATTAAAGGGTCAGCTCCATGAAGGCAGGGTTTCTGTCATGTCTCAACTTTGTATCCCCTCTTGAACAGACCCCATTTTCTGCACATAGCAGGTGCTTAATCAGTGTTTATTGATATCTTGAAAAATGAAATGACCAGTGGAAAGTGGGGCCTGAGCATTGATGAACCAACAATGCTTTTTAAGATGTAAACCTTTTTTTGGTCATTTAACTAATCCAAGCATCTTACCCACAGCAGTTTGGAAATGCTAAATAATCAGCTCATTGTTTTCTAGCAACCTTAGCAGATAAGCTAGATTCTTATACAATCTGATCCTTGGAGAATTTTAGGATCAAGAGTTGAAAAAGATCTTAAGAGTTTATCTAGCTCAAAAAGACTGTTTGTTTCTTGAATCCCTCTCAGCAACAACAACAACAACAACAATGTGTTTTGAACCTCCAGGGTAATTTATATACTACTCATCATGTTCTTTTAGTCTTATGGTCTTTTAGACTCTTAAGTGCTTACAATGGCTACAATGATAACTTTTGTCATCAAAAGTGCCAAATAAAATTTATGTTATATAATTATAACACATACAGTTTTATTCTACTTATAATTATGAAGGGTCTAACCATAAAATTATAAAACTCTAATTATAAAATAATTATGAATATTTTATGTGGCATATTCTGTAAGAATTAAAGGAAGTAATCTCAGCAAGACCTCGTATGTTTACTATTGTCTACAAGACTTCATGTTAAATTTATTTTGCAAGTTTTGTTGAATATAAATAATGTTATTAGTGAACTGAGTTGCAACTTAGATGTTTAACATAATGTAATAATCACAAATAAACTTAACTTAAAAGTTGGACTTTTTTATTTGAACAGGAGTTTAAAGTATTCTACTCAATGCCCGTCTTAAACCTCATTCTGCATTGAATTTATTTCTGTATTTTAATTTAAAACAAGAATAAAGGAAGAATGCTTACTCACCAAACACGTCATGGAAAAATGGTAGAATTTTATAGTTCTCTTGCTGAGAGATGGAAATTTACTTTTTATTTTTAGCCACCTAATCCATTGACAAAAACAAATGGAGGTTGTTTCCATCAGAAAATAGCCTGAACATTGCAAAGAGCAGTAAAATAAAGTTTGTTCCTGTGGGACGTTGGTGATAGTCTGAGGTGGTTTCAAATGGCTTGTAACGTATATGCCCGGTGATCATGGTTCTCAAACAATCTGACATTTGCACTACCAGAATGCAAAAACTTATGACGTCTTGATCATGTCATTAATCTGATGAGGTATGATTATCGACTAATAGAGGAGGATGAGGGAACTACTCTGACGCAGTATACAGACTGCAAATGAGGATATGCGCATAAATTCAGCCATCCATGTCAAATCCTCATGGCAGTTGGGAAACAATTGGATGACAGGTTGAGAACCTTAAATAATGTGTTGTGCTTAGTCAGAATTGGTCGGAATTTAATGTAATCATTGTACGAACACCAAGATCATTGAGTGCATGATCGTGATGGTTTAAAATTTCTGTGGAAACAAGCCCATAAAGCTTTAAACATGTACGTATTTGTTGTCACAGAGGAAAAAATACATATTTGCAACATAATTGGGCAATTATTTACTTCCTGAGGTGTCATTAAGGAAATTTTAGGATGAACTCCTTGAACCACTAAATGGGAACCACTCATCTAACCCAACTTCTTTATTTTAGAGGTGAGGAAACTGAAGCAAAGAAGTGAAATGATTTGGTTAAGATCACGGACTTTGTAAGTGGTAGAGTAGGGAACCTGAACCCATGTATTCTGACTTCAGGTTCAGTGGATATAATTTAATTTCTGTAGCTGGTTTTTAGGCCCAGTCTATTCTTACATGGCAGGCACTGAAATGAATAGGGTGGCTGTCTTTGGCAAATAATTTCCTTCTTTGTGCCTTAGCGTCTCTCCTAGGGACCAAAGGATTAAATGCTTAGAGTCAGAAGGAATCTTAGAAGTCATCTGGTCTGACTTGCTCATCTTAGAGCTGAGTAACTAAGACCTAGAAAGGTTAAGTGAGTTGTTCTAGTAAATGTCAGAGCGAGGATCCCAATTCTAGAACTCGTTCTACTCATTAATTGGAAGTTCCCCCCAATGAGACAGATTGCAACTCACCCACACCTGTTCATTCTGTACACCTTTTGTTCGTGTCCTCCCACAAGTTTACCACAGAGGATCCACCCAAAGTTCTTGAGGCTTCCCTCAATTTCTCCTGACATAAGAAGGACACTTGTGGAGCACTCTGACTATCTATCTGTTATTCCTTGCTCTGAACGTGTGACTAGACCATCTTCTCTTCCTCTCATACTTTGATTATATCTCTTACTCCTATTCTTCAGAATACCTCAACGGTTGTGTATTTTAACTTACTGACACACACCATGTTTGGTGTGTGATATGCCTTCTATGTGATGTGCATTTTTAATTTTTCATAATTTGATTTGATTCTTCATAACTGCTCATTCTTTTATGTTTAATTTCTTCTGTTCTACACTAAAAGGAAAAAAAATATATATCTTTTTGCCAAAAGACAATGGATAAAACACATTGAAATCCTCAAGTGAAGGATCTAAATATGAAGCAGTAATATTTTCAGATGCATTTTATAATGTACATACTTTTGTTGGAGACAGAGCCCATTGATGATGAAAGATGGCTGGATTGCTTTTAAACCATCAACATTCTGAAAATGAGCTCAGAATCTCAGGTGAAAATAAAAGGAAGTCTGCTTAATATGTCAAGGACCAGTGTATAGAGGTAGAAATAAAAGTTCTCAGTTTTATTTTATAGCAAGCAAAAAAAGTAATCCTCTCAACCAAGATATAATCCCAGTATTAAGAAATAATAATGCCAGTGTAAATACAAGCAAAAAAAAATGTGATCGGTCAGTCAGAAGACCCAAGAAGCTTACTGTAACCTAACAGGTTTTTTTTATCAGAATAGAATAAAATGCCCTTTGTAATAAGGAACAAACATACCCCAAAGAGTTGAGTTAATCTCACAGGAAGGAAGGAGTCTAACCTAATTAAATAAAGGTGAGAATTTTAGAGCTACATCTTGTTCAATACCAAAATACCAAGGCATCAATTTCCCTCATTAGGAGTGGTCAATAAGAATTTAACTTCTCAACTTTGAAAAAAAGACCACACGGACAAAATATTGGATTGAATATTTAATGGGGAGGTGACCAAAAAAGTCTCAATCAATTGAATCATCCTTTGCTAAAAAAGGACATCTCAAAATTTGCCCTATTGCCATGCTAATGAACATGTTAGGAATATATGCCCTTGTATATTGCTGAGAAGATATAGGGAATTCCATTGATTTTCCTCCACTGATTGGGGCTACCTCTTGATGGTTGCTTGACTGGAACCCATGAGGATGGATGCTTTTTGGAGTAACTGCCCTTTTGTGGTCTATAACAGTGAACTATGAAACAACTTACCCTTTTAAATTCTTTTCTGGGGCTTTCTCCTCCAGAACAAAGTGAAACAAGGGTGGGGTGGGGAGGGATTTCTCTTTATATTCCCCTATATCTCATGCAACTGCAGAAGAAAGCTGCCAGGGCTGGGATATCTAAGAACTCACCTGTCAGTTCCCATACAAGAATGTACCTCCTAAATCCATGTGCTTCTGCTTTAAATTCTCATTGCTGCTCCTGATTGGGGGTGGAGAGAAAACCTTTCTCTACTCTAACCCTTACCATACGGAGAAAGCTCCACCCAGAATAGATATCTCCATCTTCTCAGCAACGTGGGACGGAATGTATGTAGCTCCATAGAAGCTTCCCTCTTCCGATAATGTCCCACACACATAGCACAATCTCATTAAATTTATTGGTGAGAGGGAGGGAGACTCACTAGCTTGATCTGAGTACTTCCTGATCAACCCCTTATTATAAATATAAATATGGACATGACTCTCCCTAAACAATCAGTATTCTGCATAGGATCAGATCATAGGAATTAGTAATATTGGTTCTTGGGGCAAATTTAATTGAGGGAAGTGGGGATCTGACCCACTTCTCTAACTACTACTCATTCTAAAGCTACCCTGTAGCCCTATCATACATGACTGAAAGAGGCATGGACAAACACATCTATGATTCCAGGGTAGCTTGGCCCCTGTCTTCTAAGTTAGTGCCTTTGAAGTGCCTCTTCTCCTCAAGGAGGGTGGAAGAGGCAGCTGTAATGCCAGCCATCTTCTTTCAGGGATGATTGTGGGATGAGATAAGGCACTTGTTAGCCACTGAATAGTTAACAAAAAGGAGATTTACTTTTCCCTAACACAACAAGGACATGCAACAAAGATACAGGAGCCCTTCTTAGCTGCAGTTTTGATAGGCATAGCCTCTCTCATCTCCTTATGGAAATGCTTCTGGCTACAGGTGATCAGGGCAGGACTTGATGATTTTCATGGTCTCAGGCAGCCATCAGATCTGAAAGGCTCAGACTCAGTGTGTCTATGTATGTATATACGTGCATGCACATATGTTGGAGGAGAGGAGAGAGATACGTGCTTGGATGACCAGGAAAGCTGTGCCCATTCAGGTTCTTGTACTCCTTTTAGTGAAAACTAATCCCTGTTGCAAGAGTGAAGGATAAGAGGTGAACCTAACCTGTATTGTGGAAAAGCGAGGGTAGGTGTTAATCCCATCACAAGGAGTGATCCAGGGGACTGCTTCCAAACCTGCCACTTGCTCCTGAATTACCTGGGAGCAGTGCTGCCCCTCTGCCCATACCACATCTAGTCTGGAAGAAGAACATTTCTCCAGCAGATTCTGTCCCTATCATTTTTCATGTGACTAACCTACTAACTTATTGGGTACCTCGAGTTCCCTCCTTTCTCCTCACCTAGGAGATGATCTTTGGCAAAGAGGAAGCAACTCCCCTATTCCTCCTCTGAGGAGCCAAGTCCTAGTGTTCCTGTGTTAGAAATGACTCACCAGAGGATCATAGGATTCAGAGCTGGAAGTGGCCTGTGAGAGCCCCCTCAATTTATAGATGAGAAAACTGAGGCCTGGAGGAGAAAAGGGGCTTGCACAGAGAGTACAAATAACAATTTTAATCCAGACAGAGCTTTCTCCAAACCACCGTGCTTACTGTCATTCCAAGTAGCTTTTCCTTTGACACATTGTAATTGAGGTCTGGCACAGGTGCAGCATACCTCTAATGGCACCTTCTCATGTAGAGATGATAGGGACCCTATTGCTTACTTTGAGGAGAGTCATGATGACTTAAAATGGAAGTGTCTTGGAGAGAATGTGGAGCGTGAGTAGACATGTTATAACTGGCTCTGGTCAGCTAACCACATGATGAAGAGGAAGTTCTCTGGCCACGAAGAGATTCCAAAAGGCTTTTCCTCTGCTTGTTCTTTGTCTCAGCACTCTTGGGGATGCTTAATAATGCCTTTAGAGACAGTGCCTTGGTGAAGGGAATGGAGCCTATGACCCTGAAGGTTTGAAAGGTTTGAAGAGTAAAAGGCAGCTCTCAACATTGCAGAAATTGGTGTGGCAGCCAGTACAACATTGATGTCCCCAAGGTAGGAAGGGAGTGTTGCCTTTCTCAGGATCCTAGTCATCCGGGATCCAGGTTTGAAGTTAGCATAGCATCAATGCCCCAAGAAGCAAAAAGTGACCTTTGGGAGTGACCTTCAGGACCCCAGTCCAGAAGTAGCCACAACAGACTTTGCCTTTGGATGTGAACTTGGTGGGACTGATGATGTATAGGAACAAAGCTCATTGAAGCTGGCTCTCCCCTGAAACGGAAATGGTGGCGGGGGAATTACACTCCTGAGTTATTGAAGAAGGGGGTCCATGCAGTCTTCTCATGTGTGCCTGACTACAATGCTTGTGGATTTCTTCATCACGCCCCCCTCACTAGTTGCCTTCTCCTCTCTTCTTCCATTAGATCATAAGCTCCTTTAGGGCAGGGCCTGTCTTTCTCATTATTGGTATTTGTATCTCCAGCATGTACTGCAGTGCTTGGCACGTAGTAGGTGCTTGATAAATGTTTACTGACTGAGTTATTGGGTGAACTGTGGAAAAGTGAGCCAAAGTTAAGTGATTAAATGCAGCTGGGGCACAAGTGCTGCTGCCTAACAATTAGGGGGACAGAGGCGGTGGGGGCCCAAGCCATAGCTGTGCAGAGACACAGACCCCCCAAACCCTCAAGGTACCCTAGAGCCCTGAGGAGGACTTAGAGTCCGCCTCTCTCTTGGAAGGGGAGCCAGAGCACGCATACGATATTTTGCTGCTCTATCCATGCATTGCTGCTAATAAACGCCCATCCTTAACCATCCCGCAGTCACTTTGCTCCTCCATTCAAAAATGTGTTGTTGTTACTGGCCCTTCTTTCTAGAAGGGGACCAACGCCATCACAAGGGTGATGGCTTCACTTGCACGTGAATTAGATTAAGTGAACAACAGCAGCAGCAGCAAAGGTTGGTTCAAGGCTTTTGGGCGTGCAAAATGCTTCCCTCACCACCTCTCTAGAAGGAGGTTTGAGCCAGTGTTATTAGTGACATTCTGCAGATAAGCAAACTGGCCAGCTAATGTCAGAGCCGTGATGAAAACCCGGGTCTCTTCATTGAAGAATTTACGATGCTACAGGCCTACTGCTCTTTGTTCTCTCTCCAATGCTCTTTGCAGTGCATCGCATTGTCACCAATGAAGCCAAACCTATCTGAGCAAGCCTAATGCTAGACACTTAGTGCTTATAAGGTGGTTTCCCAAAATGTATTGCTTTTCGAGAGCAAGGACTGAATTTATATAGTTTATGTTGTTGCTATGTAATCCAAGACCACAAACCAAATTAGCTTTTTAGTGAAGTTGGAGATCTCTATGTAGGGACAGAGTCATGTGTAGTTATAACACACAGAATTGTGTAACCAAAAACTCAGGAAATTCCCAACTGTGTGATCCTAGCACATAGCAGGTGCTCAATAAATGTTTGTCCAAATGAACAGACATTAGACAAACCCTGTGTAGGCCACAGTTCCCTCATCTATAAAGGAGGTTGGACTAAGGAGCCTTCCAGCTGCCATTCTACATTCTAAGGTCTCTTCCAATTCTAACCTTCTTTGTTCAAAGGTTTGTTCCAATTCTAATATTCTGTAATCTCTGGTTCCCGATAATTCTGACAGTATATGTTCTGTGCTTTAAAGGCCTTCCTAGCTCAGGCACTCTATGTTGTAAGGTACAATCTACCTCTACATTTCATATTCTAGGATACCTTCCAGCACTGGTATTCAATGTATAAATTACTACACCATGTGGGCAAGGTCATTATCCTGTGAATTTGTTGGACCAAAAGAGAAACACAAGACTTGGAATTTATACTGAGATGGTAACAGAATCTTTCAAAATAAGCTAAAACAAATCGCTAAGGACCAGATCAAGGCAACCTTAGAACACAGAATATGTTAATTAGAAGTGCACATCAGGCCAGCCATGAGAAGGTGGCAGAATTTGGAGATGTGGTGGACAATGATGAATGCAACAAATATCCTGGTACATTATTTTAATAGTGCTGAATTTCCCTTGACAGATGGAATTAAAGTGGAGAAATCATCTTTAATTCCAGGACAGATACATTTAAATCTCCTTAACAGAAGGATGTTAACTGTAGGAGAGATCTATCCTGGGAATACATAGTACTTTAAGATATGGTAAGAAAATCTCAATATTCTATCTGTATGGAGAATGAGGGAGGAGAGAATGGGGTCAAGAGAAAGGGGAAGCATTTTTTTTTTACCATCTCTTCATTAAGAGAAAGAACTGATAAATGGAAGTATGTATAGAATAATTTTACATGTATACATATATATGTGTATATATATATATATATATATATATATATATATATATATATATATATGTATATATATATATATATATATATATATATATATATATACAAAGTTGTGTCGAATGGTAGCCATCCTTAGGGCAGGGGAGGAGAGAAAAAAGAAATTTGCATGGTAATTTTGTTGTCTATTTGAAAGGAATAGCAAAATGTGCATAGTAGATTTGCAGTTTCATATAAAATCATCGTTTTTATTGTACTATGTTATGGAAATGCTTGTTTTATTCCATAAATTAAAAATAAAATTTAAAAAAAAAGAGAGAGGAAGCACATACTATTGTATCAGTTCAATGATGCATAAAGTGAAAGGCCAAGCTGCCTTTCCTGCCCCAGGATATTAAACTTCAATTCTTAGAATAAATTATTGATTCATAAGTAAATGAAATAACAATGAATGAGAAAAATAATATTCCATAAAATAATACTGTATACTAATATGTTTAGGAATATTCTACTAGCTTTTTGACTCAAGGATATATCATAGTTCTGCATGAATACTCAGGGAAAAGGTTTAATATTGCCCTATTAGATAATAAAAGTTTCAGGAGGCCTTCAGGATCAGCTAGTCTAGTGGACTCATTTTACAGATGGAAAAACGGAGATCTACAGAGTAGAACTGACATGTCCAAAGGTGCATATCTAGTTTGTGGAAGAACCGACTAGACTGAATAGATTTGTTCCCCTAGATTCCTGAGAGCAGACAGAAACAACGGGTGGGAGTTTCACAGTCATAGATCTTGTTTTGGTACACAGAAGAAGTGTATGATCAAAAAAAGGAGGCATTCTGATCATACAATGGGAGTAAACAACTACATATGTCCAGCCCAAGTGTTGCACTGGTCCCTGCGAAATGTTTGGGTAGATCCTATGTGGAAGATCTTGGAGAGATTGTGGGTAAGAATCACATAGGACAAGAAGGCAAGGATGAGTTACACTCTGCACTGATGGAGTAATACATGCATTAATGTGATCTTAGATCCTTTGAAATATCAGAGTATAAAGGAAAAAACTCTAATTAGAACTGATCCAAAGTGGAATGGATTGCCTTGGGAGGTAGTGAATGTCTTCAAGTAAAGGCTGAATGATGAATTACCTAGTATTTTATCGGGGTGTTCCTATTCAAGGATGGTTTAAATTAGATAACCTCTCAGGGTCCCTTCTCACTCTGAACTTCTATGACTCTAGAACCCAGGTCCTCTGATTCTCAGATACCACTACAGCTTCTAATTTATCAACTCAGAACAGCTGTCATTCACAGTCATTGTTGACCTCCTCCCTTTTTGTGTCAGTCAGCAAGGGCTTTGTATTGGGCTATTACTCCTTTCACCAGCAGCCCCTTTGCCAGACAGTGAGAAAGAAGCAAGAGGACTTGGAAAAGAGGACAGTACCACTCTGTTCACCACCTCCCCCATGAAACACACAAGGTTCAGAGAGGAAACAGTATCCCCAATCGTGTCAGTGGATACCACCTTGTAATACGACCACCAGTATAGCGTTACTGCACCCTACCCCAGTCTCGATTCACTTTGCAGGAGTGAAAGGCTTGTTAGCTGTGTAAGAAGTTCACTCGGGGGATGGTGGGGAGTCCACAGCATTCAGTTTTCAGCAAGGAAAACTTCCCTTCAAGCCCGACCTTGCCATGTTGCAGTGGTTTAATAGGAAAACAATTAAGAGTGAGAGGCCTTCAGCTGGAATCCTGATTCTTCTACTTATTACCTGTGTGACCTTGGACAAGGTGCTTCCCCTATCTGAGGGTAGGCTAGGTCATCCTTAAAGTCCCATTGAGCTGTATTAGCCCATGTGGGCAGAGCAAGTAGTTCCTTATATGTTCAGATAGGAAGGACACCTGCTCGTCAGTATCTGAAGTTGCAGTTTTGGAACTGGAAAATACAAAGGTCAGTTATGTAATTGAATTGTTTAATTTATATGATGTCAAATAGCTGCACTGATGAATCCATTCTTTCCACCCTGAACTATGGTAACATATTTCTCTAGTACTTCAAGTTTCCGAGATCATAATAGCCCTGTCATTAAATCAGTAATAGAAATATTCTTATTTCCACTTTTCACACAATATGACTCAAGCATAGAGGTGAAATAACTTGCCTCTAGTCACATAAGTAACGTCAAGGCAGAGATTTGAATGCATGTCTTCTAGATAGATCCAAGGCCCATATACTTTTTGCTACCTCACTCTGTTAGACTGCAGAGGTGTCAAACTTGTGGTCTCCTCAGCATAAGCTGCCTATAGAATTGCAGAGTGCAGAACAAACCAGATTAAAACATAATTGGAGCACCAGACCTGGAGTCAGGAGGACCTGAGTTCAAATCCGGTCTCAGACCAGACACTTGACACTTACTATTTGTGTGACCCTGGGCAAGTCACTTAACCCCAATTGCCTGTCCCCCTAAAAAAACATAATTGGTAAATGTTTAACAAAATAAACAAAAATACAATTCAAATAATGTTAATTTGTGGATTTCTAAGTCAATATACTGCCAGCCCTAAGGAATCTGTTTCTATTTGAGTTTGATAACACTATTCTAGAACAAACCAATGGTTTGATGCAATTGGAATTCACCAACTCATTTTGCCGAAGGAGAATACTACAGTTTCAGTTTTCCTAATCCCTTTTCCTAGCTGTTTAGAGCATACTTGGAGACACAGTACTTTTACGACTCCATAAATGGCAATTATTTCTAATGTGTATCTACTGACCCATTGTCATGATCAACAAAATTTATTTGTGCTATCTGCTGTCATTTCATAGATTTTGAAAGCTATTGGCTTGACAATCCATGGAGGAAAAACAAATTGGAGGAAGAATGAATTGCATTATTCCTTCGGTACTTGTCTTCGATGGGCACTGTATAGCTAGAATTGCTCAGAAATGAATAGGAGGAAGACATAAGGCTGGATTACATTAGGAAAATTTTCTATGTGCTCTCATAAATCCTCCATAGAGTCTCCAACCATTTTTTAAAAAAATAACGATTAGAATCTCTACAGGTCACAAGAGACTAAGGTGCTATCCTCGAACCCTTTCTATTAAGGGACCCATGAACATGGAGACTCACTGGGTTCAGTCTTGGGGGAATCCTACAACCTAGAAGAGAAGTCAAAATCCCCTTCTAGGACTTTTCTCATTAAATTTAAGATTTACTTAAAGCTCATGTCTAGGGACTTCCCAAAGTGGAGGAGGGGGAGGAACAGAAAGGTACTGAAATGTACAATATATATGAGATAATGGACATTTATTTATTTGCTACACTAAAAAAGAAATGCTCAGCATAGAAGGTTCTTAAAAGTGTCCAAATAACAATGGCTTAAGACAAGGGGCAGTAATAACTACTGTTATATTATCCTGGGAAGAGAGACTTAAACATCAAAACATGATGCAGTTTGCCAGAATTCTGAACAGGCAGTATTCTTTTCCCTGCGCTGTTTCCCTCAAGGTAGCTGCTTTCTTGCAAGTCAATCCATGGATTAGGTTCTTTCTGTCTATGGGTCATCTACTTCAAGAGCAGATACCCTGCTGCCAGGTAGCTCTACCCGATGGACCTACGATCTCCGATCGCTGCACACATCCACTTCTGGATCACTTTTCAGTCACCTCCAACTCCTCAGTGGCTAAAAAAGGGATTGCTTCATTACTTCCAAAGAGCTCAACTCTTTTAGCACTGGCTCAGTGGATAGAGTGCTGGGCCTGAAGTCAGGAAGACGCAACTCATGAGTTCAAATCTGGCCTCGGACACTTACTAGCAGTGCGACCCTGGGCAAGTCACTTAACCCTGTTTGCCTTAGCTTCTTCATCTGTAAAATGAGCTGGGGAAGGAAATGGCAAACCGCTCCAGTATCGCCAACAAAACTCCAAATGGGGTCATGAAGAGTCAGACACAACTGAACAACGACAACACAAATAGCCTGTGAGAAGGCGTCACAGTGACTCTCTGCAGCTTTGTGGCACGACTGTATTACATACTTTCTGTCCTTTTAACATTTCATCTGTATCTCCCCTTTAGGCCCTGGTCTTGCTATATGACTCATTCTTGTTGTTCAGTCATTTTCAGCCATATCCAACTCTTGTTGATACCATAGTGGTTTGCCATTTTCTTCTCCAGCTCATTTTACAGAGGAAGAAACTGAGGCAAACAAGGTTAAGTGACTTGCCCAGGGTCATACAGCTAGTAAGTATCTGAGGCCACATTTGAACTCAGATCTTCCTGACTCCACTGGGCCACCTGGCTGGCCTTATATGACCGGACTACATCCTTTTCCAAACCACTCCACTATCTGCCAAATAAAGCCTCGTGGACAATATGGTCCACGGATCATGATACTCCTGAATGACTGAACGAGAACCTCCTTTCCCACTTACACATTTTCTCAATGATGTCTTTTATGTTACTTCTTGCTCAGGAGTCATCGTTAGTAATCTGCTACAACTTACAACCTCCATGAACTTGTCCAGGTATTAAAGTATAATGTGCTTTTAGTGAAAAGTGAGTGTGCAAAAGCTGGGTTCCGATCCTGGCTCTGATGTGTAATTAGACATGTGACCTTGGCAGCTTCCCCATCTTGCATTGTAGTTTCCTCATTGTGAGACGAGCTGGTTACTTCAAGTTCTAAGAATTCCTGTTAGTGAATAGGGTAATCACCTCGCCAACCCCCCTCCCATGGACCTGTTTACGTAGGTGGTATTTTGGGACCTTCTCTATGTTCAAAAGTGAACAGCCTGTATCAAAGCCAACGTTCTTACTTTGGTAATGTAGGATCATAGGATTTACACCTAGAAGAGACTGTACAGGTCATCTGGTTAATAAATAGGAAAATGGAATTGCAGAGAGAGTAAATAAGTAGCAGAGTCAGGATCTGAATCCAGGTCTTCCAGCTTAATTCCTGGTGATATTTCCATGTGAACTGTGCTATGATTTAGTTCAGCCACAGTGACAAGTGTCAAAGCCCTAGTTTTGTCTTGGTTTGATTCCTTCACTGTGTAGAGAAGTGATCCTAATTTCTCTCCCTTGTATCTGTCAAACTCTACCAAAGTACTTCTCTAATGGCTTAAAAGGTCCCGGGTTTCTTGAAGGCACTAACATTCAAGTGCAAGCTCGGTTTGTGGGGTTGGAAAGATCTTAAGGCCGGGTCCATTGATGCAGTATGTCTACCCCTTAGGAATTAGGCTAGCTAAATGTGGGGGAATTATCCATCCCCAGAAGCTTGACTATATGACAGAAAATTTTCCTCAGTTGTGATGACTCACAAAGACTGTCTCCAGTGGAGTACAGGAGGCTGATGTCTACATCCATGGAGAGAATGTTCACACTGATGAAATTTCAGAGCCTTAAAGTGTTGAAGGCTAGGGCAACAATATTTTTACAAGTCAAGGCCCAACTGCAGATTTCAGGTCTTTCCAGAGAAGCATTGTAACATTTGAAACACCTGTGCTATTTTCAAGTGCTTTCCAAAGGGGAATAATCTTTTACACTCCAGAGAAATCGTTAAATGTTGTCATTTGGGAGTGTAGGGGATTAAGTTTGGGGCAAATAGCCTCAGGTCTCTTTCTCACAAGGTAAGGTACAAAGTCAAACACCCGAAGCACTGTGTTTCATCTAAAACATTCTATAATGCTTTCTAATTTGTTTTCAGCAAAAACCCTACCCATACCTGAAGAACTTTCGAGCACCAACTAAGGGTTTGCCTGCCTAAATCTGAAGTTCACAGTCATTAATCAACGTCCAGCCCTTACCAGGCTGGGAATCGATCATTCCCTTGCAACAATGTCTGAGCAACTTGCCAGTGGTTTCCAGTAATTCCTGTCTTGGTGGTAAGTACATAAATGATCGGGAAAAAATGCAAATTGAGTGGCCATTCAGAGATACTTCATCAAAAGCTAGATGTGTTTTTAGAAAAAAAAAAAGTCCGAGAAGGAGAGCCTGGTCCCTGTCACTTCCTGGTGTGTCTCTAGCTGGACTGCAAACAGTAATTCCTTGTTCCCAGCCCTTTCTATAACAGGGCTAAATGTGATTGCAACTGAGGTACATTGATTAACCCAAAATAACTTTCCCTCAATTTCCTGGCGGCCCAAGAACTCTCCGGAGACCCTGCTTTTGTTCTGAGCAGTCATTCAGGAGCCTTGGCTCCAGCTCTTGAGTAACTATTGAAACTGAGTGAACCAGAAAAATGTCAGGAACCACACAAGGACGGATAGTACAGTTGAATTAGTTTAGAGGGAGGGTTTCTCCCCTCTCCCCTCCCCAAGCATCATTCAGGCAAATTGTTTTTTTATGGACTTGTTAAAATAATTTCATGGTTGCAGTTTTGCTCTGGGGCAAACAGAGCAGAACCATAGGGGTTGTTAAAGGAGGGGGGCTGGCTTGAGGAATAGGGTGCATTCTCCTTGGCTAAAAAAAAAAAAAAGTCTCATTTTATCTTTCTGCCTGTGAGATGACGTCCTAAAAGACCAAATCTCCAGTGTCAAAAGCACTGCTGAGGTGTCTATTAATAACACTCTACATGAGAAATTCTTTGCAGACTTTAATCAGGAATTTTCCATAGTAACCGAGGCTGCCCACGGTTAGCCCAGCAACGGTGATTTTAATTCCACCCAGCACATTTTTCAGTCTATCCCTGTAAGTAGAACAACGTTTGCTGCACCATGTGAGCATGACGATGCGGAGTGTGAATCGAAAGACTGACTCCTCCCCCCCCCCCCGGAACATTTCTCCTAGGATGTTGGAAGAGCCCCAGCCAGGAAGATAGTCCTTTACCACAGTCAAATGTTAATGGAAACAAGGGATAGGCATTTTGCATTTACTTCTGGTTCTGGGAGCCTAACTGGTCTCCCGGAGTCTATTTATTTTACCTTCACTGTTAGGAGTCACTATCCAATCCACAATGCCTGATCACCCCGTACTTTAATTCAGTCTGATTACACAGAAGAGGGAAGGGAAAAGGGAAATTCCTGGTTAGGGAGGCTTGTAGATCATTAGGAAACATGGGGAGGAGAACCAATAAACATGCTTAAAATTATAAAGGATACACAACCTTCTGGGGTCTCTGTGCTGAGGTTTAGCTTTAGGCATTCTAACTCAATTTCAAATTGGGTAATTCTGCTGGGCTCAAGGCCCCTTTTAATTGTCAGGTGACTTAAGCCTAGGATTGGGTTCGTTCAATTAACCAGTTCTAAATTCACCTAATTACTGTGACATCTTAACTATATCTCTCCGTTTTTCTTATGATAAAAGCATGAAAGATTTTGTGAAATGAATGAATGAATAAAGCACTTATTAAGTGGTTACTATGTACAAAGCACTGAGGATATAGACAGTCCCTGCTCTCCACAAGCTAACATTCTAAGACCTTTCTAAAATCCAGATAAACTATGCTTGCACCATTCTCTGTTCTACCAGGTTAACAACCCTTCCAAAAAGGGCATTATTTGTTCTTCACGAAGCTGGACTCTTTGCAATCATTATTTCCTTTTCAAGGTGTTCAATATCTATCTATTTATGAATGTTTTCTAGAATTTTTCCTGGAATCAAAGTGAAGTTCACTGGCTTATAGTTTTTAGACTGTATTTTCTTCCCTTTTTTTTTTTTGAAAATTGAGGTATTTGCCCTTCTTCAATCCTGTAGGACCTTTAAAGATCACTGAGCAACAGTGATATATACAGAAGTTCAGCATAATATCAGCCAAGTCTTTGAGAACCTTCAGGACTGGGGAACCTGTGTCCTCAAGGTCACATGTGGCCCTCTAGGTCCTCAAGTGCAGACCTGATTCAGCCAAAGGGCCCCACTTGAGGACCTGGGGGCCACATGTGGCCTTGAGGCCACAGGCTCCCCACCTCTGGATAGCTCATCTAGCTGACTTTCCTCTTCATTGGAATTGTTTCTCTTGTATCTTCAGACTCTCATTCCAAAGAGTTGTCCTTCTCTCCTAGGCTGACTTCTCTTGCAGATTTTTAGTCCATACAGTACTACTTACTTTTCTTTTGCATCTTTAAAAATATGCTCTCTCTACATCTACACTACATGTCAAATCATGCCTGACTCTGCTCTTCATGGAGAAGTCATTTCTGGGGGTGTGCTGGTAAATGTTTAACCAAAAACTCTGGGGAGAGGAGGAGAACGTACAAATGACCTATTTTTACTTTTAATATCTGCTATTAACATTTTTCCATCACTTTCTTGAGTCTAGGCAATCCAATAAAACAATAAATCACCCCTGATATGTAGCCTTTGCTGATTTCCAAGGTGTAAATGCTCAGACTGAAAAATTAACAATAGTCTCTCCTGAGATAGGCACTGAGTCCAGCACACCCTAGCTTCTACTGAAGATTCCTATCATTTCCACCCCAGAAATCAATCCCTCCTTGTTGCTGAGAATAAGATCCAGAATAGAATTTCCTCTTATTGGTTCCTCTATCTTTTGAAGGATGAAATTATGATAAAGTCAAATCAAGAAGTTATCAACTGCTTTACTCTTAGCTGAGAGAAAACTCCTGTATATGTCCATTCGGGGAAATTTGAATTCCCCCTTCACTACTATATCCTGTCTCAGCCCCATGTCTTTCCCCCTTTTTTTTTTTTTTCCCCAGGTGAGTGATATCAGTGGTGTCAAACTCAAATAGAAATGGGTCACTAAATAATGTAAAATGATCCTTGCAAGCAAACAGCAATTTAGAAAATCACATATTAACATTATCTATGTTCATTGTATTTTAAAAAAATTGTTAAATATTTCCTAATTACACTTTAGTGTGGTTCAGGAGCACAAGGGACATTGTGCATTTTGCCTGTGGGCCACATATTTGACACTTCTGACAATATGGCTTTTGTTTCTGCTTCTGTGGATTTTTACTTAAATGCTCTCTACTACATAAACTTTCCTTTATTTCCTCACATGAATATATCCTCTGTTTGTTGTTTATCTAGTTGATGTCCTTTTTAAACATCACATTCATTAACATATATGTCCCTCCCTCTTCCTTCCTCAAGGAGCCTTCCTTCATGAAAAATATTATGGTATATTTTCTTAATATACAAGGCTATTTTCTTTCCATTCTCATTTTCATCTTTTCTATTTCTTTTGAATGAATTCTAACCTCCCAGAATCATATTCCAGCCATAGGTCTCATTTACTAGATTTCATGATACCTATGAGGTCAAAATTGACATCCTCGTATTAAGATCTCTGTTGCTTCTCACCCACACTTTGTTACTTTGTGTATAGGTATCTGAGGCTAGTGTTTTAAAGCTGATGCATTTCTTGTATTTTGTCTCCTGTGAATTCCTGGATATCTCAAATGCATTTCTTCTTACCTGTTTCTTCGTACCTATTCTCTACTGTATCTAAGCTGGTGGATATAAATAGTCAGTTTTCTCCTTCCTTCTTTATATTACATTTCAATTCCTTTTCATTTGATTTGCAAGACCCTGGGAAAATAGATTTCTACAAGTTTTTGTTAGGTATGCTCCATCTTTGGCCAGGAGTCTGTCATTCCTACTTTAAATGCAATCCAAATTCCATCCTTACACATCATCTCCTTAATGATGGCATCATTTTCTGATGCTATAATATAGTCCCAGTAATGCTGGATTATAATTATGGTCCCCATAAAATATATAATATGAATAATCATTATTTTAACATTTTAAATGCTTCATTTCATCACTTTACCAGTGAGATGACTTGAGTTCTAATAATAAGACAGCAACAGTATGGTTTACATTTATTTAACCCTTTAATGGTTTACAAAGTAGTGTGCAATATACTAGGTCCTTTGACCTCAAAAGCAGGCAGTGCCCAAGGGTAGGAATTATCCTTCTTAATAGGAGGGGACTGTAGGAATTGAGGCTGGGGAAGGGGGTGGGAGGGTGGGGTGGAGTTCAGTGATTTGGCAAAGGTGTTGAGATGAGTAAGTTGTAGAGCTCAAGAGTTTCTGGTTCCATATTTGGTGTTTTTTTTCCTAACTGAACATTTAAGAGAATATAGATTGAGAAGGAACAGGGAGAATTTTCTTGTACCGCTATGATAGTTCATACAGAGCTAGAAGTATTCTTGTAGTAAGTTATTCAAGAGCCAGGGGTGGTGGTGCATTCCTGTGGTTCTAGCTATGAGAAGGCTGATTCTGAGGTTGGTGGATCTTTTGAGTTGAGGAGTTCTCTGGATTAAGTCAATTGGGTGTCTACACTATGTTTAGCATTAATAAGGTAAGCCGTGACCAGGTTGGGGGAGGGAGACTGAGGGAGTGGGGAGAGGGTGGTGGTATCTACCAGGTTGGCTAAAGAGGGATCAGAAATGGAGCAAGTCAAAGTTCCTATGTCAAGGAGTAGGCCCACAAATAGCCCCTGTACTTACAGCCAAGGTAAGAAAGGGAGATCAAGTCTTAACATAATAATAGAAGAGATCCTATAGACATCTAATTAAGGTCATAAAACATTTCAGTTTTTTTGTTATCTATATTTATCATCATTATCATCATCATCTATGAAATAAGAACATGTATACAAAGTGCTTTGTATAAACTTAATACAATAGAAATGTCGATTTTTATTATTTGACATACATGTGATGCATACAATAGATGTTTAATAAAATAGTTTTTTGAATGAATCATTAAAAGCATCTCTTTTATGGCTCTGGTACTGCCAAATGCTGTACACCATATTGGACAACTTAGTGAGACAGTCCCTGCTTCATAGGGGCTCGCTATCATTATAATTACTATTATTTTCATTGATATAATTCATATCAATAATAACAACTAATAATGGCAACCCGGCTAATAATACCTTACATGTACATAGAGATTTAGAATTTTAATGTAAGATACATACTTCATTCAATATACATTTACTAAGCACCTACTGTATACCATGTGCAGAGAGAGATAAAAAGTTCAGATAAAATACAATATATATCATGTTTTTTGTAGTTTAGGAGGAGGATAAGACAACAGCACAAATAATACATAATAGTGCATAAAAAGTAAACTAAAAGATGCAAATTGCTAGATGTCTGAGAAGGTTTGCTAGCCATAGGCAGCTAGGTGGTAGAGTTGACAAAATGATGACTGGACCTGGAATCAGAAAGACCTGAGTTCAAATCCAGCCTCAGACACTTACTTGCTGTGGGACACTGAGCAAGTCCCTTCACCCCTATCTGCCTCAGTTCTCTCAACTGTAAAATTGGATTCATAATAGACTTACCTCACGAGCTGTCGTGAAGATAGAATGAAATAACATGCCTGGAACAGGGTTTATGATTTAAAAATGCTTGTTTTCTTTCCTTCCTCCAAGGAAGTTAGAAACACCTTCCTGAAGGGGATGGCATTTTAATTAAGCTCTGGATAGTTGAGAATTCAACAGTTAAAAAGAGGAAGACATTATAGGCATAGGGACAGTCACATGCAAAGGCAAAGAGTTAGGAAAGCCCAGTGTATGTTGGGAGGGTAAATAGTAGTCCAGTTTTTGGACTTGGATTTGGAGTGTGGAATATGTGGAAGGAAGTCATTTGAGATAAGGTCAGAAAGACTGAATATCATGAGATTGTGGACAGCCTGAATATCAAGCAGAGAAGTTTAAACTTTACTTATTAGACAAAATCATTTGCCCATCACAACCACCCCATGAGGTAGCTGGAGCAAGAATCATTGTACCTATTTTATAGATGAGGGCACCATGGTATAGAGTGCAAAGGAAGGTTCATTGCACTGGGAGTCAGGAGAACCTAGGGTTCCAGCCTCAGCCATGCTATATGAACTTCTCTGGGCCCTTAAGGGTGTATGGGGTGTTCAGGGAGGACTAGTACGTCTGGTGTGATATCTTGCTGAGCCCTTTTTCACCTTCACTCAACTTTAACCTGTGGCTCCAGAAGCTGTAGAATGTGCAGCAGCCAGACCCTGGTAAAACTGTTTGGCAGATGGGCTAAACCAAATTAAGGGTAACCTCAGTGAGTTAGGGGAATGTCTACCCCAAGCATGAGAAGACTTCCCCCAGAAGAAGGGGCTGATGGGAACAATTTGTTCCAATGGCCATGAAGGGGGCTGTGAAGTGCTTAGAGCTTGGTCAGACATTGAAGGTCATCCACTGCATCCTGGGCCATCCCCAGTTATCTTGACTTTCATCTTGCCCCTGGACTTTGATGATTCCGAGGCCAGTGACTTTGTGCAGCTCTTCTTCACTTAAAGCCAATCCACCCATGAGTCAAGACATCACCCAGTGACGCCATTGGTCTTCTTCAAAAATGAAGGATGAGCAACCACAGCAACAGTGACAATCTCCTAGGTTGTAAAATGAGAGATTGGGTCTTCACTAGTCTTAAGGACCCTTCCAGTTCTAGCTCCAGGTCAGAGATAATTAACCAAAGCTCAGGAAGGTCAATTAACTTGCCCAAAGTCACACAGTAACAGACAACATGAAAAAGAGAATGACAACACATGTCCAACTGCAGAAGAATGAAAAGCACAATGTACTAAATAAAACAAAGAAGTATTTAGATTTTTACCTACCAGAAGCCAATCCACAAAATAGATTATCTATTGCAAATTTGAATCCTGGGCTGGCTTCCTCCTGTCACCAAGAATATTTCAGGACTGCTTTCACTCACCATCGGTTGGCGTGTGCTTTAGGAATGCAAACTCAATTTAATATTAGGCTAAGCATAAGGTTGTTGGGAAGGTAATTCTGTTGTCAGAAAAGATCATATAATGAATTTCAAGGCCAAATAGATATGAATTTTGGTTTCCTTGACTGGCCAAGTATGAGGCTGATGGAGCCTGAGCATCATGTTCCAGAGGAAAAATCAGTCTTGCTCTGACACATGAGGCTAACCTGCATCCCTAAGTCTGGCCATCTGTTAAGTAAGTATGAGAGATGGAACTGGAACCCAGATCTTTGGACTCCAGGTCGAGTATTCTTCCCATTACATCATATAGTGAGGGAAGAAGAGGAGCCACGAGGGCTCTACGTTGAGGCATGGCAGCATTATGAAAAACTTAACTCTCCTGTGATCATTGTGAGATGGCTTTATTAGAGATGGTGGATCAAAGTTTGAATCTAAAGACGTAGTTCCTCTGGGCAAGATGACAGGAATTTAATAAAAAGATATTGACAGGAAAGAATGCTAGAATGAATTGTATAAGAAGAAATCTCATGCAAAATCCCTTTGGGTTCAAAAAATCAATTATCAAGTACCAGAGGGTAGAGGCATGATTGGGTGGAAGTACGTGTGAAAAAAAAAATCTGGGGCTTTTGGTGGGCTGCGATTTCAATATGAATCAGTAATTTGACATTGCATCAAAAATGCCAACCGATGCCAATTAGGCTATAAGAACCCTTCATTCTCTTAACCCTGCAGCCTAGGCTAAACTAGCAGAGCCTAACTCTGGCAGGTTCCACCGTGCTGAAAAGGCTTGGAATGCAATCCTGATGATAGGCTTGAGGTTAGTGCCTGAAGACCAATCTAGTGAGATATGAGAAGGCTCGTCAACTGTGGCTTGGCAACTAGATCATGAATTCTCTGGTTATGACAACCTATGAGACAAATAAAAATAAAGATGGTTTTTCTTCCTATGAGATACCCTCCTCCTTCTTCCTCAGTGACATCTGCGGGATGGTCAAAAGGTGGCAATGGATGATAAAGGGTATCATTTTTAGCTTGTCGATAGATATTAATTTGAAATCTTAGTCCAATGAGCAATAAATTAGCATACTATTAGAAAATCTAAGCCACATCATTACTGAGATTCTGAAATTCTATAATTCCAATATTCTGGTATTTTCACAATAAATTCCAGGAGAAGACCAAAGAAAGTTGCCACTAAATGGAAAGATGGCTCATGTGTTCTCTTTGGAGAGGAAAATGGGGGGCTGAAAAGGTTGGTCTCCTCATGCACCAATAATGCAATAAGAAATATTATTTCGTGAAATAACTTGTTATCTCGTCTTGCAGTGCTCATGATGAAAATAAGCAAAAAGGCAATCATGAAGATAATTGCAGCTAATGTGCCAACATCTGTTGCAAAGGATGAAGAAGCAGAAAAATCCTATGAAAAACTAGACAAGATCTTCCAAATCAAACCAATAAACACTTTGATATTTAGTGGCTCCGTGCAAATGAAGATACAAAGGATAGTAAAGACATGAAAATATGACTCTGATCTGAAAAGTAAATGAAGTCAAATGTTTCTATGAACTACTTACAAGCCTCACACCTATATATCATGAAAACTTTGTTACAGAAAAGAGTCAGAAAGCACTGAACATTGCCAAAAAAATAATCAATTTACTGTATTTTAATAGATAGGAACTTTCTGGTTACTAATGTCGAAGTCGTATCAGAATCATCATAGTGTTTCACACCCTAGAGAAGGTAAAAGATCAACTTTAAATGAGGAAAAATGTTAGGAACGATGACTCTTTTTGGATTCTTGGATGAATGTGTTACTTCATTGACGTGGATACTTCCTACTACAGTGCAGACTACAGCCCAACCACATTTCTTTATCCAGCACCCATCTCATTTCCTAAATTCTGCACAAGGGGGTCCACCCAATCTGCTGAGAGTCTTTCTTGGCAATGTATGGATGCCAATGAAGTATACAGGACTCCTCAATGCTTGAGTCCTTTGCCTTCTTATCTTAGAGTTAATCATACCAGACTTCAGTGCTAAAGTACTTTGGATTTCATCCCTACCTTTACTTCCATTTGCATGCTACTGAAGGGAGCCAGGGAAGTTATGTAACTGTGCTGACTGGGTCTAACACAACTTTGTGACATAATCTCTACTGAGCTCTCACTGCAGCAAGGCAATCCTTTTACATATCTCTAATAGATTCACTCTCCCACTCACAACATCTGCTATTCTAAACCTTTTAATTCCTTATAAAATTCCCACCTGCTCCTCTCAGCTATGGACCTTGCCTCGTACTTAACAAAAAAGCAGGTCATTTGCTAAGAGATCCTTCTTCTTTTTTTCTATTACATCACTAAGACATCTTTCCCCATTATTCCCTTCTTCATCTCATCTTCTCCACCAAATTTCTCCCACTATCATTCTCACTCTATTATGAATTATCAGTCTTTCCCTATCTCCTAGTTGCTTCTTTCTGCTTATAAATATTCCCATGTTACCCCATCCTTCAAAATCCCTCACTTGATCCAACCATGTCTGTTATTTATCCTCCTATATCTTTCTTCTCCTTCATGGCTAAACTCCTTAAGAATGCCATTATACACTGCATGTCTTACTTTCCTTTCCTCTTCCTTTTTTATAAATGCTTTGCAATCTAACTTCCTGACTCATCATTCAACAGCAACTGCTCTTTTTTCAAACTGCTTTCTTTTAATGACGTTTTCTCAATCTTCATCTTTCTTGACAACTGTGAAGCTTTTGACACTGCTAATAACCATCTTCTCCTGAGTACTCTCTCTTCTCTAGGTTTCATGACACTTTTATATCTTGGCTCTTCTCCTACCTGTCTGACTATCCCTTCTTAGTATCTTTCGTTGGATCTTCATATAACATGTCACTCCTAATTTTGGGTATCTCCCAAGTGTCTGTCCTGGGTCCTTTTCTTTCTCCACATTCTATCTTTTGGTTATCTCATCATGGGTTAAATTTTCAGCTCTATGCAGATTCCCAGATAATTATATCCAGTCTTAATCTTTTTCCTGGCTTCCATTCTCTCATAAACTGCCTCTCAGACATCTTGAACCAGATGTCTCATAGACATCTCAAACTAGATAATTATCTTTCCCCTCAAATCCTCCTCTCTCCCAAACTTCATTCCAATCTCCCAGGCTCATGACCTAGGTTTCATCCTCGTTCACAACCACCTTGTTGCCAAGTATTGTCATTTCTACCTTCACGATATCTCTCATGTTTCCTCTTCTCTCTACTCACATAGCTATCATGCTTGTGCAGGCCCTCAACAGTTCACACCTAGATTTTTAAATAGCCTTCTGGTTGGTCTTCCTTCAAATCTCACTTTATCCCAATCCATCTTCAACTCAGGTACCAAATGATTCTTTTAATGTACTAGTCTAACCATCTCTCTCTCTCTCTCTCTCTCTCTCCCTCTCTCTCTCTCTCTCTCTCTCTTTCTCTCTCTCTCTCTCTCTCACACACAGACACACACACACACACACACACACACACACACACACACACACACACACCACTCAATAAACTCTAGTACCTCTAAGGCTAAATATAAAATCTTCTGTTTGACTTTTAAGGCCCTTCACAATCTGGCCCTTCCTACCTTTCCATTTTTCTCATACTTTCTTCCCTTCCACGTACTCTAATGATCCAGTGTCACTGGCATAATTGCTTTTTCTTGCATATAACACTCCATCTCTAGGCTCCATGTCTTTTCACTGGTTGTCTCCCATGCCTAGAATAAAGTCCTTCCTCACCTCTACTTGGCTTCTTCAAAACTCAGCTAAAATCCCCCAATCTTCAGGAGGCCTTTCCCAATTCACTGATTTCATGGTCTGCTTCTCTCCCTTTCTGGTCACGTATCTGTCTGATGACATCCTTCTATTATGTAGTGCTTCACTGGTAACATGTTTTAGCTTACCTGTGCCCACTACGTAAATGGTTGTAAATCACCGAATACCACAATTACCAAAGAATCAAAGGCACAGATGATCCATAGAGGCATAAAAGTGGCTTTTATTTTTATGAATTTGATTCAGTTACCTATTTATTTGATAAATGAAGCCTCCATCAGAGAAATTTGTTGTAATTTTTGTTATTTTACTTCATTGTCTGTGGCACCTTTTAGCAAAATGTGGTTTCCCTGATTTTTTTTTTAATTAGGTCTGTTTTTGCTTTTGCTTTGTCTGAGATCATGATTGCTACTCCTGCCTTTTTTACTTTAGCTGAGGCATAATAGATTCTGTTCCAATCCTTTGTTTTGATGCTGTGTATGTCTTTGTGTTTTAAATGTGTCTCTTATAAACAACATATTGTTGGATTCTGGTTTCTAATCCAGTCTGCTATCTGCTTCCATTTTGTGGGTGAGTTCATCCCATTCACATTCACAATTATGATTACTAACTCTGTATTTCCCTCCATCCTATTTTCTCCTGTTTATCTTTCTCTTTCTTTTTATCCTGTCCCTTCCTCAAAAGTCTATGGTGAAGTTTTATCATTTGCCCATTTTTCCACCCTATTTCTTGACTTGGCCTCTACTTAGCTGGGGATGGGGAGACACTGTTTCAAGCTTGAGGATTTTTCATGCTGTTGTTTTCAGTGAGGATCTGCAAGGTTTCGGTGCTTCCAAGGTGGTGTTATCCCGGGAGAGGTGTGGCCACTGCTCTCCTGGTCTGTGTTCTGGTCTTTGCCCAGGAAAGCCCCCCAACCCCACCCTGCTCACCTGCAGCCACAAGTGCTAGCACTCTTCTCTGCCTTGCGACTCTGGCCAGGTTCCCTGCTCCCTTTTGACTGACCACAAATGACCCTTTCCCTGCTGGAACCATGATTCAGAATTGCTTTTGAGCAATAGAGATAGTTGATCAGTGCCAGCTGTACCTGGTGCTGGCAAAGGGTCCCCTGTGATCTTTTTCTGACCAGTTGTCTGACCCCCTTGCCTTCTCTGGGCTGAGAGCTCCAGAAGCTGCAGTTGTGGTGACCTCCAAGGCCCACCTTTTGGGCTCCTGCCATGCTGCAGACCTTTGCCCACCCCTGTGTTAGAGACCTCTCCTGCCGAGCTTCTAAGATGTCTCAGGCTGGGAAAACATCTCACCCTGACCTTTTGTTGGCTATGCTGTTCCAAAAAAAAATTGATTTAGTAGTCTCTTGAGGAACTATGAAAATGAATTAAGGCAAAAAGCCCTCTAGGAGTCTATTGTCAGTAGGAGGGATGAGACAGGCACACAACATATATCTTCTTTGGTCTATGAAGAGTAAAAAACTGTATTAAAGGCACAAAGTGCCATAGCTTTGTGCTAAATTAAAAGGGTATGCAAAGGCTAAATGCAAAGACACACAAGTCCTGCTTTCAAGGACTCGCAATTACACTGGAAACTTGACTGTCATCAGAAGCCTAAAGTAATGCCTAGAAAATAGTTTAGACATTGTATGTCAGTAGGTCCAGGATCACAACGGGAGTATTCTCTCCACCTGGTGAAATCATGACCTCATCTGTACCTTCTCATCCATGTGACTCTCACCTGTCTTTTTGTAAAACTTCTAAAGAATCCCTATCACTCTCCCCCATCTGATCTACTCCCAAACAAGGAGAAGCCTTGAATATCCAGAGCATATACTTTATTCCACTTCACATACTTCTGACTCCTCACTTTGAATGCCTCAGGTTTAACCTTATTCTAAGCATCATCTTCAGCCAGATTCCTCTCCATACAGCAAGTGTGCTTCATGTAAACCGAGGAGAATTCTCAGGTAGGGGCTGCATAGAGTCATAGAGGTCATCCACCTTACCCTTTTCTACAGGGTGTTTGTAATGGTAGCAACTCCACATTGCTTGAATGAAAAACTCACCACTTGAATACACTTGTCCTCCTGAACACTTATCCAACAAAGGTCGACAAACTTGTTGTTGTCGTTGTTGTTGTCTGTCTAGTATTTACTACATATTCTCAACAAGAAATACAGAGAATGTGTACTTGGCTAAGTCCCAATAGCAAGAATCTCAATAACAAAAATTTTAAAAATTGTGAAAGAGTCCAATATCAGCTACTTTTGAGAGATCATTTGTGTGTGCGTATGTTTGCACATGTCCATATGCGTATGGTTTCTAAGATTTAGAAGGGGCACATTAAATATTTTTTTATAAAAAATTAAGAATGCCCAGTGGTTTCTAGCTAGCACTTGCAAATTTAAGGGAGGCAAAGTATCTCACCTTTGAGAAAAATCTAAGTCTTAAGAGTTGATTCTTCTTCCTTTAAAAAAAAGGGAATGATTTATTATAAGGTTAACTTTAAACTACTACCAAACATAACCAACTAATAGTAACTAATAGTTACTTTGTGACTATTTTCATTTGAACAAATGAATTTCAACATATAAAATATCCATAGCAGCTTGTCAGTCTCTCCCTCTGAGTCTGGTTCACTTTTTGTTGTTTCATCCCTACATATGTTTCCCTTTATGTAGCTTATACTCTGTTCTTCTGGTCCCATTTTCTTCTCTTGGTATTATTTTATGCTACTAGGCCAATACCCCAAAGAGATCAAAGAAAGAAAGAAGATATGTACAAAAATATTTATAGAAACTCTTGCTGTAGTAGCACTAAACTGGAACTTCAAGGAATGGTTAAACCAAATGATGCCATATAAATGAATATTACTGCAACATAAGAAATGATGAAATAGACAATTTCAGAGAAACCTGGGAAGACCGGTATGAACTGATACAGAGTGAAGTGGGCAGAACCAAGAGAACAATTTAAGGAATAACAACATTACAAAGGTTTGAGAGCTCCAACCACTGCAATGGCCAACTATGATTCCCAAGGATTTATGATGAAATATGCCACCCACCTCTTGATAGAAAGGTGATGGACTCAAGATGCAGAATGAGATGTGCATTTTTGGAAACAACCAATGTGGGAATTTGTTTTGGTTGATTGTGCACATTTGTGACAAGGGTTTTCCTTCTCCCTCCCCCCGACTATCTAACCCCAGCTGGGGAGAGGGAAGGTGAGGAGGGATAGGGGTAGGATAAAAATGAAGAGAAAGAAGAGGGTCATTGGGGTATCTTTTTTTTTTTTAATACAGAGAAGAAAATAGAAAGTATGCCATAAAGAAGCACAGAGAAGCAGGACATCCTTGAAAGGTATAGTTTGAATTTCTTACACTTAAAAAAAAAAGCAAGCTATCCATTTAGAGGAAGCTGCAGTATCCTACGCAATCTTCTTTTTCTGTCCTACTATGTGTAGGGAAATGCCCATTTTATTTGGTCTTTGTAAAGTTAACAATAAAAATAATTTTAAAATATTTCATGTTTGATTTCCCCAGGTTTCTTCATACTCCTAGAATTTCAGGATTTGGAATTGAAAAAGAATTTTAGAGATCATATAGCTGTAGAATTATGAGATTATAGATTTAGAGCTAGTAGAGGTCATTTTGTTCAAGTCCCTCATTTTACTGTGGATAGAACATTGGGCCTGGAATCAAGAAGACCTGGGTTCAAATCTAGTCTTAGGTACTTACCAGCTATGTGATCCTGGGCAAGTCACTTAACCACTATCTCAGTTTCCTCAACTGTAAAATGGGGATAATAATAGCACCTACCTCCCAGAGTTCTTATGAGGATCAACTGAGCTAATAATTGTGAAGTGCTTAGCACAGGGCCTGCCGCATAGTAGGCACTTAATAAATGTTTGTCCCCTCTCTCCTTTTCCTTTATGCCTGAGAAAACTGAGGCGCAGACACTAAATGACTTGCACAATGCCATACAGGCAGTCGGGGGGAGCTAGGATTCAAGCACCGCTGCTGCCTGAAGGTCCAGTGCTCTTTATGTTGCACCCGGCGGCCTCTGGCTGCAGCCTCAAGCTTATCATTCTTCACCAATTACAGTATGTGGCTCTATCACCATTTATTCAGCCATTGTGGGGGTGGCGTTTGCATTTTTAATGGCACATTCACCACTGGGACAATCGTTCTGCTAGCCTGTGCTGACAGAGAATTTGATTCAACGGCAGTCTCTGGGAATCAGACGGAGGTATTTAGAGGACATCTAACACAAGGCATTGTGAGTCCTGAGAGCACTTTGCCAGTGTCAGCCAGTGCCTGCTTTGCAAAAAGTATTTTGTGTGTCACAAGAACATCAAAGCTCTGCTATCTCCCCATTGTGGGCTGCCGGGGATACAGTGCTGGATCTGGAGTCAGGGAGGCCTGAGTTTGAATCCAGCCTCAGACATTTACTAGTTATGTGACCTTGAGCAAGTTAATTCACCTCTGTCTGCCTTGGTTTCCTCAAAGGTAAAATGGGGACAATAATAGCACCCACCTCCCAGCACTGTGGTGGGTATTGAATGACATAATCTTTGTAAATCACTTAATGTATCACGCACATAGTCGGTGCTGTATAAATGCTGTTACTATTGTTAGTGTTATTATTATTATTAAAGCCCATGTACTTTAGATTCCTAGCCTGGCCAGGAGATCCACAGGAAGGAAACTTATAGATCACCTAGTCTGACCCATTCATTGTACAAAGGAGGAAACTGAGGCACTAAAGGGTGGAAGGTCACCAGTAATAAATTAACAGAGTCCCTTTAAGTCCCTTGACTTAAAATTTAGCTTTCTTTCCACTATACTGAAGTATCTATGTTCCAGTTTTTTTCATGGTAGTATCTGAGTGGCCTGTCTTAGTCCTTGTGTATTTAACATCAATGACTATGAGGGTCAGAAGGGACCTTAAAAATTGTTAAATACCAACCTTATTTTCCAGAGAGAGATAGGGAGGGTGACTTGGCCAAAGTCATAAGGCTAGTAAGTATAGGAGGTGACTAGTCTGCAGGCATTTGACTAATTAAGCCTGTATTTTATCATGAGAAGGGGTTGTTTCTTATTAATGTGTCATAATGTGTTGTGTGCTTGTTTTGATTTAGGTGACCACATAAGTGGAAAACTTGGACTCAAAATAAAGTCTTCTGACCCGTCATCCAGAGCCCTTGACATGATACACACACACACACACACACACACACACACACACACACACACACACACACACACATTATACACACACACACACACACACACACACACACATACCTGTTTTTAAGACAAAAAAAATTGGAGTGGGAAAGGGAAAAAAAGTTCAAATGTAGAATGGTACATAAAAATTTAAGACCTACATTTTGAATGGGAATTGCCATACCAAATATTTATAATTTCTTAATTATATAGAATAGAAAGCTTTCAAAATAGACCTAGGAAAAGACATTCAGCTATTATTTACATGGGGATGAATTATGTGGAGATATGACATGGTATACATGTCCCTGTGATTACATCAGCACCTGGGGTTGTCCTGATGATGAGTCTATAGGACATGAGTCCATATCCCAATTATTTTATTCAATTACAAAAAACAGTCTTTTTTTTTTTTACCTTACTGTGAAATAGTCTTCAGAACATTAAATATGAAAGGGTAATAATGATTCATCCTTAAATTGTTTCTATCTGAACCCCATCAAAATGATGAAAAGAATAAGATAAAAACAGCAACAAAAACAAAATAATTAAAATGATAATTCAGAGGTTCCCAAACTTAGTTGGCTTATCACCGCCTTTTAAAAAAAAATTACTTACCCCCTCCCAAATTTACTTTCTTTAACCCTTTAAGATTTTTTTTTTTTTGGAAATTTGAGTCATTGAAGGCTACTACTGCCCCCCTGGATGGTTCCAACATCCCTGGGGGTGACATCACCCACTTTGGGAGCCTATGATTGTAGATTAAAGTGACTAACCAGTGGATGGCGTTTATAGAATGATGAAGCTAGGAATGGAATCAAAGGGCCCTCTCAGGGCAACGTCTGCATGGACTCAGCCAAAGATGTGCTACCAAAGAATCACAGACCAAACATCTGTATCGCATAGATTTGTTTGTAGAAAAGGAGGGGTGTGTGATGGCAATTCAGGACCAGGTCATTGCCACAGAAAATGTCAGAAGGGTTAGCCTTCTGATCATAGGAGACAGTGCGAAGAAAAAGGAGAGACAGCAACACATCACTGCAGGCTATAAAAATTTAGCATCCTTCAGATACCTAGCAACACATGACCAAATGGCTGGAGTCACATCAGAAGCTTGCTGTCTTTTATGAACTAACAGATGAAAAATCTCCATATTACCAATCCATATGTCAAAATATCCTGGAGAACTCAACCCATAAGCTTTACTGGAAGCAGACCATTATCACAGACCAACTTGTTGTCTAAAATCACCCAGACATAAAATTTATTCACAAACATCCTTAAGAAAAATGTTTTTTTATATGTGCTCCGATCCTCAATACTTGTAATCTCCCAAGTATAGATATTTGACTGAGGAGGTAAAAGTCATGTGAGGACAAGATAAGGCACATGCTGTGCCTCTGGTCTTGGCTCCTTCTGTACGTGGCTTAAGGTGTTCTCAATGAGCCTACCGAGAGTGAATTTACATCATAGTCCTTTTTATTCAGCTATGAAAAAGAAGTTATTTTATTGACCTGTGCAACAGTCCATAGACCAACAAATGTAAAGATGGCAAGATAGTGACTTGTGCAAGGACCATTTCTATCTAAACTTCATCAAAAAAGATGAAAATGAAATGATAATGATGATAATCATAATTGACTTTAATATAGTGCTCTAAAGTTTGAAAGCACATTTTATATATGTATATATATTATCTCATCTATATCTATATATCTCATATATGTGTGTGTGTGTATGTATATGTTTATATATATGTAAAATCTCATTTGAGAAGAAGTGCAGTGCAATGGATAGAGAACCAGCCTAGGGATTAGGAAGACCCAGGTTCAAGTCCTGATTCTGCCATGTGTTGTCTATGTGACCCTAGATAAGTAATTTAACCTCGATGCTCCAGTCATCTCTTTAAATGTCTAAGTTGAAAAGGAGGTACAAACCTGTACTGTTAGGGGGAGTTTCCTCATAAAGAATTCTCTTTGCTAATGAAATCATAGATCTCTCCTGCCCACAACCCGCGAAAAACAAGACATTGGAGATCCACAAGTCTTAGCTGGTCTCCAAGAGTTGCCATGCAATACGTATATGAATTGGGAATATATGACTTGACCTTATATGTCCTCAGACTCTTTTTTTAAGGTATAGTACTTTATTCCAATAAATACTGATTTACAAAGGAGGGAGTTTTTATGAAACAGGAAAGATTGGTTTTGGAATGAAAGAATCTGGGTGTAAGCCAAAGTCTGCTAACAACCATTCTGCAACATCCTCCCTCTACCATCCTCCTATCAGAGGATTGACAAGATTGCACCAGCATTTTCAGAGGTCTACTTCTTCTCTAACTCTATGCTCCTATTAATTTATAACTTCTCTACTCAATGCAATACAATTCGAATTAAATAAAATAAAAAAGGAAAGAGGAAAAAAAACCAGGAAAACTAATCCATACTCTGAAAAAGTCTGAAAATATATTTAATATTCTACACCAGTGGACCCCTCACCTCTGCAAAAGAGCAGGATAAAGTGTCTTTGGATAACACTTTTGGGTCATTCATGCTTTTTATAATTTTGCAATATTCACTTTTAATTCTTTTTGTGGTTGTTTCATTGATGGTAAACTGAGTTTTTAATAATTTGGTATTTTGAGGTAGAGGACAGTTGTCTTTTCAGAGAATCCCATCCTAAACTTTATTTCTCATGAATGAAAAATACTCTTGCATAATTTAGATGGTTTTTCTTTGGCATGTGGAAGCATCTTCCTAGCAGTTTATAAGAATTATTGCTTAATATTAAAGTTTAAAACTTAGCTGCAGTGTTTCCCTATCATTCACATTTGCAGTTTCTCTCTGTGTGTTATATATGGTCTCTATTGATCTGTACTTGATCAGCTGGTATTTGGAGTACACATATTTCTATGTGATTATCTTGCAGTCTTTTTTTTAACATTGAATTCTTTTTAAAAAAAAACCAAACTTATTTAGTGTTTTATTTATCCCCAGTTACATGTAAAAGCAATATTTGACATTTGTTTTTAAAACTTTGTATTCTAAATTCTCTCCCTTATTCCCTCCCCACCACATCTCATTAAGAAGGCAAACAATTTGATATAGGTTATACATGTGTGGTCATGCAAAACATTTCCATATTAGTGATGTTGTGAAAGAAAACAGACCATTAAAAAACCTTCGAGAAAAAGAAAGTTAAAAAAAAAACCCTGTATGCTTCAATCTGTATTCAGACAACATCAGTTCTTTTTCTGGGGATGGACAGCATTTTTCATCATAAGTCTTGTCGTGGATCATTGTATTACTGAGAATAGCCAAGTCATTCACAGCTGATCATCTTATAACATTGCTGTTATTTTGTATACAGTACATTTCACTTTGCATCGACTCGCGTAAGTCTTTCCAGGTTTTTCTGAGAGCATCCTACTCATCATTTCTTACAGCAGAATAGTACTCCATCATAATCACATACCACAACTTGTTCAGCCATTCTCCAATTGATGAGCATCTCCTCAATTTCCAATTCTTTGCCCCCAGAAAAGAGCTGCTATAAATATTTTTATACATATAGGTACTTTTCCTTTTTGTTTTTAATCTCTTTTGAGTTATAAACCTAGCAGTGGTATTGCTAGGTCAAAGGGTATGCATGGCTTGATAGACCTTTGGGCATAGTTCAAATTGCTCTATAGAATGGCTGAATTAGTTCGTAACTCTACAAACAGTGTATTAATGTCTCATTTTTCCCACTTCCCCTTCAACATTTGTCACTTTCATCTTCTGTTCTATTAGCTAATCTAATAAGTATGAGGTAGTACCTCAAAATAGTTTTAATTTTCTTTTCTTTTATCAATAGTGAGTTAGAGCATTTTTTCATTTCTCTTATCCCCTTCCTCACCTACCTTCCTGTAGGATAAGGTAGATTTCTGTACTCAATTGAATGAGCATGTTATTCCCTCTTTGAGCCAATTCTAATGAGAGTAAGGTTCACTTACTTGCTCTCACCTTCCCCCTCATCCCTTCCACTGTAAAAACTTTTTCTTACCTCTTTTATGTGAGATAATTTGCCCCATTCTACCTCTCCCATTCCCTTTCTCCCAGTGTATTCACCTTTCACCCCTAATTTTACTTTTTTTAGATATCATCCCTTCACATTCAACTCACATTTGTGCCCTCTTTCTATATATATGGTCTTTCTAACTGCCCTAATGAGAAAGTTCATATTAGTTGGAAGTAGCATCTTCCCATGTAGAAACATAAACAATTTAACTGTATTAAGTCCCTTATGAATTCTCTTTCCTGTTTACCTTTTTATGTTTCTCTTGAGTCTTGTATTTGACAGTCAAATTTTCAATTCACCTCTGGTCTTTTTCTCAAAAATGCTTGAAAGTCCTCTATTTCATTGAATTTCCATTTCCCCCCCTGAAGGTTTATACTCAGTTTTGCTGGGTAGATGATTCTTGGTTGTAATCCTAGTTCCTTTGGCATCTGGAATATCATATTCCAAGCCCTATAATCCTTTACTATAGAAACTGCTAAATCTTGTGCTATCCTGACTGTTGCTCCATGATACTTGAATTGTTTCTTTCTGGCTGCTTGAAATATTTTCTCCTTTACCTGGGAGGTCTGGAATCTGGCTATAATATTCCTGGAAATTTTCATTTTGGGATTTCTTTCAGGAGGTGATTGGTGGATTCTTTCAATTTCTATTTTACTGTCTGGTTCTAGAATATCAGGGCAGTTTTTCCTGATAATTCTTGAAAGATGATGTCTTTTCTTGATGTAATTTCTTGAGAGATGATCTTTTTTTAATTATGGCTTTCAGGTAGTCTAATAATTTTAAAATTATCTCTCCTGGATCTATTTTTCAGGTCGGTTGTTTTTCTAATGAGATATTTCACATTGTCTTCTTTTTTTCATTCTTTTGGTTTTGTTTTATCATTCTTGTTTCTCATAAAGTCAGGTGCTTCCATTTGCTCAATTCTAATTTTTAAGGAATTATTTTCTTCAGTGAGCTTTTGTATGTTCTTTTCCATTTAACCAATTCTACTTTTTTTTAAAAATTTTTTTTTTCTTCAGTGAATTTTTGTGCCTCTTTTCCTATTTGACCAATTTTGCTTTCTAAGGCATTCTTCTCCTCATTGGCTTTTTGGACCTCTTTTACCATTTGGCTTAGTCTGTTTTAAGGAGTTATTTTCTTTAGTATTTTTGTGTGTGTGTGTGTCTACTTTACCAAGCTGTTGACTTGTGTCACTCTCATTTCTCTTCCTAATTTTTCCTCTACCTCTCTTATTTGATTTTCAAAATCCTTTTTGAGCTCTTTCATGACCTGAAACCAATTCATATTTTTCTTGGAGGCTTTGAATGTAGGACCTTTGACTTTGTTATCTCCTTCTGAGTGTGTGTTTCAATCTTCCTTGTTTCCATAGTAACTTTCTATGGTCAGAATTTTTTTCTGTTGTTTGCTCATTTTCCCAACCTATTTCATGATTTTCAACTCTTCGTTAAAGTAGGGCCCTGCTTCCAGGGAGAGTTCACTGTCTCAAGTTTCAGAGTTTTGTGCAGCTGTTTTCAGAGATACTTCTAGGGACCTGTATGTTTTTAGTTCTCCCAAGGTGGTATGATCTAAGGAGAAGTGTTGACTCCTTTCCTGGCCTGTGCTCTGATCTATAAGTGACCACAGGCACTCTTTTCTGCTCCAGAACTTGTAACGGGGGTTCCCAGTCTACTGTTGCCACAACTCTGCTATGCTAGTGCTCCCCCTAGCCCACCCAGGACTGCAACCCAAATCTGAGCACGGGCAAAGCAACAGCCTCAATGCTAGCAAAGAGACCCCTGTAATCTCTTTCTGACCAGTTATTCGACCCTGTTACCATGGGCTCAGAGCTCTGGAAGCAGCTGAGCTGCTGGTGATTCAGTGGCTCCCAATGCCTACTTCTGGTTTGCTGGGATTGGGTCTGTACCAGGGCCTGCTCAGGACTGTGCTCCACTCTCACCCAGGTGTGATAGACCTTTCCTCCTGATCTTCTAAGTTGTCTTTGGCTGGAAAATTATTTCACTATGTCCTTTTGTGGGTTCTGCCACTCCAGGAATTGTTTTATGGCCCTATTTAAAAGTGTTCTGAGGGTTTCTGGGAGAGGTCAGATGAGTCTTTGCCTTTTCTCCATGTCTTGGCTCTGTCCTCAGACTTTTACTAGCTATGTGACCCTGGCAAATCCCTTAATGGCCAGGGGTCAGGAACCTGCAGCCTCGAGGCCACACATGGCCCTCTAGGTCCTCAAGTGCAGCCCTTTCACTGAATCCAAACTTCACAGAACAAATCCCCTTAATAAAAGGATTAATAAGAGGTTAATTCATACTAAGAAGTTAAGGCTTAACCTCTTTCTGTCTGAGTTTCCTCAATTTTAAAATGGGAATAATAATAGTACCTACCTCATATGGTTTTTGTGAGGATCAAATGAGATGACATTTAAAAAGCACTTAGCACAGTTCCTAGGATGTAACAAATGCTTAACAAATGTTTGTTTCCTTCCTTAAAATGAGCACATTGATTTGAAAATAAGGAGGAAAAAATATGACATGCCAAAAGACTCAATTTTACTAAAACAGAAATATTTGAGAAATGTCTTAGAACAATTGAAAAACAAAACATAGAATTACAGAAATTAGATCTGGAAGGATCTAAGAGTCAACTAATCTAACTCCCTCATTTTACAGAGGAGGAAACTCAGGCTGACAGAGAGAAAGTGATTTGCTCAAGGATAGTGAATTCTCCCACTTTAAATGGCACAGAGAAATTTAGTAATAATAGGCAAAAAGGATTAAGCTTTTTTTTCTTCTAAAAAAGTAATAATTTTCCCCAAAGCTTTGGCTTCCTCCATTAGAAAGGAGAAAAACTGCCTTGTGGTTGTTGGATTACATATACCTCTACATCAGCATGTCTTGTGAGTTCAACTGTTAGCTCACTTTGGTGAAAGCAGACAAAGCCAGGTGTTAGAAGTTCTTCAGGTTTTTGTTTATACCTTTGTTTGTATTTATCCTCCACATTTTACAGATGAGGCAATTGAGGCCCAAAGAAAGGAAGTGGCTTATCTGAGGTCACAGTGAATTAATGACAGAATTAGGACTTGAGTGCAGATCTCCTCAGTCCTTGTACTGGCATTATTCCACACCAGGGCATGCCATATCACATGACACGGCACCGTCCCATACTATTTACCTTTTCTTCTACACTGAAATTTTCAAATGTCTTGCCTTAAATCTGTGAAACATGGAACAAAAAAGTATTGGGAGAACTTCTGGGTTGTGGCATGTGAAAGAATGGAGAGCACTGAAGTTCAAAGGGATTAGACACAACTTAGCTTAAAAAAAAAGATATAACAATTTTTTTTTAAGAATTGAGATTTCTCAGTTGTTCACCCCTTACTCCAAAGGGGAAAAAAATCACTGCTCTCAGCATTAATTTATTCATTCAATAAATAATTAATTCCTATTGCCCTCACCCTCATGGAGCTCATAGTCTAGTAGTGACATAAGACACAAACACAGATCGTAGTATAATACTTTCTCTAGGGCCGCTTCCCCAATTCCCACTTGAATTAGTGAACCGGGTCCCCAAAAAGTGGCTAACTCCTCTTCCTCTTAGGATTTTAGGTGTGACTCACCCCTCCCATACTGATCAACTGGTTAAAATCAATTAACTTTTATGAAGGTTTGTTTGCTGAAAAGGTATAGCAAGGACAGAAGTTTAAAAAAGCACCCACAAACCAGAGCATGTTTTCTTTTCCACTTTGTCCCTGGGGAGAGTGGGCTCAAAAATTAATCACAAAGGAATTGATCCAACCGTTCTGGAGAGCAATTTGGAACTACGCCAAAAGGGCAACCAAACTGTGCATATCTTTGGATCCAGCAATACCACTACCATATCTGTATCCCAAAGAGATCATAAAAAAGAGAAAATGACCTATATATACAAGAATATGTCTAGCACCCCTTTTCGTGGTGGCAAAATATTGGAAACTGAGAGGATGCCCATCAATTGGGGAATGGCTGAACAAGTTGTGGCATATGAATGCCATGGAATACTATTGTGCAATAAGAAATATGAACAGGTAGATTTCAGAAAAACCTAGGAAGACTTTCATGAACTGATGCCGAGGGAAGTGAGCAGAACTAAGAAAACATTATGCACAGCATTAACAACATTGTATGATGACCAACTAGGAATGACTTAGCTCTTCTCAGCAACACAATGATCCAAGACAAGTACAAAGGACCCATAATGGAAAATCCTATCCCTATTCAGATACAGAACTGATCTCCGAATGCAGATCAAAAGCATACTTTTTTTCACTTACTTTCTTTTTTGTGTGGTTTTTTTCCCTTTTGATCCATTTCTTCTTTCACAACTGTGACTAATATGGAAATATGTTTTACATAATTGCACATATATAATCTATATCAAATTGCCTACCATTTTAGGAAGAGGGAAGGGGAGGGAAGGAGAGAGAAAAATCTGGAACTCAAAATCTTGTAAAGATGAATTCTAAAAATTATCATGACATACAATTGGGAAAAAATAAAATACTATTTAAAAAAGAACAAAAAGAAAAAGAAATTAATCACAAAGGCAATGAGACACATGTAAGGAACAAATGGGGCAGAAGACTATTTTTAGTCTGCTTGCCCTGGGAGTCCTTTTCTCCCTTTGAAGAATCCTCACCAAGTTCACTTTGGGTTGTTGCAATGGTGATGAAGAAATGGCCACCCATGCTTAGGTGGGCTGAGTTAAGCAGGTGGCTTAGTTTCTGGGCTGGCCCCTCATCAGACTCACATCCTGTTGCTATTGGCTCCAGTGGTCTCTGCTACTGACTATGATTGACTTTTACAAGCTCACAAGGTCATACCTTGTGATATCTGGATATTTATGTACCCCATATCAGAAAATCATAAACACAAAAGAAACTGGGGCACCATGCATTCATGGCCATAGGGTTGCTGGTTGAGGAGATCTCTCCCATTGTCTAGGGGCTCATAAGAGTTTTTGCAATTGTAAAATAGCCAGGGAAGAGCGGAAGGTCCTCTGCTTTCATCTTTTGTATGTATGCCGTAGGCTGGCTCAGCTTCTTTGGGGTTGTCTATGCTTCTGGCTCTTCCATCAACTGGAAGACTGTCCTTCCACAGTTCTAGAACTCAGTTATTCATGGCTACGAGAAAGCTCACCAACCCTTGTTGTTGTTTGTCCTTCATTCTTGAAGAGGACCATGACATCAGGAAGGTGATGCCTTGACTTGCAAGTGAATTGGATCGAAGTGAGGCTGGGCTGTGCAAAGTCACCAGCCTCACTTTCTCTTTCCAAGCCATCAGGGGCCAGTGGTAAGATATAGATCAGGTGGACTGGAGATGGAAACCAGAAAGAGAATATTGCAGAAATTCTGAGATGGGATAAGGGACTCTTCATCTCACATGGCCAGAAACAAGCCCATCCTAAGCTTCCATTCACTTTCCTAAAAGGCCAGTTGAGTGCACTCCAAAGGGGGGGAAGTGAAAGGAGAGTTACAGTAGTATCATAGATTTAGAGCTGGGAGGGATCTTAGTGACTCCTGTTTGTTTTATGTGTTTCTTTTGTGTTTGACCCTTCATTTTACAGATGAGATCCAGAGCAGTTAGACGACTCACTCAATGTCACACAGCAAAGTCAGGATTTAAACCCAAGTCCTCTGCTTCCAAATCCAGTGCAGCTTCCATTATGCCACCTTGTCTTCTATAATATACAACATTACATGATCAGCATGTTAGAAAGGTATAACATAGAGATATGTGAGTTGTAAGAGAAAGATTATTGCCAACAGAGGAAGAAGCCATCCTGGATGGGATGACAATTTTAGTTGGGCTTTAAAGGATGAATAGAAATTAATGGATCATGATCAAAAGTACAGACATTACAGACTTAGGCAACCTCATGACATCCTCAGTCTCCCTCTGCAAAGTCAAGAAGACATGACAGAAGAGGGTGTGGTCTGATAGACCAATTTTGCTGTATTCTAAAGAGGGTTGAGGGGAATGATATAAGACTAGAAAGTTAAAGTGGTAATAAATTGTGGAGGGCTTTCGATGCCAGGATAAAAGAGCTTTACTGGGTAGGCAACAGTGGGCCACTAAAGACTTTCAAGCAGAATCATACTATAACCCGATCTGTGGTTAAGAAAGATTTTATTGGCATTGTCTGAAGGGTGATTTGGAGTGAGGACAGAGTGGAAGTCGAAAGACCTGCTGTTGTAGTTATTCAGCCATTTCAGTTGTGTCTGACTCTTCATGACCCCATTTGAGTTTTTTGGGGGCAAAAATAACTGCAGTGGTTTGCCATTTCCTTCTCCAGCTTATTTTACAGATAAGGATAAAGTGAGTCAAGCAGGGTTAAGTGACTTACCCAGAGTCACCCATCTAGTGTCTGAGGCCAGATTTTAACTCAGGAAGATGAGTCTTCCTGACTCCAGGCCTGGCACTCAAGCCATTGGGCCACCTAGTTGCCTGGAAAGACCTGTTAGGAAGTAATTAAAATCGTCTGGGTAGATTGTTAATGATGGTGGTAACTAGGAATAGGAAGAGAAAGGAGGGGACACATGAAGAGTGGTTACAGAAGTTAAATCGGCTGGGCATGATAAAGACATATGAGTGGAGAGGGAGAAGGGGGAGTAAGTCTACTTTTAGTAGTAATAAAATATCAGCTATGCCACAACCATACGCCCATAGCAATAGCAGAGCGGGTATACTGGTCAGTCACTCTCAAACCAACTGGTCCCAAATGGTGGTATTTGCACCTCAGGTCTCTTGATCATTTCCTCAACTCTTCACATCCATGGTGGAGACATTGTCACTCAACTAAATTTAGGAATTGATGAAAAAGCCAGGTTAAAGCAAAAACAATTTCCCAGTTACTGGCAAGGGTCCCAGTTCCTGAATGAACAGGATTGAAAAAAAAAAAAGCCAGCAGACAGCCACCCTGCAGGGCCTGGGAAATCTGTCCGGTTGGAACTACCGCACAGTGCTCTATTAGTGGGTTACAAAGTCTCCTCAGCTGAAATTCTCCAGTAAATTGCATTCCGGGCAGGCTCACAAATCATTAGCCATGCAATCTTGTTTATCCCGCTTTGGCTTGGAATTTGGCCTGTTACAAAATCCAAGCTGAAATGTTGAGAGGACCTGAGCCAAAACTGCTTAGCAAGTGAATGATGTTCTCTAAGGAGGGTAGGCTTGGGGGATGCTTGTTAAACACAAACACGATGGGGGCCAGCCCAGGAAAACCTCTGAAAGGGGCAAAGTCCATAGGTAGTTTTGCATCCTGACTAACTTACACAGTATGCATGTTATTATTCTTGACTCTACTGCTATTGCTAATAATAAATGACAATTCACATATTCACAACGTAAGGTAAACAAAATGCTTTTCTCACAGCAACCTGCAGTGATCTGTAAGGTGAACTAGGGATCCTAACACCAGGAGACAAATTTGACCTCATAGTTATTGCTAAGATTTTGTGGGATAGGACTTATGACTGACCCAATACTCTGGAAAATTGTACCTTTTTCAAAAGAAAAGATAATGTAAAGAGATGGACTGTTTAAGTAGCATTATGATATTGAAAAAGAAACACATATGAATAAATCTAGGAATGGGAGTGGGGGAATGGGGAGGTAAGCCAGGGGAGAGCATGGTGGAAGGGTATTTAGGAAAAGATTAATGAAGGGAGAAACAGAAATAGTCAGTTAACTTGCATTTATTAAGCATCTGTGATATGCCAAGCACTCTGCTAAGTGGTATAAAGAAAGGCTCAAAAATAAACTCTGTTGTCAAGGAGCTCTCCTTAATGAGGGGGGAAGCAACATGCAAACAAATTCGCACATACATACATACAGATATACAAACACACACACACATATATAAAACCATAAACTCTCTATGTGTGTGTTTATGTATGTATCAAGGTGTTGACAAGTGTCCTAATTAGTGAATGAACTACATATATGTGAACTATACATATATTACATATAGATATATCCAAAGTATATTATGTACATATGTGCATGTATTCACACTTATACACACAAACTCTCTCTTTACATATATATGTATGTGTATATATATATATGTGTGTGCGTGTGTGTGTGTCCAGTTGTTGACATGAATTCTAGTTAGTGAAAGACTACAGATATATTTGAAATATATATATATATATACATATATATATATACATATATATATATACATATATATATACATATATATATATACACACATATATATGCGTATAGGAGTATATTATATATAGATATATAGACACATGCAAAGTATGTGTACGTATATACATGTGTATACACACATACATACACACAAAAAGATATGTACAGGGTAATTGTACAGGATATGTATGGGGTAATCTTAGAGGGAAGGCACTACTATTAAGAAAAAACCTAGGAAAGGATTTTTGCAGAGGTAGGATTTTGGCTGAGACTTGAAGGAAGCCAGGGAACTTAGGAGGCAAAGAGTATTGTATGAGTATACTTTAGACCACTTGGACAGAAAGAAGAAATAGATGAAAAAATCAGAAAACAGATCACAAGCCCAAGGAGAAGGCATATTTCAATTAAATAGACATCTGCTGGAGCTCTCTTCCGAAAGCAGCTAATTGATCTTAACTTCCTTTAATGAAGATTTCATCCTTTAAATGTGATGGGATATCTGTGATATTTTTTTTTAAACTTGATTTTCACCAACAAGAAAAAATGGATTATTGAAAAAAAAAGAGGGATGTTGAAGATAACTTTGCAGTTAACATTAGTGTTGGAAAAAGAAGAAAGTCAGACGTCATCTGAGAGGCACCCTAGATTTTGGAGAGCAGATTTAAGAGTTCAGAGAAAGGTTAGGTAGTAGGATCTTGTGGACTAATATTCTACAGGGAAAGTTAGCCTAGGAAGGACAGGAAAATCTCAAGAATGAAATTCTGAAGACACAAATAGAAGCAATTGCTAGGAGCAAGAAAAAGAGAAGCTGTGTGATATGAATGCATAGGATGAGTTCATCCATTAGCTTCAATTGAAAAGAACATATCAAGTAGCAGAGTATAAATCCACACTGTGGAGTGGCCCTCAGAGTGAGGTAGGAGTGGCAACAAATGCTGGGCTCAAAACACAGGGATTTCTTTTTCTTTTAGACGTATCTGGAAGAATAGGAGAATCGAAGAGAGACGATAAGACGGTGATAGTGGAGGAGGATGATGTCGACTCTAACTACCTGCACGTCCCCAGGTGAGTGACTCCACCTTGCTGGGCCACTGCCTCCTCCACCTGTGAGTGGTGCAAACTGCCTGGATGGGGACCCAGCTGGTCAGTTCCCGTCGGGCCACTCAGCTCCTCCTCTCCTGTCCTGTCCTCTCTGTTCTGCTCAAAGGAAGGTAAATTTCCATGGCTGAAAGCTACCCAGTTAACTTGGGGTTTACTGAGCACCAAGCCTTATACCCAATTCACTCTGGATCTCATGGCTTGAACAACAATATATCCCTGCCCAAGCATGACTTAATGGTTATTTTTTGAGTGCATGTAAATAGTAATTGTTTCTCTTTTGGCCAGCAACCCTGAAGGTCTTCCCCTCTCAGATTGAGATATATATATATATATATATATATATATATATAGATAGATAGATAGATAGATAGATAGATAGATAGATAGATATAGATATAGATATATAATTTATTTATTAAAGATGCCATCCCTTGACTCATTTTTTTTTTTTGTCTAGGCAATGGGGTTAAGTGACTTGCCCAGGGTCACATAGCTAGTTAGTGTTACGTGTCTGAGGCTGGATTTGAACTCAGGTCCTCCTGACTCCAGGGCCGGTGCTCTATCCATTGTGCCTCCTAGCTGTTCCTCTTGACACACTTCTTTAAGAGGCCTATTCATTGAATGGGTGTTGTGTCACTCAAAGTGAAAACCTGAAAAGACCTTAGCTTAAAAGGGCCAAGGTCTCTCCCCTGCATCCTGGGCCATCTGCAGTTGTCCCGATCGATATTTGGCTACTGGACCCACAAGGCTCTGGAGAAGAAAGCAAGGCTGGTGACCTCGCACAGCCTTCACTCACTCAGAACAAAGTCAATTGCAAGTCATGTCATCATCTCCCTGACGTCATGGTCCTCTTTGAGAACAAAGGACAGACCTCACACAATCTATGAAATGAGGAGATTAAATTAAATGACCTCCAAATCCATGATCCTATGACTAGGAAGGACAGAACAAAAATGGCTACTGTGAAGAATCCCCCAAGATGAGTACAGAGAGAGTAAGAGAGCACTTAGCTGCCCAGATCTCAGGCCACCAAACCCAGCCGAGTGTCAGGCCAAGACATTGAACGAATGACTTCTATGCTTGCTGAACCACAGAAAGAAACATACATGGCACAGGACCAGAGGAAGGCAAACGTCCTGATTCTGATGTGTGCTTCCAGTCTAATACTCCATGTTGTATATATTAAAGGATCCTGCTGATACCCCATTCCCGTGTCCAAAAGTGGACTCATCATCTTCCTCTGAAACTTGTCCCTCCTCCCTACTTTCCAATCTCAATTCATGGTATCACCATCCTCCCACTCACCCAGTCTTAGAATCCCAACATAATCTTTGACTCTTCTCTATTCCTGAATCCACAGATTTAATTACTTATCAAGCTCTATTGATTCTGGGGCAGTTAGGTGGTGCAGTGCTTAGAGTGTTGGACTGGGAGTCAGGGAAGACTCATTTTCCTGAGTTCAAATCTGGCCTCAGACACTTACTGGCTGTGTGGCCCTGGGCAAGTCACTTAACCCTGTCTGCTTCAGTTTCCTTATTTGTAAAATGAGCCAGAAAAGAAATGGGAAACTACTCCAGTATCTTTGCCAAGAAAACCCCAAATGGGGTCACGGAGAGTCAGACACGACTGAACAACAATAACCTTCACAGCATCTCCCATCTATCCCCTTTTCTCTCCTTATTCTCCCTAGCTCAGCTATGTGTGTGTGTGTGTGTGTGTGTGTGTGTGTGTGTGTGTGCATGTGTGCACGTGTGTGTGCATGTGTGTGCACATGTGTGTGTGTGTGTGTGTGTGCATGTACGTGTGTGTGTGTTTGTAGAAGGGAGGTGATGTAGAAGGATGGAGGAAGGTGGTTGCCAAGCGGCCTGCTATTTATTGTGTTGCAGATATTGAATGGATATGAGGGCCTTAGATCTTTTCTAACCCCTGCTGGTTGTAAGAATCATAGAATCACTAAATGGAGCACCTGGCAGAGACCTTAAAATAAAGAACATAGGATGGGAGCTGTAAAGGCTCTTAGGGTAGAGTATTATGGCTGGGAAGGACATTGATACATGGGATGACAGATGTAGAAGGGGCTTAGAGAGTATGTGGCCCTATTAGGCATGTAGGTTGTGTGGTGTGACAATGCTGGCTGGGCCTAGATTCAGAAAGACCTGAATGCAAATTCAACCCTAGATATTTACTAGCTTTGTGACCCTGGGCAAGCCACTTGACCTCTGTCTGCCTCAGTGTCCTCAATTGTAAAATGAGGATACCTTACAGGGTCAAATGAAATTCTGTTTGTAAAGTGCTTAGTATAGTTCCTAACATATAGTAAAGCACTTAAATTCTTGTTCCCTTCTCTATTACCTTTGTCATTTTACAGGAGATATTAAAGCCCACTGCAGTAAAATTGACTTTCTCAAGGTCACATACAGCAAGTTAGTGTCTAACCTAGTACATGCACCCAGGTCTCCTGAGTTCAGTATCCATATATTCATATGGTTGAGCCCTTTAAAAAACTTGTTTTCACGTGTACAGCATTTCAATCTATTGATGCAGAGTTAGTCCGGGGGTCTAGGAGATGTGCAGAAATGTGAGATATTCTGGGCTAGAATAATAGAAGAGAAATGAGATTTTCGGGAATGATGTTCTAGAGAAATGTGGGGGTGGGGAATGGAGGAGGCTGGGTCAACTGGTAGACGACAACATCAGCATCATGAACAGCGACAACAGCAGCTCCTATTTCATGTCTTCGAGGGCAGAGGTTGACTGCCTGCTTTGTCTTTGTAACCCTCACACCCAGCATGGCGTCTGGCACGGAGGAACGGCTCAGTTAATGCTTGCTGACCTAGCGACTCTGTCCAGTGCTTTGTTCGTACTGACCCTGTGAGGTAGACAGGTAAGGAAGTATTACCCTTCAGGATCCTGACAGATCAGGGTATTTAAGCAATTTGTCAGTGGTCGCATAACGAGTGTCAGGGCTGGGATCTGAACCTCATGTCTTCAGCCTCCACGTTTAGCACTGCCTTAGCATTACACTGATGCTTCCTTGTGATTAAAGTTCAGAGAGCATCTGTTTTCTCTTCTTTCTTTTTCACCTCAGTGACTTTTCACCTCCTTGTTTTTGGTGAAGATTGAGTCATACTCTTTGCATTTAGCAGCAGTCATTGAAACAGCAAATTTTCAGCCCAGGCAGAGGAAAATAGGCAGGCTAAAAGAAGGAAGGGGAGGAGGAGGAGATGGTGGAGGACAGAGAACCAGGCTAAGAATACAACAAAATATGAAACTATTAGAAAAAGCAATTGCTGTCAACCTTTAACATGCCTCTTTCTATCTGACCAGAGCTAAGCAGGTAGGTCTTTTCTGCCTGTAGCCACAGTCTCTTCTGTCTATGACACCACTCAATACATTTATTTAAACCAGATTTAATTTGCTTAAAAAATTTTAGAGGGAGATATAATTGTCATAGAGTGGCTACCCACCCAGTGATTCATAGGACCCTACAATCTCAGAGCTGAAAGAGATCATTTCATCCCACTCACACCAGAGCCTTAATGCCCTTCATGAAATCCTTGGCATTCCCATCCAAATTCTCCTTGAAGATCTCCCCTCACAGCAAATTCACCACCCTTTGAGACAAAGCTATTCTAACATGGGAAAGCTCTGATTGTTATCAAGTTTTTCTTATATTCGGTCAAGAATTCAGTCAATAGACATGTATGAAGGACCTACTCCATGCCAGGCACTGACAGACAAAGACAAAATAATCCCTGCCCTCAAGGAGCTTGCATTCTACATGGAACAGAAATCAAATGCTCTGCCACTTTGAACGACCACTTTTTGTTCTGTCTGCTAAGGTGAAGAAGAACAAGTCTAATCTCTTTGCCCAAAGACAGCTCTTCATGTGTCCAGGGTCTTGAAAATTTCTAGGAATGGCCTAACAACTGAAAAAGCTCAGAGGTTCAGTGGTTTGTTCAGTTACACAGGTCATAAATGGGCATTAAGCTGTTTTGGAAATTTTTATAATTTATGGTGGTTTAACCAATGAGAACCAAAGTTGGCTCGCTCAGCCCACAAGGAGGCACCTGGCACGGTATACAAAGAGGCTCCTAGGAGTGCCAAGGATTGTATACACAGCTTGGTGAAAGTTTACGGGGTGAGACAGCATTTTTTAAACCTAAAGAAAAGTCTGCTGTTGGAAACTGCATTACAGGTGTTCCTTTCCCAGGATAAGGGCAAATATTTCATCATAATTATATCACCATGGCTCTCCTTGACATCCATTCATGTGTGATTAACATTCTCATGAAGCAGCTCTGAGAACCTGCTCCTTAAGGGGGCTGTCTGACATGTGAGATGGTGTGAGTACTAGGGTTCCCAAGGAAAAGGTCAAAATACCCTTTTGTCTCCTGCCTTCTTTTAAGATTTTCCAAGACTGCTCTCTGAGCTTCAAACATATCCCATGTCCTTACTTTTCTGTGTTGTCGGCTTACATTATCTTCCATGCTCTGGATGTCTTCCCTACCTCCTTTTGCCTAAGTCAGAGGCTATTTCCATTAAAAAGCCTTCCCTGATGGGCTCCTTCTCTTCCCATTTGACAACAAACTTCCTCTGTAAGCTTCACATAGCACTATATTTTGTACCTCTCTGATGAATTTATGCAGGAGCCCTGGCTTTGGATTCAGAAGACCTGGATTCCAATTCTGGCTCTGCTATTTATGCCCTGTATGATCTGTGGTGAGTCACTTAACCTGCTATGGCCTCAGCTTATAAAATCTGTAAAATAAGAGGATTGGATTAGATAATTTCTCAGGTCCCTTCCAATTCTAAAATTTATGTTCTTAAAATTCTGTATGTTATAGGTATCTGTGATAGGAACTTATCCTCCTACTAGACCATGAACTCCCATGAAGGTGAATAAAGGCCGTATCTTTGCTAAACTTGGTATCTCCCCAAGTACCTGACTCTCCCTCTGAACCTAGGGAGAAATTTAATAAAATCTTAATTGGGATGAATGGCTCAGGCAGCTATTTTGTCCAAAGTCATTAAGAGTGTTGGAGGGAGAGCTTTAAGAGGAACCCCAAACTCCTGACTCTAGTGTTCTTTTCACTTTGCATTTGGCTATTGAAGCCTATTTTTCTCCTTCTCTGAAATGAGATGAATGAAATGGCACAGGGATTAGGCAGTATTTTAAAAAATAAAAGTGACTGAACAAACAACACCAAAAATTAAATGTTAGTGTTCATTTCTATTTCTCAGTACTATTAACCAAATGGAACATTCAAAAAAATCTAATGAGAAATGCCGGAACAACACTAACGATCCAAATATTTTAAATCAACTAACCAACAATAGGGCAGCTAGGTGGCACAATGGGCCAGAAGTCAGCAAGACCTGAGTTCAAATCGACACTTACTAGCTGTATTAGCCTGGGCGGGTCACTTAACCTGTTTGCCTCAGTTCTTCGTCTATAAAATGAGCTGGGGAAGGAAATGGCAGACTACCCCAGTGTTTTTGCCAAGAAAACCGCAAAAGTGGGGTCATGAAGAGTTGGACATGACTGAACAATAATAACAACAGTCAGCAGTAGGATTGAGAGTTAGGAAGGCCCTTTGGTCTGTTATGAAGCCTTCATTGTACAAATTAGGGCACTGAGGCCAAGAAAGAGCGAGTGATTTTCCCAGGTCACACAGGTCATATAGCAAATGGTAGATTAGGAATTTAACACTGTCTTCTGACTTCCAAAGCAGCTCTCTTTCCACCTTATGTGTATCTATGCAAATCTAATATAAGGAATTGTTGCTGGGCCTGAGGCCAGTGCACTTTACTCAGGGCCTTCCTGGCTAAGGGACTTCTCTGCTTTGGACCCCCACATGTGGTCTGGCCCAGATTTGGTTTGGGAAGGGGGAAAGGCTGGCTTCTAGGGAGGGGAGGTAGGTCCCCTATTTTTAGACTCTTTGGCTCCTATGTCCCCCACCTCTGTGTCCAAGGGGAAAATATTTAAAGCTTAGACTTTGGCTTATATCTAGCATTTTCCCCAACACAGGGAGTAGAATAGTACTGTATCAAGTATGGGATGAGTTTTTATTTCCTACATACAAAATAAACAATAAATGTAGAATTCTCATAGGAGCACATTTGACAGAAACAAGTAGAAGTACTAATTATTATTATACTCTGAGGGAAATTATTATTAAAAAAAATCTAAAAATGAAGCAGTTTGCAGGATTACAAATTAGGCATTTTGTTGCAACCCTGCTTCCACTAAAGTCTGGAGTAGTTTTCCTGAGGGATAACCCTGTGATCTGTCCTGTGACCTACACTGGATATATATAAAGGGATATGACTCCTGATTGCCTGAAAGAATGCTGAGTGCCATACTACATAGATACACAAGGGACTTAGCTCAGAATAGATGTGCAGAAAAGAGCTCCTGCAGTTGGCGAAGAGAGAACTAAGTCCCCTGCGGCAGGTACATGGCTTTGCACTCAGCATTCTCTCAGCCAATCAGAAGTAGCATGCCCTCACATATTTACAGTACAGGTCACAGCACTGTTCTTCAGGAAAACCACCCAGGCTGGAGTGGAGGCATGGTTATATTATATTTCACCTTGGATCTACAGCTCTATATGGTCTCCTTCAAATGCCATGTCTTCTCAAAAGTCAGACCCAGGGCTAAGTTCCTTTCCCTGTTGGTAGTAACCACTATGATAGAGGAACATACTTTGCTGACAACCTGATAGACCCAGGACCTCTAGACCTCTCCAACCTACAAGGTCACCTCCAAGCCTGGATATGTCCATCTTGAGAACTATATTTGGCCAGGTACTAGGGAAAGAAACACACATAAATCCAAAAAGGCAGCCAGAGGCCAGTCTCAGCCAAATGAATCTGTGGTCCATGTAAAGGAAGCTGGCTTCATGACAGCACTACTTGCCACACAAGAAAGAGAAAGAGAGAGAAAAGAGAGAGAAGAGAGAGAGAGAAGAGAGAGAGAGAGAGAGAGAGAGAGAGAGAGAGAGCTGGAAGCTGTCCCTTTTTTAATTTAATTTTTAAATTTAATAAATTTAAAACAACATCTTGTCATCTTTCCAATTTCAAGGAGTGGGGAGTAGGACCAAGGGGCCACCTATGGTTTGTCGTATAATTCCAACGTCAATGGAAGAAGCCAGAGGCTCATTTTTCCCAAAGTACCAAGTCCCCTCAGGACTGAATCACGTATTATATGTAGTTGACTAGAAGCCGGAAGGTCAGCTTTCTGCATGCAGTATTAAACCCCCATGGCTTAAAAAGAGTATTGTACTACTAAATTGGACAGTTTATGGAAATCGGGAAATTTGACTAATAATCATTAAGATTCAATGTGAAATAGTAAAAAGAATATAGGTCTAGTTCTGGCTCTCGCTATAATGTGCTTTTTGACTTTGGAAAAGTCACTTCCCCACCCTGGGCCTCAGTTTCCTCCTCTGTGAAACGAAGATATTAAGTGAAATGAACTTTAAGGCATAGCTCTGACATTCACTGTTCTGGGTTCCAAGATCATTAAGTCAACAACCACTTAACTAAGCACTTTCTGTGTCCCAGGTAGAGTATATACTATCTAAAGAAAGGCAGCATGACATATCATGTTTATGTCCCTTACTGTTTGCGTGAACAAAGAGTTCATCTTTCTAATTCACTTTCCTTATTTGTAAAAGAAGGGCGCAAGGCCAGAGAGCCTCTAAGCCCCCTCACACTTCTAGATCTATAATCCATTGAACCCACTGTGGCACTGACGTTTGAAGGACCCCTCCTGTCGTGAGTCTTTGTTCTAAAGGCGTTTCTGGCTCCGATATTCTTTGTCCTAAAAGTCCCATCCCATTCTCACATCCTATGTTCTAAAATTCCTTCTGGCTTTGATATTCTGCAATTCTAGATACTATTCACTGGGTACCACTCTGAACAGGTGCAATTAACACATCATGCCCAGAGGACAGCGATCTTTTTCTCCCCCAGTATGATCTCTCTTTGTCTAATACAAAAGAGAGAAATATATTTTGGAAACGTTTTTCAGAGCATTCCTTTCTTCCACTGGCTTCAGTGAGCCTGCAGTCTGTGTATCTTGTGTTGTGTCCCCTTAATATGAGGAAACCTAGTTGCTGGGTCATGTGGTGCCAGGCGGTATGTGGGTGTGTGGGCATGTGGGTATATAATCCCTAAATCCCCGACCCCTTTAATTCACCTTGAATAGCTCTACCCCTGCTCTAGCCAGACCCTCCATCTTCACATCCAGGTCTCCAGTGAGAGCAGCAGCAGTAAATAAGCATCTCACCCCTGACTTACTTTGGATCTGAGAGCTGGGCAACTCCCCCCATCAGGGAGCTCAGATACCCCCCCCCCCACGTACCAGAGCCAGAACAGGAAGCGTTAAAGGTCCAAGTTGGTAATTAAGCCCCAGCCCCGCTGCTGTGACAAAGTGATTACTGCAGCTGTTAGGCAGAATAAAGTATTGATTCCTTCTTTCCCCACCCCCAATACAGGGATCTGGAGCAATGACTCGGGTCTTTGCTTTAGAGCAAAACACAAAAATGTTTTAAAATCTTGCCTTGTGTTACTCAAGTAAATGTAAAGGAGAAGGAGATTCCTGCAACGATTATTGCATTTTTAAGTGAGTGTGTGTGTGTTTTTTTTCCATCTTTGCACATGAACAGTCCATGTGAGACTAAGTACCTTCCATGTGACTAGCTCATTCCCATGCTTGGAGTGTAACAGGGCATTTAAAGCCATACCAGGCAAGGTCAATGTGCCTGTTTGTTGGTGCTGGTTGGTGAACAAGCATCACAGAGAAGGTGAGGATTAGAAAATACATCTTTCTGTATCATTCCCAATCAGAGGGTCCAATTTCCGTGGCAACGAAATGAAGCTGCCTGATGATTCAGGGAAATGCTCCCATATGCTCAGGCTAGGGAGGAAAGCCTGCCATATTATTGGAAGGAAAAATACCAGCCAGGGACAGGAGGGGAGGGGAGGAAAGAGAAGTGGAAAGGAAGGGAGGGGAGTGGAAAGGAGGGAAGGGGGAAGGAGCTATGTCCTCAACTGAGGGAAGAAAGCCACTCCTTCCCCTTCACAGTATGGGGATTTTACAGCTCATTCAGCATGTGACAAGAGAAATAGCCAGCTAATAATGATTAGCATTTATATTGCACTTGCTGGCTAAGGATCTCAAAGGGTTTGCAAAACATTCATTATGGCATTGGAGCACCCCTGTAAAGCAAGGGAAATATTACCATCCCCGTTATTCAAATAGGTCAACTCTGGGGAATGTGCTACCACTAAGGGCACCTCAAAAGCTGAGAATGGAAAGGAGGAATTCTGGCTGCCCAGCCTTTGCCTCTCCCACTGAATTCCATAGTAAACCCCTGGTAGGCAGCTTATAACAAGGTAGTCATAAGAATCTCCTTAAGAGGTTCTTCCCTAGGGAAAGACGGGAATCAAGGAAGTTCATGGACTCCTTGACTTTCAGAGATGGAAGGGATCATATGATCAGAAGATTTAAAACAGTAAGAGACCTTAGAGATCATCCATTCTCTCCTCTTCCTTACCCCCTCAAATTTTACAGCTAAGGACACCGAGGTCCGAGGAGTTAAGTGCCTTGCAAGTAAGTGGTACAAGAGAAACAAGCTAAGGTCTTCTCACTCCAAGGCCAATGGTTTTTCCTCTAGTCCACCCTAGTCTTAATTGTACCCATCCTGCATGGCCTGTCTCAGATCCCATCTCCTCCATTAGGCCTCCCCTCCCCGGCCCTCCCCACAGTGACTTCTTCAGCACTTCATGTCTTTGCAGCTCATCTGACACTTAACATATGAAGCCTGGTGTTAACAAAAGTAAAGACAATGAAAATAGAGGATCTCAAAGATTCAATTCTATTCAAGAAACATTTATAGAATGGGATAGTGGAAAGAACATTGGATGTTTCAGAGGACCTGGCTTCAAATCCTGTCACTTGTTACTTGTGTGACTTTAAGCAAGTCTCCAAACCTCAGTTTCCTCATCTGTAAAACGAGGGGGTGAGACCTCTAAGGTACCTTTCCGCTCTGTGTCTGTGATTCTATTTCCCTATAGTCTGACGATACAAGACACTTGACGAGACTGTAGGGGATACAGAAACAATAATGAGATTGGCCCTGACCTCAAGGAGCTTACATTCTACTTGGGGAGAAAAATATAGATAGTTCTATGGAATGATGGATAGATAATAGACGGAGTTCTATCAAAGAATAAGCCACCCTCCCAGATCCCAGATCTCTGCTCCTTCAATCCCACTTACCTCACTTCATTGTTGCCTACAGTGTGCTATGTGATCCATCTACCCCATCTATAATGAATACACTTCCCTTCACCTCAGACCTCTTCCTCTCTTGCTCCTTCCATTGTCTGGCTCTCTCTGAGGCCTGCTGGTCCCCCTCCCTAACCTGACGAAATCCTTAAACTCCAAATCTCATTAATCCTTTTAGAGGAATTGGAATACTTCTTATACCTGCTGCCATGTCCAGACTACTTATTCATATCATCTAGTAATGGCTCCTTTAAGACTGACTCTCTCCAGATTAGTCACCCAATCCACATCCTGTTGGCCATTGTCTACCAATCCCCTCCACTATCAGCTAGTTCAGTATCTGCTTACAGTCTCTCTCTCTGTCTCTGTCTCTGTCTCTCTGTCTTTGTCTCTCTTCTGTCTCTCCCTCCCTCCCTCCCTCCCTCCCTCTCTCTTTCTCTCTGCCCCAACTCCTACCATAGTACTAGGGGAATTCCACACACATTGATATTGATATTCTCTCAAATGCCCTAATTTCCCGGGGCCTCTCTCTGTCTGGCTCCTATGACCTACTCCTTCACTGCACTTTGGCTAACACAGTAATCAGTTTATACATACCCTTTTTGGTAGGAACTATAGGAACAATATGGTAGGAACAAGGTCTTGTCCCATGTAGGCTGCGTTAGTTTTTCCTTTTAAAAGGTAATGAAATTGTCCTTGAGACTTAATTGGCCAAGGAAACTAAGGCTTGAACCATTGATATAGTTTACTGATGGGCCTAAGTACAAAAACCAGTACAGGATAATCCAAGTTCCTCTCTCGGGCTTCTGATGTAGACTAGATGATCTATGTGTGTCTCATTCCATTCCAATTCTAAACTTGAAGCACAAGACCAGTCTGAATAAGGCCAAGTTTATAACATTCATTCTTCCATCTCTCACAAATGTTTGACTTCTTTTTTCAATAACTCTGAAATTCCTTCATTTGACCATAACCATTTATCATTCCATCTCTCCCTATATCTGATTCTTCTTAGACCTAATCTTTATCTTCAGTGTACCTCCAAACCCTCCACTTCTCTGTATTTTCTCAGGCCATCACTCCTGCTTTGGTTACACTGCCCTCTCTTTTCTAATTTCAACCCCTTGATGAACCAGTTCAACTCTTCATTAGCCTCTACTTTCAGGTCCCTGGCTCCCTTGTACTATAACAGATTATGTCTCATCAAAACCTAACCCTGGATTACTCTCACTGTCTTCCTTCATTGATCTTTTTTGCATGCAGCTGAATAGAGCTGGAAACCAAACTGACTGGCTCCACTGCAGATTTGTGGTATTCCAGCCACTTCAGCTGGGCCTTCATTGTAGTCAGACAAATTTTCTCCTCTTCCCAACAAGACCAAGGTCTCTCACTGCCATTGCCCATGTCTTGCCACTGGACTTTGATGACTGGAGGAGAGAGGGAGGCTAATGATGACCTTGCACAGTGTTGTCTCATTTAAATCCAATTCACTTGCAAGTCAAGACCACCCTCCTGATGTCATCGGCCCTCTTTGAGAATGAAGCATGAACAGCAACAGTCTCTATTCCACTCGCCAACTCTCTTCTTTCCTCAAGCGTCTCACAGAACTTCTTCTACCTATCCTCTCAGCCGAAGACCTAATCAAACTTCACTTGAAAAATCAAGACTATTCACTGTAAGCTGCTTTTCTTGTTTTCTTCTTTTATATAGCCACACACTGTACTCAACTCTCTCCTCCTTAACCCCAGTCTCTGATGGATAGTTGTGCCTTCTCTTTGCTAAGGTCAATGCCTCTACACATATCAATATCTTCAGCAGACGACTCTAATATCATCCAACATGACTCTCTAATCTTCAATCTTATCCTACCTACTAGTTCTTTCTCTGCTGCCTACAAACATTCCTAAGTTTCTTCCAACCCCAAAAATCTCTCCTTAGATCTTACAGTCTCTTTAGTCCTCATCCTATATCTCTGACCCAAACTTCTTGAAAAGGCCATCTACACATTTTTTCCCTCTACCTCCTTTCCTTTTACTTCCTCCTAAACCTGTGTAGTTCAGCTTCTGACCTCATCATTCAATGGAAAATGCTCTGTCCCATGTTGCAATTGATCTCTTCATTGCCAAATTGAGGCACCTTTTTTTTTTTCAATTGTCATTCTCCTTGACCTCAACAGTACCTTTGACATTATTGATTTAGCATACTGATGGCCTTTTACTTCTAGGTAGTTAGTCTGCTATGAGTTTTGGTGATATTTCTCTTGTTAGATTCTCTTCCTACCAATATGACCATTCCTTTTTAGACTTACTTGCTAGATCTTCATCCATGGCATTCCCATTTGGGTCCTGTCCTGGGTCCTCTTCCCTTTTTTCTCTAGATTCTCTTGGCGCTCACATCAGCTACCCTGGGCTCAAATGTCCTCTGTGCAGTTAACTTGTTGATTTGTATATTCAGCCCAAGTCTCTCTCCTGAGCTTCAGTTCAAGGTCAACAATTCCCTATTAGACATTTTGAGCTGGATATTGTGTAGACATCTGAAACTCAGCACAACCAAAACAAAAATCATTTTTTATGCCCAAACACACCATCTCTTGCACTTCCCTTTTATCAAGGGCACCTCCATCCTTTCAAACATTCAGGTTCACAATCTCAATGTAGTCTTCAACAGTTCGCTCTCGCTCACGCCCACATGTCCAAATCATTGGCTGAATCTTGTTTCTATCTCTGCAACGTCTCTCAGATACAACTTCTTTCCATTCACACAGCCACCACCCTAGTTCAGACTCTCATCACCCTCTACTTGTATCATAGCAATGGTTTACTAATGGGTTCTTCCACCTCAAGTCTCTCTCCACTCTAATCTATCCTTCACAAAGCTGCCAAAGTGATTTTTCTAAAGTGCAGGTCTGACTATGTCATTCCCCCGTCCCACACTTCACTTACCCAATGAAATTCAGTGGTTCTCATTTATCTCTAGGCACGATATAAACTTACATGTTTGGCATTTAGAATTCTTCATTGCCTGACACTTTCCTGTCTCTCCAAGAGACATCATTATTGTTATTCGCACATTATTCCCCTCCATAATTTTAATGTCCCAGCCTTATTTGTTTAGTTGGTGTTCCTTCCATCCCACCTCTGTGCCTTTGCACTGGCTGGCCCTCATGCCTGCAATGTCCTTCCTTCTCAGCTGCCTTTCAAATCCCTGACTTCCTTCAGGATTAAGCTCAAGCATCACTTTCTGTAGGTCGTTTCTAGCTCCCCCCCCCCCAGCTGCTAGGGCTCTACCCTCTGATAGACTGCTTTTCTTTCAAAGCCCTTCATAACCTAGATCCCTCTATCTTTCCAGTCTTCTTACACCTTGTTTCTTGCCGTACATTCTTTGATCGAGTGATGCTGGTCTTCTTGCTGTTCCATGAACAAGATATTCCATCTCTCAGCGCAGGTCATTTTTTTCTGGTTGTCCCCCATTCCCAGAATGTCCTCCTTCCTCCTCTCTACCTTTTGGCTTCTCTGATTTATCTGAAGTCCCAGCTGAAACCCCGTCTTCTACAGGAAGCCTTTCCCAACCATTCTTAATTCTAGGGCCTTCCCTCAGTTAACAATCTCCTTTTTATCCTGTATATAGCTTGTATGTATCCATTGTTGTCTCTCCATTAGATTGTGAGCTCCTTAAGGCAGGGATCACCTTTTCGCCATTTTTGTATGCTCAGTGTTAAGCACAGTGCCTGGCAAACAGTAGGTGCTTAATAAATGTTTATTGATTGCTCAATTGATTGGTGAGTTAGATCTACCCTGTATGTGTCTTGTTGTGCTATGTAGCTCCACAGAATGTGCACAAAGCTACTCTGCTTTTTCCAGCCAATCTTTTGTGCTGGCTCAGGACTGAAAGACTTGGTACTTTGGTATGATGTGGCAAACCTTCGGTATCCCTTGGTATCCCTTGTCCCATGATATTTCAGTTCAAATGGAGAGACCACTTCAGGTTAGATCTCTTTCCTAAACCCTCCTCTGTGGCGAGTAGCTTTCCCTCAGTACACTTCCCACGAAGGGGTGAGCAAAGGGCAGTAGCATCCTTTCCCTCATGCTGACAGTATGGCCACTTCACAGCCAGAGCGGTGGTTTAGCCAGGTGAGCTTAAGTCTGGGTTTTTATCCACTTCTCTGCTTTGTATTTCTTTACTTGGTAGTAGGGGACTGAATAGTGATCCCAAGAGGCAGACACCTTAAGGCCCTTTCCATCTAACTTATACCTAAAACCTGCTATATGTGTTCTCTCTCTTCCCCCTCCCCATTAGAATTTGAATTCCTTAAGAGATGGAACCGTTTTGCTTTGCTATTTGTATCACCAGGGCTTAGCAAAGTGCTCACACATAGTAGGGGCTTCATAAATGCTTTTTCATTCTTTCATTCATGTGTATCTGTGTAAATTATCTTTGCCTATCGTAGAATATATTAGTCAGTCTTCTCTAAGTACAGGAAGACATGAAGGCCCATTCAAAACCAGCTACACTATCAGCTACTTTCTAAGAGGCTTCATAAGTACAAGCCTATGACTTCTTGCTCTTGAAATCAACAAAGAGAACATAAGTATGAAATCCATGAAAAGATATTTGTGATATATTCAGGCCAAGAGAATTTGCCTTTTGTAGAGCCTGACACCAAACCAAAGAAAGGCTGTCAGAAGTGAGTAGGGGTTGGTCTATGCTGTTTATCTGAGGTGAAAGTCAATAATCCAGATGGTTGATAATGGCCCTAAGTATTTCCCTGCAAAGGTAAACACGTCGAACTGCAAATGAGACAGATCTGTTACAGACCCAATTGATCAAACAATCACCAAGTCTAGGAGCGGGAAGGGAGAACAGCATCACCTTAGTGCAGGCCTAAGGCCTCTTTATTCCCAGATCCGCTGATTTGCTCTGAGAAGACCTGAAGTGGCATCTTTTCCCCAAATGTCTTGGTTTCTCTGTTGGTCAATGGGGATAATCTCCTTCCTGAAATGTTCTGTCTTTTCCTCACTGCCATGCCAGAACAGTGGCTCAGGAGTTGTTATTGTCGTTGTTATTTTTAGGGGAGGAGGAGAATGCATTCATTCAATATGGTACTAAATAAATCTCTTTAGGAGCATTTTATTATCATAACTACACACATGTTTCACACACACACACACACACACACACACACACACACACACACAGAGCCCTCCTTTCTCCCGAACTTCAGTTCCACATTGCCTGTGAAGCTTATACTGCCATAGAAATATAATAGAATACTATTGGGCTGTAAAAAATGAGAGAAAAGATAGTTTCAAAGAGATATGGAAAGACATAAACTGATCCAGAGCAAAATGAATAGAGCCAGAGAAACAATTTCTAATACAACATTAATGTTATAAAAATGAATGATAATGAAAGAGTTAAAAAATCTAATCAACTAAATGATCAACCATGACTCCAGAGATTCTACCTTCTTTCCTTCCTCTCTCCTTCCTTCCCTTCTCTTCCCTTCCTTCCTTCCTTCCTTCCTTCCTTCCTTCCTTCCTTCCTTCCTTCCTTCCTTCCTTCCTTCTTTCCTTCCTCCCTCCTCCCTCCCTCCCTCCCTCCTCCCTTCCTTCCTTCCTTCCTTCCTTCCTTCCTTCCTTCCTTCCTTCCTTCCTTCCTTCTTTCCTTCCTTCCTTCCTTCTTCCTTTCTTTCCTTTTCAGTGGAAGAGGAGAGCAAGACAAAATGCTTGATAAATGAAAAGTATATAATAAAATTTTAAAACCTTAGGGAAAAAATGTAGCTCACTGATTCTTGAGGCCTCATTTAAACTCAGGTCCTCCTTTCTCTAGGGCCAGTGCTCTATCCACTGCGCCACCTCACTGCCCTTCCCAATTCTTTTTTTTCTTTCATTTTTTTCAATTAATAAAAATTTATTGACTCTCCCTCCTCCTCCCTATTTAAAAAAAACTTTAGTAACAAATACACAGTCAAATAAAACAAATTCCCACATTAGCCATATAAAAATGTAAGTGCCATTGTTCATCCTGAGTCTGTCATGTGTCTGTGAGGAGGCAGGTAGCATGCATCATCGTGAGCCTCTAGAATTATGATTAGTCATTGCATTGACTTAAGACTTTCAGAGTTGTTTGTCTTTACAATGTTGTCGTCATCATATAAATTGTTCTCCTGCTTCTGCTCACTTCACTCTGTATCAATTCATCTGAGTCTAATTCCTTTTTTACAAATTTACTATTTCCTTTTTTCCCCTGAAGAACAAAAATGCACACCTTAGACGCTATTGGGGTTCAAATGCCAATTTAATAATTATTTATTACTGTGCTAAGCTCTGAGGAAGATACAAAGTTAAAGTAAGACTCTGTGCCTGCGTGCATGGCGTTTACAGTCTTGGAGTTGATATTCACCCACGCATCTCTGTAAGGGAGAACATTATACGATAAGTGCATTAAAGAGGCAAATGACCAAAGTGCTGTGTTGACCATCACTACCAAGAAATCCCACTGGCACTTCAAACTCAACGTATCTGAAATAGACTTATTACATTCTCTTCTAAGTCTATCCTGCCCTTTCAACCTCCCTATTTCTGTTGCAGTCACCACCATCCTTCTAGTTACTGAGATTTGTGAACTTAAGAATCATCTTTGACTCTTTCCTCTCTCTCGCCTTGCCCACTCTTTTCTCCATTCAGTCACCAAGCCTTGTCAATTCTAGGCCCACAGAGTCTTTCCTACCCTCTCCCTTCTCTCTATTCTCATAAACATTACTCTAGCTCTGATTCTCACCACCCCTGACCTAGACTATTGCAATAGCACCCTAATTGATTACTTTGTCTTCCTTTAAGCCCATATCTCTTCTCCAATCTATACTCCACCTATCTGCCAAAATAATCTTCCTGAATTAACAGTTCTCACCACCAGTACCATTATAAATATTTACTTAACTCTGCATGTGCAGTCTTTCATAATTGAGCCACCATTTACTTGTCCAAACTTATTTCACGTTACCCTCCAACCCCCCCCTCCATGGCCCATTACTATATGTTCTATGTTCCAGCCAAAAGGGACTACTAAATTCTGCATTTCATTTCCTGACTCCTTATTTTGGTACAAGCTGAGCCTTGTGCCCAACATCCCCTCCCTCATCACCTCTCCCTCTTAGAACCCTGAGCTTCCTTCAAGGAGGGACAGCTTATTGACTCCTACCTAAAGCCTCTCCTGATCCCCCTTGTAGTTGGGGCTTTTTTCCTCTTCACATTACTCTGTTGCAACATGTTTTCATGTTGTACCTTTCCTCCTTTTCCTCTCTCCCCTGTTACAAGCTGAGTTCCCTGAGGGCAAGAGTTACTTTTCTTTTTTTCTTCCTTGTATCCCCAGCACCTAGCATAGCACCTTGCATTAATAGATACTTGTTGAACTGATTTATATCCATAAATTATAGGTTCACAGATTTAGAGCAGGAAGGAACCTTAAAGGCCATATAATGTGGTAACTGGAATTATGAACTGAACCCCAAAAATTGTTAAGGTGGGTATGTGTTTTGACTATACAGCAAAGGATGAAAGAATAAAAATTTTCCATTCTTTTAAAAATATTTATTTAGCATTTTTCCCCAATTACATGTAAAAATAATTTTAAATAATAATTTTAAAAATTTTGAGTTTCAAATTCTTTTCCTCCCTCCCTACCCCCCTCATTGATAAGGCAAGCAATGTAATATAGTTTATACATGTGTAGTTATATAAAATATATTTCCATACTAGTCATGTTGCAAAAGAAAACACAGACCAAAGAAAAATACAAGAAAAATGAAGAAAGTAAAAAAAAAAAATTTGCTTTGATCTGCATTCAGACTCTATCAGTTCTTTCTCCGGGGATGGATAGCATTTTTCATCATGTCTTTCAGAGTTGTCTTGGATCATTGTTTGCAAAGAATAGCTAAGTCAAAGAATAAAATTTTGGAAAGGAATTAGAAGTTAGCTGAGACAGTTAGACTGGGGATGATATTGGCCCTGTAGAAATCAACAATCAGGAAACTGCACTGTGAGTTGCCACTGGCTTTTTGGGTATATTTTCATTCTCTATTAATAAGACCCCTGCAACCCTCAAAGTGTTAATAATTCATTTCCACAAATGCCTGACATTTTCTTATTATTAGGATTTGGTTCACTATTATTATATTAGCTTGATGTTCATGGGGTCATGGCATTAGCAGGAGGCTTAAAGATCATCTAGTCCAACCTCACTGTTTTACAGCTGAGGAAACTGAGGTCCAGAAAGGTGAAGTGATTTGCTCGAGGTTGCACAGTGGTCAAGAGGGAAGTCTGAGATTTCAAACCTAGTACTTTCACACGTCTTTCTGCTGCTGCTCCATCCTCCAAATCAGACGTCCACAGAACGTGCCCGAGAGCTAAGCCCTTCAGCTCTGAGCTCCCAAGGACAATGCAATCTCATCTTAACTGTGCTATTTTCTACCTTGCCATTCCTCTCCATCTATTTCCTTTTCTTGTGCTGAGAACTTTAATCAAATCAGTGCTACCATTATCTCTTGAAAAGCAATGTTAATAGATTGCGCTATTATTTTGATGACCATCTCCAAGACTTCCCAGACCAACACAGCTTCCCCTGGCTCATGTATGCTAAGTCTTGCTATTAAAACATAAACTTGGGGGCAGCTAGATGGTGTGGTGGATAGAATACCAGCCCTGGATTAGGGAAGACCTGAGTTCAAATCTGGCCTCAGACACTTGACACTTACTAGCTATGTGACCCTGGGCAAGTCACTTAACCCCATTGCCTCACCAAAATAAAATAACAATAAAAAATAAAACATAAACTTCTTGGGGACAGGAATTATTAGCCCTTGAATTACATTCCCAGTGCTTAGCACTGTACTTGACACACAGTAAGCATTTACTAAATGCCATTTCACTCTGTCCTTCCCTCATTCACTCACTCATTCATTCATTTTCCCCACGGTGCCATCCTGCTTGCCCTGCTAGTGAAAGGAGAAATGGAGTGTGCTCTGTAAGAGCATGTCTTGTTCTTGTTTTCCCATAAATACTGAAAGCTGTTTCACTTCAGTGAGACCTTTGCAACTAATTTGTTCCATGGCTGTGGCCAGCAGACTGAATCCCCCGCTTCTCAATAGTACCTCTGTGGTTTTTGAATAAAAAGCACTGATGATGGTAAAATGCTCGGCTTGATGAAAGAATAGGCAGCAGCTTGGACATTAATAACTCATATTTCCATAGTGCTTCAAGCTGTACAGACATTTTTTCCCCACAGGTAGGTAGTGCAAGTTCTGCCATTCTGATTTTATGTATGAACAAGCAAACAAGCACGGAAAGCTTGACTGATGTAGTGGAAAGTGCGTTTGGAATTAGAAGACCTGGATTCAAATCCTGACTCTCCTCCTTACTACCTGTGTGACCCTGGTCATACAGTCATTTAGCCTTTCTGGGCCTTAGTTTTCTCATCTACCAAAGAAAGCATTGGACACTATGCTTGTTAAGTTCCATCGGAGTTCTACATTCTATAGTCTCAGACATGTCTAGATGTCAGAGCTGGGACCCACTCTCTCACTTTTTTTTTTTGATAGACCTGTAATTTCATTGGAATAGGAAATTTAATCTATTAATGAAGATTGCTCCACAAATTATAGCACCTGACAGTTGTCTGGAGAATTGAACGGTTAAGCGATTTGCCCAAGATCATGCAGGTATGAATTTAATCTAAATCTTGCTGGTTTAAGATCAGCTAGCAATACACTAAGCGACACTGACTGTCCCCTAACTCTAATATCATTGCTTTCTCCACTGTCCCATATGGTTTCTCAGGATCTCTAAGTGAGGTCTACTCCTGAAATTGGACCACAGTATTACTGCATAGTGTTTTAGCATGTAATTGGGCAAAATAGATTTGAATAATTTCCTTTATTTTTCTTCATTTGTTGTCAATCTTCCTTTTTCATTTTTGTGACTGGCAATTGGAGCTTACTCTTTTATTCTTAATCAGACTAACGGTTTATCTAATTTGTCTTAAAATTGCTGTTAGCTTAATTTATAATTTATGTATATATATATATATATATATTTATATTTAATTTATAAATTCAATGTTTTTGCTTTCAATTTTGTTCATCTCTTCTTTAATAATCAGACTTTTTATGTTTAATTGAGTTTTTTGATTTGTTGTCATTCTAGTTTCTTTTTAATCCCTCTATTTTCTTCCCTTTTGCTGATGAAAATGTTTAGAAATAGATATTTTCCCCTAAGGTCTGTTTGGCCTCATCCTAAACTTTCTGGCATATTGTCTCATTGGTCATTTTCATTGTCTCATATTGTCATTTTCTTTAATGACATTATCTATTATTTCTATGATTTCTTCTTTGACCTACCATTTTTGTAGGATGAAATTACTTAGTCTTTAATTAAGTTTGAATATTTTCTTCAAAGGCCTTAATTGACTTATAATTTTATTGAATTGTTGTCAATAAGGAATTTGTTTAATATTTCTGCTTTTCTGCATTTAAGAATGAGGTTTTTATGCCCTAACACACAGTCAATTTTTGTAAAGATGACCTATATAGCTAATAAATGTATATGCTCTTCATGATTCTCATTCGTTAATTGCTGTCACTCTATGGTCAGTGAGTGACGTAGCATTTAGTGAGTGCCTGCTAAGTTCTGGGGATACAAAGGCAAAACAGAACAAAGCAAAACAGTTTTTCTCTCAAGGAGGTCTCAGTCTAATGGGGAGACAATATGTAAACATCTATGTACAAATAAGATACACACATACATATATGTATATAGATACACACATACATACACACACATATATCATATAGAATAGATATAGAGAATTAATGTGGATATCTTACAGAGAGGCACTGAGATTAAGGAGTATGGAAAGGCTTCTTTCTTATTTTTTGTTAGATTTATCTAGTTCAGCAAGAGGTTCATTGAGATCCCTAGCTATTATAATTGTCGTGTCTATTCCTCCTTGAAATTCAGTTAACCTTTCTTTTCAGTATTTAGATGCTGTGCCATTTGGTACATAAGCATATAAAATATTGATATTATTTCATTATTTATGGTGCCTTTAAACATGATGTAGTTTCTTTGTTCACCTCTTTTAACTTTATTTTTATTATTGCTTTGTCTGAGATTATGATCGCTAATCCTGCTTTTTTAAGTTCATACGAGGTATAATTTCTGCTCTAACTTCTTTTATTTTAACTGTGTGAATATTTATGTTTAAAGTATGTTTCTTGTAATCAATATTTTGTTGGATTCTGCTTTCTATTTCATTCTATTATCTACTTTTTAATAGATGAGATTATCCCATTTACATTTATGGTTATAACTGTACATTGTGTATTTTTCTTTATCTTCTGGTTTTTACTTTTTCTTATCTTTTCCTTCTTTCTGGCACTTTTCTTTGTAAAAAAGAAGACAACACAAGAGGAGTGTGATTAAACCTACTAATCTATAATTGTATGCATCTACTTCAGTTTTACTATTCCTCTTTTCTTCCCCTTGCTCAAACCCTGATCATCGGTTCTTATGATTCTTAGCATTTGTTTTCCTCTTCTCCCCTCACCAACTCCTCCTTTGCAATTCACACTCCAAAATAAAAAATTTAGTTTTGATTTTGACTATGCCCTCACTGATACCTATATTTGTCGCTGCTAAGTTTAAAGTGTGTGTGTGTGTGTGTGTGTGTGTGTGTGTATTCAACTTTCTTCTTCTAAGTTCAAATAAAAATGAGGTCATGTGGCTGAAATTTATTTTTGTATACTCTTTTTCTTGTGTACCCAATTATGAAAAATAATTTCTCTACCTTCTTTCTTCCTTAATGTATTTCTCTCTCCTTTCTTTTTCTTTCCTTTCTTATGAGCTTCAAAACAGAACAACTCTATCCCTACATTCCCTTTAAGACTCTTGAAAACATTATACTTCTAGTCATATATATACACCTTTCTATGTTATTTATGAGTTTGGCGTTTGAATTTTGAAGTTTCTACTTAGTTTTGATTTTTTTAAAAAAATAAGGAATGCATTTAAGTTCTCTATTCTTTTAAGGGTCTAGTTGTTGGGTTTTTTTTTTTATAAGATTATGCTCAGTTGGCGGTAGGTGTCTATCTTTTTCCTTTGGGAATGATGCATTCTAGTCTCTCCCCTTATTTATAGTGATAGCTATCAAATCTTGTATGATATTGATTGTGGTACCTTGGTACTTGAACTCTTTCTTTTGAGATGTTTATTGTATTTTTCCCCTTTAATTTAGAGGCTCTTGATTATGTCAGTGATATTCTTGGCAGTTTTCATTTTGGGGTTTCTTTCAGGAGTTGATTGATGGCTTCTTTATATTTTCACATTGCTCTGTGATAGATATGAGCAGTTTTCATTTATAATTTCTTGAAATAAGGCATCTATGGTTTGGGTTTTTTTGGTTCTGGTTCTCAGATAGCCCAGTTATTCTTAAATTAGCTCTTCTTGACATGTTTTTCAGGTCATTTTTAAAAAATAGGAGCTACTGCATATTTATTATATGTACATTTATCATATACATATATTTTCTATTTTTTCAATATATTAATTTTGTTCTGATGTTTCTAGTTGTTTCATGGAATCTGATTTCTGTTGATTCCATTCTAATTTGCTGGGGGGTCCTTTTTTTTAAAAAAGTGTTTGCCACTTTTTATTCTAAACTATTCATTTGCCTCCTAAGTATTTCCTCCATAGTTTTAATTTAATATATAACCTCTTGATTCATTTCTTCCAGGTATTTTTATAGTCCTTGTGGCCAAACCATTTTCTTCTCTGTAGTTCTACTTGTAGTTGTTTTTCAGTTACTTTCTCTTCTTCCAAGTTTACTGCTTAGGCATCTTTTTGCCCCTATTACTCCTTCCCAGTGTTCAATGTCTTCTGTGTTTTTTTTTTTTATATGTCGATTTTAGCCTCGATTCTAGAGTTGGGACTTAGTGCCAGGGCTAGGCTCTGCTCCCTCCCCTTCCTGGACTGAATGCTCAGTCCCCTTTACTGCTCACTTCCTCACTTTGCTGGGCTCCTGGGGTTGGGTTCTGCTTCATTTGGCGTGTCAAGCACTGGCCGACTTCAGGAGCTGTGGTCAGAGCACAGAACTAGGTGCTCTCTGTTCTGTCAGTCTTTCTTGATCAGAGTGTGTAGTGGTTTTTTATCTCTCAGTGCTCCCTTGGTCAGAGGTCCAAAGGGTCATTCTACTCCTGAGGGTTTCCCTCTCAGAGTCCTGTGTGGTTATCTCTCTACCATTTGCTCTTCACTGACCAGTACTGCTTGTTCTTCTGTCCCTCCTGGGACTTCCCAGATCATAGTCCGGGGGGGTCTTCCATTCTCTCCTGGGACTTCGTGGAATGGGGTGTTGCCTTTCTCGTCTCTCTCTTCGGGGGCCTTTCTGATCAGCGCTCTGGTTGATCTGTTCCCTCCCAGGATTTCCCAAGACAAGATGTTTCCTATCATTCTTCTTCTCCGGGGATTTCCCCATCAACAGTCTGCTAGGTCTTTGTACTCCTGGAGTTTTCCTTGATCAACTGGCTTGGAAGTCTCCATAGAGCCTAGTTTTTGTATCCCAAAGGTTGAGCGCTCTCTCCTGTTTGGGGTTTCCCCAGTAAAGGCGCCGTTGTGTGGTGCTGATGAAGATTTCTGGTCTTGTTTGTGTTTGCATTTGTCCCTCGGATGGGATGCCTCTTCCAGTGTCAGCATCTTCTGGTTATGTGTTTTGTTTTGTTTTGTTTCGTTTTTTACAATCCCGGAATGGCTGAAGATACTTACTAGAGTTTCTCTTTGAATATTTTTTGGTCAATTTTCAATCTAGTTCTCTTTTTAGATCATTGCTGGAATAAACTTGGAAGTGTATGAACAATTATAATGCCATTTTAACCAAGAGTCCTCGTTACTCTGTACCTTGATCAATCCTCATGCCTGAAACGAAATTACTTTTGTGCACTAAAAGAAATCAAACTAAGAGTTTGTTGCTAGTTAACAAACATTTATTAAGCACCAATTGTGTGTCAGGCACTGCGCTAAGGAAAGCAAAAACAATTCCTGCCCTCAAGGACCTTACCGTCTAATGTGGGGGAGGCCATGGTGGCAAAAAGCAAACAACAGTGCACAAAAAAGATATATATAAGATAAATTGGGATTAATTTCAGAGGAAAGACACTAACATTAAGGGGCCTAGAAAGGGCTTCTTGCAGAAGGTGAAATTTTAGCTGAGATTTGAAGGAATCCAGGAAGGCCAGAAGATCCAGATGAAAAGGAGAAGAATTCCAGGCATGAAGGATGGCCAACAAAAATATTTGGAGTCAGGAGATGGAGTGCCTTGCACAAGGAACAGCAAGGAGTTCACTGTCACTGGAGAGTAGGAGGAAGGGTCTAAGATGTAAGAAGACTGGAAAGGTAAGCAGAGGCCACGTTATGGAGGGCTTTCAAAGCCCTGTCTGATCCTGGAGGTAATAGGGAGCCACTGGAGCTTATTGAACAGGAGGGTTACATGGTCAGGCCTGTGCTTCAGGAAGATCACTCTGATAGTTGAGTGGAGGACATGTCGAATAGCATTTCTTAAACTGTGGGCCATGACTTCATGCACAATTTGGCAGTAGTAAAGGGTTTCTGAACATGCAACAACCAAAAATTAATTAAAAATCAAAGGCGTAATGAATCTGAGGTGTTTCTGGTAGCACTTACTCATGGTGCATCACACAACTTCACTGCAGCCTTGGTCATAAACACATGGAATGCACACTTTGCACTGTGCACGTTCTCAGGCCATGAAACACCACCCAATGCTGCTGAAACGTGAAAAGGGGTCTCAAGAGGACAAAGTTTAAGAAGCACTGAACTAGAAGAGCACTGCAACAGCCCAGGTGTGTGGTGATCAGGGCCTGCACGAGAGTAGTGGCAGTGTAAGAGGAGGCACAGGGGTACATCCAAGAGGTGTGGCAGAGCTAGAACCAGGACGACTTGGCAATGGACAGGCTACTGAGGTGAGAGAAGGGAGAAGGTGAGGAGTCAAGGACTTGACTCGCAGCCCAAGTTTTAAGCCTGGGTGTCTGGGAGGATAGTGATGCCTTCAACAATAATAAGGAAGCTAGGAAGAAGGGAGAGTTTTTGGAGAAAGACAATGAATTCAGTTTGGGACTGTGAAAGGACATAGGATGTGAGTGAAATGGAGAAAAGACTTTCTCCAAAAGGAACTTTGGCTAGGCAGCAATGATTGGGGGTAGGATTTAAATTCAGGTCCTTTAAATTCAGAGACTATGGCTTTTCTACTGTATAATGTTACTTTCTGTTATGAGGAAAGTACTTTGTAAACCTTAAAGTGGTGTGTAAATGCAAATGACAATACTAATAATAATTATCTAACTTCTTATCCTCCTTGAAGGCCCAGCTAAAGTCCTACCTCTTCATGAGGTTTTCCGTGGCCTGCGATGTCATTCCATAACAAATTTTTAGCTTCTGGACTGTTGTGGTATTTATGATCTATACCCAGGAGCCTACTGGTAAATATTTAACAACTGGCTTTCTGGGGAAAAAAATATGAACAACACTCTTTTAAATTTAATTTGCATTAATAATATTTTCTCTAATTCTTTCTGAAGTCCAGACTAGGGTCAGCAACTATAGTCTGCTTTTGTTTGCCAATTTCTGAGGTATAAATCTTTACACTGAAAATTTAACAATCAGTTCTCTTTGGGCAGTTCTAACACTCCTCTGTCTATACCATTAATTGAGCACTTATTCATCTATCATTTGCTGCTGATTGTCATCTTAAAAGTATCTGCTTGTCTGCAACTACTGTAAGGTTCCTGAGGGCAGGGATTTCATCCTATACTTCTTTTGTGTACTACTATACACAGTACATTGTGGGCTTTGTATATATCATGTGCTTAATGACATTTTGGGGGTCCAGACTTGGGAATTCAGTTCTCAAACAGGAAATTCCTTCTACCAGTGCAGATCCAGAACTATTCCATCACTTACAGCTTTAGGGGGTTGCCTGGTATAGTGAGAAATTAAGTGACTTGTCCAAGGTCATACAGACAGTATACATCAAAGCTGGGACCTTAACCTAGTTATTCCTACCCTGAGACTGGTCCTCTGTTTAATTCATATCTGCTAATTAATGCATTCACTCCTCTATTGAAGTCTGCCTCCAGTGCCTTACTGTGAGTTCTTAAAGTCTATGCCAGCATAATACAAGCTTTGGCTAGCCCTAACAAGCTAAAAAAGTTTTAGGTTCAGACCTAGCAGTATGTCTGCTGCTCAAGGACTAGTCCAAGTTTTGAGGATTCTATCACTGGCTTGGCCAGGGGATTATAAAGGTTTTAACCCCAGAAACTCTCAAGACTGTCTACCAGGTTATAGAGGGACTCAGTAGAGGGAGCACCCACACAGCGAAATCCATCTGCAAGCATTTATGTAAAGTGCTATAAAGTACGTTAAGAAGCTGTGCTAAGTGCTAAGGATACAAAGAAAATACAAAAGTAGTCCCTGCCCTCAAGGAGTCTGAATTCTAATGGAAGATGACATATATTTAAATGGGTACATACAAGGCAAATACAAAGTGGATGAAAACTTGTTGTTTGTCCTTCATTCTCAAAGAAATGAGGTAGTCAAAAAAAAAATATATATATATATATATATATCTCTGAAAGGGGAAGACCCTCAAGGTTTCTGGCCCAAACAGAAACAATTGCTATTTATGTTCACTGTGAGCCAATCAGGGCCCAAACAAAGATCAACTGGGGCTTGGCCTGGGACTTTTTGTTGGTCAATCAATGACAGCAAGAGTGATTTGGGTTTAAGGGAAGGAAGGAAGGAAGTAAGGAAGGAAGGAAGGAAGGAAGGAAGGAAGGAAGGAAGGAAGGAAGGAAGGAAGGAAGGAAGGAAGGAAGGAAGGAAGGAGGGAGGGAACTATGTTGCCCAACTGGCCAGTTCCAGTAGTCTTAGAGGGGAAGGCAGTAGCCTGTAGGAAGAAAGGGAAAGACCTCCTACAGGAGGAAACCCTTAAGCATAGTTTTAAAGGCAGCCAAGAGTTCTACAAGAAAGGAAGGCACTCCAGACCTGAGTGGCAGACAGTAAAAAGACACAGAGATAGAGGGTCATGTGTGAATAACAAGAGAGCTGGTGTGCCTGGATCATAGAATCGGTGAAGGAAGGCAATGTGTTATTTAAAGAGTGGAAAAGAGGAAGGACTCAGATTGTAGAGAGCTTTAAATGTCAAACAGTGGAGTTTATACTGGATTCTAGAGGTAAGAAGGAATTTATTGAGTGGGTGAGTGACCCAGTCAGACCTGTGCTTTTGGAAAGTCACTTGGGCAGTGAGTGAAGGATGGATCGGTGAGACCGGAGCCAGGGGTCAAGTAGTAGGTTATCCTAACAGTCCAGGTGAGAGGTGACAAGACTACGTCAGCTGGGGAAAGAATTCATATTCAAAAAATATTATAGAGAAAGATATATATTGAACAGCTAAAGGGAGGGAGAAAGGGGAAAAAGGAAAAAAAGAAATGTATATGATAACTTGACTATATACTTAAAAGGGATAACAAGTTGGACAAAATAGATTTGCAGTTTTATGTATAGTCATTTTTTATATTACTATGTAATAGAAATGCTTATTGTATTCCATAAATTAAAAATGATTAGAAAAAAAAGATTGAACAACTAATTGGATTTGTAGAGTGATCAAGAGAAAGGAATCAAGGACGACAACCAAGGCTATGAACCTGAGCCACTGGGAGAGTCATGGTGCCTTTGACAGTCAGAGGGAAGCTCAGAAAAGGCCAGGGTGGGGGCGGGGAGTGGTCCTCAAGTACGGCCCTTCAGCTGGGTCCAAACTCAAAGGGCCACACTTGAGGACCTAGAGGACCACGCACGGCCTCCAGGCTACAGGTTCCCCAGCCCTGGTCTAGGGTTTGGGGGAAAGATAATGACGGCTCTTTTGGATCTGCTGACTTTGAGATACGCATAGGTAATCCTGTTCAAAATGTCCAGCAGGAGCTTGGTGACACAGGACTGGAGGTCAGGAGAAAGACTAATGCTAGATAAAGGAATCTGGGAATGACACACACAGAGATTGTAGCTGAACTCATGGCAGTTAATGAGATAGTGCAGAGAAAAGAGAAGAGGGCCCATGGCAGGGCCCTGGGGGAGCCCCACAGCTAGTGGGGATGAAAAGGTTGAGTATCCAGCAGAGGAGACTGAGGAGGGGGTGGTCACATAGATGGGAGGAAGAATAGAGGAGAGCAGGGTTCCAAGCATTCAGAAAGGAGAGCACAGCCAGGAGGAAGAGATGGGTAGCAGTCAGATATATTGCAGAGGGGTCAAGCAGTCACATATTCTTGACGTGTTAAAGGACTGAGACTCTTGAGGAAGCCTTTGCTTAAAAAAACAGCTATCTATCCCACCTTAGTTTATGTTCCATAATAATCAGATGAGCAGATTTGATCTGGAAGAGTTTATAGAGATCATTTTGTCCAAGGTGGAAAATAAGGCCCAGATAGATTAAGGGATTTACTCAGAGTCACAGAAGTGATAAAACAGAACTTAGATTTGAGCCTGGGTCCTCTGATTCCAAGTCCAGTAGTCTTTCAAATCCTCATAATTCATTGTTTCTCTCCTCTGGACTAAAATCACTGAAGAAGTAGTTTCATATTATACAGTTTTCAGAAACTCAGTCACTCCCTGTCTTTCACCTGATATTTGGACGAATGATGCTGAAACAGTAGCTGACCTAGGAAACTGTGAAAAGTGGCCATGGACCTAACTGTACTTTGAATTCCAGTCGGGTTTGCAGTAGAGGGAAGAGAAAAGAACTTTAAAGATATGGGAACCTCAAATAGCCCAGCACTTGATCTTTTAGAGAGAGAAACTGAGTCACTTCCATATAGTCTACTTTGCTGATTTCCCCAGAACAGAAGGTTCATTTAAAGCATCAGCAAAGGGGGGATGACAGTCTGCTTTTCGATTACCCCAGAATACAAGGTTCATTTAAACTATCAGCAAAGAGGTGCTTTCCAGTTGTTACCACCGCCAGTCGGCCCATGACAAGTTTGTGAATCCTGCTACTTATCCTTTATTCCCTGTAGCTGAGCCAGTGCTGATCTAGAGACATCCCTTGGATGCAAGGCAACCTCACTGGTAAATGTTTCCTGTTTTTATCTTCCCTTTCCTTTTCTCATAGATTCTTTTGCATTTAGGGAGAATATTTGGTAGGAAGAGAATGAATCAGAATGGAAGGAGGCCTGAGGCAACCAGTGGGTGATACGCTTCCTTTTTCTTCCTCTATTAGCTGTTCTCTAGTACTTTGGGCCATTCTAGTTTGAAGATGGGCAGCTAGGTGGCACAGTGGATAGAGTGCTAGACCTAGAGTCAGGAAGACTCATTTTCTTGAGTTCAAATATGGCCCAAGACAATTACTAAATGTGTGATCCTGGACAAGTCACTTAACCCTGTTGGCCTCAGTTTCCTTGTCTATAAAATCAACTGGAGAAGGAAACAGCAAACCACTTCAGTATCTTTGCCAAGAAAGCCCCAAGTAGGGTCATGAAGTGTCAGACAAGACAGAAATGACTGAACATCAAAAAATTCAGTTGCCATGTAACATTTTGCATCATAGTTACCTGGAGCTTTATCTGATTGGAAGCTTCAGAGCCCCCTGTCTTTCTCTGGATCATTTTAAGCCCTAGTATATCTCAGATGTTACTAACCAGAGCCTATCCTACTCATTTTCCCAGGGCTCCAATATTCCTCTAGGTCAAGTACTTGTGGAAAAAGAGGCACAATTTAGGATGTTTGGGAAAATTCCTAGGGTGATTGGATGGCAAGGACTCTATTGGTGCTATATTGCCTTCTGTATCACATACAACAGTGTGACCCAGAAGTCAAACAGTCTTAAGCAACATTACTAGAAGTGCTGTGCCCACAGTGGGGGAAGTAATAGGTTTCTGTTATGCTAGGCTATGATCCTATACTATCCAGTGTGTTTATATATAAATATATATATATAATATGTATGTATACATATATACTATACTATTATATCACACATATGCTCCCAACTGAATAAACTCTCCCCATCTCTCCCTACTCCCTCTCTACATATTACACAAACATACATATATTGTATATGTAACACATACATATACATATACACATACATATGTACATACATACATATACACACACACATAGTTTGTCCAGTTAGGGGTGTGTGTATAAATATAAATACATATATATGTGTATATATATTTATATATGTAATATATATATATATATAATACATATATAATATATATATATATTATAGACATATATAAATACAAATATACACACATATGTATATATACCTGCATATGTGTCTATCCATGTATACAAATCCACACATATATATTGTTTATTTGTTTATTCAATTGGTGGCATTCCATTTTAGGGAGAACATTGACATTGGCCTCCTCTGATACATCCAGAGGAAAATGACAAGGATGATAAGAATTTAAGATCATGCAAAAGGAAGGTGAGTCAAAGGAACTAAGGAAGTCTAGCTGCTTCTAAATGTTCAAAGGCATATTTGAAGGGCAGTCATGTAGAAGAGGAATTAGGCCTGTTTGACTTGACCCTGGCTATGGAATTAAGACCAGTGTGTAGGAAATGGCAGAGAGGTGGATGTTGGACTCAATCTAAGGAAAAATAATTCAACAATTAGAATTTCTTCAAAGGAAGCTGGGCTTCCTCTGGAGAGAGTAACTTTCCCATCTCTGGAAGTCTTCCAAAGGAGTCTGGATGACTATGGTCAAGGATCTTGTAGAAGCAGTTCTTCTTGGAAAGAGCATTATATTTCAAAGTGGTGTTTGGAGCTGGGATTGAATCCCGATTCTGCTGCTGCTACCTGTTTGATTTTAGGAAAGTCACTGCACCTCTGTGGTATCAGAGTTTCTATAAAATGGGGGGTGAGACTAGGCAACTTTTAAAAAATTTCTATTTATTTAATTTTTAATTCATGGAATGAAACAAGCATATCCATAACATAATTTTTTAAAAAAAGATGATTGCCCATGAAACTGCAAGTCCATTATGTACAACTTGCTATTCCTTTTAAATATATGATAAAATTATCATATAAATTTCTTTTTTTCCCCTCAGCCCCCACCCTCCTGCTCTAAATCTATGATCTTGCAATTCCTTCCCAGAGTCTGTTATTCTTTGCTCCCATCACTTGGTTACAACTCTATTTATTCTATTTTTTTTGATTCTTAGCTCAACAAGAATATATTAAGCAACAACTAAGTGTGAAGCATGTGGATGGACAGGTGGGTGATATACCCTGATTCCCAGGTTCTGACCCCTATGAAGACAGAAGAGTAGTGGGAGAAGGAAGGAGTTAAGAAATTTGAGTTGACACCCTGTCTCTGGTACCTACAATGCCTTTGAACTTGGACAAATCACTTCCCATAATCTTATCATCAGTCTCCTGCTCTTTAAAATCTGGTTTGACCAGATAATCTTTAATTTCCCTTTTAGCTCTAATTCCTATGAGCCTTTGATAAGAGGGGAAAGGGGAGAAAAGCATAAGAAAAAGTGACATCTCTTTCTAGGATGCTTCTAAGGTACAAATAGCTATATGGATTTAAGTTCTCCCTCAAAGGTATGGGATGGGAGCCCACCTTAAGCACTATTTCTTTGCCCTGGCAATATGGGGCAGATTCCAGAGAAGGGCATATCTCCATGAGAGGGATTCACAGGAGGAGAACTGGAAGCTAATAGCCCATTTAGCTCCCTGGGCAAAGTCTGCAGCCTCACCCACTGGCCCTGAGGGTTCCCATTGGCTTAGGCTCCCAGCCAGAACTGTGTGTGCCATCAGCCTGAGAGAAGGGGGATGGGAAGGAGGCAAAGAGGAAAAAGAAATCAGGTCAAACCTGACACCAAAGCTGTTATTTTAACCACCACACACAAAGCTCCAGGGGGAAAGGGGACATAAGTGGCAAGACCAGAGCTTTATCTTTGCTGGCTGGAGTCGCTTTGGTCAGGACTCTTTTGGCCCCTGCAGAACTCACAAGCCCGGAACAACCTATGGAGAGGTCAGGCTGGCTGGTGGGGCTCAGTGCTAGTCTGCTTTTATTTATTTACTTTTTTTTTTTTTAGAGCTTCTGATTACAGGCCAAGCGTGTTCAAATCTTGCAAAGGTGTAAATGAGGACAGCCTAAGGCAGACAATGAAGGGCTTGCCAGACCAAGAAACCTGTATTTTGCCAACCTGTTCAGGATTTGATTACTTTTAAAAGCCCAAGCTACAAATAAAAACTTCAACAATCTCTGTGTAATGAAAAAGAAACACTAATCTTTTTAGATAATCGCAGCCCCATAGGTGCTGTCACCTAACAAACTTCTCCAACAAGCTAAATGGTATGTAGGCATCCATAATAGCCATACCATTGTCAAGAGTTAACACCAAGCTCATAGTGATAGCATAGAATCTCAGAACTTAGAAGGCCTCTTAACACATACAAAAAAGAACTTCCAAGCTGGAAGGGACCTGAACATAGAATGTAAAACGTTAGAGCTAGAAGGGATCTTAGAACAAGGAATTTCAGTGCTAGAAGAGACCGTAGAGCATAGAATGTTAGTGTTGGTAGGTACCTTGGGGGAAAAAAAAAAGAACATGGGATAGAAGAACTAGAAGGGACTTTCAAATGCAAAATAGAAGAGTTAAAAGGGACTTGAGAACATAGAACATAGAATTACACAGCTGGAACAGGCATTGGGACATAGAATGTCAGCATTATAAGGGATCTGAGAGCATAGAGCATGGAATGTTAGCGATGGAAGGGACGTGATGACATTGAGCATAGAATGTCAGAGCTTGAAAAAAACTTAGAGGCCATTTTACAGGTGCGGCAACAGAGGCCCACGAAACCTTAACTCACCAGACAAGGGACGACAGGCCAATTCTGGACTCCTAGTTTCCTGACTGTGAAAGAAGGGAAGAGGAAGGAGGGTTGTTACTAAAACTCAGAACTTCTGGACAATGGATCTTTGGGTCAGGGCTTGGGGACTGTGGTTCCTGGTGCCTTTCAGAGTTTTTTATTGACAAGAAACCTGGGTTTTCAACAGCTTCCTCATAGCTGGGTGCCTTGTCAGGGTGTGAGAGCCAGAGCCAGGGGACTTCACCTCCCATTGACACTATGTTAATAACTGACATTTACCCAGTACATGAAGGTTTACCAAGAACTTTAAATACATTATCTGATTCAATCTTCGTAGAAATCTTGCTGAGGGCAGGCGCTACAGTCATCATTAACTCTTTCTTGTATATGAAGAAACTGAGGGGTTAATCAGCTTGCCAAAGACAAAGCTAATAAATGTCTGAGGCAAGATTCTAACTGGTTTCTCCTGACTCTGAGGCCAGCTGTCTCTCTGCCCTGGTGGACAAACATTCCTTTTTTCACCTGAGCCAAAATACTTATTTTCTTGGAAGTACTCTGGTTTCAGGGCAGTGATAATGTAAGGAACAAAACATTCTGAATGCTCGCAGCACCTGCACCTATGAAAAGGCATCCACCCCTTTATCTGGCCCAGTTTTCTTTGTGTACAGAAATGACCTCATTACCAAATTAGAAGTCAAGATGGAATTTTTCTGAAAAAAGAGTTTCTCCATTTCCCACTCCTTCGGAGCCTCCCTCCTTTCCTTGGTTCTTTCTCGCAAAGGGGACCCCTCTCTCATCTCTGCCACATCTTCATCATTTGTTTCAGATCAGATATTAACGTAGTTACCATCTAGTCACCATTGACTCCTTGTCCAGGAGTGCAAAGGGTTTCTTAGAGTCTGATGGATTCCTTAATTGCACAACATACCTAAGAGGAATGTGGTAGATGATACTACACCCATTTTATTGATATGGATGATGAAGCACAAAGTGTGACCTCTACAAGGTCATACAGCAATTCTCCAGTAGAACCTAGGTTTTTTGAATTGCCTCCCTTCATGAGTACTTCTGGGGTCTGTAAAAGTTGCAAAGGTAACACTAATAAGAAAAAGAACCCACCTTTATGAAGTGCTTCAAGATTTTAAAAGTGCTTTCCTCACCACAGCTGTGGAGAACAGGTAATGAAAGTATTATTATCCCCATTTTATAGATAAAGAAACTGAGTCTCACAAAGGTCATTAATTTGGGTATCAGAACCAAGATTTAGCACTGTTGGATTTATAATGGTTCTGATACTTAGGATAAGTATAAACATACACACATATACATCTGTGTGTGTATGTGTATGTATATATGTGTGTGTGTGTGTGTGTGTGTGTGTGTATACATACACATACACACGTATATATTCACCTCTCTGAGCCTTAGTTTCCTTATCCATTGAGTGGAGATAATGATGCTTGTGCTTCCTGTCTTTAAAAATGAGTTAGCAGGCCTAGAGAGGAGAAATGTCTTGTCCAAATTCACATAACTAACATGTACATAGCAGAGCTAGGCTAGGATTCTAGGTATCTTTGAAACCAAGCCACCAGACCACACTTCCTCTCCCTGTGTACTTTGAAACAAGGTTTGAGGTTCCCCAGTGACTTGGCCTGTCTCACTTCTGACTGTGAGAAAAGAGGCAGAGAAATAAGTAACAGAGATTTCATCTGAAATGCTGATCTGCAAGGGAACACTTTTTTTTCCCTGAACATCTGCTGTGCTCAGAGACTCACTGGGAAGGGTGACTTTGACAAGGCGAGGGAATGAAAACAAAAAGAAATTTAGACAGCACTGACCAAGGACATAATCTATGGAAAGCACTATGTTCTATGGAGGAGGAGCCAATAGGAATAAAGAAAAAAGTTCCTGTTCTCCAAAGTTTACAATCTAGTAAAGGAGATAAGAGAGAGACACAAATAATTCTAATTTTAGAAACCCGAACTTGGAGTCAGGAGACATTGTGTTCAACTCTTGGCTCTGTTCCTAATTGCTGGTGGTCAAACACAGCCTTCTCACCTGTGCTAACATACTTATTTTCCTGGGAGGCATTCGATTGCCGAAAGGCAACCCTGGACAAAGCCCTGCTTTAGTTTGAGCCTTGGTTTCCCTATCTGGAAATTTAGGGGATTAAACCGGAAGACATCTATGGTCCTTTCCAGGCTTAGCATTCAGGAGAGGAACGTGCCTCACTCTTTTCATGGGAGCAAGTTTAGAATATGTAACAATGGCTGTCCGACGGAATGAGAGCTGGACTTAGAATCAGAGGACTCGGGGATGAGATTGCAAAAAAGCTGGGTGAGCTTGGGCAAATTGCTTACCTTCTGTGAGGCTCCGATTACCCATCTGCACAATGAGGAAGTCAAGCTAGATGATTTCTACGTTCCAGTCCTATGACTCTGTGTTCTTAAATGTGCCAAGTACAGCTTCTAACAGCAGCCAGGGCAGCTCACTGGTGCAGCGCACAGAGCACCAGGCCTGGAGCCCAGAGAACTCATCTTCCGGAGTTCAAATCCGCTCTCAGACACTGACTAGCTGTGTGACCCCGGGCAAGTCACTTACCCCTCTTTGCCTCTGTTTCCTCATCTGTGAAATGAGCTGGAGAAGGAAATGGCCAACCACTCCAGTATCTTTGCCAAGAAAACCCCAAACAGGATCACGAAGAGACGGACACGACTGAAACAACAACGACAACAACAACAACATGCTAAATAAAGGACAACATATGAAGACTCATTTTCATCCCTCGCATAACATTTGTATAGAACTTACTATCTGCCAGGTACCGTGCTAAGCACTTTACAATGATCTCATTTGATCCTCACAGCAACCTTGAGGGCTGGACGCTATCATTATCCCCATTTTACAGATGAGGAAACTGAGGCAAGTAGGTTTAGTGACACGTTCAGGGTCACACAGCTAGTATGTATTTGAGGCTGGATTTAAATTCACGTCTTCCCGGCTTGAGGCCCAGAACTCTGTCCATAGTTCTTTGCTTCTCCAACCTAAAGATAGATATAGGTGCTGCTTTCAAGGAACTTGCAATTTAATTGGGGGTACACAGATAACAAAGATATAAGCCTTTATGAGGTGAGTGCAAAGGAGAGGTTCAGGCAAAATGCTAGGAGAAATTTGAAGGTGGAGAAATCACTTTACATCTCAGAAGTGTCAAGAAAGGAATTGTGGAATAAGGGGCACCCAAACTGGGCTTTAAAGAGATAGATGTGGGCTGTGCCCCAGAGAGATGAAAGAAAAGGGGAAAGGACCTTTTTGTACAAACATATTCAGAGTGGTTGTTTTTATGGTGGCAAAGAATTTGATATTGAGGGGAGACCTATCAATTAAGGGTTGGTTGAACAGGTTATGGTTTATGACTGTGATGGCATACTATTTGCTATAAGAAATGACAAGCAGGATGGTTTCAGAAAAACCTGGGAAGACTTATATGAACTGATACAAAGGGAAATGAGCAGAACCAGGAGAACACTGTACACAGTAACAGTAACGTTGTAAAGATTGTTAACTGTGAAAGACTTGACTACTCTGATCAATACAATCATCCAAGCCAATTCCAAAGGACCCATGATAAAAAATGCTATCCAATTCCAGAGAGTGAACTGATGAATTCTGAGTGCAGATTGAAGCATACTTTTACTTTTCATGTGTGTGGGTGTGCGTGTGTGTGTGTGTGTGTGTGTGGGTGTGTTTTCTTTTGTAACATGGCTAATGTGGAAATACATTTTGCATGACTGCACATGGGTAATTGGAATCATATTGCTTGCCAATTGGGTGGGGAAGGGGCAGGAGGGAAGGAGAGAATTTGAAACCCAAAGTTTTAAAAAATGGATGTTAAATTTTTTTAATGTAACTGGGAAATACTTAAGCAAAAATATATTGATTTTTTAAAAAGAGGTAGACATGGAGATGCGGGGAGGCTCATAGTAGGCCTGGGGTAGAAGTGAACAAAGGGCACCATTGAGGGCATATTTACCCTCCTAGAATTGCCTCCTTGCTTCCTCCCAAGGTCTGAGTCTGTCCCAGAGCCCATTAGGTCTGCTTGGCTGCTCACCTGATGTGGAGAGATGGGAGTAGCCAACTCTTATCACTTCTGATGAGAGGAAAGTCCTCCCCAAGACTTCCCACTCTCCTTGCTCCTGCCTTCCAAGGTCTTTCCTTACTACCTGCCCTGCATGTATACCCTGCAGACCCATGGCATTGCCAACTCCAACGTGCTGAAGTGAGCTAATAATCTTTGGGCCTTACCTTCTGCCCTATTACTGATCCCTTTAGGACTTCTAGGTTCTTCTGTGGGTTTTGCAGCTGAATTTTCTTTTATATATTGTTTCTCCCACTATGAGGTCCTTGAGAGCAGAAATTGTCTCATTTTTTCTATTTATATCCCTACTCCATAGGACAGTGATCGACATATAGAAAGTGGTTAATAAATGCTTTTTCTTTCATTCACTCAAGAACAGAGGATGGAGAATATTTTTTCAGAACATCTGCTATATTCAGGAACTCACTAGGAAGTGTGACTTTGATGAGGGGAGGGAGTGAAATAAAAAGAAATTCAGGCAGCAGTGACTGAGTGCATACCTTGTAGAAGGTGCTATTTTCTATGAAGATGCATTTTTTTAAGTTCCTGAGAATTTACGAAGTTTTTAAGTTCCAAGAGGTTTGACTGGAATCTATATGTGAAGGAGAGTAGGATGAAATAATATTGGATGGGTAGTTTGGAGTCAGATTGCGGAGGGCTTTGAATGCGAGCAACAGAAATTTATGCTCTTTCCGTTAACAATTAATGGATCCACAAGAATTTACTAGTCAGCTACTATGTGCCAGGCACTGTGCCAGATGTTAGGGATACAAAAGCAAAAAGTAAAACAGTCCTGCCCTCAAGGAAATTACATTCCACAGGGAGAGATCATATGTACACAGAAAACTATAGGAAAAAATCAGTATATTCAAAAACTATAGAATATCAATTCAAGATCACTTTCAGGAAGAGCTACTAGTAGGTGGGAGGACCAGGAAAGGCCAAGACAGAGTAGGAGGTGGTGCCTGAGTTTTGAGTTTTGAAGGATTATTAAGGATGCCGAGAGGGGGAGGTAAGGAGGAAGCACATTCCGGCCATGGGCACATTTGCTTGTGCAAAGGTAGAGACAGGAGGGGTGGAATACTATATATAAGGAACAGGAAGGAGGTGGTGGAGTATGTAAAGGAGTTTGTACCGAGTCCTAATGGGAATAGGGACGCTGCATATTATTGACTAGGAGAGCCAACATGGTCTGACCTGCACTTTCAGAAAATGATTTTTGGCTGAAGTAAACGCTAAGAAGTTACCGAAACATTTCAAATAAAGCAGTGATACAATCAGTGGGGTTTGTTCGGAAGATTACTGGGGCATCAGTGCAGACAGGGGGTTGTGAAGAGTCTAGGTAGAGCAGTGAGAATGCTATCACAGTAATCTATGTGAGAACAGGGAAGGTCCTGAACTAGGTTGGTTGCCATGGGAATGGAAAGGAGGAGATACATTGAGAAAACGATTGCGGGGATTGGAACAGCAGGATTCAGCAACTGATTAAATGGGGGGGGGGTGGCCAGAGAGTGAAAAGAGACCAAGATGAGTCAGGTTCTAAGGCTTGGAGATGACATCAACAGAAGCTGGGAAAGTGGAATGGGTGGTAGCAGGGTTCAGGTGGCAGGAAGTGAGATCAGCTTGAGATGTATTGATTCTGAGGTGGCCCTGGGTCATTCAGGTTGAAGAAGAGCTCCCTAGGATGCTGGACAAGTCAAGTTGAGAAGTGGAACAGTAGTTGTAGGGGGAAAAGCTCTGGATTTGGGGAGTGAGAGCACATGGGTTAGGGTCTCAGCTTCGCTACTTCGTATTCATGTGGCTTTAAACAGGAATCTGGGTCTCAGTTTCTCCACCTGAAAAATGAGAATGTTGAAGTAAATGACCTTTATGGTCCCCTTCCAACTATGAAACAGAAAAAAAGGAGGCATTTACTCTCCAGTGAAATAAATAGGAGGCTCTTAAAGGAAGAGATTTAACAGACAAATAAATAAAAAACACAGAAGCTTGGGGGAGTGGAGAGAGGACTGATTTTGGAGTCAGAAGAATTGGCTTCAAATCCCACCTCTGATGCATATGTGACCCCAGACAAGCCACATAAATCTCCCTGGGCCTCAGTTTCTTCATCTGTCAAATGAGGGGATTGGATTAGATGGCCTCTGTGGTACCTTCCAACTCAACATCCATAGACCCTACGATGGTATATCCCCAATGACTCAGCCCTTCAACTAGAGAGATCTAGAGAAGCTGTGACATGGGCAAAGGAAGGCATGCGTTGTTGAAAGAGGGAAAAGACAAAGCAAAGGGAAGGATTCTTGGATCGCAGGAAAGAGTTAATTTTCTTTTCTCCCATGCAGCCCGTAAGCTGTCTCAGGTAGTTCCCACATGCCTGTGGCTCATTCTGCTGTTGGCTATAGTCATTTGGCTAAATTAGATGCTTTAAAAATTCAGGCAGGCAGAGTGTATCCGCACTCCATGAGAATTTCTTCACATGATTACTCACAGCCTCCCCTTTGAGAGTACCCATTTTCTGACCAGGCTCTACCCAGGGGCAGCTGTATTTCTCTAAGGGTCATTTATGTGCATCCCTGGAAGGGCCTGTCTTTGCCGAGTGATCTTGGAAGGCATTCCTTAGGGGTATCTCATGAGCCCTTGGATGATGGGGAAACATTTTTCAAAGGTTCAAAATTGGAATTCCAACTTTCTGCAAGACAAAAATGACCCCTGGACTGGAAGCTGAACACCTGCTTTGTGAAACACTGGCAAACCTCTGTCTTTCTTCCTCCCCTCCAGCTGCCTTATACCCCAAAGAGGGTATAAAGAAGTGCATTTATCATTTTGAGTGATGGTTTGACCATAGACTCTCCCTTAAAGTCCTTTCCCCATGCCTTGCTGTGGTGTGCAGGTGACTCTGGGCTGTCCAAGACTATGTCAGCAGATTGTAATTTCTGCCATGTCCTACTAAACTGAAAAAAACAAAAACCCAGACACTTCAAGCATGGATCCAGCAGCAGCCTGCACATCCGCTCTTTGAGGACCAGCCCAAGTGAACTCACAAAGGTCCATCTCCACAAAGAGGGCCATCAGACAATGGCGGTTTTCAAGCACCACAATTCATGAAAAGTCTATTCAATTCAATTAAACAAACATTTTTTAAAGTTTTATTAATGTTTTTTGTCTTTTATTCATGCATAATTGTTTCCCAGTATGCACCACCTACCCACCCACCCACATTCATAGTCCCAAAGTACATTCCCTCGTAGCAGCGGAAAAACTCTTCAATAAATTGGACAGAATGGCCTCAGTTTAACATTTATCGAACACCACCTTGTTCAAGGCAGTATGCTGCATGCTGGGAATACAAAACCAAAAATGAAAGCAGTCCTGCCCTCAAGCAGCTTACATTCTAAGAAGAAAAAAAAACATCCGAAAAGTAAATACAAAGTCATTTGAGGAGAGAGAGGGCATTATTAACAATTGGGTGAAAGGCTTTAGAAGATAATGTCTGAGCTGAGTCTTGATGGGAGCAAGGGATTCTTACACACAGAGAAGATGAGGGAGTGTATTCCCATTCCCAGTATGAAGCACAACCTATTCTTTTTTTTTTTTTTTGGCTAAGCAATGGGGTTAAGTGACTTGCCCAGGGTCACACAGCTAGTAAGTGTTATGTGTCTGAGGCCGGATTTCAACTCAGGTCCTCCTGACTCCAGGGCTGGCACTTTATCCACTGCGCCACACAACCTATTCTAATGTATAAGAATGTATAATATGTAGAATGTTAAGCTCTTGGAATACCTTGGTGGGAATAAAATGCATGAGGGAAAGTAATATAAATTGAGACTAGAAAGGTACATTGAAATTAGTAAACCATAAAGTGGCTGTGATTCATGTCAGGAAAGAGAGTACCCATGAAATCATCGATCTTTAAAGTAAGTATTTATTGAACAGAGATAGTGCCAGGGAGTACTGGTGAATGTTTAATAATCAGCCCTCCAAAGGAAAAAAGTTCCAACAAGACATTTTTTAAATTTACTCTGCTTTATTAAAATTTTTCCAATCACTTTCTTAAGTCTAGACCATCAACAAAGCAATAAATCGAGCTCTGATTTGCAGTGATTTCTGGGGTGTAAATGCTCATACAGAAAATGTAACAATCAGCTCTCAAGAGGTTTGAGCTGGTTCCGGCAGACTCCAGGATAAGTACCAACTACTGGGGCAGCTAGGTAGCGCTGTGGATACAGCGCCGGCCCTGAAGTCAGGAGGACCAAATACCTGACACATACTAGCTGTGTGACCCTAGGCAAGTCACTTAACCCCAATTGCCTAAAAAAAATAAAATATAAAAATAAGTACCAACTACCAAATTTTCATGGAGTCCTACTTATGTGCAGGGTCAAGCTCTGACTACGTGAAAGGTCTTGGAGAGTGTTAGGTAGGTGAGATGATGGTATACATACTAGTAACTTAAATTCATATTTTAATTAAAGCATTTTATACACATTATTTCATCTTGACCTCACAACAATCTTAGGAAGAAGGCAAAACAAGTGTTATTATCTCTATTTTACTGATGAGAAAATGGTGATCCAGATAGGTGAACAGACTTGCCCGAGGTCATAGAGGTGGCAGGTGACGGGGCCAGGTGGCCAGCTCAGGCCTCCGGTGTCCCTTTCACAGAGCTACACAGATCAGATACAGCTCTGTACATGCAGCAACTCTGCCTTCAAGGAGCTGACAGTCTAGTTAAGGAGACAAGACTCGGAGAATACATTAAGAATAGCCAATAGTATAGAACAAATCATGATCAAGGGCTAAATTAGATGGTTCTTCACAGCTATTAAATTGGAAATAAAAATGAAAAGTCACTAAGCATTGATGGCAAGTTTATGGAGAGAAAGAAAGAAATTGCCGATAGAATCAAAAATTACTTGACTCTTTTGGGCGAATATTCTGACACTTAACAGGAATATGCCCCCGAAGTACATACGCACATACACACATATGTACATATGCATATAAGTATATGTTTGTGTGTGTAGAAGTATGTACATATGGATAATGGAAAAAAATTAGACCATTTGTGGAAAAATATGTATTATTTCTTAGCATTGTTTGCAATTATAAAGAACCAGAAATATCCTAAGCTGAATAAACTAACTTATGTCAATGGAATGGAATACCGCAATGCTATTAAAAATAAGTATAGGCTATAGAGAAATTTGGAAAGATTCATATGAAGTACCTTGAAGTGAAGAAAGTCAAATCAGAAGATAAGTTGTGGAAAGATCACTGGTTTTGAAGTCAGATGACCTTGGGTCCAATCCAGCTCCTGGTATTTACTACCTAGGTGGCCTTGCGAAAAGCCTCTTAATCTTCCTGTGTTTTAGCCTCTTAATCTATAAAGTTAAGGAGTGGCACTAGTAGATTTCTGAGGTCTCTTTACAGCTCTAAGCTCCACGGGAAGCGTATGCTTGGGCTATGACTGTACTTGGAGATCATGTGAGATCGATGATCTCATCATTAGGGAAGGTCCACCAATGATGAGGACCAGAATCCATGACATTTTCTCATTCTGTGTCACTGCTATCCATTTCCCCACATCATTCAATCAATTAATCAACAAGTGTTTATTAAATGCTCACAATATGCCAGGCTCTGTGTGAAGAGCTGGGGACGCCAAAAGTAAAACCCACACCAAATAATATCTGCCCACATGGAGTATATGGAATCTCTGCCCATTCTAATGGAGGAGAAAAACGTATCTTAAGATAACCCACACTAGATACATGACATATGCATACGTGTACACATGTGTGCATGTATGCACACACAAAGTACATATAATGTAATGTTAGAGGATAGGCACTAGCAGCTGGTTGACCTCTTGTGGAAGGTAACACTTGGGCAGAGTCTTAAAGAAAATCAGATATTCTAAGAGGTGGAGGTGAAGAGGGAGGGAATGAGGGGACATTGAGTGCAAAGACGAAGAGATGGGAGAGTCACATTGTGTCTGTGAAGAATAGCAACCAGGTCCATATGACTGGGCTGATAGGTAGTACAGCGGATAGAGTGCTGGGCCTGGAGTCAGGAAGACCTGAGTTCAAATGTGACCTCGGAAACTTACCAGCTCTGTGACCCTACATAAGTCATGTAACCTCAGTTTCCTCAACTGTAAAATGGGGATAATAATATCACCTGCTTGACAGATTTGTCTGTGAGGATCAAATGAAATATTGGTAAAGTGCTTCAGGGGTGGGGAACCTTTGGCCTCGAGGCCACATGTGGCCTTCTAGGTCCTCAAGTGAGGCCCTTTGACTAAATCCGAACTTCCACAGAACAAATCCCTTAAAGGGGATTGGCAAATGTAGTTAAGTGATTGCTCCAGGTCACACAGCTAGCACGTGTCAGAGGCCAGATTCGAACTCAGGAAGATGAGTCCTGACTTCAGGCCATATACTCTATCCGCTGCAACACCTAGCTGCCCAGGTGTGAGGTGGTAAAGGCCTAAATTAAGGTGGTGGCAATGTGAGTAGAGAGGAGGTCTCAAGAGAAGTCTGAGAGACTGAAGAAAGAAATGACAAGATTTAGCAACTGGGTGAATCTGGAGAGTGTTGGAAAATGAGAAGTCAAGGATGATATTGAAATGACACGGAATGACAGAAAGGATGATCGTGCCCTCTTCAGTAAAAGGGAAGTTCAGAAGAGGGGTAGGGACAGGGAGAAAGATAAGTTGGGTTTGGGCCATAGAGAGTTTGAGGTGCCTATGGGACATCCAGTTTCTAATGTCCATTAGGCAGTTTGTGATGAGGAGCTCAGGAGAGAGGCTAGGCATGGACACATAGATCTGGGAACCATGTGTGTAGAGACGATAATTAAACTCATAGAAGCTAATGAGAGCTCCAAGTCAGAGAGTATAGAGCAAAAAGAGAAGAGGGCTCAGGGGGATCTTGTGGCATGCCCATTGTTAGTGGGCATGACGTGGATGAAGATCAAGCGCAGGAGACTGAGGAGCCACTCGTAGTCAGATGCCAGGGAGGAGAACATAGTCAAACGGTCAATGCTGCACGGAAGAATAAAGACAAAGAAAAGAAAAAAAAATTAAGAGATTGCTGCTAACTTAGGAGAGCAGTCTCAGCTGAATTGGAAACCGGTTTACAGAAGGTTTAAAAGAGAGTAAGAAGAGTAGACACCCTGAGTATAGACAGTTTTTTTTTTAAGTTTAGCAGAAAAGGGGGAGGAGAGATGGAGGATTATGATTAATGGGATGGTAAGATCTAGTGAAGGCAGCCTGTTTTGTTTTGTTTTGTTTTGTTTTTAAGGCTAGAGGACACTTGGTTGTGTTTGTTTGCAACAGCAAAGGAACTAGTAGCTAGGGAGATATTGAAGATTATAGAGAGAGCGGGTGATAGTAGGGCAATCTGAAGAAGACAAGAGGAATTCAGATGAAGGATATATGCAGAGGAGTTGGCAATGACAGAAAAGGCCACCTCTTCATCAGAGAGTAGGGTGAATAAGGAGATAGTGGGGAATGATCTCAATGGATGGGAAATGAAAAGAAAGGGAACTCTTTGTAAATGGCTTTGATTTTTTTGTTTTGGTGAAGTATGAGACAAAGTTTTCAGCTGGGAGGTAGAGAGAGTGGGTGCTGTGGGATGCTTGAAGGGTGATACGAAAGTTTGGAAGAGTTCCCATGGTAAATGGAATAGAGAACCAATTAGGAAAAAATAAAATATTATTTTTTAAAGAAGAGAGAATAAGTTAGGGAGGTGGACCCAGCCCACACACACAGTTTTGGGACTTCTTCCAACCGTGTTCAGGAGCAAAGGATCTGAATGGTGGGAGTAATTCAGGGTTGGAGTCTGGCAGAGTGTGAGCTGTGATAGAACTAGGGACTAAAAAAATCCAAGAGTAGAGGATTGGTAAGGTTGTGTGTAGACGAGGGGAAGAAGAAGAATAGGTCACGGAAGTGGAGCAGAACGAGGAATTAGGAAGATAAGGTGTTGGGGAAGACACTATTCACAGGCGATCCACTCAACAAGGAAGCTCGTGGGCTGTCTCCTGCCCAGTTGTTTTCCCTTCTTATTTTCTTTCTTTCTTCCTTCCTTCCTTTCTTCCTTCCTTCCTTCCTTTCTTTCTTTCTTTCTTTCTTTCTTTCTTTCTTTCTTTCTTTCTTTCTTTCTTTCTTTCTTTCTTTCTTTCTTTCTTTCTTTCCTTCCTTCCTTCCTTCCTTCCTTCCTTCCTTCCTTCCTTTCTTTCTTTCTTTCTTTCTTTCTTTCTTTCTTTCTTTCTTTCTTTCTTTCTTTCTTCCTTCTTTCTTCCTTCCTTCCTTCCTTCCTTCCTTCCTTCCTTCCTTCCTTCCTTCCTTCCTTCCTTTCTTTCTTTCTTTCTTTCTTTCTTTCTTTCTTTCAGCATATTTCCACGTTAGTCATGTTGTGAAAGAAGAATCAGAACAAAAGAGAAAAACCACGAGAAAGAAAAAAGAGAAAACAAAAAAAAGTGAAAATAGTATGCTTCGATCTACATTCAGACTGTATAGTTCTTTCTCTGGATGTGGATAACAATTTCCTTCATGAGTCTTGGAACTATCTTGGGTCACTGTATTGCTGAGAAGAGCTAACAACGTTGCTATTGCTGTGTACAATGTTCTGGTTCTGCTCACTTCACTCAGCATCAGGTTTTTCTGAAAGCATCCTGCTTCTCATTTCTTATAACTATAACTTATAACTATATTCTTATAACTATATTCCATTACATTCATATACCATGACCTGTCCGGCCATTCCCCAATTGATGGGCATCCCCTCAATGTCCAATTCTTTGCCACCGCACAAAGCTGCTATGAATACTTTTGAACCTGTGGGTCCTTTTCCCTTTTTTATGATCTCTTGGGGACGCAGCCCTAGAAGTGCCGTTGCTGGGTCAAAGGGCATGTGCACAGCTTTATCGCCCTTTCTGCCCAGTGTTCTAAGTACATTTCTCTGATGATCTTTGGGGACAAAGGACAAACAACAACAACAACGACAACCTTGTGTTTTTGTGTCTTCCCAACACCCACCTTGGGCCCCTCCCTTGCCATCTTGGTGACCAGCAACTTTATATTTAGTCATGGCAACCCACAAACTGTGACTATATGAGAAGAATGGGTAAATGCAGAGATGAATGGGATAAAAGTGAGAACATTAGGGAAGAGGAAAGGAAGAAGCGTCTATTCAGCATCTATCAGGTGCCAGGAACTTGAGAAATATCATCCCATTTGTTCCTCACAGAAACCCTGTGAGGTTGGTGGTATTGTTAGCCCTCTTTTACAGTTTGTGAAACTAAGGCAGATAGAGGTTAAGCGGCTTGCCTGGAGTCACACAGCTAGTAAGTGTCCGGGCTTGGATTTGAACTCAGGTTTTCACCGATTGCAGGCCCACCCCTCTAGCCATTGGGCTACCTAGCCACCTCCAAGACAGACCCAGGGAGACACTTCTAAGTTGTTATGAACATAATAGATGTGGGAGTTCTTTCAGTTGTAAACAGCAGCAAATGTGTGCTTACTGAGTTGCATTGTTTAAAGCTAAATGCAAAAACATTTTTCTTTAGAAAAAAGAAATGAAGTGGTACAAAGTGTGAATGTTGTCAGGAGGACATAGAGATCAAATCCTTCCTATTTGGCTCTAGTAATGTTATCTCTTATGCTGTAAAGTCAAAGGTTTTGCTCCTATTGGGCTCTGTTGAGGCTAAGAAGGCTCTGAGCCTATTCTATAGGAGATGGCATCATCTAAAACTAGACCATTCTACATTAATTAACCCAGCTGGTTAAGCCAATGGTGAATCTGTGGTAAGGAAAAGAACTCTGGAGCCCTTTCAGACCCATGGGGTAATAGACCTAGGTTTTGGAATGGGCCTGAGTCCTAGGTCTCCCTGTTTGGTGACTTCTGAGTTAATTATTGATGGGTGAGGAGCCTGCTGGGGCTTTGTACATATTGTGCTAAAACAATCACAGCTGTAAACACCATCTTATCCCCAGCTAGGAAAAACAGGCTGATTAGATCCTGAAAATAGGACTGCAAGGTTGTTTTCCAGTGGTTTATGAGTGGCATTTCTTAATACAACTCTCCTATACTTAACTAACTAAAGTATCCAGGGGTGGCGAACCTGCTGCCTGAAGCCAGCCTTCTAGGTCCTTGGGTGCGGCCTTTTGACTGAGTCCAAGTTTTATAGAACAAATCCTTTTATTAAGGGGATTTGTTCTGTGAAGTTCAGATTTAGTCAAAGGGCCACACTTGAGGCCCTAGGGGGCCATATGTGACCTCATGGTTTCCCCACCCCCCATAGACTTTACTCTGGGTGGAACAACATTGGTCTAGAAGTCAAGAGACCTCTACACTAGGAGGCCTGGCTTTGTCACTGAGCGACCTGGGCCAAGTTAATTCATTTCCCTGGAACTTTTAAAGTGGATGGGCTAGATGGCTGACTTCTGAAGTCATACCACTTGTTTCTAAGATTCCATCACTAGGGGAAAAAAAAGAGATTTTGAAAACTTTCACTGGACCCTCCACCCGCACAAGTTAATGTCCTATATCTCTCCTCCCTTTCACAGACAAACTCTTCAAAAACAAAGCTATCTACACTCAGTAATTCCACTTTTTAAACCTCCTACTTACTTCCCAACTTCTTGCAAGCTGGCTTCTATTTCTACCACTTGGTTGAAACTTCTCTCTCCAAGGTCACCAATGGTTTCTTAATTGCTAGGTCCAATGATTTTTTCTCAATCCTTTTTCTTCTTCTGTGCTAGGTAGCCCAGTGGATAGAGTTCTGGACCTGCAGTCAGAAAGACCTGAGTTCAAATCCTGCCTCAAACACTTGCTTAGCTGTGTTACCCTGGGGAAGTCACTTAACCTCTGTGTGCCCCACTTTCCCCCTCTGTAAAATGGGGACAATAATAGCACTTGTCCTCCAGGGCTGCTATGAGGATGAAACGTGATAATATCTGTAAAGTACCTTGTAAACTTTTAAGCACTACATAAATACTAGCTATTATTATTATTATTATTATTTACCTCTTTATAATATTTGACATTGTGAATCACTCCTGTTTCTGGATTCTCTCTCCTCCCCTAGGTTTTCATGACACTGTTCTGGCATGGTTTTCTTCCTATCTACCTGATCATTTCTTCTCAGACTGCATTCCAGGATTCTCATCCATGTCCTGCCCCCATACATGGGTGTACAGAGAGGATGTGGTGGAGACAGCTCAAACTGAACTGTCTCATGAGAGCTAATTATTTAAATTTTCAACGTGAGTGTTTACGGCTTGGAAATTGGCAAATGCTACAGATCAGGGCTGGATTTATAGGCTTGTTAATTATTTAGATTTGATAAAGTGATGGTGGAAGTGTTAATGACGTAAATTAAACTTAAAAGTGTAGATTGCAGTACATTTTCCCCCCAGAGAGCCAGTTGTTAAATATTTACCAATGTGCCCCAGGGCTTACTCCAGAACTTTGTCCTGTTCCCGTTCTTTTTTGCTCTTTCTTTTTAGAATTAACTGTCTTGTTGTTCAGAACTTCATAAAAACCAAAACACATAAATATTTCCATATGCTAAGAAGGACAGAAAAAAGTGTTGTATATGAAACTGCGAATCTCATTACGTGCAGTTTGTTTTGTTTCACCTTTTAAGTGCGTGCTCAGTTAAGCAAGTTACGTTCAAATTTGTCTCACTTGGTTGCATTGTCCTCTGAACCTCTTTCTGGTCCCTTCTGTGCGTTTTCTTTAAATCTTTCTTAGTGATGTCATCCCTTTTTTGATACCACTATCCTATCACTACTCCTGTGGGCTACCCAATTGTCCCCTGCCTTATCCCTCCCAAAATCTTCCTTGCAACAAGTTAGTATAATCCAGCATCATAAATCCTCACGTTAGCAATGTCCAAAAATGTATTTCTCATTGTGCATCTTTAGGCCATCACCCCTCAGACTTCTGTAGTCAGGGCTGATCATCGCATTATCAGAGTTCTTAAGTTTTCTGAAGCTGCTTTTGATAACAATGTCATATAGTCCTCTACATGTGTTTCTTCTGGTTCTGCTCACTTCACTTCACATTAGGCCCAATAAATCTTCTCAGATTTCTATGAATTCATCCCTTTCGCCATTTCTTAGGGTTCAATCATATTCCATCACATTCATATCCCATAATTCCTTTAGTCATTCCCCAGCCAATGAGGATCCACTTTGTTTCCAACTCTTTACTACAAGAGGTGCTGATAAGAACGTTGTTGTGCATATGGGTCCTTTCTGTCTTTCTTAGATGTCTTTGGGATATAATAGGTCAAAGGGCATGCATGCAATTTACTGAATCTTCAGGAATAAATCCAAATTACCTTCCAGAATGGTTGCATCAATTCCCAGTTCCGCCAACAGTTCACTAGCGTGCCTTTCTTCCCACATGACCTGCCACAACTGTCATTCCCCTTTTTTTAGAAAAATCATTTTTGTATTGGAATCTTAGTGTCTTTTTTTTAAACTTTCTTGCTGTGTGATCATTATTTGTGACTTGAAGCATTCTTTCATGTGGTTGTTGATAGCTTGGATTTCTTATCTTGTGAACTGCCTGTTCATATTCTTCCACAACTTATCAATCAATCTTGTTCTTATAGATTTGCATTAGTTTTCTCTATATCTTGGATACCAGACCTTGATCAGAGAAAATTTGCTACAAAGACTCCACCCCCTTCCCCGTTTACTATTTATTCTCAAATTTTGGCTGCATTGATTTGTTTTACAAAACAAAAAACTTTTTTGTGTAAAACAAGTTGGAAAAAACTCTGTAATTAATTTTGCAATTCTTCTATAATTAAGATGATTGACTTTATCTTCTAGAGTCCTCTCTGTCCCTTCTTTGGCCAAGAACTCTTCCCTTATCTTACCGACTTCTCTGTTCATCTAGAACAGAATATGACTTTTCACATCTGAGCCATGTATCCCTTTGGGGATTGTTACAGTACATAGTGTGAGATCTTGGTTTAAACCTAATTTCTGCCACATTGTTTTCCAGTTTTCTCAGCAGCTTTTATTGAAGAATGAGGCCTTCCTTGAACACGTGGGATCTAGGTCTTTATCTAACACTTTGGTACCATATTTATTGACTCTGGATCTCGTGTGCTCATCTGCCCCACTGATCACACTCCGTCCGCACCGCCACTTCCCCCGAATGCTCCCCTCTTCATCTTCTCCTCTGAGAACCCCTGGTTCTTCTCAAGGCTCACGCGCCACCTCTCTCAATAGTTCTTTCTTGACCCTCCCATTATTAGTCCTTCTGACCTCTCCCCATGATTATCCCTGTGTATTTCTTTTGTAGATAACCCGTTTTTACTTATCTGTAAACAAATGGTACCCCCACGGTAGAACGGAAGCTCACTGAGGGCAAGAGCTGTTTCTCTATTACATTTATTTCCTAGCATCTAGCAAAGTATTTGGTGCATAACAAACCCTTAATAAATTCTGATTTCTTGAAAGAAGAATCTCTTTTATAAAGATAAGAGGATTAATGAACGGGCCACTGCTCTGTCCAGGTTTTTCAAGGTCTGTAAACTATCTGGGGAAAGAACTTGCTATTTTGAAAAATTATTTTTCAAGTACATTCTGTATGTCAAGAGTCAAGGGTAAATCGTATCCCTGTCTGAGCCTCAGTTTTTTTGACTGTAAAATGGAGATAATACTTATACAACCTATCTTACAGGTTTTCATAGGGAAGTATTTTATAAACTTTTAATTGCTATAGAAACTTATAAGTACTATTTTTGTTGTCATCGTAAGATGCTCTTAGAAAATTAGGATAGTGGAGGGAGCACTGGATTTGGAGCTAGAGGACTTGGGTTCAAATCCTGCCTCTGCCACTTACGTGTAGGTCCTTTGGTATGTAAGCCAATGTTTCTGGACCTGTTTCTTCATCTCTAAAGTAAAAGGGTTGAACTAAATGCTCTCAAAGGACTTTTTCAGCTCCAAATCTGTGATCTAACTTGCAGCCCTAGAAGAACTTTTGTTCCTGGGAGCCAAGCTTAGAATAGGCTACACAAATTCTAATGAGAACATTCTTTTGTTATCTGATTACAGGGGCACACAGTGCCACACCTGTGTGAAGGAGGGAGCTTGTCACTCAATCCATCTTCAATCAGTCCATCAAAGACATGATTAGGTTTTTAAAATATGTAAACAAGACTACCTATACCCTGTGACCCCTTTATCAGAGTAGGATTTCTCATGATTGGCTAACTCCACATACAGACCATCTTCTTGGGGTCTTTAAACAGCTGGAAGGATGTCAAGTGGGCTCTATGAAAGGAGAAAATGGCTGCTAGTCACTAGGGCTTGTGAGATATCCCTTTGACACATGTTCTCTATATAGCCTTGCTTCAGCATTTTCTAACCATATGACTCATAGATAAGGCACTTAACCTCCTGAGCCTCAGTTTCCTCATTTATAAAATGGAAATAATATCTTCCCTACCTAACTCTTAGGATTGTCATGAATATCAGATCAGAAGAACTACAGTTCAAGTTAACATACGACTGAACAGTTTGCAAAGTGGTTTCCTCACACCACCACCACCACCAGAGAAATGAGGCTGGTTTTCTCATCTCCATATTGAAACTCAGGCTCAGAGAGGCCGTGTGCTTTGCTGCCATTGTATCTTACGTTTGAACCTACTATTTTCAGGGACTTTATGTGTTCAGAAGGAGAATATGCCCACAGAAGGAGATATGTTGTGACTCTAATATCGCTGTATCTTCTCTGTGAATATATTATCTAAATCTTAATTCGGTCTGACAAGCCAGTTATCAGTGGGAAGACCACTGGTGGGGGCTTATGAGCAATAATACCACCCCTTAGCATTACCTCTAGAAAGCTGAAAGTAAATCAAAACTGCCCTTCTGGGCAAACCTCAAGGGCAAATGTAGACTGAGGAAGTGGTCCGGGGGTGGGTATTATACTTGTAATCACTTTCAGCGTTAAAGTTCTTACTTCTGCAGCAATAGTTTCCAAACTACGGGATATCAAGAGCACAAACCAGTAGATTGATTATTGTGACACTGGGAACTTATGGTCTATAGCACTTCTTATTCCAGTGTATGTCAGTCAAAATTACAAGATGGAGCCAAGGAGGCCCCAGAGAAAGAAGTTAACTGACCAAGGTCAGGCACATCATCATGGACAGATTTGAAAAGAAGCCTTAGGAATCCAAACCTGTGCTCTGATTATGCCTCACTGATTATTATCTTTGCAGGCTATGCTGATAAACTCACAGATCTTCCATGAGGTACCAAAGGATAGTTGTCTTAGCACTTAACTGCCTTCAAAACCCTTTCTTATACATCACTAAGTGTGGGACCATGAACAAATGATTTCTCCCATCTGAAGTTTAGTCTTCTCATCTACAAAATGGAAATTAGAATTACCAGCCCTACTTCAGTCATAGTACTGTTGTGATGAAGGCATTTTACAAACTGTTAAGTGCTATATTAATGTGAATTAATATTGTCTTATATGCCTTGAAGTGGGTAGTATTATCTCCATTGTACAGATGAGGAAATTGAGTCTTGGGGGTTAAGAGCCTTGCCTCAGGGTACAAAGTAATGGAGAAAGAATTAGAAGCAGAGGTGTCTTGATAAATGTTTAACAACCTGTTCTCTGGGGGAGGAAAGTATACACAGACACACTTTTCACTATAATCTGCATTATTGACATTTTCTCCATTATTTTCTTAAATCTAGACAGTGAACAAAGCCACATATCAAGCCCCGATTTGTAGCATTTGCTGATTTCTGAGATGTAATTCTCACACTGAAAATTGAATAAGCAGCTTTTGCCTGCAGATTCAAGTGGGTTCCAGCCTTACTCCTGGGAGCTCAGGTCTTCTGACTGAGTTCAGTATATTTCCCACTCTCTACCACACTGCAGACCTAAGCAACAGCCACATGCAGTCAGTTGCCTCCTGGTTGTGGGCACACTGATCATTCTTGTCCCTCCGTCACCTCTTATCTCTACCTAAGTTAGGACCTCACCACATGATGGGCCCAAGAAGTACAGGCAGCATCTCCTTCCTTTAGCTGTGGTGCTGCTAAATCAGCTCAGAACAGCAATGAGAGAGGCAAGGTGACAAAGTCAGCCAAACAGAAGGGATGATTCACTGAAGGTTACAGCCACTTTTGAACCTGGCCATTGACAATCAACAATAGGCACATGACAGGATTTTGACTCTGTTTCACATCATTTTCTGCTAGTGTCCCCTATTCAGGGCTCTTGCTGCCTCCCAGCCAGCAGGTTGAAAATTCAGGAAGCCATCTGGAGATGCAGGATGAGTCAGAGGGCCCAGAGCAAAACAAGAACATCATGACAGGGAAGGTGGGGGCGGGGTGGGGGTGGGGAGAGCTCTCCACTGAGATCACAGAGTACAATTAGCAACTTCCCCTTCTAAAAGCATATATGACATGAACCAAATCTCTGAAGAGGACTAGGTCAATTTGATCTAATAAGTAGGGAGCTCCTACTGTGCACAGAATTGTCGTAGGTAGATGCCTGGGTGGATACCAAAGAGGCAGAAGATTCATTTCTCAGCAATCAATCACTCAAGACGTATTGCTCAAATTCTTCCTATGTGCCATGAGCCCTCTTGGGCATTATGGACGTAAAGACATAAAGGAAACAGTTGTTGTCCTTAAGGAGATTCCATTCTAAGGGTAAGACAGAATGTACACAGAAAAATATGTATGTAAAATATTCAAAATAAATACAAGCTCATTTTCAAATAGTAGTTGAAGGGAGCAAGTAAATCCTCATGTAGGAAACAACACCCGAGCTGAGCTTTGAAGAAAATTAGGGCTTCTAGGAGGTGGAGGTAAGGAGGGATGGCATTCATTCCTGGCAGGGGACCTCCAGCGCTGTGTAAATAAATAAAAAGGTGAGATTGGCTGAGCCACCGTGTGTGAAGGGGAATATTGCATAAGTCTGGAGAGGTAGGTTGGAACTAGATTGAAAAGAATTTTAAATGCCAAACAGAGTTTATATTTGATAGTGGAAGTAATGGGAAGTGATTTGAGCTTGTCAGTCAGGAAAGTGACATGGTCAGACTTCTGCTTTTGGAAAATCATTTTGGCAGTTGAATGGAGGATGAGATTAGAGAGAGGAGAAACAAGGCAGGAGAGGTAGCTTATTCCATGCTGTAATAGAAAAAAATTAAAAATAAATAAAAATAAATAAAGTGTTAGATGTCAGGGAAAAAAATAGGAAAAAAAAGCATCAGACTCAGAGTCAGGAGACCTGAGATTTAGTGTTGCCTTTAATACTTACTAGTCTTGTTACATGGGCAGGGCACATTTCTCTCAGTCTCTGTTGTCTGACTGGAAAAGTAGAGGTTATGCATGTTCTCCTTAACTCACAGACCTGTGGTGAGGAAGCCACTTATAAACTACAAATCCATGAGAGTGCAAGTTATTATTATTTCCATGGGGACACAATAGGAAATAGTTAACACTCATTCATTCAACAAATATTTACTAAGCATCTTCTACATGCATAGCTCTGTATTAGGTACTATGGTGCATCCAAAGAAGGCAGACAGTTTCAATCCTTGACAGGCTTATAGTCTTTCTTACGAAGGAGATAAGAAATATATACATGGAAAATTAAGTAACTGCAGAATAATAGTCAGCAAATGAATCTTCCTTACTTCCATCCCCTATGGCCAAGAGAAATCTTTTCTGCCCCACATTTTCTTTTCTTCTAATTAAATTAATTTTATTTTTAGTTTGTGAAATAAAACAAGCATTTCTATAACATAATAGAATAAAAAAAGTTGGTTGCACATGAAATTGAGAATCTATTACGTACAACACTTTATTCCTTTTAAATATATAATGAAGTTATCATATAAATTTCTTTTCTTTTTTTCCCTTTTTTCCTCCCCATCCCCCTGCCCTAAAGATGGCTATCATTAGACACAAAAGTGTGTATCATGTATATATGTATGTGTATATATGTATTATATATATGTATATATATATACACACACACACACACACACACACACACACACACACACACACACACATGTAAAACCATTTTATACATACCTCTAGTTATCATTTCTTTCTCTGGATGCAGATAGTGTGTTCCTTCATAGGTCAAAATGACTTAGTTACTCAAAGTTGTTCTTAACACAGTGTCGCTGTTATTGTATACAACGTTCTCTTGGTTTTGCTCATTTTGCTCTTCGTCGTTTTGTGCCAAGTCTAGCCATGTTTTTCTAAAGAATTTTCTACCCAACATTTTCTTAGAGAACTTTTTTCTGGGTCTCTCCTTTGCCCTTATCATATTCCATTTTATATCATAATCATTTGCATATGTTTTATAACCTCCCTATTTTATTTTCAGCTCCCTAAGGCCAACGACCGCGCTGTTTTTACCTATGTGTGCCCAGGGCCGCCCCAGAGCACCAGGCTTACTCAGTAGATGCTTAATAAATATTTGTTGACCTTACCTGAACTGAACTGAGCTGAAATGAACTGAAATGAGTGGCACAATGAGAGCACTAGAGCCTAGAAAGAGTGATTATGGTAGTCTGGGAGGCCTGGAAAGGCTTCATGGAGGAAGTGTGAGTTGAGATGGTCCTTGAAGGACAGGTAGAATTTATTCCAGAACATGGGGTAAAGACACAGGGGCTGGAGTGAGCCACTTTCAGGGGACTGGTAGGAAACCTGTTGAATGGAGCGGGAATTGTACGTTGGGCACTAGTGAGAGTTCAATTCAATTCCATTTAACCAACACATCCTATCTGCCTACTGGAGGCAAGGCGGCATGCTCGGTCCTGGGAGTAGAAAGCTAATTGTGATACAGACCCTGCTCTCCAGAAGCTTCCAATCTAAGTGATGAAGTAACAGTACAAAGAAGGGGGAGATAAGGGAAAAAGAGACCCAGGCAAAGTACAATAAAAAGTAGATAATACCTGTCCTCTTTCCCGGCCCCCTCTCGCCCCCCACCAGGAGATTAGATAGGATGCTATTCCATACAGCACACTGTGTTTGGCCCTGGGATAGAAGAGAAAGTCTAGCGTTCTTAGCTATGACATGGCCCCTGCCCTCCTGGAACTCATAGTTCAAAAGGCAAAGAGGAGTTTACTCATCCCCAGAAACTGATGCTAGCTCAGACAGGGAAATATCCACTGAGCATCTTTGAAGCCAAGTACATCTGGCCAGGGTTAGGTGAGGTTAAAAGTTGTAACCTTTGCTGGGACACCACAGGAGGTATATTTGGAAAGAACTGGCAAGATCTGTCTTGCCCAACTGTCTCATTGCTGGGTTCTCAGGGTCAAAGGCAATAATTACCTCCCCATGGCCCACAACACATTTTCTGCACTGGCAAAAGCTGCCAATAATACAGCTAGTATTTAAGAGCTGTACGGATCATTAAGATACCACCTGGGAGCAGTAATAATAATAATAGTTCCCTACATTAGTCCGTCATTTTAGAGTGTTCTGAGGCCTCCTTTGCACATCCATTACTGCACTTGGTCTTTATGACAACCCAGGGTGGGAAAAGTAGACAGGGATAATTATTTTCATTTAATACAGAGGAGAGAACTGAGGCCCAGAGAGATAGTTTCTTACCCACAATCACACAGCTTTTCAGGGGCAGAGTCGGGGCCAGAAGCCAGGCCTGCTGTGCTCTTTCCATAACACTGTGTCAATGACCTGTTTTCTCTGGCACTTCGAGTAAGGTATCTATTGTCCAGAATCAGCACTATTCTTAGGAAAACCTTATAGTTCTCATCTTGTGATTATAAACTCATGATCTGTTGATTTAAGAAGCAGAGATTCTTAGAGCCAGCAGGAACCTTCAATCAACCCTCTTCTTTTGCAAATGAAGCCCAGCAAATCTACCTAAGGTCATACAGTAATTCAGTAGCAAAGGCAACTTCGTGGCACTAATAATGAGGATTACTGTATTCTTATTTCTGCTGTTTTACAGATAGGGACTCTGGTGCAGAGATTTGCTTCCTACCATTACATGACAAAGCAGAGTCAGGATTAGGAACCAAATTCTCAGTTAAGGTGTTTTTACAGGGAAAAGGTCAATGCCTAACTCAAATTCTGAGATTAATTTCAGCCTCAGTGACTTTTGCTCACATTAAACATAAATTGATCCAATGTAAATCTTTTCCTTTTAGGCAAGCAGAGACATTATTCACCAGGAGGGCACTTTGCAAAGTCAAAACAATGGCGTCTGGTCCATCTAATTTCCAGAGGTTCCCATGGATCTGAGGTCACTTGGAAAAATTTCCTGGCACTTAAAAGGGTCTACTTCTGCAACTTATTTAAAGAGCCTCTTAAATTTCAAGTCTGACATTTGCTTAATGAAATAAGTGAAGCAATCTACCAGGTCCTTTTCTTTTTAGCTCTCCATGAGTCTTTCCTGATTGTGTCTGAAGGTCATAGAGCTGGAAGGCCCCTTAGAGGACAGCTAATTCAAACTCTCCATTTTACAGATTAGAAAAATGAGTCCCAAAGAAAGGAAATAATTTGTTCAAGGTCACGGCTGGGTAGTGTTATGTCTCAGGTTACCATCACAACTTTGGAAAAGAAACCACGGTGCACGGTGCAGCACAAAGATCTCCAAAACAGGGACCTAAATTCCAGTTCTAGATGCCAGAAAACCTAGGTGCCAGTTCTAGCTCTGCAATAAATGGCCTGGGTGATCCTAGGCAAGCCATCTCCCCTCTCTAGGCCTCAGTTTTTCCATCTGTAGAGTGAGAAGGTTGGATTTGATCCTGTCTAAGGCTTTCTCAGCTCTGACATTCAAAGACCCTTTGATAGAATGTCTGTTTCATCAAATAAGAGCATCATCTAACAGAATAAAAAGTCAGCTAAGAGACGTGATGGCCAGAGTTCTAGGCCCGGATCAGGAAAACCTGAATTCAAATTCTGCCTCAGATGTGTACTAGCTGTGTGACCCTGTGCAAGTCACTCAACCTCTGCGGGCCCCAGTGTCCTTATCTATGAAATGGGATTCTAATAACCCCCACCTCCCAGGCTTGCTTTGAAGGTCAAATGCAGTAATGTCAGTAAAGTGCTCTGCAAGCCTTGAATCACTGTGTCAATGCTAGCTATTAGTTTTATCAATAATATTGATGAGCATAGTAACAGGGGCTGCTGCTACTTGACCAGGAGCACCTACAAGTGGGAATCTTAAGTCGCAGAGTTGAAAAGACTTTCTGAGTTCATCCGATCTGGACTCTTTCTTTTAGAGGTGAGGAAACGAAAGCCTAGAGCAGCAAAATGAATTTCCAATTATCACACAGGTTGCAGGCAGCAAGGTCTCTGACTCCAAACGCAGTGTACTTTTGACGTCATTTTGGTCCTCTTTGAAAACAAAGGACACCAACTGACCAGTTTTCCATTACACCAGGTTATCTCTAGCCTATTTGAATGGATGCTTTATGAATCTACTGTTAAATAACCCAAGTAGATGGGCCTGTATTTGGTGTTTGCTTATCTGGATACATGGTGTCTCTTTCAATAGAACATGCAGTCCATAAGGGAAGGCACGGTTCAATTTTTGCCTTTATATCCCTAATCACCTAGCATAGTGCTTGGCACATAGTAGATAATAAATTAACTATTGAATAAACTTGACAAAGCACCTGAAGTTTTACAAAGGGGTTTCCCCACAACAACCCTGTGAGACAGGTAATGCAATGATTTCTATTCCCGTTTTACAGATGACAAAACCGAGGCTGGGGACAGAATAGCCATGGTAAAGTGGAATTTCATAGTTGGGATTTAAATCTAGTTCCTGACTTTGATTCAAGAATTCTTCCCTCTCTACCATGCTGCCTCATGAGCTCAGCAGGAAATTTTTTTTCTTTTTCTTTTTGTCTTTAATGTAACTACTTATCCTTTTCTGAAAAGTCAGCTTTCTAAGGTGACTCGACCCTTTCACAGATTCGTGGAATTGAGCCTCTGTTCCTTATCGTGCAGTGTTTCTGAATTCTAAGAAACACTTCTGTCATCTAAGCAGCAGTGTTTTTGTTAGAGTTGAAGTTTACCGGCTGCACTCCTGAAGGACATTTTTCACCTCTTAAAATGAAGTTAGATGAATTTTGAAGGCCGAGAGCTTTAAACTTTTTTTTTCATGTTGCTCTCTTCACAGCCTGCAGCTATCCCTCACTGTAAAAGGGAAGCTTGTGAAACAAGAAGAAGAAGCCCAAACTTCCCACATCAAAAGACTCACCATCAGAGATGCAGTAACAACTGGGTAGCCCGGAGAGTGCAGCCAATGATGACCATTCTCTTTGTAATACGGACCGATGGGATCCCTCTTAGGGAGCCTGACTCTGGGAAAGCTTTTCAGCGTACCTTTACATCCCAAGGAAGCTCTGGGCAGGGGGTTGAGGAATGTTGGAGGGGAAATGCTCTCTGTTCTCTGGTCTACAAGTCTTTGTTCCTAGCCTGACCAGAGAAAATAGTTGGGCCAAGAGGCTCAAACATTTGGCTTAGGGAGTTCACATCAAAGGCCCACCACGGGTGTTATGAATGAACAGTGCTTGCTGCAGGTCTTTTTAAAGTTTTCTTTTTAATTGTGAACTTTATCATCCACAAATACAAACATTTAATATGAAAATGAATAAGAAAGAGATATATAAGAAACTGCAAACTGTTAGTTTGTTTTTTAATAATGTCTCTAAACATATCTCTATGCACATACATATATACACATTTATACACCTGTACACATATATGTGTATGTATATATATATGTATGTATGTATGTATGTATGTATATATGTGTGTATGTATGTATATATGTATATACACATACTAGGTGATGCAGTGGATAGAGCTCCAGGCCTGAAGTCAGGAAGACTCATCTTTCTGAGTTCAAATCTGGCCTTAGACACTTACTAGCTGTGTGACCCTGGGCAACTCACTGCACTGTGTTTGCCTCAGTTTCCTCATCCATAAAATGAGCCAGAGAAGGCAATGGCAAACCACTCCTGTATCATTGCCAAGAAAACCCCAGACAGGGCCACTGAGAGTCAGACGTGATTGAAACAACTGAATGGCTCTACATTTTCACAGAGTATCTAGTACATGGTGGGCACTTAAATGTGTTGCACACTTGATGTGATCTTTGCAGCACAAGCCATAACACTAGACTGAACTTAGGGACGCCTCTGCTCAACATGACGAAAACAAAAAGGGAAGAAACCTAGGACCGAGCACCAGTGGTTCTGAATCTGTGGTCCATAGGCCAGCTCTGACTGGTCTCCCCTGTGCCTGCCCCATTCACTCCTCCCATAAGCCCCTCTCTACCAAGTCTAGGCCAGTTTTTGTTTGCACATGCACTAGGCTCCTTTCTATGATCTGGTTCCAATAAACATTAAATATTTAGTAAGGGTGCCTGGGCAATCAAAGGACCCTGGCCCTGACCATTTGTGGCAGGCTTAGCATGGCAGGCGAGTCTGAGGGAACTCCCAGCCGACGCCAGGTTTTGCCTGTACTCTCCGTCATCCACATGACCCACAATGCACTGTTCTCCCTACAGGAAGCCAGATCAGATGCTGAAATGAGGCTGGGGAGAGTGTTTGCCAACTCCAAGCTGCCAACTCACACTCGTGACCCTCCCCCATGATGGAAACCCACCGCTGCTCTTCTGCCTCCTCCATGGACTCCTACTTAGTTCAGCACTACTTCCAAAGTCATATTCTCTTTTCTTGAACATTTCCTTCACCATCGTTTTAGATCTATTCCTAAAGGAGAAAGTGACCCAAATGAGTAACAGAATTTCCTGATGAATAAACTGACTCATCCTAAAGATTGTTGCATAGAAAATCGTAGGCTCATAGACTGTCAGTTGGAAGAAACCTATTACAGCATGTATTGTCATACCTTAAAGGAATCTAGTATCTTTTCTACTAAATTATACTTTCTTGGTCCTATTTCTTCTTTGAGCCTTTCTTTTACCCAATATAAGTTTTGTTTCTTTTTTAAATTATCCTTTTGTCGAATCCTCTACTATTCTAGAATCTAGAGCAGCAAAGGTCCTTAAAGATTGTCTAAATCAACCCCTTTATTTTACAGATGAGGTAACTAAGGCATAAGGCAGCTATATGGCTCAGTGGATAGACTGCCCACCTTGGAGTCAGGAAGACCTGAGTTCAAATCTGGCCTCAGATACTCACTAGCTGTGTGACGATGGCCAAGTCACTTAACCTTGTTAGCCTCAGTTTCCATATCTGTAAAAAGAGCTGGAGTAGGAAATGGCAAACCATTCCAATAGCTTTGCCAAGAAAACCCCAAAAGGGTTCATGAAGAATTTGACATGACTGAAAAACAACTGAACAAAAAATCCAGCACAGAGGAGGAAACTGAGAACCTATTTGTTTACAAAACCCTTCTCTTCTCTGAGAAGACTTAAAATGTTTAGCCAAAGGAAGGGAAAACTTAAGGGAGATATGACACTTGGCTTCTTCAAGCTAAGGTCTTTCCCTAAGATCTCAGTTTATCTGAGGCAGCACCCATTCAGTAATTAAAGTCCTATAATAGCATGAGAGGAGAGGGGAGGGCCATTATAAAATAAATCCAGAAATGCATGACGGTACTAAATTACAAAGGGCTTTGAATTCCAGGGAAAGCTGCTTGAACTTTATTTGGTAGAGTAGGGAACCCCTCATCACTTATGCGTGGCATAGAATGACCAGATTCATGCAGAAGAAAGATTATTTTGCCAGTTGTATAAAGACTAGCTTGGGCAGGTGGTAGGAAGACCTGTCAGGGCTAAATTTCAGGAAGTGGGAGATAAGGAGGGCCTAGATTGGCCCAATGGTAGTGGGAATAGAGAAGAGGCAACAGATGGGAGAATTGTTAGGAAAGTAGAACCTAGCCAGCATTTGGGAATGGTTTGAATAGGAGGAATTAAAAAACGAAATGTATCTGAGCAGGTTTTGATGATGTTCAAATGAACAGTTAAAAAAAAAAGTTTACCTGTTTGTCATACTTAGGAAGTCATTCCATGTGACTAAATTAAAGAGAACTAACCCAAGATGGGTAGGAGGAGCTGCCCCAGGATCATAATGATGGAAATAGGGCCAGGTCACTATTGCACATGGCGGGGAGAATCTGAGACTTAAGTGTGGGTTCACCTACGTCATGATGAACAAGCGTGTCACTTGGGGTATGTAAACAGTTACATAGGCAGCCCTAACTTTGAGTCTAAGAGAGGCCCAAACTATTCCAACTTCATAGAGCTTCAGAGTTGGGAGAAGCCTGAGAAGGGGACTCGTCTAACCTAGACCCTCTATGACACCCTGGGCAAGTGGGCATTCAGGCCTCTGCTTGAGAATCTCCCATGTGGGAGAATCCACTTCTTCCCGAGACAACTCATACCATTCTGGGATGGCCCAAATTGTTAGGAATTTTTCCTCATGTTGAGGAAGTCTGTCTTCCTACAACTTGATAAGCTGCAATGGAAAAGGGGGAACATCTGCTTTCACTGCCCCTAGTTCTCAGTCAGTCAGTCAACAAGTCTTTATTAAGTGCTTACCCTGTGCTTGGCTAAAAAGAAAAAAGAGTCACAAAGAGTCAGACAGGACTGAAAAAAATGACTAAATAACAACAAATGTCCCAGGCACTGTGTTAAGGGTTGGGAATATAAGCATAAGCGGAAAGAAAGTCAGTCCTTGCTTTCAAGGCCTTCACATTTTAACTGGGAAGATAGCACATAAAAGGAAGCTGCAGGGGAGGTGGGGCAGGGAGGAGGTGAATGTACCCAGAGTACATGGTAGAGAAAGACTGGTGAACAGCCTAGAGAGGGAGCAAGGGTCTGAGAGGAGCCATCCAATCAGAGGGAGAGGCTGAAGGGGCAGAAGATACTTTCAATGTATGAATTTCAGGGCTGGAATGAGCTTCCAGGATAAAGAGGTTGGGGGGACCTACTGGAGGAAGTCTGGAATGTTGCCCAGAGGGAAATGAAGGCAATCTAGCAGCCAGACCTCTACAACCATACAGAGCAAATATAATCACTCTGAAACTTGGCCTGAGTGCCTGCCTTCAATGAAGGCTCTGGAAGGAGCCATCCAATCTGAAGGAGAGGCTAAAGGGGCAGAGGCTTGTAGATGTTCATCATTTCCTTCCAATATTTATGGGAAAGCAAGATGGAGCAGTGGAGACAGTGCCAGACCTAGAGTCAAGAAAACCTGAGTTCAAATCTGGACTCGGGTGCTTCCTATCATCATGACCCTGGGCAAGTCACTTCACCTCCGCTTGCCTCAGTAAACATCTGTAAAACAGGCATAGTAATAGCACTTAACCTCCCAGGGCTTTTGTGAGGATCAAATGGGGGTAATAATTATAAAGCGCTTACTTAGCCCAGTACCTGACTGACACATAGTAAATGCTATATAAGTGTTAGCAATTCTTGTTATCCAGTCTACTAATTCTATCTCATTTCTAAAACTGATCCTCCCATGGCATAGTCCCCAGTTCCTTCACCGTAAATACTTAGCACCTTCAGTTTCATCTCATCCCATTTGTCAGTCTACCATAGGATAATAGATCACAGCTTTAGGACTAAAAGGGCCCTTCGTGGTCATAAAGTCTACTCCTGAGATACACAGAGATTAAGGGACGTGACCAGGCCGCACAGAGGAGGGCCTGTCTTCTCCCCACTCACACCACCCGAGTGTGACCCTCATTGCCTCTCACCCGGCCTATTGCGGTAGCCTTCTAACCTGTCTTCTTGCCTTAAGTCTTTCCTCCAAAACAGCCTCTGCACCAAAGCTAAAACATACATATCCAGTGTGAGTCCTCCATAAACTCAGTGGTTTCCTATTACCTCCAGCATCAAATACAACCTCTGCTCTTCGGCATTTAAATCTGTCCACAAAATGGCCCCTTCACGCATTCCCACTCTTCTTATGCGTTATTCTCTTTGACTTACTCAATGGCCCAGCCACTCAGGACTTGCTGCTCCTCTCACATGACGCCCGACGTGTGTCTCCATGTCTTTGCTGCATCTGTCCCTCATGCCTGGAATGCTCTCCCTCCTAACCTCCCACACTTAGGATCCCAGCTTCCTCGAAGACTCAGCTCTAAAGCCTCCTCCTGCAGGCAGCCTCTCTCAGCCCCCAGCTCCTGGTGCTCCCCGTCTCTCAGACCTAGAACATAAGCTCCATGAGGGCAGAAGATCTTTTTGCATTTTCTTTGTCTCAATAGCATTTAGTACAATTCCTGGCATGCCATAAGTGCATAATAAATGCTTCCTGGCTGGTTGGTTAAGCCGCAGGGCCAGTATCTAAACCCAGGTATTCTGACTCGAAAGACAGAAAGGAAGCGGGGAGGTGAGGGGGAAGGTCGCCAGTTTCCTACTATGACACACTCCTTTCCTAAAATGGGTGTCTAGAATGAGTCGCCCTAGCTTTCTAGTAAGCAGACCCATGGCAGATATCTCCCTTTGCTCAAATGCCCAAATACAAAAGCAAACAGGTATGACTTCTGAGCCCTGTGTTCCTGTCCAGAATATCTTGAGATAAAGTAACTACATTTCTAACCTGTTCATGTAGGACGGGCGGCTGAGGGCACAGGGAAGAAGGCATGGCCACTCTGAGTTCAGTTCAACTCAACAATCAGTATCAAAAAGCTTTTACTCGTGAAAACACCTACAGTGTAAGGAGCATTGAACCGGACACTTGGGAAGACACGAGGTTTAGGTAAGACAGGGTCCCCGTCCTCGTGGGGTTTTCAGTCTAATAAGCACGCGCGCGCGCACACACACACACACACACACACACACACACACACACACACACACACACAGATAACTGTAATAGAAGAATCCCAAAGCCCTCAGGTTCATAGATTTATAGCAGGAAGGGATCTTCAAGAGCATCTAAGTAAGCCACTTCCCTCATGTTATAGGTGAAGAAAGTGGCGTCAGATGTAGAGTCAGGAGGACCTAGTGTTAAAACCTGCCTCAGGTATGTACTAATTGTATGACTCTAGGAAAGTCACCTTAGCTCTTTGTGTTACAGTTTCTTCATCTTCTGAGGTCTCTTCTGTGGGCACCTAGGCAGAGCACCAGGCCTAGAGTCACCAAGACCTGAGTTCAAATCTGGCCTTAGATACTGTGTGACCCTAGGCAAGTCACTTAATCCTGTTTGCCTCGGTTTTCTCCTCTGTAAAATGAGCTGGAGAAGGAAATGGTAAACCATTCCAGTATCTTTGCCAAGAAAACCCCCAATGGGGCCCTGTGAAGCGTCAGACGCAACTGAAACTCAACAACAACAATCCTATTCTTTAAACCCTCACTGACACTGCAAAGCTCAAACCTCTATTCCAGTGTTAGTTATTATCATTATAATATCGTGATACCTAAGATGTAAAGGCAAAAAAAAAAACCCCACATTCCTTCTGTGCTAATAAATTAAGAAAAAAGAAATCTTCACCGTGTCTTAGTCCCTCTGCTAGGAGGCATTCATTAAGCATTAGGATGACAAATACCTACAAGAACATAACTCACTGATAGCAGCCAGCATGACATCATAAAGAGCAAATTGTGCCAAACCAATTTAATTTCCTCTGACAGAGTGGTGGGCCTTGTAGATAACACTGGAGGAACAGAAATAATCAATTTTGCTATTTTGAAGGGCCCCAAAAACAACTCTGCAGGATCGCACAGGGCAAAGGTGCTCTACTGCACACAAATCACCCCCTTCCTTTTAGCATATGGTGGGAGCCTTGACCCCATATTCCAGAATTCAGATCCTTTCAAAGTGGAGGAGAAGTGTTACATTTGGGCATCAGGAAGGAGGCTGATTTTGTTTACGATGATTCTCTCAACAAAAAGTGAATGGAATCCAATATGGAACACTTTCTTAGTAAGCGAGAGGTTGTAGAGTCATACTCTGAAAGGTCTTAGAGTCAGAGATTTAGAGGTCAAAGGGACCTTAAGGGTCATCTGGACTTCTAGATCAAACCCCTCATTTCACAGGTGGTAACAATGAGGCCCAGGGCAGTGAAGTGGCTGTCCCTAGGTCAGATAGAAAGTACAATGCAGAACTGTGATGTGAACCCTGTCTTCCCGGGTCCAAGTTCTGTATTTTTCTCCAGTATCATGACAGTGAATTCAGCATATATTTAATGAGTATATACTGTATTCAGGTGCTGTTTCACCATACCATTAGAGTAAACATGGCTGTTATTACAGTTGCTCCAGCAATGAAAAGAGGGGCACTGTTTTCCCCAAAACCTGGCATGTTTTCTACTCACTACACCACAATCTTTCCCTAAAGATTTGGTGTGCAGGCTTCCAGGTAAAGACTGGTTTAACATTGTTCTTTGTCTGTCTTAAGGAATCTCAGAAGCACAGAATCACAATCGAAAGGGCCTTCCTAAGTCAACTCATCGGAACCCTAACAGCGGGAATCCTCTTTACAATCTCACACAAAAGCAATCCTCCAACAGGCACTTGAAGACCGCCAGAGACAGTGGTGACTCTGCCTCCTCCCCAGGGACAGCTCTGATCGCTGAGTTCTTCCTTTTGTGGAGGCAGAAGCTTTCTTTCTCAAACTTCCACCCATTGTCTCTAGTTGTGCCCTCCCGCACTGAGCAGAACAAGTCCAGCCTCTCTTTGGCAGCACACACTTACAAATATCTGAAGAGCATCTGGTCTTCTCTGAGTTTTTGCTTTTTCGGGATAAACATCTCAAATGACATCAGTCGATTCTCCTGCAGCTTTGGTATTAGCCCATTCGCCATCCTGGTGACCTTTTCTCTAGACTCCTTACAGTTGGATGCCTTCCCTGCCTTGGTTGTGCTTCTGACCCTCGGGACAGATCCACAATTCCCTCTCTCATCCCCCTTCTGCTCCCTTTTTATGTGTTGTCTCCTCCCATTAGAATGTAAGCTCCTGGAGGGCAAGAACTGTCACTCTTTTTGCTTGTATTTGTATCCCCAGCACTTGGCACAGTGCCTGGCACATAGTAAACACTTAATAAATATTTGTTACCTGCCTAGATTCTTCTTCCAAGTGCACGATCTCTGGTGTTTTGGTTTTCTTTTAAAAATACCATTAAGTCTCCTGAAAAACATATATTTCTTTGCCATCATATTCTTTGATTATGTATTTATTTATTCAACCAAAGCTTGCTCTGCATGATTTTCTTCAAATTATCAATCATCTGATTGCACAGTATCTTATGATACTCTTAAGAACTTGTCACATTCTAGTATGTGTTATGTTTACCTGTGCCCACATTTAATCACTACTAGATTGTATGTATCTTGAGAGCAAGGAATAAATTCTCTTTACCTCTTTATTTCTCACAGTGCCTAGCATGATAGTTGCTTAATAAATGCTTGTTGAATGAATGGCCAAGAACCAAGATGGAAACAGTATATTGAATGGAACCCCATAGAAGTTGCAGGTCCCATAGAAGGGAAGGTCTCAAACAGACAGCTTCTTGACATGTTTTCCATTTTGTAGTAGAATTTTTTCAGTGATAGCATGTAGAGGAATGAGATTATGATCTCTCTTCTAAAGGTTCTGCCCTTTGGGCCAAAACACTTCCATTTTCACTCCTATCCAAAATATCTTTCATCTCCATTGTCCTTTACAAGATGATTATTCTATTCAATACAATTCAGCATTTATTAGGTCTCTACTATGTGCAACACAGTGTGTAATTTGATGCTGCAGATACATAAACAGAATAATTCCTGACTAAAGGAATATCTAGGGAGCTTATATTTAATATACATGCATATTAAATATAGTATAAAATATATGCAGTGTAATTTCAAGAGGAAGAAAGTACTAATAAGAACTCTGATGTTGTTAATTATCTCCTTTCAAGAGACACAATATGATGGAGAAATCTAGTTTAAGAGTCTAGTAGACCCGGTTTTAAGTCCTAGAATTGGAATGGAATAAAACGAAGCACTCCTAGACCACATAACATTTTACAAAATGAAAATTCCTTAACAAGAGCATGGGAAGGATATGCAGCAAAGACACAGTGTTGGTTTAGTTCTCCTTGTCTCCATGTGGAAATGTGTCGGGTATGTTGACTTATAAAGCTGCAACAACTTATGTTCTGGGCTCTTTATGCCTTGGGTCAAAGATTGGCAAACTACTGGGAAATCCATTCACCAGCTAAGAACAGTTTTTTTTTACATTTTAAAATAAAGTTTCGTTGCGTTTAACAATGTAAAAAAACCCAACAAAACAAAACCATTTGTAATTCATTTAGGTTGCTGACTCCTATCCCTAGTCAACATATTGTGCCTTAGTCTCCTACCAGACTAATTAAGTTTCAATTCCTTTTAAGGAAAAAAAAAACAACCCTAACCTCATCTATAGGGTTTAGTAGATGTTAGAAAATTAGAGTAGCTTATGTAGCATAAGTAGTGCTCCTGACTCAGTTGTATTATTAGATGTCATTCCCTGGTTGGCTGGCTTACTCCTTAGCTTGAATCTTTGGATCAGTCTTTTCTAGCGTAGCCCACTTTCCTTTCTGAATCGCTCATCTCTAGTTCTCCTTTACCTTCAACTGTGCTGCCTGTAAAGGCCAAGTCCAAGGTGTGATTCAGGCATAAACTAGATGTGACCCAATCTGTCATACTCATATGCTGTAACTCATATAGCCATCCTACATATGGAGTAAGGGTATTTAAGTCAGTCAGTCAATTAACATTTATTGAGCACTTACTATGTGCCACTCACTGTGCTAAAGCACTGAGGAGAAAGAAAGACAACTCCAGCCATCGGCAAACTCACATTATAACGGGAGAAGACAACACCTAAAATAAAGCTGACAAGTGAGTGTGACGGATGGGACAAACGTGCCCACTGGGGATAAAGCAGAGAATTCTGAAGTTCAGTCCAGAGAGAAATGAAATAGGACTTCTCTGGACGCTTTCTTTGAATGGAGGTTCTGGAAGGAGCCATCCAATCAGAAGGAGTGACTGCGGGGCTGAAGGGCACAGATATCCCTCCCACATCCCAGGGCAGGGATGTGTGTCAAGGGTGCAGTGTTCCTGTGATCTAGCCAATCTGGGTAAACATTTTTAGCTCTCCCTTCCTACCAGAGAAGAAACTGAAGTTTTTTCTTTTTCTTTCATGGTGTGTTTATAGTATCTCATTGTAAAATTTGAATTAAGTATTTGATCATAGGCTCTGTGTTGTCTGCTGGCCTTTGCGTGTTGTCTGCAGCTTCCACAAAACTCCCCCCCAGATTCCCACTTAATTCCTTATGCCTACCCGCAATATATCAAAACCACGATGGGGAAAGTTGAGATGTGGAAGGGATAGCTATACTTCCAAACTATGAATTCCAGGGTTGCTGTGAGAGTTTCAGAATAACAATGGGGGCTTGGTAGAGGAAGTTCATATGTCATCAAGAAGACATTATCAAAACCTCCGATGTGGTGTCAATGGAGATATTTATGCTTTCAAAAAGGAATAGCTTCAATACTGGAATGAAGGCCGCTTCCTTTAAACTTGTCGACCTAAGGCCCCTCCTGGTTAATTGCTTTTCCTTCTTTCTTACACAAATACTAAATTCTCCCTCTAGGCCAGGACTAGCTTTGCATATACACAATACAGCACAAGACACCACAGCGTAGCACACACATAACATAGCACGATACAGTACAATAAACACTTAGGAAATATGACTTGCATTGAATTGAACTGAACTGCATTGTGACTGATACGTCTTAATGGTGGCTTTCCTTTGCCTTTGCCACCCATTCCTCATGGCAGATTACAAGTTGTCACGAGCTTTGCCCAAACACTGAATCCATATATTACAAATGATTAGAGTTCAACAATCCCACTAAGCTAGCAGTCCTGGAAGGAGGCAGTGTGGGGAGAGTGGAAAGATTACTGGGCCTGGAGTCAAGAAATCTGGGTTCGAATCTTGCCTTTTCCACTTCCTAGTTGTATGACCTTGAGCAATTTGCTTCTTGTCTATGAGCTGCATTTTCTTCTTCTGCATAAGGGGAGTTTGGCCTGGAGATCACCAAGGTTCTCTCTAGCCTTACATTTTGTACTTCTGAGAAAAGCTGATAATCAAACAGGCTTAGGTCTTTCAACTGTAACTGAAGAAACATTCTCAGAAAGTTCTCTCTTCCTTTGCAGCATGGCCAGGATTTGGTGGCTTTCCTGAGATTTTTCTAATCCATATGAATTTTACATAAGAGGCAACATATAGATCAATAAACAGACTTGGTGCCAGGAAGAACTGGGTTTGAATGCCTCTTCAGGAGCTAATTGGCTGTGTGACCCTGATCAAGTCACTTAGCCTTTCTCAGCCTCAGTTTGCTCAGCTGTAAAGATATAGATCATAATGCCTATGGTGCTTCATTCACAGAATGGTTGAGAAGAATAAATGAGATAATATAGGTAAAGCACTCTGTGAACCTCAAGGCCTATTACAAATGTCAGTTAGTATGATCATTATCCTGCTGTTATTTGTTCATATTTAATGTTCCTTGACCTATTAATTAACAATATTGGGATGTAAACTTATCTTCTGTACATTCACTGAAATCTCACTAGAGGCTCACTGAGAATGAAATGCTCTTCAGGACCATCATTGCTATGGTGATGATGCTTGTTAGCACCTCTTTGTGAATGAAACACAGTACGGCATGGTGGACCTTCAGGGACAACATGGAATCAACACACAGATGTCAATAAAAATGGAAATTTTGAGCCAGAGTATTTCTTTAATCGAAGAAAATTAGATTTGTTGCAACATATATCTGTATAGTTAAGTCATATAGTCAAGTCATCTTTATGTAATGGCTAGAGTAAAACATTAAATTTGTAAGAATGAAGGAACTAAAAGAACTTCAGGAATTATTGGATCTGTTATGTTAACATGGAAGTATGGCAAAAATGTGCCTTGCAAGCCATAAGGTCTCCATTTTCTTTACAGATCCCTTGATTGCTAAAGAAAGTAAGGCCCTTTCTTACAAGGATCTAGGTATAGGCTCGTAGAAATGACCTCAGAAAGCCATATAGTCCAATCCTCTCTTTTTATAGGTGAAGAGCCTGAGGTCCAAGGAGTTTAAGTGACTTGCCTAGAGTCACACAGCTATTAAGTATCTGAGGTGGCATTAGAACACTGTTCTTTCTGATTCTAAGTCCAGCATTCCATCCTCTAATCTACGCTGCCTTGGTTCTATATTAGAAATCTTTCCTTGAAGCTATACAATCAGATAATGCATCTCTTTGTTGAATTGCCACCCATCCTTCAAAGGCTAACTCAGGCATCACCTGTTCCATTCAGACTTCACCAATCCATCCCAGTCAGTAATGACTCTCCTTCTCAGATTTTGCATAGCTCTTTGCTAAGAACTCTCTAATGTACTTACTTTGTACTACTGTATAGTATAGCCATCTGTGTATATGTTCTATCTCTCCACTAGATCATAAGTTCCATGAGGAAAGGGAGTGTGTCTTACCTCAACTTCCTATCTCTTCCAGTGTCTAGCATAGTGCTTTTCCACTTAGAGGTGTGTTTACACCTCTACACAGCTAACTCTTCCCAAACTATCACTTTTCCTGGACACATGGCTTCTTACTCAACTCTCCTGAGGTATCCTCTGTCTTCTTCTGCTCTCTAGAGTTTCTCATAGCTGCTCCCAATAGTCTTAAACTTCCGGCTCTGAAGTCTGCTTCAGGCTCTCCCAGGCAATTCTTCTCAAACCTTTCCTCCTTTTCCCCTCAGCTCCTATGTTTTATCACACCAGTTCTCTCCTCCCATTTTCATGCATCCAGACTTTCATTGGCACTCATCCAGCTAGGACCCTTGGGAAGGTTTCAGTCAATGAAGCCTAGATCATTGTAAACATTTTTATTTCTAAAAATAAATTTATAATATGGTCACTCCTGCACTATTCATTTGGGGTTGCTCTCAAATTTACATATGTTTGGAGAAAGATCAGTCCTGGGTCTGACATCTTTTAGCACTTTTGTCATTTATTTGAATGATGGAAAATTAATCATGCTCATTAAATCCATAAGCAACCCTTAGTTCATGTAAGTCTTCAAATATACTGCTTGGAACTTATCTGACCTGATTTTCACTCTGTTCCTTACTATTTCTTTAATAACATGCTTGTATGTATGTCATATTCACTTTGAATTCTGTTCTTGTCTAGCATTCTGTAACCTTTCTTGAGTAGAGTTCACATAGATTTAATGAACATGGTGCTTTTCCATCATTCAAATAAATGACAAAAATGTTAAATGATGTCAGACCTAGGATTGACCTTGGAGTAAAAACTCCCCCTTCTTCATAAGTATTTAAGTCTGAAAATAACCTAAAAGTAAATCATAACATAAAGTTTTAGAAATAAAAATGCCAAAATATTTATAGCATTACTCTTTGTAGTAGCAAAGATCTAGAAACAAAATAAATGCCCATTGATTGGGGAATAACTAAAAGAGCTGGGGTAATAATGATTACGATATAGAGTAGCTTACAAAGGCATGAACCGATGCAGAGTCAATAAAGCAGAACAAGGAAAATAATATGTACAATTACTACAACAAAGCAAATGAAAAGAACAACAATAGCAAAACAGTTGAAATTGAATGCCATTAAATTATAATGACCAAACTTTCTGCCAAAGAAGAGATAGAAGAAGGTGTTTCCTTTCCTTTGGTGCAGAAGTGTGGCATTATAGTTACAGACAACAATAGATGTCAGATTTTTGCAATGTGTTGGCTAGTTTGTCTGAATTATTTTTCTTTTCAAAAAAAATTTTTGTTTTAAAGGATGACTCTCTCGTTACCTAAACAATAAATAGCTAAAGGATATAGCTAGGCGACTCTCAAAGGAAGAAATCCAAATAATGTAGAGACATATAAAAAATACTCCAAAACACCAATCATTAAAGAAATGCAAATTAAGGCAACTCTGAGGTTCCACCTTACATTCATTAGATGAGCAAAGTTGATTTAAAAAAGGAAAATGACAAATATTTGGAGGGGCTGTGGGAAATCAGGAGCTTTGATGGACATTGGTAGAGCTGTGAATAATGGCCCAGCCATTCTAGAGAGCAAATTGGAAGTATACCCACAAATTTACAAACTCTGCATGCCCTTTGATCCATCAATACCTCTACTAGGCCTATATCCCAAAGAGAACAAAGAAAGAGGAAAAGGTCTTACATGTACAAAAATATTTATAGGAGATTTTTTTTTTGCAATGTCAAGGAATTGGAAAATTGGAGTACCCATCAATTGGGAAGTGGCAGAATGAATTGTGGTATATAAATTTAAGGGAATACTACTGTGATGAAAGAAATGAAGAAAAAGACCTTCTCCAAAAACCCTGGGAAGATTCTTATGAACCAATGCAGAGTAAAGTGGGTCAAACTAGGAGAATATATTATAACATCAACATTGTAAAAAGTGAACAATTTTGAAAGACTTAAGAACTCTGGTCAGTGCCGTGATTAACTAGGAATTCAGAGGACCAATGATGAAGGATGCTACCTACCTCCTGACAGAAAAATGATGGATTAATATGTAGAATGAGACATATTTTTGAACCTGGCCAATGAAGGGAATTTGTTTTGTTTAACTGTGCTTATTTGCAAAAAGGGTTTTGTTTTTCTTTATTTTTTTTTCTGGGGGAAGGTGGGAGGGAGAAAAAATAAATGCTTGATTATTGAAGAAAATTTTAATTAAAAAAATAAAAAATGGCTCTCTAAGAGGGGGAAAAGGTTATATAGGGAAACATAGGTAATATAAAAAGCCAGAGATAACAATAAAAACTTATTTATAAAAGAAAGAAATTGAATGCTCTCAAAGTACAATGGTCAAGCTTGGCTACAAAGAAGAGATATGAGAATACATCTTCTGCCCTTCTTTGTCAAGATGTAACACTATGGGGGTGAAATGTTGGACTTGGGCAATATATTAGTTAACATTGTACTTGGGTAATATATTAATTTGACTGAATTCTTTTCTCTTTCTCTTTTATTTAATTTTTGTTATAAAGGATGATTTTTATGGAGGGAAATAGGAAATATCCTGGGAAATGCAGGTGATATGTGTGTGTGTGTGTGTGTGTGTGTGTGTGTGTTAAAAAGCAATCAAAATAAAGAAATAAAAATATGTTCCCTGCTCTAGGTTTCATTGCCAAAGAGAGGGTTCACCTATTTTTTCCTTTTCTGCTTTCAGTAAGGATAGAGAATAGATAATCAGTATTCTCCTTATAATACTCAAAGGTTCTATGATTTCATTGGTCTGGGGTTCCCCTTCCCCTTCTATTGATGCAGATGACAGCTTCTCCGTACTTTAGTAGATGGTCTTCATAAAATGCTGTGATAAAAATTCTATTCCCTGAGTATCTCCACACTCAGCTAGTCTGTGCTCTGCACTTGCCTTTCTAGCCTGGCAGGACCTGCTAGAACTTGCATTTGACTGGCATGCCCTTCAAAAACCCAAAGTCACCTCACAAACACAGAATTTCACAGTAGGAAGAGATCTAATCTAATCTAACCCTTTTATTTTACAGATGAAGAAACTGAGGCCCAGGAAGAAGTAATTTGTCCAGTGTCACACAGGCAATAAACATCACACACAGGATCTGTAATCCCTAATCTATTTCCCATATTCCTCTATGCGTGGGTAAAGCACTTATTACTTGTGTGACATTGGGCGAATCATAACATCTCTGAGCCTTGATTTCTCATGAGAATAAAAGCACCTATCTTACAAGGCTGTTGAGGGAATCAAAAGAGATAATACAAACAGTCCCCTCTCTATTCTGTTCCCTCGACTTGTACTCACACTCTTAGATTCCATCTCCAGAGAGTAGCTGCTACTTCAGCGTTTAAGGATAACCCTACTGTCCTAACATAACTGCTCACGAACCCCCATCAGGGTGCATCCCATTAATAATCAGCCAGTAAACACAACTGACTATTAGCAGAGATATTTTCGAAGATAGCATAGTAAAAATAGGAAATGTACAAAGGGAATAGGGTATACATGTAGAATATGTGTATGTGTATTTAAGGCAACTCACAACTCCCAGTTGTGCAGGGCTGAGAAGCCTTTTCTCTCTTTGAAGGGTCCTCACACAGCTCCCCTTGGATTCAGTGTCTCTCTGTTCTGTTGGGTGGGTAGCTCATATGAATTTTCAGTGTTTGCTTCTTCCCACATATTGATTTTTTTCCTCCTTTTAAAAATATTTTTATTGATATCTTCTATTTCTTACGTATTCATAGGTATCCCAAGTATCCTTATCCCTTTCCTTTCCCCTTCCAGAGAGCCATCCCATATAACAAATATAGTTTTTTAAAGAGGAAATACATCAGCACAATTGATCAATGCATTAAGAAAGTCTGAAAACGTACAACGTGTAATACCTGTGGGCCTCCTTTATCTATAAAAGAGTGGGCTAGGGACATCCTCTTATATCTCTTCATTTGAATCTTGCTTGATATTTATAATTTTGTACATTAACTTTTGGTTTTTTGGAATATCATTGTTCTTTTCATTTACATTGTTGTAGTTACTGTGTATATTGCTAAAGGAGACCCAAAAAAATACTGAAGAAAATAACACCTTAAAAAATAGCTTAACCCAAATGGCAAAAGAGGTCTAAAAAATCAATGAGGAGAATGCCTTAAAAAGCAGAACCGGCCAAATGGAAAAGGAAGTCCAAAAGCTTACTGAAGAAAATCCTTCCTTAAAAAATAGAATGGAGCAATTAGAAGCTAGTGACTTTATGAGAAATCAAGACACTGTAAAACAAAACCAAAAGATAAAAAAATAGAAAACAATGTGAAATATCTCATCGGAAAAACAACTGACCTGGAAAATAGATCCAGGAGAGAGGATTTAAAAATTATTGGACTATCTGAAAGCCATGATCAAAAAAAGAGCATAGACATTATCTTTTAAGAAATGATCAAGGAAAACTGCCCTTATATGCTAGAACCAGAGGGTAAAATAGAAATGGAAAGAATCCACCAATCATCTCCTGAAAGAGATCCTCAAAGGAAAACTCCCAGAAATATTGTAGCCAAATTCCAGAGTTCCCAGGTCAAGAAGAAAATATTGCAAGCAGCCAGAAAGAAAAAATTCAAGTTTTGTGGAAACACAATCAGGATAACACAAGATTTAGCAGCTTCTATTAAGGACCAGGGCTTGGAATAATATTCTGGAGGGCAAAGGAGATAGGATTACAACCAAGAATCACCAACTCAGCAAAACTGAGTATAATCCTTCAGGGGAAAAAATGGATATTCAGTGAAATAGAGGACTTTCAATCATTCTTGCTGAAAAGACCAGAGCTGAATAGCAAATTTGACTTTCAAATACAAGACTCAAGTGAAACATGAAGAGGTAAACAGGAAAGAGAAATCATAAGAGACTTAGTAAGGTTGAATTGTTTGCATTCCTGCATGGAAAGATGAAATTTGTAACTCAAGAGACCTTTGTCAGTATTAGGGTAGTTGGAGGGAAAAATTATATGTATGTATATATATAAATACAGATATAGATATAGATAGATAGATAGATAGATAGATAGATAGATAGATAGATAGATAGATAAAGGGTGAGTTGAATATGAGGGGGTGATATCTGGAGAATAAAATTAAGGGATGAGAGAGGATTATACTGGGAGAAGGAAAAAGGGAGAGGTAGAATGGGGTAAATTATCTCACATAAAACAGACAAGAAAAGGCTTTTACAGTGGAAGGGAAATGGGGGAAGGTGAGAGGGAATGAGTGAATCTTATTTTCATCAGATTTGGCTTAAGGAGGGAATAACATACACACTCAGTTGGGTATGGAAATCTATCTTACCCTACAGGAAAATAAGGGGGGAAGGGAACAAGAGAGAGAGGGGATGATAGAAGGGAGGGCAGATTGGGTGAGGGGGTAATCAGAAGCAAACACTTCTGAGGAGGGACAGGGTCGAAGGAGAGAATAAAATAAATGTGAAAGCAGGATAGGATGAAGGAAATTATAGTTAGTCTTTCACAATATGACTATTATAGAAATGTTTTGCATGACTATACATGTATAATCTATATCAAATTGCTTGCCTTCTCAATGAGGGTGGGTGGGTAGAGAGGAAGGGAAAAAATTTGGAACTCAAAATTTTATTTTTTTAATTATCATATTATCATATTTATTACCCTATTTTCTTCACATTTCTCATTAATTTTGGGGGGGGGAAGGGTGACACATACTAATAAGAAATTCTACATCACAACCTATCTCTCTCTTTTTTAATTTTATTAATTTATTTTAATTTATCAACACTCACTTCTATATGCTTTTGAGTTGAAAATTTTTCTCCCCCTTCCTCCCCACCACACTCCCCAAGATGGCACACAATCTGATACAGGCTATACATTTACATTCCTATTAAACATATTTTCACATTGGTGAAGTTGTAAGTAAAAATTAAAACCAATAGGAGGAACCATCAAAAAAAGGAAACAAAATTGAACAGAAGAGAAAAAAATAATAGCGATTCAACTTCAATAATTCTTTCATTAGATGTGGATAGCATTTTCCATCACGAGGCCTCTGGAGATGTCTTAGATGCTTGTATTGCTGAGAAGGGCTAAGTTTATCAATATTAGTCATCGCATAACGTGGCTGTTATTGTGTACAACGTTCTCCTGGTTCTGCTCACTTCACTCAGCATCAGACCATACAAGTCTTTCCAGGTTTTTCTGAAGTCAGCCTGCTCATCGTTTCTTATAGCACAATAGTATTCCATTACATTCATATATCACAACTTGCTCAGCCATTCCCCAATTGATGGGCATCCTCTCAATTTCCAATTCTTTGCCACCACAAAAAGAGCTGCTATGGAGATTTTTGTGCATGTGGGTCCTTTTCCTATTTGTATGATCTCTTTGATATATAGCCCTAGAAGTGCTATTGCTGGGTCAAAGGGTATACACATTTTTTATAGCCCTTTGGGCATAGGAACTCAAAATTTTAAAAACAAGTGCTAAAAATTGTTTTTACATGCAACTGGGAAATAAGATATACAGGCAATGGGGTATAGAAATCCTGCCATACAGTAAAATAGAAGGGGAAGGTGATAAGAGGATGGTGGTGATAGAAGGGAGGGCAGATTGGGGGAAGGAGTATTCAGAATGCATGCTGTTTTGGGTAGGGGAAGGGAGAGATGGGGAGAAAATTTGGCACTCAAAATCTTGTGGAAGTGAATGTTGAAAACTAAAAATAAATAAATTAATTTAAAAAAAGTCAATTGTAGAGGGCAACTAGGTGGTGCAGTAGATAGAGTACCAGCCCTGGAGTCAGGAGGATCTGAGTTCAAATCCAGCCTCAGACACATAACACTTACTAGCTATGCGACTCTGGGCAAGTCACTTAACCCCAATTGCCCGGCAAAAAATAAAGTCAATTGTATTCATTTTGAAATTCATTATGGGGTCTCCGAATTGCATCCTCAAGTCTTCTTTTTGCTGTCTGTACCATCCCAGACCTAGTCACAGAATCACAGAGCCTCTGAGTTGGAAGAGACTTCAGAGGGCATCTAGTCCGATTTGTTACTCCCCAGGAGCCCTCTCCACAACATCCCCAACAAGGGGATCATTCAGTTTCTGCTTGAAGACTTCTCACGATGGGACACTTACTACCTGCAGAGGCAGGTCATTCCACTTTTGGACAGCTCTGGTTGTTGGGAAAGTTTTCCTGATATATTGCCCAAATCTGTCTCTGTAACTGCTATCCATTTTTCCTAACTTTGTCCTTTGGGGTCAAGTCCAATCCCTCCTCCCTCCCCACTCCTAGGAGAGGTCTTCAATTACTCATGTAAAGTAATTATGCTATAATGGAAACAAAGGTTACACTTGAAGACAGTGATGGTGTACCCCACCCTCACCTCTTCTCCAGATAAAATATCTTCATTTACTTCACCTGGCACTGTCTCTAGCCTGATCATTATTCTAATCACCACCCCTCCGGTCACACTGTAGTTTGTCAGCATCCTTCCTCAGAAGAGAACGCAATATTCTAAAGGGGCCTTGAGCAGGGTAGACAGAAGACAGGGAGAGTCTCCATCCATTTCCTCCTTCTGGGCACTGTGCATAAGTGCAGACCAATTTTGAATTAGCTTTTTTGGCTTCCATTTCATACCCCAGTACCCTGAAACAAGGGATTTGTGTGAATGATTTTGCCTCTGTTTGAGTACAATGAATCAAGTTCCTGGATAAGCAAGCCACCATTTTACTCCTCCTGGGAATAAAGAAATAGTGGAAAGTTGGCAGGCTTCAGAGGCCAGAACAGGAGGAGTGTGTGTGTGTGTGTGTGTGTGTGTGTGTGTGTGTGTGAGTCACCCCTGCCTTCTCAGGAGTCTGACTCAGAGTAAGGCCATGAGAACAACATTTCTCTCCTCAACCCAGTCTTTTAGCTTAGTCATAGCTCTGGGGCACTAAAGAATTGAGGAAACTGATTCATCAGATGGTTTAAAAAGATTTTATTTCTGTTTGATTTAACCTTGAGAGGACAGGTGTTTCATAATCCCTTTAAACGGTATCTTTCTGTTAAGGCTTTTAAGTATTACGACAGCTGATAGTCAAAAAGAAAGGACCGTTTTCTGGGATGCAAGCAGAGTGATGTGACAGATAACAGTGACACCTTTCTGCCCCACAAGCATCTTGCCCACTCAGATCAGTCAGAAAACAAGCATTTACTAAGCATTTAAGGGCCAGGCACTGTGCTAACTATTAGGGATATAAAGAAAGGCAAAAAACGTATTCAAAACAGAATGTGTTCTCTTTGCCCCAAACACTGCCCTCTTCTGCATGCCCACATTACTGTGGGAGGTACCACTGCCTTCATACTCTTCCAGGTTTGTCACTTAGGCATCATCCTTAACCACTTGTTTTCCTTCACCCTACATATCCAAAAGTTACCAGAAAACGTTACCATAGCTTGCCTGGCATGGCCACCATGTCAATTCAGGTCCATATCACTTTTCACCTGGGCTATTGCAATAACTTCCTAATTGATCTCCTGGCCTCAAGTCTCTCTTACTCCAATCCATCCTCCACACAGTTGTCAAAGGGATTTTCTTTGAGCACAGGTATGACCAAGTCATTCCCTTTTTTAATAAACTATATAGGCTTCCTGTTATCACTGGAATCAAATCTAAGTTCCTCTGTTTGGCATTTAAAGATTTTTTACAACCTGAACCAAATCTCCTTTTTTAGCTTTTATTATTATCTACTGTTCCCCTTCCTGTCCTCTGTGATCTAGTCCAGGGGTGGGGAACCTGCTGCCTAGAGGTCCCATGTGGCCTTCTAGGTCCTCGGGTGTGGCCTTTTGACTGAGTCCAAGCTTTACAGAACAAAGGCCACACCCGAGGACCTAGCAGGCCACATGTGGCCATGAGGCTGCAGGTTCCCCACCCCTGATTCTAGTCAAATTGGTCTTGCGGTTCCTCACACATCCCACACTATCTCCATCCTCGTGCCTTTGCACTGTCCCCCATGCCTGGAATGTACTCACTCCTATCCTTTGCCTCTTAGAATCCTGCCTGGAACTTACTCCCTCTGATATGAATATATATGAAGAGGAGAAAACAAGTCTAAGTCAGAAACAACCAGTTGTCCAGTTTGGCTAAAGCACCGAGGAAAGGGACAGGACATAGAAAGCAGAGGTCAAGCACATTGGAAATACATGTTGCTGACCTTCCTTTTTGCTTGAGAAGAGCCATTTTCTTCCTCTTTTTTTTCGATCCGCTTAAGTTGTAATTGACCTCATATCTTGCTGCACCGTTACCGTTGCTATTACTAGTTATCTGGAACTCTAGCAAGGCACAGAATCGGTGGCTGGTGGCAGACATTCAACAAAAGCTGCCATATAGAGCAAGCGTTCTAACGCAAGCTTGTTGTTTTCTTTGGCACTTAGCTGGTCCTGCCTTGTAGGTGTAAGTTGTTTAAGGGTATGGACTTTGGGATTTGTATCTGCCCCGAGCACCTGTCACAGCATCTGTCCCTTCACAGTAGACAGTTTAACATTAGGTAGGCACTTTAAAATGCTCATTGATTGATCAAACCCGTGATTTCACTCATTGTGTTGAAATAACTCTCCTCTCTTATACACGGGCCCACACTTCATGCATATCTATGTTTCTTCTAATGTTTAAGGTTATTGCATCTAGAGCTGGAATGCTTATCTAGAGGTCATGTAGTCCAGTGCTTTTTCTTTTGAGGCAATCAGGGTTAAGTGACTTGCCCAGGGTCACACAGCTAGTACGTGTCAAGTGTCTGAGGCCAGATTTGAACTCAGGTCCTCCTGACTCCAAGGCTGGAGCTCTATCCACTGTGCCACCTAGCTGCCTCCAGTTTTCAGTGCTTCTTAAACTGTGGGTTGTGACCCTGTATGGAATTGTGAAAAATTTTGGCAGCAGTAAAAAGTTTCTGAACACACAACAACCAAAAATTAATTAAAATTCAAACATGTAATGAATCTGAAGTGTTTCTGGCAGCACTTGCCTGTGTTGTATCATGTGACTTCACTTCAGCCTTGGTTCTGAACACAAAGCATGTGCACTTTGCACTGTGCATGCCCTCAGGCCATGCAACACCAATGAATGCTGCTGAAACATGAAAGAGGGTCTTGAGGGGAAAAAGTCTAAGAAGCCCTGAAGTCTAATCCTCCCATTTTAGATAAGGAATTGAGGCCCAGAGATGTTAAATGACTTGCCCAGGTCATATGAGTGGCAGAACTGAGATTCAAACACAGTTTGTCTGTTTGCAAATCTAGCATGATTCTGTACAACTTGAATGTTAGAGAGTTCCCTGGGGGTTAAGTGACTTGCCCATGTTCACATAGCTAGTATTCATCAGAGGCAGAACCCAAACCAAGGTCTTCTTGATTCTACAGCTGATCCCTTTACCCATAATGCCACACTGCCTCTCTTGGTGCTTGGCTTAATTTGAAAATTGGTGCTTTCTCCCATTCCAGCCTCCTTTGGGTACTCATAAGAAGACAAAATACTTACTACATCATTATCCCCAAATTAAAATTTTTTTTTCTAGGACTATTTATTCCAGTTAATGACTTTTTATAAACAACTGATTTAGTATGAAATGAAGTTTTTTTTCTTATATTAGCTTGTGTTGGGTTACAAATAGCAAGATTTCATGGAAAGAACAAAGGATTGGGCATCAGTACTCCTGTAGTGCACATTGCCTCTAAAGAGCTGACCTTGGGCGATTTGACAATCTAGGTTAACATTTACTAAGGTCTATGGGCAAGGTGCTGTGCTATAATGATGAGATATAGAGACCTAACTCAAAGATTCTTTGCTCTCAAGGAGTTTATATTCTACTAGGCAAGTCACTTCCTCTCCCTTCACCTTAGCTTTCTCCACTGTAAAATAAAGGGATCAAACTACGTGATCTGTAGGGTTCCTTCTAGCTTGAAATGTCTGTGATTCTATGATAAATTGTTATGATTAGAGCAGAATAATTGACCACAACACTTAGTGGTCAGTCTTGTTTGAAGCCAGGATTATGTCTGAAGACACTTAGTCCAAAACATCAATATATGAATTTCAGATCTATTTTTGGGGAGATTTCACAGCATTTTTCAAATTCTAGCTTATTTATTCTTATAATTCTGATATAACTTTAAAGGACAGGAATGATTATCCCTTTCTGTTAAAGCTCAGAATCCCAGTGGAGGGAAGACAGCTGTTCAGGGAATGTTAGCATTTGCTCAGATATCTACAATCATTAATTTTACCCCAAGGCTATAAGAGTCAATATCGTTCCGGATGCTGGTGATCAAGTGTGGTGGTAAGATATGGTGCAGGGGCGTGTCTGGGACGTAGTGTAGAAAGGTTGTTGAATGAGTCAAGTAGAACCTGAGTTTGTGATGGAGAGTAGAACAGTGATGAGAGATCTGAGAGTAAGCCTAGAGGTGGGAGTTGGGAAACAGAGAAAGAGATGAGAGAGAGAGAGAGAGAGAAGAGAGAGAGAGAGAGAGAGAGAGAGAGAGAGAGAGAGAGAGAGAGAGAGAGTTGAGTGTGCATGGAACAAGAACACTGGAGAGTGAATGATATGTGGAAGGCAGGCTACCCAAATCTGGGCTGATTCTTTGTTTGGGAGGTGACTTCTAGAGCCGGGCCTGGGCAGGTGATCCCTGCCTACCTAATTAGAAAGATGATAGGCCCTTGGTCCTCTGCTGCTCTCCATAAATGTATATCAGAATTTTGGGAACTGAAATGTCCAAACTCTGACAAAAGTAAACATCTAATGGACTTTGTTCTGAGTCCTTAGAAATCTTCCTGAGAAAAGAGAGTTCCCAAAGAGAAACCAACAGACCCAAAGCCAGTATGTGAGCATAATTAGGTGTAAGAAGAACGTACTTGTGAGCCTAAGTGGGTTCAAATCATGTACAATGATAATCAGATTCCATCCAAAATGTATGGAAAGTACCCAGAATTAGCTCATAGTCACAGGCTTGGTGATTTTAAAAGCCTGGGCAGACTTCAGTCTGCAACACAGTGTAAAGCCCCCTCTCACTCTGCCTGTCTACCCCATCCTGTCACTCTAAGTTGGTGGGATTTGGGTGGTGGTAAAAAAGGAAGAAGTTTTAGAGAGGGAATGTGCTTAAGGATAGATAAGAGACGCAGGGAGCAGCTATAGCTGTGGGATTCTTTGCTGGGATTGACTATTGTTGGATGCATCCAATGGGTTGGAAGTGGTCAAAGGCCCTTCCAATAACTGAACAAGATGATTAAGTCTGGGGAAAAAACTGCTCTTGTGAGTTCACACCAATTCTACGTCCTGGTCTGAACTAAAGTTTGGACTCAAAATTTCAGTTTCTGTACCTGGTGATAGATCCTACAGATAACACGAGTCACACATACTGCAGAAATGGCATTGTTCTCTTTCTTTGCCTGTCCAAGGAAGAAATACATTGCTTATGTAGGTTTTATAAAGATTAGGGGTCCTTATCCCGACTCCCCCTCACTTCGACAAGTTGGGTTTTCCAGAGCAAGGCTCGCTAGTTATAGCTCCCCTTTGGGGTCTGTTCTTCACAGAGCTTGGATGTCTGAAAGCACTGTCATGGTCTTTAATCATGGACCTATGACAGCTTGCTCTTCTGAGCTTTCAAAGCTCACAAGATCACAACCCAGTGTGGTCCATCTCTAATATTCCTAAGGCAGGAAAGTACAGACACAGCAGAGCGAGGGTGTATAGTTGTAGGCTCGTACTGACCTTGGTGGGGAAAGGAGGTATTTTGTGCCAGCTGTCTCTGTTCTCTGTCTCTATCAGTCTCTGTTTCTGGCTGTTCTCTACCCCCATCCCCCTCCACCCAGAGGCTTATGGCAGTTTCTGCTTATTCATTTTCACACAACTGGGCAGAAAAGTAATACACACACACACACACACACACACACACACACACACACACACACACACACACATAGACTCTCTTTGACCAGTTGTTGTCTTTTAAATACACATTCGGTTCTGGCTCAGCAGTCAATTAAAATCCCATTTCTTAACCACGTGGCTAATAGACCAGAAACAGTCATACCTGCCCATGTTCCAGAGTTCACATGGGGATTGCATCAGGCTAAGCATGTTGGATATACTCACTAGGGTTGAACTCTCCTTGCCTAATCTGCTGCTATACCTAGAACTCCTGGGTCCTGACCAATCCTATTTTGAGGGGGGGCACGTCCAGATATCAGGATAGCAATGAGCTTATGGACATTTGGTAGATCTCTTATTATTTTGTTATACATCCTGTTCCCTGATTATTAAGAAATATCACTTGCTTTTTGTTACCATCCTAATGGTAAAAGGGAGCTGTATTCAACATTTAAGCATGTATGTCTGGTCTCTACAAAGTCAACACCATTGTACCAATGTCACATGACCGGTGCTAATTGACATGCGGCCATTTCAAAAGGAGGCAGAATTAGCCAGGGCATCAGGACTCAGATCTAATTTAGATGGAGTAGTCCCACAAATCCACATACCACTTGATGAGCTGGCATTGTTTGTAGAGAGAACCAGAGCAGGGGGCAGGAAGCTGCTGACTCCCCAGTAGCTATAGAGAACACAGAACTTACTCAGCATTAAAAGTGTTAAGCCTCTCATAGGTGAACAGCATTGAGCTCCCATTATGGGTGAATGAGAATATGATGTACTGGGAAGATTGATTCCTTTAACTTTTTTTTGATGTTAATACATTTTTATTTTTGGACTACAATGATTTCCAAGTAAACCAAGTATCCCCTCCTCACCAATCCCCCTCAAAACAAAACAAGTGGATAAGCAACATTTCCAAGTGGTACAGTGGAAGGAGCATAGTTTTGGAGAGGAGACCATCTGAGTTCAAATCCTGTTTCTGATAAATACTCTCTATGTGACCTTAGAAAAGTCACTACTTCCTATACTGTAGTTTTCTCAACTTTAAAATGAAGACTGTGGTTTAGATGGTTTCTTTCAGAATCTGTGATTCTGTGGCCACCTAAAATTCAGTGACCTAGACTAACTTTCTGCCCATAGAGTGGAGATTTAAGGAGAAGGAAAAATAGAGCCTGGTACTGTGAAATCATGCGGTAGACTTGAACACTTGCACAGAGAGAGTAATACAGGTAGCTCTCCTGGGGATGGGAATAGTGTAATTGCATGGCTCAGAATTCCCAGAAACCATCCCTTACTAGGTGCGTATCCTTTGGCACACTGACCCATGAGAAGACAGCCAAGAAAGCTATGTACTTTGCCTATACTCCAGCAGCAGGAGGTCAGCCCTCTGGTCCAGGCAGGCGTATGATGGTAAGGCCTTCCTAAAACAGATTGGGCTTCATCTCTGATAGAACAAATCTCCTAACATTCTACCCTGAACAAGCTCCGGCATGTTCAAGAGCCCCCCCAAATAATAAATCCCTACCTGCCTTTTCCCCCTAACCCAATATACTTTCTATCTCAGGGCAGAGATAGGAAGACTTTGAGGGAGGTCAGTTTGGAACTGAGACTCTTAGGCCCCACCAGAGGAAAGTGGAATGAGTGGAGCTGGGAAAGGTGGGCCCTAACCAACCTTGGCTGGACCAAGTTTGAAGAGTACTGTAGGGTCCATATGCCTGCTCTAGTCTCAACTTCAATCTCAGCAAGAGGTCTAGGAGCCCCTTAAGCTTGGGGCTTGATGGTCAGGAAGGTCAGGGACAATGTGTGGGTGCTGAAAGTGGGGGTGGATGAGGGAAGCAAACCAGCATTCTCTGAAACCTTACACCACACGTATTCTCTAGGCCTTTGCTGAGTACAATATACGATGCAACTAGAAAACATGAATGAATTAAAAAAAAAACATTTATTAAGCACTTACTGAGTGCTAAAAATAGTAGATACAAATATAAAACCAAAGAAAGCTCCTGTCCTCAATAGGAGAGTGGTGACCAGGAAGGGTTGATGGGAATTTTAGGGGAGCAGACTGACACACACTTTCTAGGGGCAGTGACAGAGTCGATTTAATAGAGGTTGCAGGACTGGAAAGGGGTAGTGGGGAGAGAAGAGCAGACAGGGTATAATACAGGCATGACCTCTATATCTGTGCATATCTAATTATCCCTTCTTTACTACCATAAAATCTGAAGTCCAGATGGTGGGGGTGGGGTGGTAATTAATAATTAGTTATATTTTTTATTATATTTTGAGGTTTAGCAAAGCACTTTCTTCACAACAATCCTGTGAGGTAAGAAGTATAAGTATTATGATTCCAATTTTACTGATGAGGAAATTTAGGCTCAGAGATCTAATCTAACTTATGGAGGGTCACTCAGCAACTTAGAACTCTTGGTGGGGAAACCAAAGCAATTCAGCAGGTGTTCTGTAACATAGGGTCTTGAGAGGCGGGACACTAAAAGGTTAAATGACTTGCCCAGGGTCACCTGGCCAATATGTGTCAGAGGTGGTCTTAAATCCATGTTTCCTTGATTCCAAAACTGGTTCTCTAACCAATATGCTATGCTGCCTCTCTATTGTTAATCTGGAGAAAATATTCCAAGCCTAGGAGATTCTAAGCTTCTTCAGCATTCCTAAATTAAATTTTCCCCAGGCTTAGCTTGGCTATCCTGAATCTCCCTTAGCTGAGAGTTATAGCCCCTCTTCTTCTTCTCTCAGCATGGCCCCAACCCAAATGTCACCCTCTCAGGACACACTCAAATCAAAACTCTGGAACATAAATGCATTAAGCCAATCCTGGGTTACCCACAGTCAATCAAGGAAGCTTCCTGATTGGCAAGCTGGCAAGTTTGCTGATGCTCCATCAATGGTACTATCTCCAATTCAACAAACATTTCCTAAGCCCTACTGTGTGCAAACACTGTGCTACAATCTGAGATACAAAGACAAGAACAAAACAGTCTTTGCCCCCAAGATTTTTTTAACAACTTTCCCAAACACATCAAGCCCACATCGTAATGGATACCAAGCTTTATCTTTGCCCTTCCAAGGAAGGAACAAACAACATGAGTAGGAAAGCACCAAATCACCTCGAAAGCAGAACATTTTGACCTGGTCTGATAGATGACTGGCCCTGAAGTTCAGACAAGACGTTGCCGTTCCTTAGATCCAGTTTTACTGTTAAAGTGGGGCAGGTATGGGGCAGAGCAAAGTACAGAAGAGGGAGGCATGAAAACAAACTTTCCTACTCCATAATTTCACCCAACATGCACACATATGTACAAAAATGTAGCAGCTTTCTTTGTGGTGGCAAAGAACTGGAAACTAAAGGTGTGCCCATCAATTAGGGCATTGCTGAATCAATTATGAATGTAATAAAATGACAAAGGGGACAGTTTCAAAAAAATTTGGAAAGATTTGTATCAACTGATGCAGAGTGAAGTGAACAGAACCAAGAGAACAATTTGTGAAATAACAGCAACATTGTAACAATGAGAAACTTTGAAAGACTTCAGAATTTTGATCCATGCAATGACCATGATTCCAGAGCACTAAAGATGAAACATTGCGCTCACCATCTGACAGAGAGGTGATGGATTCAATATGCAAAATGAGACACATTTTTAGACATGGCCAATGCAGGAATTTGTTTTGCTTGACTATGAATGTTTGTTATAAGTATTTTATTTTCCTTTTGTTTTTCAGTGTTGGAGGTCAGAGGAGAGGTGAGAGGGAAATAAAATAAATACTTGTTAATTGAAAAAACTGAGTTTAAAATTTTAGACATGACATCACTAAATATCTCCTCTGTAAGGCCAGAATTACACCTGTAGGTAATACTGGGGAGTGAGGTATAAGGTTAAAGCTAGGAGGTTCAAAGGGGGAGAAGTGATGACTTTATTAAGAGCATTATTCCACACCCGTCTGGGTCAGCAGCATCAGGGCTCAATCTCTCATCAGAAGTCAAAGGATATGAATAACAAAAGGCCTTCTTGTCCTCTGAAAAGAGCCTAAACCATATGGGTAAAGGGACACTGTCTAGGGGAGATTAAATTAGCTGAAATTCTCCAGATTTAGTATAACAGAAATAGAAAGAACTTTAGAAGCTATATAGTCCAACCCCTTCCTTTTAAAGATAAGAAAACAGAGAGGTATGGAGTGATTTGCCCAAGTTCACACAGGCAGTAAATTGCAGTCAGGATTTGAACCCAGGCTTTCTGGCTCAAAATCCAATGTTCTTTGCAGTGCATATACCTTTTAATGAGGTTCATAGAATTTGGAGCTTGAGGGAATCTAGCCCAACCCACTTACTTCACAAATAAGGAAACTGATGCCCAAAGAAGCTAAGCAATATTCAGTCACAGAGCTAGGCTTCAAGTCCAGGTGCTTGGACTTCCCAAATTGCATGCTATTTTATTATAGAGTAGGCTCTTGGGTTTTATTTGAAACTCATCAGGACACTGGGACTCTCAAAGAAATCAGTCCCCTCAATTACAGTTATCCCTTCCACCTCACGACTTTCCTCGTCGCAGTTTAGATACATCGTGGGTTGGCATGAGAAATTAAAGGAGAATATTTTGGGAGTTTTGTGGAAATGACAGACGACATGTGAAGGCCAGCAGATGACACAGAAAAAGTTTAGAAACTCAGAAATACATTATATGTGTGTGTGTATGTATATGTATATATGTATGCGTGTGTGTATATATATATATATATATATGTATGTATATATATATATATATATATATATATAGTTTTGTATAATATCAACCCCATTTTAAAAATAAGGTACTGTAAACATCCCATTGAAGAAAAAAGAAAAGAATTCAGACTTCTTCTCTGGTATCAAAGGAGGGCCAAAAATTTTATTCGGATTTTGCAGATCACGGACACACCCTTAACATTCCCCCATCCTCTCACCCCCTCTGATGTGGAAAGGATAACTGTGGATAGTAAGCATTTGCTAAGTGCCTACTCTGAACCAGGCACTGTGCTAGGGGCTGGATCTTAAGAAGCATACGGTGTGTTGGTTCACCAAACGTTCATTAAAGGTCTGCAATGGAAGAAGCACTAGCCCAGGTACCATGGAAAGAGCACTGCCTCTGGAGTCCACGGGGCTGGGTTCTATTTCTTCCTGGGATGATTACCACTTGTGTGACCTTGGACAGCTCTCTTCACCTCTCTAGGCTTCACTTGCTCATTTATAAAAGGTGGGGGTGGGGAGAGGAAGGCAGCTCTGGGTGTGGAATGCCAGAAGACCCCTCCCCCCCAGCCCCCTTCTAGCCCTAATTCCATGATTCTTCCATCCTACAATGTGACGATAGTACTCCAAAAATAGGTCCTGTATAATGCAAGCTAGATCATTATGGAAGCAAAGGAAAGATGCAGACCAAGTGCTCTCTTAGTTAGAACCACATCAAACGTTTTGCAGTCTCCTGGGGATTCTTCATTAGGCAGGCAGTCTCTGGAGCAAGGGGAGGCCTATCAAACCTCTCTTGCTGGCGAAGGCTGGAGACTCCCACACGAAGGGCTCTGTCTCGCCCTCAGGCCAGGCCACAGTCCCCTCCAGAGTTTGCTCAAGAGCCGAGCTCTTCGGCCCAGCGGCCCAGCTGTTCAGCCTCCATTGGGTAGCTCGCTTCCTGTTCACTGCTCACTCGTTGAAGCCATCTGGCCTCTTATCGCTTAGATTTGTCCTCAATCATGAAGGCACTGCTAAAGCCACCTTATGGTGGTTCCCTTTAAAGGGACTGCATTGCTATTCTATTTTAGATAAATATGGCTCCCAAGCCTATTCATTCTATGCCTTTGATGCAGGATTTAAAAAAAAAATTGGTGTTTAACTCAGAAAGCAGGGAGACAATTCTTCCCGACAGCAACACAAGCTTAACCTCGTGCGTTCGTTAGTGTGGTGATGAGGGTAACTCTCACTAGGTTTAATGTCCTTCGAGCTCAAACACAGAATCCTAGGATTTTTTAGGTGGGATCGCTTGTAGTGAGAAACCTGAGTGACCTTCTAGGACACCCCTTTATTAATGGCAGTTCCCAGGACTCAAACCCTGGTCTCCTAGTCCAATGCCTTTCCCTCTGCTCTAGTTGTCTTGCATTTAAAGGCTTTTACTATTCCCCATAGCAGGTTGCTTTCTTCAGAATGAGTCTTATTTAACTTCTCATTCCTATCTTCTCCTTATTCTTCCTTAAGTCTTCATCATGCCCTAAATAGATTCATAATAGCCTCCAACTAGCATCCCTGCCTTCAGCCTCTCCTCTTCCATCCTTTACGTAGCCTGCCAAAGTAATCTTTCTAATAATGCCTACTTCTAACCATTCCCGTCCCCTGCTGAGTGGCTCCTCATTGCTTCAAATATAAAGTCCCAAGTCATTTTTTTTGGTGATTCTGAATTAAACTGGTTCAGATGAAAATGAGGTTCAAGTGATGCTCAGTCCCCCCTCCTGGCCTCCCTGACCAGCCATTCCATCTCGATCTAGGCACTCTCTCTAATAACCCACAGCGAATTCCTCAGCATATACCAAGATCCTTCCCCTTCTCCCCCCTTTCTAGCTATACACTGCTGCCTGGAGCCCCAGGATAAGTTCACTCCCAGTATGAACCCTTATGGACAACAGTAACCTGCCTGAACTCAATGACTAACATTCTCTGTTACTGATATACCTGGCATTCCTTCCCCTTCCCAGGCCCACCCCCAGGGCCACCTCTTTCATGCAGTTTTCCCTGATCCCCACAGCTACATGGGAGTCCACCTTCTTTGAACCTCTCAGGCCTCTCTGGTTCAATCTCTCTCATACACTTAAAATTTTCTAATTTGTATAGATTTCTTATCCCTTTCCTACTAAACTGGAAGCTCCTTGAGGACAAGGACTTTTCAACCCTTCTATTCCAAGAGCTATGTGCCTTGCACATAGTAGGTACCTCGTAAATGTCTACCAACTCCTGAACTCAATTTACTTTTTCATCTTTACATTGCAGCTTCTAGAACAGAAACAAAATGTTCCTTGGTTGAATTGACTTTAGTATTTCTCTTTTGTTATTTCTTGATAATAACCTCTCTGTTATTTGCCCTTTTAATCTGACTCTTGGGAAATTAACCTAGTTGAAAGAAAATTGCACAACATTGAATTGGAAAGAAGAAAAAAAGAAGGTTCATTTTGGAAAATGCATCCTTCTTTACCAAAACAAGGATAACTGTGCCTCTTTTCTATTGTCTCAGCTACATTCAAGACTCCCACTGACATATGTGGGTGTATAGAGTATAATCTATTTATTTCTATAGAGACAATCACCATGGTATTTAAGTGCCTTGATCAGCTATTTTCACATTTAAAAAAATACAGTAAGCAAGGAATGAACCATTTTTTGCCTCAATAGGGGAAGGGAAGGAAATAAGCATTTATTAAGTACTTACTATGTGCTGGGCACTTTACAAATATTTGATCCTCATTTGATCCTCACAAAACCCTGGGAGGTAAGCATTATTATTATTATCTCCATTTTATAGAAGAAGAAACTGAAGCAGATGGAGGTTAAGGGACTTACCCAAGGTCACACCACTTGGAAGTATTAGAGGCTGGATTTGAGCTCATCTTCTGGACTCCAGACCCACTGCTCTTGCTACTATACCACCTAGCTGCCTGTTATTCTACCTTCTATAGTGGCAGGGCTACTAGAGTCTATATAATTGCTCAAGACAATAATCATTTGAATGTATTTCAAGGCAGTTGGGTAACACAGTGGATAGAGTGCTGGGCCCTGGAGTCAGGAGGACCTGAGTTCAAATCTAACCTCAGACACTTACTAGCTGTGTGACCCTTGGCTAGTCATTTAACCCTTATTGCCTCAGTTTCTCATCTGTGAAATGAGCTGGAGAAGGAAATAGCAAACCACTCCAGTATCTTTGACAAGAAAACCCCAAAAGGGGCCATGAAGAGGCAGACACAACTGAAATGACTGAATAGCAAGAAGGAGGAGGAGGAGGAGGAGGAGAGGAGGAGGAGGCCAAACAGAATAGTGATTGTAATATGGCCTCAACAAGGCCCGGTACTGTCTGAATAAAGAATCAGGAGATCTAGGGTTAAGCCCTTCCTTTGCCACTAGTCATGTGACCTTTAACAAACCACTCCAGAGGCAACATGGTACGGTAGAAAGAGCCCTGGCTTTGGAGTTGGAGGACCTGGGTTTGAATCCCATTTCTGGCCCTTATTACCTATGGGGCCTTAGATAGATGCCTCAACCTCACTGGGCCTTAGTTTCCTCATCTCTAAAATGAGAAGGTTTAGACTGGATGCCCTTTAAACGTCTAGATCCAGGGCTCAACCTGTGATCCTAAGACCCTGTTCTTTCTGGGCCTTAGTTTCTCTATCTGTAATTTGAATGGGTTAGGTCAGCTGATCTCTGAGGCACCTTCCAATTCTATTTAGCATCAAAGAGCCTCAGTTGCCTTGACCTTGATTGTCCTTGATGTCCTTGCCTTGGGTTTGACCTTGAACAGTCTGTCTTCTATTTCTACCATACATTTTCCTGATGACATCTTCTACTCCTGCCCTTCAAAGTTCCGCATTGGTAATATGCTGCAGCCTACTCATGCCTGCCATGTGCCTCTCCATTTCCCCTGTATGATATTCATTTTCCATTCTTCACAAATTATTCTGTTCTGTGTCTTACAATCAGACAAAAAAAAAAAAACAAGAGTCCACAGTAGAACATCAATGTTAAAAGGTTTATAGCCTCGGGGGCAGCTAGGTGGCACAGTGGATAGAGTGCTGTCCCTGAAGTCTGGAGGACCTGAGTTCAAATCCAGCTTCAGACACATAACACTTACTAGCTGTGTGACCCTGGGCAAGTCACTTAACCCCATTGCCTAACTAAAAACACCAAAAAACAAAAACAAGAAAAGGTTCCTAGCCTCACAGATTTAGAACTAAAAGGAACCTGAGAGGTCATGTAGGACAATACCTTTATGCTTCATGTCAGGAAACCCAATGTGACCTACTCAGTCAGATGGATAGTGATGGTCAGAAGAAGGAGGAGATCCTCTGATTCCCAGGTCAGTGTCCTGAGCTGCCTCCCCAGAGGTGAGCCTTCATTTCTGGAAGAAGTTTGGAATCATTAACAGAGTTCTGCAGTTTTCTGAAGGCAAACCAGCTTGCATTCTTCCTTCATACTCAGAGTCTTTACAACATGATAGAACTTGCTGCAGCTTACACTCAGCTGTCAAGATCTTTGAGGGCAGGTTTCTCTCCATTATCCCATGATGAGGCATAAGAGTAGGGCTTTGCTTAGGGTGAGCAGAAAGGCAGATTTTAAACCTTAAAGTTCAAGCAGAAATGTGAGTTACTATTATTTATTAAAATATGAGAGCAGTTTAAGTGGATATACTCTACTAATTGGTGATATTTCCACAAAGAATCATAGAATATTAGAACTGAGACAACAAAAAATACATAGCCCAGTAGTTATGAACCTGAAATTGATGAGTTTTCTTTCTTTTTCTTTCTTTTTTTTTTTTTGGTTGGGCAATAGGGGTTAAGTGACTTGCCCAGGGTCACACAGCTAGTAAGTGTTACGTGTCTTGAATTCGTCTATTTGTATCAAGGGCACCATATTCCTAAAATCTTGGGATCATCCTTGTCTCTTCCCTCTCTCTCACTACCAAAATGCAATTAGTTGTCAAATTGCACCTATTCTATTTCTATAATATCTCTCAAGTGTTCTTTTTCCTCTATTTACACAGCCATTATCATTGTCTAGGCCTCTTATCTCCTCTTATCTAGTTTATTGTATGTTAAAGCCTCCTAACTGACATCCCTGCTTCCTTTTCTTTCCTTTCCAATCTTTTCTTCATACAACTGCCAAAATTATCTTTCTTAGGCACACATCTAACCATATCACTCCCATGCTCAAAAACCTAAAATGGATCCCCATTGCTTCTAGGATAAAACACAAAATTGTTAGCCTGACTTTTAAGGCCCTACACAATCTGACTCCTACCTACTTTTCCAGGCTTACTTGCATACTCTCCCAGCCAAACAGGGCAACTAGGTTTCACCCCAGCATTGGCACTCCATCTCCTGTCTTCATACACTCACACAAGCCATCACCCCCCCCCAATGCCTGGAATGCGCTTCCTCAGCTCTGCCTCTGAGAATCCTGTCTTTGACTCAGGTGCCACCTCCTACTTGAAACCTTCCTTGATATTCTTGTCAGTAGTACTTTTTTCCTCTTTAAATGACCTTGTCTGTATTATCTGTGCAATTTTCAAGTACACTTCTATGTTGTCAAATGTGATGTATTGAAGACGGAAATTATATGCCTTTCTTTGTATCTCCTACTCCTCATATAGTGCTTAGCACATCATAAAAGATCAATAGACGTTTGGTGAATTGCACTTCTGAATGGTCTAGGTCAGGGGTGGGCCTGTGGCCTCGAGGCCATGGCCCTCTAGGTCCTCAAGTGTGGCCCTCTGACTGAACCTAAGCCCAAAAGGGGATTTGTTCTGTGATGTTTGGCTTCAGTCAAAGGGCCACACTTGAGGACCTGGAGGGCCACATGTGGCCTTGAAGCTGCAGGTTCCCTACCCCTGATCTAGATTGCTTCAGAGATAGCTTCTGACACTCATATTCTGTGTGATTCTTTGATTAGGTCTGTGCCAGGTCCTTGTAGGGCCTGTGAGAGTTTTGAGAACTTCCTTTCTTCTCACATCGCCTTCACGCCAAAGTTACCTTTAGGGTCATCCTGAAGGGGAACTTTAATGGAGTCCACAGTAATCAATGAATAGTGTTGGAAAGAAGGTTCAGTTCCCCTTCCTCTTCATATTGATCTCTTTTCCTCTCTCTTCACCCTGACATACTAACATGCTACCCATTATATTCGAAAGCTCTCTTTTTTTTTTAATAAATGAAGAAACTGAGGCTCAGAGAGGTTGCTTTACATAGGCAAACAATTACAGGTCAAGGATTCAAAAATCATGTATTACAATTGCAGATTCAGTGCTTTTTTCATTACATAGTGATCTATAAAAGGCATTTCTGAGCAGTAGAAATTAAAATGGGGAAAATGCATAAAAGCCATGGATGTTAACAATAAAAAGAACACGGCAGTCCTTCGGTGTCCATGAATAATTCAACAGGTCCTGCTTCAGTTAGCCCCTCATGGGCTTTTTGAGGCTTTCTTGGTTTAGCTAGTAAATAACATATATGTAGAATTCAAATATACTCATGGTCCTGTACATTCCCAAGGCCCTAATTAACCCCAGAGGTTTTTAGCAATGCTGACTTCAATATGTAGTGGATTAGCCAGGATGGATAAAGGGAAGATGCAAAAGGTGAATAAAAGATGACCTTATCATAGATTCTCAATCAAGCAGTCATTATGAAGAATTTACTCAGCACCTGCTGCATCAACTACGATGCTCCAGCTTGTGTAGGGGCAAATGCATTGCATCTGGAAGTGGAAAGTCTTTGTTTAAATCAGCTCTGCTTCATACTATCTAAGGGACCTTGGTGAAGTCATTTAACCTTCTGTGTCCTCATTTCTTCATTCCTAAAAACCAAACAAATAAACAAACAAACAAACAAAAACCAAGAGAGCTGGATTAGGGGATTCCTAAATTCCTTCCTAACTCAAAAGATTGTGATCCTCTGGAAAGCCCAACCTCCTCCCAAATGACAACATAATTAAGGTCATTTCTCTCTCTGCTATGAGTTGGTGGAAGCCCTGAGAATAGTCAGGAAGCATAGTGGATTTGGGAATTGAAGGGGGTTGTAGAGAGATGAAGAGAGGAAACAGAAGAGGAAGGAAGAGGAGGACAGGGACAGAAAGGTTCAGAGGAAGAGAAATGCAGAGAGAGAGAGACACACACACACACACACACACACACACACAAAAGAAGAAAGAGAAAAGGAGAGAGACAAAGCCAGACACACACACACACACACACACACACACACACACACACACACACACACAAACTCAAGCTGTCATTCTTCCTCACCCTGGGACTTGCCTGCTAGATGCTCATATTGCTGGCATAGCAATTCTGGAAGAAGCCTTGTCCTCTGGAGATCCGATTACACCATGATGGCACTGACTGTCTGAGCAAAGTCAGTTCAGGCGTCCTCAGAGGTCAAACTTTGGCTTTCTAGACATACTTGTCTGAAAATGAGTGAGCTGGCTACGGCAACATCCAGATGCTTACCTAGACAAACAGCAGCTTTGGTTATCTGACCTGTGGCCACACTGACCACTTTTGACTCGCTGTTTAGGGGAAGGTTCACAGGAATAGAAAAGCTGAGCCGCCTTGCATGTCATCCAAAGTGTGTATGTGTGTATATGCTTGTATACACATACATGCAATGAATACATACATATCATACATACTATATATACTATATGAATGCATATAATTATATGTGATATATAAACTATATATACAAAACATAAATATGGTATAGATGTATATCTACATATAAAACACACACACACATATATATACAACACAAAAATATATATAGATAGATATGTGTCTATATCTACATATACCTATGGATATTAATGTATCTATGTGAGTATGTGTGTGTTTGTATCTATGTATGTAAGTTTTCTTTGACAAGATCCCAAGCAGGTCTGCTTTTAATTCCAAAAGCTAAGTGGATAGTAAAGAAGATCCAACCTGTCTATGTTTGATTCATTCTCATCACTAGTCAAATACATATTTTGAATATTTATTTCATGTTGAGAAAAAAATTTCTCAGATGAGCTTTTTCATTCTAATGGGATTTTTTAAATTGAAGGGGGTGGGGAGGAAGGCTCTGTCCTTGGTCCTAGTCTCTTCTGTCTGTATGTGCTTTCTCTTGATGAGCTCATCTGCTCCCACAGATTCAACAATCACCTTTTTGCTCTGTATGACTGCCTGAGATTTTGTATCAGTCTCATCCAGCATGGCACAGTGAATGCTTTATGACTCCCAAATCTCCATTTCTCACCCCAGCCTCTCCTCAGAACTCCAGTCACCCAAATCGAACTGCCTGCCAGATATGTTCCTTCAGCATTTCAGAGACAAAATGTTCCGTACTGGAATGGTTGTCACCTTTCCCTGCCCTGTAACCTACCCCTGTTCCCAGCATCCCTATTTCTATTGACTGTGTCACTATCATCCCAGTCCCCTCAGTTACCTTTGACCTTTCCTTCTTCCTTACCCTCACTGAATTTCTAATCAGTCGCCAAATCCTCTTACTTTTACCCTTGCAGTAACTCTCACCCTCCTCACTTTCTTTTCACTCACACAGCCACTATCCCAATTCAGGCCCTTGTGATGCCTTCCTAAGGGGTTTCCCTGCTTCCGGTATTCTCTCCTCTCTCTAATCCATCCATCACAGAGTTACCAAATTAATCTTCCAAGCGCATAGCTCTGACCATGTCACTAATACCCCAGCCTAAGCCTTGTCCGGATTTTTATTTCTTCTAGAATAAAAGGTTAACTCCTTAACCTGACATTTAAAGTCCTCCATAACTTTGCCTCAACTATTTTCCAACCACACTTCACATTATTCCCCCTTCAAACACTTTGCATTCCAGTCAACTAGACTGCTTACTATTCCTGTATACCAATCTGGGGTCTGTGAGCCTCTAGAATTAATAATAGTTTATATTTACATACTCTGTTTTAAGGCTCGCAAAGCTTTTTACATGCATTAACTTATTTAGTTCCCACAACAAGCCTGTAAGGAACTAGAGGTATAATTATTTCCACCTTATAAATGAGGAAATAAACTCAGAGAAGTTACCAGCTTGCCCAGGGTCACACAGCTAACAAGTGTCAGAGACAGAATTTGAACCCAGATCTTCCTGAGTCCAGGTCCTATTATCTTTGCCAGCACTGTGTCAGAGTCAACAAGTATTTACCAAACCTGTATTAGGGAGACAGTAATATGGCTATATAAGTATCAGAGGCAGGATTTAAACCTTGATCTCTCGATTCCAAGTGAAGTCTTCCTCTCATTGTGCCAAATTGCCTCATTCTCATAGGCTTTCCCCTATGTTTGGAATGATCTCCCTCCTCATCACCAATTGGCACAATTCATTCTTCCTTCAAGGCCCAACTCAGATACCACCTCTTCCATCAAGTCTTCCTTCAAGCATTCTGCTGAAAATGGGCTCTTCCTCCTATGACTCAGAACATTTTGTCTCAGTCTCTCCTTTGTCTTCACCATATTCTGCCTGCTATCAGATAGGTCATGCACTTTGTATTTAGGATACCTAAATGGGTTCAAATCTGGCTTGGACACTTACTACCTACATAGGACTTATTGGACTATAAGGAAGTCACTTAATCTCTCACAACCTCAATTTCTTCTACTGTAAAAAAGGGAAAAATTATACTTGTATTACCAACTTCATAGAGATGTTGTTAGAAGAACAGTTTGCAAACCGTAAAGCTCTATTTAAATATTATTATTTGTGTTTTGTAATATCTCCATAGAAAATTGTAAGCTCCCCGAGAGCAGGGACAAAGTAACTTTTCCTCTTTGTACCATCCAGTCATTTTATAGAAGAAGAAACTGAGGCCCAGACAGCAGTGGCTTTAGTGTCATCCTCACAGAAAAGCATCAGTGAAGCTGTCCAAAAGCAGGATGGACTACTTCATGAGACAGTGAGTCCCCCCTTACAGGGTCATCAAGTGGAGGATGAATGAATACTTTTGGGAGTTGTTGTGGAGGGGATTCCTGCCGAGGTATATGTTCAACTACGTGACCTACAAGGTTCCTTCCAGCTCTGAGATTCTATGATTCCATAATTCTGTGAAAGAGCCCCAGCTCTTGCCACCCTAAAAATAAAAAAAAAAATTAAAAATCGTAAAAAATATACAAATAGTCCAACTTGATTGAGTCATGAAGCCAAAAGACTTAAGTTTGAGTAGCATCTCCAACAATGACCAGTTATGACCTTAGGTTAATGAGCTTTTCAAGTCTCAGTTGCCTCCTCTGGAAAAGAGGAAAGCTTGTGAAGGACTGTGAGGGGAAAACCCCCACCTTTTTCTGATTATTTTCTCTTCATTGAATTCTCATGATACTACACTCTCTAGATTCTCTCCAAATTATCATCATCCATATACCACTTCCTGTGTATGAGCCTGTCGCAAGCTTTGTCCAGGATCCTCTTCTCTCTCAACATCCATGTTCTTTCTCTTTCTGTCTCTCTCTCTGTCTCTGTCTCTCTTTTCTAGGCAGTTGTAATCTAAATCTACATACCCAGCCCTCATCTTTCTCCTTAGTATCAGTTCCTCTCCTACCATTTGATGCTGGACAGCTCCACTTGAATGTCCATAGGCACTTCAAAGTGAACAAGTGCAGAACAGAACTCATCATCTTCTCCACAGGCCACCTCCAAACCTTCCCTGCTTCTACCTCTTTGTGACTGCTCTCTTATTGTCTAGAACATTGCCAGCCTTCCAGTTACCTAATTTCACAATTTTAGGAGTCATCTCCCTTACCTGACATAACCAATGAGTTGCCAAGTCTTTTCAATTCTACTTCTACAGCATCACCTATCTGTTACCTTCTCTGCTCATAGAGCATAAAATACTATACTAGCATCTTAATTGCTTTCCTTCCTTACAGTCTCTGCCTTCTCCAATCCACCACCATCTAGCTGCCAGATTTATATTTCTAAAGCACACATCTGATCATGTCACTTTCCTTGCTCAAGAATCCTCTGTGGCTCCTTACTGTCTCTAAGATAAAATAGAAATTTCTCTGGTATTTGAAACCTTTCACAATCAGGCTCCAACCTATCTTTCCAGATTGATTTCACATTATTCCACTTAATCCATTCTATATTTTAACTAAATTGTCCTACTTGCTGTTTACTGATCAATGAATTAATAAATAAACATTTGTTAAGCACTTTCTATGTGTTAGGCACTGTGCTAAGTGTCAGGGATACAAAAAGAGGCAAAAGAAAGACCCTTCCCTCTAAGAGCTTAAAACATAATGGTGGAGACAACATGCAAGCCAATATATTAAAAACAAGTTATATATAGGATAAATAGAAAACAATTAACAGAGAAAGAACACCAGAGCTAAGAGGGCTTGGGAAAGGCTTCCTGCAGAAGATAGGATTTTAGTTGAGAATTAAAGGAAACCAGGGCAGTCAGCAGGCAAAGCAGAGGAGAGAAAGAATTCTAGGCATGGGGGACAGCCAGAGAATAAACTTGGTGCGGAGAGATAGAATGTTTTGTTAGTGGAACAGCAAGGAGGCCAGTGTCACTAGATCAAAGAGTATGTATTGGGGAATAAGGTGTAATAAGAATGGAAAGGTATCTGGGGGCTAGAGAATTTTGTATTTGACCCTGGAGACAATAGGGAACCACCGGAGTTCATTGAGTAGAGAGGTGACATGATAGGAACTGCACTTTAGGAAAATCACTTTAGGGGCTGAATGGAGGATGGATTGGAGTAAGGAGAAGCTTGAGGCAGGCAGACTCATCAGTAGACTATTACAATAGTCTAGGCATGAGGTGATAAGGGCATGCACAAGAGTGGTGGTAGTATCAGAGGAGAGTAGGGGGACTAATTCAAGAGATGTTACAACGGTGAAATCAACAGATTGGATTGGGTGGATGGGGGATGAAAAATAGTGAGGAGTTGAGGATGACTCCTAGGTTGTGAGCCTGAGAGACTAGGAGGATGACATTGCCCTCTACAGTAATAGGGAACATCGGAGTGGGAGAGGGCTTAGAAGGAAAGATAATGAGTTCCATTTTGGACATACTGAGTTTAAGATGTCTACTGGACATCCAGTTTGAGATTTCTGAAAGGCAGTCAGAGATGTGAGATTAGATGTTAGCAGAAATGTTAGGGCAGGAAAGGTAGATTTGAGAATCATCAGCATAGAAATGGTAATTAAATCCATAAGAGTGGCTAGTGTAAGGGAGAGAACTGAGAGTCAACTAAGAGAGAATTGATGGGTCAAGGGTTGGAAATTCAGTGGAGATAAACAGTAGGGTTTTGTAAGGGAATGCAAAGAGAGGTAAAAAGCCAATAGATTAAGGTTAGACAAGGGTATTTCAGAATTCTTGAACATAGAAGTGGCACATTTGTGGGTGATGGCATGATCAAGGGTATGACCATCTTTGTGAGTAGCTGAAGTGGGGTGAAGGAATAGTTCACTATAAGTAAGTTAAGGAACTGAGTGATTATGATATTTGATGGAGAATCACGTTGTATGTTGAAATCCCCTAGTATGAAGGCAGGAGTGGGGAGGAGGAAAAAGTGTGATGCAGATGCCAAATGCATTGAGGAAGGAAGAGGAGAGATCTGGGGGTCTGTAGGAAATAACTAGCAGTATTTTTATTGGGTGGTAGATATGAATAGCAGGAACCTCAAAGGAAAAGAGGTCACTGAGTGTTTGAGGCAGGGGGCGAACCTGAAAGTGGCAATAGGGACCAAGAAGTATTTTAACTCCCTCACCTTGAACAATGAGCCAAGAAAAATGAGTGAAGGTACAGCCAGTACTAGATAGGGTGGTCAGAGAGGCTGTGTCATCAGGAGAGAGCCAGGTTTCAGTAATAGTAGATGAAAGGCGTGGGAGAAGAAAAGATTTAAGATGAAGGGAAGTTGTCTATGGTACAGGAATTCGAGAGGGCAAAGAGGAAAGACTTAGTGGCATTTGATTGAAACTTTGAGGTGGGAGGGTTGGGGGGGTGGTAATAAAGAAATAAGGTGGTAGGGACTATGAAATGGGGTTCGGATGATGATCTAGAGGAGTTCAAAGCCACTTGGCTATGAAGGTTATGACCAGGTATGAGAATATTCATCATTGAGTGGAGGGTACCACTCCTCTTCCCAATGGAGGTTAGAGATTGGGTTGGAGGCAAGGGTAATATGAGATGCTAGGCACATGGTCAGATGGAAGGCCTCACTTCATTCACAACTCCTCTTCCCTAAAAAGGCTGAAGATTACGCGGGAAAAGGATATAGTTAGAGATGGAAGTTAAATCTGCACAGGAAGAGAAGGAAGTCTACTCCCCACCAATTTTTCTCTTCCTCTTCCTTCAAAAGACTGCTGCAGCAGGAGGCAGAAGGCATGAAGTCAGAAGGAAAGTTCCTCTTCTTTGCACTAGAGGGTCTCCACATCCAGGTAGGGAGTTCAGGCTAACAGCAAATTGTGGAAGTTGCCTCGCGCTGGTACAGATGGAAATCATTGCTTTAGGGCAGGAGAAAGACACATGGTGGGGCACCTTCCCTTAGGGGATACACTAAGCCCAGCAGGAGATGAAAGGCACGAGGCACGCACAGGGTCTGAGAAGCTATGTGGCCCCTCCTTTCACCAGAGGAGGCTGGCTATGAAGGGACAGTAGAAAGTGGTCGGGTTTATCTATACCTTTGAACGAGCTGTCTCATGCCTAGAATGTTCTCATTTCTGCCTCTGAGAGTCCTTTTATATGAAGCCTCCCCAGCCCTACCCTCAAGAAATTTACCTTGTATTTGTAATATAGTGGAGGTTTTACAAAAAGGGATATTTGCTTCTAAAGATAATTACAAATATACAAACACAATCCTCCCAATACATGAAAGGCATAATCCCCTTACCCCCTTGTACCACCTCTGTCTCTGGGGAGGGGAAGCAGATTAGGTTCATAATTTAGCTTGGTTTTCTTAGTTTAGAGCATAGTCTCAGTTTCAAATCCAAAAAGTCCCCTGGGGCTTAAGTCTCAGGATTCCTGGATTTTCAGGGCTTCCATGCTAAGAGAGCTGACTGGTCCTCCACCTCACTTGCAATCCTGGCTCCAAGGTCACCATGGCTCAAACTCCTGGTCCTGTCAGGTTCACTTGAGGCATCTGAAACTGAGGACAAGTAACAAAAAGTTGAAACAAACACCCTCAGGCCCATTTCTCAAAGCTTGGGTAAAAGAAAGAGAGCAGGAGAAGGGAATCCTTCTCCATTCACTATAATTCATGTCCACAGACTACAACAGCTAGGAGCACAGCTGAAATAATGGCCCAAAGAAAGAGACCAGTTCAACCTCACCAGTTTTAAAGATGCAGGCAGCCACTCAAAGGAGGCCACTCTATCTATGTGGTTGGAATACAGTGGGCTCCATGTTGGGCAAACTAGGTATGCTCAAAAGCATGTCACACATGTATTGTGTACATATTGCCTCACCCATTAGAATTTAACTTCCATTCACTCTTGAGGGATTATTTCCTTCATTGTATGTGTATACCAAGTTCCAAGCACGGGGCCTAGCACATACTTGGTGCATAATAAATACTTATTCATTGATTGATTTCTCCTCCGAAAATGGAGACATTAATGTTTGTACTTTCTACTTCATGGTCTGCTATGCAGGGAGGCCTTTCTGAATTCTAAAGCCTTAAAAAAAAAGTGGAAGGATTATTCAAGCGCATTTTCCTTTGGGTAGAACTTCAGCTGTGCCTTCCTTTTTCTCTCTTTGATTTTCAAAATATCCATGGATAATTTTGTTGCATATGGTACTTCCTGTTCCTACTTTATTACTGCTCCTCTCTTGCTTGACTCTGATTGGAAATATTTTCAAAAAGAAGAAAATGTTGGGAATCACTCCTGAGAGCCTGTCTAGGGGGGAGGCAGTTGTTAGGCTATGTTTTACTGTCTCAAGGGGTCAGAGCAAGGCAGATGAAGCACTCAGGCTTTGAGAATCTATCTATGTGGATGGAGTCTCTCAACATTGCCCTCCATGACTCCACTTCCATCAGAAATAGCATCAGCTGTTCTTCTTAAGTGTTTTTCAGACAGAATATTACAGGTCCATCTCCTAAATGCGAAAACTATTAGGGCATGAAGGGACATCGGAGACAATCTAGTCTATCAGTCCCCTCATTTTACAGAAGAGGAAACCGAGGCTTCAAGGAAACTGGGTAATGAAATATGAATTTCATATGAATAGAGAGACTGAGGCAAGCTATTCCCCATCAATAGGAATAGATGAGAACAGAGGACAATGTAGATTCAATCATTCCTCATGGTCATAATAATCACTATTATGGCTGAGATTTATGTAGCATTTTATGGTTTTACGAATCAGCCAATCTAACAACAAGCATTGATTATGAACTCAATATGTAGGCACTCTACTAAGTGTTGGGGATACATAGACAAAAATGAGATAGTCTCTGACCTTGAAAAGCTTGCATTCCAAAGTACTTTACCATTGTTGTCCCATTTTATCTTCCTAATAACTCGTGATAGAGAGGTGTTATTACTCCACAGAGAGGTTTTTCAGAATTACTATCAATTCATTTTTATATAACACATCAATGTTATAATGTGCTTTTTCTTGCAACAATCTTACGAGGTTGATATGCAAGTGTTATTGTTCCTACTTTGTAGATGAGGAAAACTGAGGTTCAGTGGGCTAAACGATATGATTAGGATTCTGCCATTGGGACCCAGAGTTGGAAGGAAACTTAGAGGTCATCTAGTCATAGAACCATAGGATAATAGATTTGGAATCAGAAGAGACCTTAGAGGTCATGATGTCCAAACACCTCATTTTCCAGATGAGGAAACCAAAGTTCAGAAAAGTTTAAATAATTTATTCAAAGTCACCTGGCTGGTGAGCATCTAAGCAAGATCTGAGTCCAAGTCTTTGTGACTCCAAATCCATTGCCCTCTCCACAACATCACGTTGCCTCTAACAACCTTTAATTCAAAAAGATGAGGACACTGATTTTCAAAGAAAGAGAGTGACTTGTCTAATGTGATACAATAGTGTGAGGCAGAGCTGCAATTAGAACCCACATCCTCTGTCTCCAAAGCCAATGTCATTTCCTCTGCATCTCACTGCCTACCCTAAGAGCAACCTGATGTTGAGATGAGATGTCTGCTCATGTTTGCCGTTCTTTCTGGCTGTTACTCCAGTAACTATTGTTTCTGAAATTGTTTTCCCTGATTAAATTACTGAGGTTTGAAGACAGAAGGTACCTCCTTCCCCTCCTATTGCTGTTTCTGATTGGTTAGCCCCAGGAGACTGAAGAGAGGGCAGAGGAAAGGAAGCAGAGGGCAGTGACAAGGTTTCAGGTTCCTGTAAACAGCTAAACAATGTCCTACTCAATAGCATCTGACTCTTATGGAAATATTAGCCTTTCTTTTTGCCTTTCAAAGCAAAGGGCTGTCATTCATTCCTGTCTCTGGCCACTGGGACCTGTGATTTATTTGTTGACTGTGGTTTTTACAAGACATCTCCTTTGATCTTCCAGGTGGCTAAGATTGTAACACTCAACAGAATAGTGTAGTAAAAAGTACACTGGATCTGGGGTTAAAAGATCTGGATACAAGTCCTGACTCTGCTCCTTTCCTGTGAATTTTGGATACCTGTGTATCTCTGGGCAACATACTCCTACCCTACCTGTAAAATGAAGAGGTTGGACTGAACAGGGTCTAAGCTCCCAATGAAGGCTGAATCCTAACAGCAAGGGATGCCGTATTGTTTTAGGAGCACAGGTCAAAAGCCAGAAGGGACCTTCACAGGCCATCTAGTCTAACTCCCTCCCCCATTTTACAGATTCCAAACTTGGAGGTACATTGAGGTTATTCAAGGGCACATAGTGAATGAACATCAAGGAGGGATTTGAACCTATGGTCTCTGACACAAGAAACAAAATTTCTGAGTTCTGAATTCTCTTCCTCCTTTTCTCCCCTGTCCCCTCATTGAGAAGGCAGGCAATTTGATAAAGGTTCTACATGTACAAAAATGCAAAACATTTCCACATTAGTCATATTGTGAAAGGAAATGCAGACCAAAAAAAACCCTACACAAAAAATAAAAGAAAGTAAAAATTAGTATGCTACATTCAGACTCCATCAGTTCTTTCTCTGGAGGTGGATAGCTTTTTTATCATAAGTCCTTTAGAATTGTGTTGGACCATTGCATTGCTGAGAATAGTTAAGTCATTCACAGTTGATCATCATAGAATATTGCTGTTACTGTGTACAATGTTCTCTTGGTTCTGCTTGCTTTACTTTGTATCAGCTTATGTAGGTATCTTCAGGTTTTTCTGAAATCTACCTGCTCCTCATTTCTTATAGTGTAATAGTATTCCATTACAATCATATACCACAACTTGTTCAGCCACTCCCCAATTGATGGGCATCCTTTCAATTTCCAATTCCTTGACACCACAAATGGCTACTATAAATATTTTTATGCATATAGGTCTTTTTGCTTCTTTTTTAAAATCTCTTTGGTATACTGACCTAGTAGTAGTATTGCTGGGCTAAAGGTTATGTATACTTTTATATCCCTTTGGGTATAGTTTCAAATTGCTCTCCAGAACGGTTGGATCAGTTCAATCCCACCAATAGTACATTAGTGGCTCAGTTTTCCCCTATCTTCTCCAATTTGTCATTTTCCTTTTCTGCTGTATTAGTAGATCTATAGGTATGAGGTAGTACCTCAGAGTTGTTTTGATTTGTATTTCTCTAATCAATAGTGAATTAGATCATTTTTATATGGCTATAAATAGCTTTGATTTCTTCACCTGAAAATGCCTGTTCATATCCTTTGACCATTTATCAACTGGGGAATGACTCATATTTTTATAAATTTTACTCAATTCTCTATATATTTGATAAATGAGGGTTATATCAAAGAAACTTGCTGTAATTTTTTCCCCCATTTTCATTCTAATTTTGACTGCATCGGTTCTATTTGTGCAAAACCTTTTAATTTAATGTAATTAAAATTATCCATTTTACATCCTGTAATGTTTTGTATTTTTTGTTTGGACATAAATTCTTCCCTTATCCATAGATCTGACAGGTAAACTATTCCATGGTCCCCTAATTTGCTTATTATTGCTAATTGCTAATCATCCTTTATGTCTAAATCATGCATCCATTTTGACCTTATCTTGGTAATTGGTGTGAGATGTTCATCTGTTCTTAGTCTCTGCCAACTTGTTTTCCAGTTTTCCCAGAAGCTTTTGTCAAATAGGGAATTTTTGCCCCCAAAAGCTTAGATCATTGAGTTTATCAGACACTAGATTACTATGATCATTGACTACTGTGTATTCTGTACTTAATCTATTCCACTGATCCAGCACTCTTTCTTAGCCAGTCCAGATTGTTTTGATGATTATTGCTTTGTAATGCAGTGAGATCTGGTACAACCATGTCACCTTCTTTCACATTTTTTTTCTTATTTACTGATCCATATGAATTTTAAAATTATTTTTTCTAGCTCTATAAAATACTTTCTAGTAGTTTGACTGGTATGGCACGGAATAAGTAAACTTATTTGTGCAGAATTGTCATTTTTTATTATATTGGCTTGGTGTATGCATAAGCGATTGATATTTTTCCAATTGTTTAGACCTGACTTCATTTGTGCGAAAGGTGTTTTGTAATTCTGTTGATCTAGTTCCTGGAATTCTCTTGGCAATAGTATGCAATACTCTCAGATATTTTATATTGTCTGCTGTAATTATAAATGGAATTTCTCTATTTTTTGCTGCTGGACTTTTTTTGGGTATTATATAGAAATGCTGGTAAATTATGTGCATTTATTTTATATCCTACAACTTTGCTAAAATTGTTAACTATTCCAACTAATTTTTTAGTTGATTCTCTAGGATTCTCTAGGTATGCCATCATATCATCCAGTGATAGTCTTGTTTCCTGTTGCCTATTCTAATTCCTTTGATTTTTCTTTTTTCTCATATTGCTATAGCTAGCATTTCTAGTACAACATTAAATAATAGTGGTGATAGTGGCCATCCTTACTTCACCCTTGATCTTATTGGAGAGGATCCTAGTTTATCCCCATTACAGATAATGTTTCTGATGGTTTTAGATAGATACTACTTATCATTTTAAGGAAAGTTCCATTTATTACTATGCTTCCTAGTGTTTTTAACAGGAATAAGTGCATTTTGTCAAAAGCTTTTTCTGCATTATTGAGATAATGATATGATTTTTGTTTTGGTTTGTTGTTGATATGGGTTATGCAGACAGTTTTCCTAATATTGAATCAGCCCTGCATTCCTGACATAAATCCCACCTGGTCATAGCATATGATCTTTATGACATATTGCTGTAATCTCATTGCTAGTATTTTATTAAAAATTTTTGCATCAATATTTATTAGGGAAATTGTCCTACAGTTTTCTTTCTCTGTTTTCATTCTCCCTAGCTTAGGTATCAGAAATATATTTTTATCATAAAAGAAACTTGGTAGGACTCCTTCTTTGCCTGTTTCTCCAAATAGTTCGTATAGTATTAAAATTAATTATTCTTTGAATGTTTGGTAGAATTCACTTGTGAATCTATCTGGTCCTGGGGAATTTTTTCTTAAGGAGCTCATTGATAGCTTGGTCAATTTCTTTTTCTAAGACAGGGTTATTTAAGCATTCTATTTTCACTTCTGTTAATCAGGGCAATTTATATTTTTGTAAATATTCATCCATTTCACTTAGTCAGATTTATTGGCATATAATTGGGCAAAATAGTTCTTAATAATTGCTTTAATTTCTTTTTCATTGGTGGTGAATTCACCCTTTCAATTTTTGATACTGGTAATTTCATTTTCTTCTTTTTTAATCAAATTAACCAATGGTTTATCTATTTTGTTGTGTTTTTTTTTAATGTATAAAGCCAGCTCCTACTTTTATTTATTAGCTCATTGATTTTCTTATTTTCATTTTATTCATCTCTCTTTTGATTATCAGGATATCCAATTTGGTGTTTAATTGGAGATATTTAATTTGTTCTTTTTCTAGTTTTTTCTTTTTAGCTACATGCCCAATTTATTGATCTGCTCTTTCTCTGTTTTATTGATGTAAGCATATAGAGATATAAATTTTCCCCTAGGTACTGCTTTGGCTGCATCCCCTAAATTTTGGTATATTGTCTCATTCTCTTTATTATTGATTATGTTTATGATTTGTCCTTTGACTCACATATTTTTAGGATTAGATCATTTAGTTCCAATTAATTTTTAATCTGTCTTGCCATGGCCCTTTATTGAACGTAATTTTCATTGCATAATGATCTAAAAAAGATGCATTTGATATTTCTGCCTTTCTACATTTGGTTGTAAAGTTTTTATGACCTAATACATGGTCAATTTTTGTGTAGGGGTCATGGACCACTGAGAAAAAGGTATATTTTTTCCTATTCCTATTCAATTTTCTCCAGAGGTCTACTATATCTAAATTTCTGAAATTTTACTCATCTCCTTAATTTCTTTCTTGTTTGTTTTGTGATCAGATTTATGTAGTTCTGAGAGGAGAAAGTTAAGGTCCCCCCCGTCTATTTCCTACTGTAACTCATTTAACTTCTCTTTCCCATTTACCTTTTTATGGTTCTCTTGAGTCTTGTATTTGAAAAACAAATTTTCTGTTCAGCCCCGGTATTTTCATCAGGAATGGTTGAAAATTCTGTATTTCATTAAATGTTTATTTTTCCCCAGGAATATTACACTCAATTGCGCTGGTAAGTGGTCCTGGGTTATAATCCTAGCTCCTTTGCTCTTCATATATATTATATTCCAAGCCCTCTGATCCTTTAAGGCAGACACTGCTAAATCCTGTACTATCCTGACTGTGTTTCCACAATATTTGAGCTGTTGTTGTTGTTTCTGGCTTCTTGTGGCATTTTCTCCTTGGCCTGAAAGCTCTCGAATTTGACCATAAAATTCCTGGGAGTTTTCATTTTGGGGTATCTTTCAGGAGGAGATTGATTGATTATTTCAATTTCTATTTTACCCTCTGATTTTGAGATATCAGGGCAGTTTTCCTTAATAATTTCTTGAAATATAATGTGTAGGCTCTTTTTTGATTATGGCTTTCAGGTAATCTGATCATTGTTAAATTATCTCCCCTTGATCTATTTTCCAGGTGAGTTGTTTTTCCAATGACGTATTTCACACTGTCTTCTATTTTTTCATTCTTTTGGTTTTATTTTATTGCTTCTTGATGTCTTACAGAATCATTAGCTTCCACTTGCCCAATTCTAATTGTTCAAGAATTATTAACTTCAGTTAGCTTTTGTGCCTCTTTTTTCCACCTGGCCAATTCTGCTTTGTAAGGAGCTTTCCTACAGTGGATTTTGGTGCCTTTTACCCTTGGGCCACCATCTCGGCTCTGCCTCCCACATAGACTCTTACTAAATGTTTATCAATTGATTCCTCTCTGCCTCTTCAAACAGACAACCTCCTTATGCTTCCAGAGGCAGTCGGTGGCATGGTGGATAGAATGATGGGTCTAGAGTCAAGTAGACGAATTGTATGACCCTGGGCACTTAAGCTCTATTTGCCTCAGTTTCCTCAATTGTAAAATGGGGATAATAATAGCACTTACCTCACAGGGTATGTGAGGATCAAGTGAGATAATATTTTAAAAAAAGAAAAGAAAACCTTTAACACAGTGTGTGCCACATAGTGGGTGATATATACATGCATATATATATATATATATATATATATAATATATATATATGAAATATATATATATATGTATATATGTATATATATGCTTATTCCCTATGCCTTACCTCCTTCACATGTCTCTATAAAAGGAGTAGGGAAACAGGGTGTAGTGTAAAGATTGTAGTACCCGACTCAAACTTATTTGAGGAAAATGCTGTGTCATCATAAACAGACTTCAGAAATGTGAATCATTATTATCATCATGTAAATATCTATAAGAAGTTATAAGGAGGCAAGTTTTTACTTAACATAAAGAAAAATTTCCTAACACAAGCTCAAAGTAGAATCAGTTCTCTGGAAGAAGGAAGCTCAGTGGAAGTCCACATGCAGAGTCTAAAAAAACATTGATTAGGAATGCTTTAGAAAGCATTCTTACATTAGGTAGGAGGCTGGATTAGATGTCCTCTGAGGTCCTTTCTACCTCTGAAATTCCATGAGAATAAACATTTACTTGTGTGTTCCAAAACACAGCTTGGCAAGCTGCCCATCTGGAGATAGCCAAAGAGTACAGTGCAGAGTGCTGCACTCAGAATCAGGAAGACCCAAGTTCAAATCCTGTATCAGCAGATACTAATTGAAGGATCCTAGGCAATTCCCTCAGCTTCTGCCAGCTTCACTTTCCTTATCTGTAAAATAGAAATAATAGCACCTACCTAAACAGGATCAAATGATATAATGAATATAAAGCAACTTTGCAAACCTTTAAGCTCCATATAAATGCTAGTTATTATCTAAATTTCTCTATCTGTGCAAGACTCAATGCCCCTTTTCATAGCTATTTAAAAATAGGCTGTCCAGGAAGTTATTGAATTTCTCTCCCTTTCTCCCTCTGTTCTTTCTTTCTTTCTCTTTCTTTCTTTCTTTCTTTCTTTCTTTCTTTCTTTCTTTCTTTCTTTCTTTCTTCTTACTTCTTCCTTCCTTTTTCTTTTTTCTTTCTTTCTTCCCTTTTTTTCTTCCTTTGTTTCTCTGTGTGTGTGTGTGTCTCTCTCTCTGTTTCAGTTTCTAACATCAGCTGACCCATGATAACCAAACAACAGGAAAGACCTTTCCCTTACTGACTGACTTCAAATATAGTAACGCCCTTGAGATCTGCCGAGTAAATCAGCTGATACTATCTCGGTTCCTCAGATCATATGATCATAAGATTTAGAAGTTAAATGGATCTTGGTAATATCCAACCCCCTCATTTTACAAATGAGGAAACTGAAGCCCAGTCAGAGGAAGCAACTTGGCCAAAGCAGCACATCTACCACGTGAGTAGCAGAGCTAGGATTTGAACCCAGGTTCTCTCACCCTAGACCCACTGCTCATTGTTGTAGTCCTTGCAGAGGTGAATAGGCATCAAGTACATATGCCTCAGAAACCCTTTTTTCCCCACTTAATAGTATTTTATTTTTTTCTAATTACATGCAAAGATAGTTTTCAACATTTGCTTTTTACAAGATTTTGAGTTCTAAATTTTTCCTCCCCCCTCCCCAAGACAGCATGCAATCTAATATAAGGCTATACTTGTACAATTATATTAAACATATTTCCACATTAGTCATGTTGTGAAAGAAGAATCAGAACAAAAGAGAAAACCCACAAGAAAGAAAAAAAAAAAGAAAAGAGTATGCTTCGATCTGCATTCAGACTCCACAGTTCTTTTTCTGGATGTGGACAGTATTTTCCATCATAAGTCCCTTGGAATTAGTTGTCTTAGATCATTGCATTGCTAAGAAGAGCTATGTCTGTCAAAGTTGGTCATCATACAATGTGGCTGTTACTGTGTACAATGTTCTCCTAGTTCTGCTCACTTCACTCAGCATCAGTGTCCAAGTTTTTCTGAAATCTGCCTGCTCATCATTTCTTATAGAACAATAGTATTCCATTACATTCATATACCACAACTCATTCACCCATTCTCCAGTTGATGGGCATCCCCTCAATTTCCAATTCTTTGCCACTACAAAAAGAGCTGCTATGGAGATTTTTGTGCATGTGGATCCTTTTCCCTTTTTTATGATCTCTTTGGGATAGAGACCTAGTAGGGGTATTGCTAGATCAACGGGTATGCACGGTTTTATAGTCCTTTGGGCATAGTTCCAAACTGCTCTCCAGAATGGCTGCATCAGTTCACAACTCCACTAACAATGCATCCAGTTTTCCCACACTTTTAACATTTTTCGTTTTCATTTTCTGTCATATAAGCCAATCTGATAGGTGTGAGGTGGTGCCTCAGTTATTTCAATTTGCATTTCTCTAATCAATAGTGACTTAGAGCATTTTTTCATGTGATTATACATAGTTTCAATTTCTTCATCTCAGAACCCCTTTGATAGATACATCAGGATTGGGAAAACTAGACACGTGGCACCCAGAAAGACCTGGGATTACACACCTATTCTACTATTATCTATGTAAGTGACCACAGGCAAATCACTTTCCTCTTTAGGGCCTCAGTTTTCTTCTGTGTCAAATGGAGTTAATAATACTTCCACTTTTTGCCTTACTGAATTGTCCTTTAAAAAAGCCCTATGGAATGCTTGTTCCTCTGATGATATTTCCAGCTTGTACAAGCTGATGAAAGATGCAGCTTTGGTTTCTAACAGCACCACTTTCATTCGGAAAGCCTAGGAATGGAAGGTCATGTTGCTTAAAGATGCCTTTATTGCGTATGGTAGCATGACTCCATTTGTTTATGCCCTGGCTGAACAGCAAGGAGATTGGCTGTTTTGCTCTGTCCCAAGGAGATGATCTCATCTGAGACAGATTTTGCTTTTGTTCCACTGAGAGAGACTCACTTCCAACTGGGAGCTTAAATACAGCACGGGAGGCAGATACACATAAGACAAAGCAGGCCCCTGACAGTGCAAATATAGCTGTGTCGATGAAGGGCTTGCAAAAGCAAGCTGGAGGGGGTTTGGCTGTGGGCCCTTTCCTAGAGTTGCCACGGAGGGAGAATGGGACTGAGAACCAAGCTGACAAAGCAAATTTAACACCAGGGGTAAGGGGAAGTCCAGCCAAGCCCTGGGAAGGCTTTACTGGAATGGCCCTATCTGAGGAGAGCAGTAAAGAGAAGGGACCCGCTACCAGGATTAACTCTTGAGAGGCAGTCTGGTGTAATGAAGAGCATGCTGGGCTTGACGTGAGGAGGCCTTGAAGAGATTTGAAGCAGCTCTAACAAACACTAAAAGTCTGTGTGATAATGGGCACGTCATATAACTTTGGAGTACCTCAGTTTCCTCACCTGTTAAATGGAGATAATCATACTTAGACTATAGATTTGATTCAACCATTGTGAGAACCTCATCCTTGTTAACCTCGGAATGCTATAGAAGTCTAGGTAATTATTGGCCTACAATCCAATCACAGAGAGAGAGAGAGAGAGAGAGAGAGAGAGAGAGAGAGAGAGAGAGAGAGAGAGAGAGAGAGAGAGCCTATCTTTTTTCCCGCAGTTAGTTTTCTCTGAATGATATAGAAGACTGGCCTAGAAAGCTTGATCAGTTACATTAAAAAATGCCAGGAGCAGAGTCCTACAATCTAGCCAATAGCTCACCAACATTCAGACTTCTTAAGAGTCTACCCAATATGACAGATGTTCTAATAAACCTTGTCTTTGGCTGAAAAAAATGCTAGGAAACCAGTTCCCAAACCTGGCAACTCAAGTCCCTGCTCACTCTCCCTTCCTGTTCTGCTGTGACTTCAAAGTCCCCAGAGTAAACCACGGATGTGGTCAGGCTCCAGAGAGCTTGGTGGGACATACTGACTTGGAGGAGGTCACATGACTCGCTCACCTTGCCTAGACCTTAGGGCCGCCTCCATTCGAACCCAGGACATCAGGCTGCCCCTGACTCTGACAGATCCCTTTCAGCCTCTTCATCTATAATCTCAGGGGATCCAGAGCAGACAAAAGGCAGGGATTAGTTGATTCCTATTTTACACACGAGACAACAGAGGCATGAGAAGTTGAGGTAGCCTGTCTAGGACCAGCTAGAAATGAGCCATGATGTCAGCTACAGAGCCCAGCCTCCCATGTTCTTAGCTGATGATTCTAGACCTCCCTTTTCTAATTCCTTTTGTACAAATTTTTATTGATAACAATAACAGCTCATATTCCTAGAGTACTTTTCACACAGTAACTCTATGAGATAGGGAGTATAAGTATTATCAACTAAATTCCACTTTCCTGCTGTGGGTTAGAGGCCTTGGGCTGAGAGAGGGAAGGCGACTTGAGGCTCAGGTCTCCCCTGGGACACACTGTTCAAAGAACATTGTGTTCAAAGCAGCCCTCTTCTCTAAGGGTCTGTGCTACGTAGTTCAAGGGCAGCTAGGCAGTGCCATAGTGCACAGAGCACCGGGCCTGGAGTCAAGAAGATGCATCTTTCTGAGTTCAAATGCGGCCTCAGACACTTAGCAGCTATGTGACCCTGGGCAAGTCCCTTAACCCTGTTGGCCTCAGTTTCCTGATCTCTAAAATGAGCTGGACAAGGAAATGGCAAACCTCTCCATTATCTTTGCCAAGAAAATTCCGAATGGGGTCACAAAGGTCAGACATGACTGAAATGATGAACAGCTGCATATACGGTTCTGTACTTTATTAAATGCTGCCTTGTTTACCGACTGAATCTAGACCGAATCTACAATCTAACGAAGTTGTAAATCCTTGAGGGCATGATAACAGTAATTGATATTTTCATACATGACTTCATTGGGTCCTCCCAAAAGGACTGTGACATCAAAGATGTCCAAATCTCATCCTATAGATGTGGAAACCAATGCTCAGGAAACTGAAGTGACTTGCCAAAGGTCAGACAACTGTAAGTGGCAGAATTGGGATTTGAACCCACTTCTCCTGGGACTGAGTTAAATATTTTCCCCCATTATACCTGAGAAGCCTCTTATTGGTAAGTAGAATGTATCTGAGCACATAGTAGGCACTCAGAAAGACTTGTTGCTTATTTTCTTTATGAGATATCTTTTGTCAGGGATTAATATACTGTCTCCTTCAGCCCACACGAGTACTCTAGATTGAACAAAACCAAACTCCAAAGAAGTAAACGGAAGTCCCCACCCATCATGCTTCCATGCACCCATCAGCAATCTGGTACGAAGGGGAAATCACTGGACCTGGAGCCAGAGGCCTCGGGTTCAAACCCTACATCTGATTCTTAGTACCTGTGTGATGTTCAGTGTGTCCTTTTATTTCCCTGGACTTCAGTTTTCTTCCCTGTGAAACAAGGGGCTCAGTCCATGCGGACTCTGACTTCCATTCCAGCTACATAGAGCAGCAAACTCACGCCCTCACACTTTCCCAGGATGCCATCACCAATTGTCAAAACAGAGGAGATGTGAAGTTCTGAACTATAGAGTAAGTCCAGACCTCCCTCAATTGAAATGTAATCAGAGGGGACAAAACAGACTTCTAGTGACACAGTGGAAACCGGGAAGAACATTTCTCAGGGCCTCCCATGAATTAGTTGCAAAGCCCTGCGTGTATCGGTGGGAGAGCTCGTCAGAAGTATCCAGGACAACACAGGACAGGATAAACTCACGGTTTATATTCGAGTTCCCTCTCCCTGCCTGATCTTTATTTTAAGATAGCATGAGGTAGACAGCAAGGTGGCACAGTGGATAGAGCACCAGGCCTGAAGTCAGGAAGACTCAAGTTCAAATCTAGCCTTCAATACTCACTAACTGTGTGACCCTGGGCAAGTCACATCACTCCTGTTTGCCTCAGTTTCCTCATTTTTAAAATCGGGATAACAATAGTATCTACCGTCCAGGGTTATTTCAAGTGAAATAATAATTGTAAGGCATTTAGCATAAGGCCTGGCACATAGGAAGCACTATATAAGGGTTAGCTATTATTGCTATTATTATTATTATTATTATTATTATTATTATTATTATTATTATTCACTTGTAAAATGGGGGTGATAATAACACCTATGCCACAGGGCTGTTGTAAAGATCAAATGAGATAATAATTGTACAGCATTTAGCACAGTGCCTGGCACGTGGCAGGTGCTACATAAATGTTAGCTACAATTATAGAGCTGGAAATGATGTTAGAGGCCATCTAGCATGACCTCCTCCAATTTACAGATGAGGAAACTGAGGCCTAAGAGGTTATGCCCTTCACAACACGACTAATGTGGAAATATGTTTAATATGATTGTACATGTATAACCTATATCAGATCGCTTGCCGTTTTGGGGAGGGGGGAAATTTAGAACTCAAAATCTTATAAAAGTGAATGCTGAAAACTAAAAATATATAAACAAAATAAATAAACAAACAAACAAACAAATAGAAGTTGCCCCTGAGAAGCAGTGAGTACAGTAGAAAACAAATCAAAATACTGGATTTGGAATCAGAGAACCTAGATTTGAATGCTACACTCACTCTTTATTGCCTGTCTGACCTTTGGCAAGTTATTTAGCCTGGGACTCAGTTTCTTTTATCTTCAGAATGAGGGGGGGTACACTGCTTTGGGGTTTTTAAACTTTCTGGTCTTGGATAACCCCAAAGGGAAAAAAAGGCTGTGCTCAAGGTCACACAGCTGGTGCTAATGTTCTTGGAATGATTAGCTATCTGAGCAGCCTCCTGCTGTGGTGAATATCCAGATGGTCTAATCACAAGCTAATCACCCAGTTCCCTTGTCCTCAGTCTTCAAGGCTCCCTCGCTCAAATACCATCAGGCACATCGAACATGGAGTGATGGGCTGGAATAATGGAAGGAATCCTGGACTTGGAATCGGAAGACCTGGCTTTGAATCTTGACTCTCACACTTACTGACCTGATAACTGTAATTCAGTCATTTTACTTCTATGAACCTCAATCTTCTTACTGCAAAATGGGGCTATACCAACATGAACTCCCTATCTCATAGGGTTGCTGAGAGAAAAATGTCTAACAAGCTTTAAAATGTCTAAAAATCCAAATTATTAGTAGTAGCATTGTATTTGAAAGGAAACTAAAATACCATCTAGTTCAACCCCCTCATTTTGCAGATCAGGTCATCGAGAATAGGCCTAAAGGTGGGAAGTGACTTGCCCAAAGTCATAGTCATTAGTGGCACTTGTAGAAAAGGGAAGAAGCCAATCACAGAGGCTGAGCTCAAAAGCGTCAGTAACCCTTTAAGAACTGAAGCAAATACAGCTGAGCTAAAATTGGCGATGAATATTATTGACAAGAAAAACCAACTCTGTCTGTTGGAGGGATTTTGTTGTTGTCTGTTCGTCCTTTGTTCTGGAAGAGGACCACAACATCAAGAAGGTGATGCCATGACTTGCAAATGAATTGGATTTAAGCAAAGGAGGGCTGTGCAAAGTCACCAGCCTCACTTTCTCTTCCTGAGCCATCTGGGCTCAGTGGGAAGACACAGATCAGGAGACTGGAGATGGGCCCGCATGCAGTGGGAGACCTTGGCCTTTTCTCTAGAGTGATTTTAGGGATGAGAGGAACAGTGAAGAAGGACAGCACGGCTGTTTGGGAAAGATGAGATGACAATAGACTTCAGGGAGGCTAAAGTATTCACCTCCTATTGAACTTCTGTTTTCCCTTCCAAGGCGAGTGTTGTCTGCATGGGAAGGAGAAAACAAAAAGTTAACTGGGAGTGAAAACCCAAGAAAAGTGAAGAAAAAAATCAGACAGCATCTTGCTGCCCTGAATAAGTCCAAATACCTGGCCCAGAAGAACTACCTTCTAGCTGAGCATGAAAAAAACTATCAGATTTCTGAGATGCTATTGTACCAATTCTCTCTCTCCCTCCTCTCTCTCTCTGTGTCTGTCTCTCTCTGTGTCTGTCTGTCTCTCTCTGTCTCTGTCTCTCTTTCTCTTCCCTTCTCTCCCCCCCTGCTCCGCCCCACACACAAAGGAAGATAGTAGACTCTGTATACTATAAACCAGTAGACCGATGATCCTGACTCACATTTCTGGCTGAAGTTTATAGCATATTATTAAAGGGGTAGTTTGTGATCGCTTAGAGAGGCAATGTTGCTAAAAGCCAGCACACCTTTATCAAGAATACATTCTAGACTACCCTCATGTCCTTTTTTTGACAGGGTAACCAGACTGAGAAGCAGCATGGCATAGTGAACAGGGAGCTGATCTGATGTTCGGGAAGAGATGGATTCAAATCCCACTTTTGCCACCCACACTTTCTGTGGAACCTTGGCCAGCCACTGTACTTTTCGGTGACCTAAGCTACTCCCTAAACTATCAGTTGCTGATCTGTACTGGTACAGGAAATGTTCCACCCAGAGCTCCCTATACCAATAAAATCACAAGTCCTGTTTTTAACGAAAGAAAGAAAGTTAGATTGCTAGATTAGAGGAATGTCATGGACACAATATACTTAGATTTCAGCAAAATATTTAACGAAGTCCCTCATACTATGCTCATGGATAAAATGGAGAGACAGGGGCCACCTGGAATGCCATGAGATGGAGGTGGTGGAATGACTGGACCCAAAGAGTTGTATAACACAATTCAACCCACATGCATTTGATGACAAGGCCTGATATCAATTTGGAGGCCCCACTAATAAGGGGTCACTAATACGCACCAGACATCTATCCTTAACTCTAAGCTAGTCTCCACTTTTATTGATGACTTGGATGAAGGCATAGACGCATGCTTGTCAGCTTTGCAAATAGCGTGGAGCTTGGAGGGGTAGCTAGCACTTCAGATGACGCAGTCTACAGCCAAAAAGATCTTGACAGATAAAGCAATAAGCCAAATCAACGAAATGAGATTTAATAGACATAAAGTTATATACCTGAGTTTAAAAAAAAATCAGCTTCACAAATATGGGAATTGGGAAAGCATGGCTAGACCACAGTTGCCATGGAAACAATCTTGGGTTTTAAAGGTGGAAGCGCAAGTTCAGTAGGAGTCAACAGTGCAGTGTGGCTATCAGAAAGAAAAAAAAAGAAAGCATGTGGAATCTGAGGCTACATTAAGAGAGGACGAATATCCGCAACAAGGGAGGCAATGGAACAGTTCCCCTATACTCTGTCCTGTCAGGCTCCTGTCAGGCTCCATGGAGAGTGGTACCGTGTCCAGTTGGGGTGTCACAATTTAGGAAAGACATGGGTAAGCTGGTGCATATCCAGCAGGTGACCAGGACAGTAAGAGGACTAGAGAATGTGCCACATAATTACAATACTATTAATGGTCAGCATTTACATAACACTTTTTCAAAGCACACAATTGGTATCATCTCATTTGATCTTCACAAAAGCGGGTACCACTGTTACCCCCATTTTATAGATGAAACAACTGAGGCTTGGTTAAAAGAAGTAGAGATGTTCAGCTTGGAAAGAAGACTCTGAGAGGACATGATAGCTGTCTTTAAGTACTTGGCTACAGAAATGGGATTAGAATTGTTCTGCTTGGTCCCAGAGGGCAGAATAAGGAGCAATGAATGATTATTGGAGGGGTTAATTTAGGTTTGACATAAGGACAAATGTCTCAATGACCTGATCTATTTATCCAAAAGAGGAATGGTCTGCCTTGAGCAGTAGTGAGATTCTTCCCATTGGAAGTCTTCACCAGAAGACCTTGTATTAGGAAGGATTCTCGGGCAGATACAATCAGACCCAGATTCTTCGATTTTGCAGCATACTCCTTGGACTCCAAGGAATCCTCTAAAAACAGTTTCCTTACCCCCCCCCACCCCAGTATCCACACTTGCTTTGACTGAGGGTCATCTGCTGTCCTGCAAACAATAACCAATTCCAACACCAATAGAAAAGTCACTGAGTTAGCTGGCCCTTATCACCAGGCACTTAGTTATCTGTGGTTGTCCCACAGTGCCTTATTGACACTTCTGGACCAGCAGGAAGGCCAGTGGTCAAGCAGAATGAGGTATCATGGAGGAGCCTCTGCGTCCGAAGAAGCAATAAGAGCACTCGTCAGAGTGCTGATCCAGAAAAGTGCTGAAATAAATGCACGGTGTCATGGACAGAGAATCAACCTTGAAGCCAGGAAGACCTGGGTTCAAACCTCCCCCCTGACATTAACTAGCTGTGTGACCTAGGCAAGGTAATCAGTGTCAGGTCAGCACTACAGGTAACTTCCCAGGAACATAAGATGGAGGAGAATGCATCAACCTACAATTGGATGGAGGGAATTCTTATCTGGAAGTTCCCTTGAGAGAAATGATTATTTGGGTTTGTTTAATTTGTTTTTTGGTTTGTTTTTGGCTAGACGATGCGGTTAAGGGACTTGCTCAGGGTCACACTGCTAGTAAGTGTTATGTGTCTGAGGCTGGATTTGAACTCAGGCCCTCCTGAATCCAGGGCTGGTGCTCTACCCACTGCACCACCTACCTATCCCCGACAGAAATGATTATTAATAACCAATGATTTGGGGAGATTCTGATTTGCCCCTTTTTCTTTTATCTTCATTTGGAGAACTCAGCCTCTGAAGGCTGAGCTAACCTTCTCATCTATCCAGATACCACCCAGGTGGAGAAGCCATTGTGCTCTACTCAGGTTTGGGTGGGGATAAATTCTTTGAACAGATTTCCCAAGGCTGGGAATAACTTAAAAGTAAATGACATAACCAAAGTTCATTTGAACAGGTTCATCCCCTCATTGTAATACTCATTCTCTCATTAATAGCTAATCAATCAGAGTTGATTGCCACGGGGGGGGGGGGGGGGGGGGGGGGGAACCACTCTTCCAATGGGTATATAAGCTGCCATGTTTGTCTTTGATCTAAGAGAGAGGCTAAATGACTATCCTTTTATTAAAATGCTGGCATTATTAATAAAATTATTAAATTACCCAGAAATAATGTCTCTTTTTAAATGTCATACCACAGAGATATGAAATCATGTAGTGATGGCTAAAAAATAGAGTGGTGGGACAGTGGAATAGATTAAGCACACAAGACATAGTAGTAAATGACTATAGTAATCTGCTGTTTGATAAACCCAAAGGCTTTAGCTTCTGGGATAAGAACTCCCTATTTGACAAAAAACTGCTGGGAAAACTGGAAAACAGTATGGCAGAAACTAGGGATAAACCAACATCTCGCACCCTATAGCAAGATAAGGTTGAAATGGATATGTGATTTAGACGTAAGGGAAGATACCATAAGCAAATTAGGAGAGCAAGGAATAGCCTGCCTGTCAGATCTATGGAGAAGAGGAAAATTTGTTGACAAATAAGAGACAGAGAACATCATGAAATGCAAGATGGGTAATTTTGATTGCATTAATTAAAAAGTTTTTACACAAACAAAACCAATGCAAACAAGATTAGAAGAAATCAGAAAGCTGGGAAATAATCTTTGCAGCCAGTGTTGCTGGTAAAGGCCTCATTTCTACAACATATAGAGAACTGAGTCACATTTATAAAACTACAAGTCATCTCCTAATTGATAAATTGTCAAAGGATGTGAACAGTTTTCAGTTGAAGAAATCAAGGCTATCTATAGTCATATGGGAAAAAATGCTCTAAATCACTATTGATTAACGAAATGCAAATTAAAACAACTCTGAGGTACCACCTCACACCTATCAGAGTGGCTAATATGACAGAAAAGGAATATGAAAAAGGTTGGAGATGTGGGAAAATAGGAACGTTAATGCATTGTTGGTGGAGTTGTGAACTGATCCAACCATTCTGGAGAGCAGTTTGGAAGTAGGCCCAAAGGTCTCTGCCTCTAAGTAACTTACACTTTACCGAGCACGTATTTAAGGAGATGATATTTGTGCACACACATTTATCAAAAATACACATGAAATAAGCCCAAGGTAATTTTGCTGGGGGCAGGGAGGAGAGGCATGGGGGTCAGGAAAGGCCTCACATAGGAGCTGGCATTTAAAGAAACTTCACACCTTCCTTGTTCTGAGAGACAGCAAGTTGGTGCAGTGGATAGATCACTGGGCTTGGAGTCAGGAAGACTTGAATTCACATCTAGCCTCTGGCAAGAACTGTGTGACTCTGGGGAAGTTACTTTGCCTTAGTTTCCTCAATTGTAAATTGGGGATAATAACAGCCCCTACCTCGCAGGGTTGTGGTGAGGATCAAATGAAATAATACTTGCAATTGTCTGGCTAACAGCAGGCACTACATAAATGTTTATTGCCTCCCCCTTCTCAAACCCTCTTGCCCTTACTTCCTTCAGAGTCCAGAAATAGGTTTGTTTTTTTTTAAATGGTCCTTGATAATAATCTTCCCACTCTTGCTTTCTCTGTTCCACTACTAAAATATTCCTAAATTAGAGAGGGAGGAAAGTTCATTGAATTTTAACTATTTACATTATGTTTATATGTTCATTGAATTTTACAAATATTTTTTGAGCACCAACTTTGTGAGGTGAATAAGAGATAGCCCTTGTTTTCACATAACCTATGGTCTGGTAGGGGAAAAAGACAGGGATGAGGACTAGACTGGTGATTTAATATTTTTAGCTTTTTTTTTTCCTTTAATGCAATTTTTTTCCAATTACATGTAAAGATAGTTTTCAACATTCATCCTTGTAAGATTTTGAGCTCCAAACTTTTTTCCCTCCCTCTTTCCCCTCCCCACTCTCAAAGACAGCAAACAATCTGATATAGGTTATACATGTACAATCATGTTAAACATATTTCCACATTAGTCATGTTGTAAAAGAAGAGTCAGGACAAAATGGGAAAACTGTGAGAAAGAAAAAAACAGAAAACACAAGTGAAATGAGTATGCTTTGATCTGCATTCAGACTCTGTAGTTCTTTCTCCAGATGTGTACAGCACTTTCCATATGAGTCTTTTGGAATTGCCTGGGATCATTGTATTGCTGAGAAGAGCTAAGTCTACCATAGCTGATCATCACGAAATGTTGTTGTTACTGTATACAATATTCTCCCGGTTCTGCTCACTTCATTCAGCATCAGTTCATGTAAATTTCCAGGTTTTTCTGAAATCTACCTGCTAACCATTTCCTATAGAATAATAGTATTCCATTACATTCATATGCCACAACTTGGTCAGCCATTCCCCAATGGATGGGCATCCCCTCAATTTCCCATTCTTGGTCACCACACAAAGAGCTGCTATAAATGTTTTTGTACAAATAGGTCCTTTTCTCTTTGGGATATAGACCTAGTAGTGATATTGCTGGATCAAAGGGTATACACAGTTTGGTTGCCCGTTGGGCCTACTTCCAAACTGCTCTCCAGAATGGTTGGATCAGTTCACAACTCCACCAACAATGCATTAACGTTCCTATTTTCCCACATCTCCAACATTTTTCATATTCCTTTTCTGTCATATTAGCCACTCTGATAGGTGTGTTTTAATAGAGTTGTTTTAATTTGCATTTCGTTAATCAATAGTGATTTAGAGCATTTTTTCCCATATGACTATAGATAGCCTTGATTTCTTCAACTGAAAACTGTTCACATCCTTTGACAATTTATCAATTAGGAGATGACTTGTAGTTTTATAAATGTGACTCAGTTCTCTATATGTTGTAGAAATGAGGTCTTTACCAGCAACACTGGCTGCAAAGATTATTTCCCAGCTTTCTGATTTCTTCGACACTTTTTCTTTAATACCTTACACTATTTCTGGTTTTCAATGCATTCCCACAAGACCCCTAGTAAAGAGATTTTTGTCGTTCCCTTATGAAAACAAAAAACACCCAAGGCACAGTGAAGTTAAACAGTAGTCCTGAGCCTCACAGTAGGTCATAGTACAGCTGGGAATGAAATTCTGAAATTCAGTTCTTTTAACTCCTATTCCTATTCACGATCAAAACACTTGGGTAGTCTCTACATAGCCAAAACTCTTCCCGCTGACTGCCGAGCCACCATCTTGCCAGGGGTATCCTGGACTAGGGCTTCTATTTTCTTTAACGTAAGAAAAAAATCAAGGCCTTCCCTGGAACCACAAACAAAATGAAAACTTGCCCTTGTGATTCATTCTTATGCTATTCTGAGTTTTATAGTAGAACTGTCTGTATTTTGAGTACAGTATAGAGCCATAGAATGTTCGGGCTGGTGGGAATTCTTAGAACATAGAATGCAGAATTTCAAAACTGAAAGGGATTTTAGAATTTAGAATACAGAATGTTAGATCGGGGAGCAAGCTGGGAGGCCATATTGTCTCAAGCCCTCGTTTTCTGAGGAAAGAAAAATAAGACCTAGAGAGAGGTGAAGTGGTTTATCTAAGGTCATAAAGCTAGTAGGACTAGATTATGCCTCCTTTTCCAAAGCTCTTTCTCCACTTTGCTCCCTCCCAAACATCCTGGACTTGCCCATCTGCATATTCTTACTCAAAGGGTGCTCACTCTATTCAGGCTTTTATCTATGCCTCTAATGCCCCCCTTCCCCATACTGTCCTTTTGAATCCTTTTATTTCAAATGCTGACTCTTCTGCAAATCCCTCTGAATTCTATCCCCTGTTCCCAATAGGCTCCTAACTTATATATACATGGTAGGTATACATGTATACAAGCTAATGATGATATTTTTCCTCTCCTCCAACACAAATGAGCCAGGTTTCAGCCAGCAGCATTCTACCCACCCATTATGGCATATGTGCAAAATTTAATACCATTAGCTGCCTACCCAGAAGAGGTAGAAAAGGGTATTGTAAGTCAAGAAGGAATTGCATAGGCAGACGTAGGGTTGAGGGTCAACTCTGAGTGAGCAAAGGCTTTTTCAGATCATATTAGAGGGCAGGAGCAAAGCTTTCTGAGTGCTGAGATGAAAGAGATTCAGAGGGTGCCAGTGATCTGAGTGGAGACAATGTGATCCCATCAACTGGTAAATTGCAGCTGAAAAGGCCGTGAGGTTGACAGCTCAATTTCTCTTTACTCAGACTAGAGTCTAATTATAGGGTAGATGCCTTTGCTAATGAGCAAAACTGGACAGAGGGTCAAACCAAGGTGAATCTAGAGGGCATGGGGATAGGAGCAGCATTCTATTTTGGGGGACTACAGGCCAGAGCTGGGGGCTGCCTATTGTGGCGTGCCTCCTTCCATCCCCATCCTGTGGGTTTTTCCCATAAGGAAAGAGCTGAAGAAACTCTCCTGTCACAGACTCCTGTAGGCTCCACCTTTGGACCATCTCTCCAGTTGGTCATTTTCTCTCCACTCTCCCTGTCACCACCATAGTCCAGGCCATTATCACCAATCTAGATTATTGCAATAGATTTCTAAATGCCCTTCTCATCTCTGCTCCCCCATATCCCTGCAAATATATCCTTTGCATTGATGCCAAATTAATCACTTTGAGGCATAGATTTGATCAGGTCATTCCTCTCCTCAAAAATCTTCAGTAGCTCCCTATCACCTACCGAGTAAAGTTCAGATTTCTTTGTCCCACATCTTGCCGTGCCACTAGTGATTCCAGCTTTATCTCACACTAATTCCTTTCAGGAGTTCTATATCCCTTCTATGCTTTGGGGCAGTGAAGTTGCCCAGTGGGTAGAGCCCTGGCCCTGGAATCAGGATGACATGAGTTCAAATCCAGCCTCAGACACATAAGAGTTACTAGTTGTGTGACTGTGGGCAAGTCACCTAACCCCGATTGCCTCACACAAACAAAACAAAACAAAATGCTCTATAATTCCCGGCAAATCATACTATCAGTCAATCAATCACTATGCACTTATTAAGTATTTACTACGTGCCAGGCATTGTATAAGCACTGAGAATGCAATGCCCAGAGCAAAATGGTCATACCCCTCAAGAAGCTTACATTCTGCTGTGGCAAATGACACGTACATATATAGGCATATACAAAACATATGAAAATCAAGTTTAACGAGAAACTTGGAGAGAAAAGCACTGACAAGTGGGAGGATCCGAAATCCCAGTCAGTGGCATTTGAGCAGTGTCCTACAGGCACCAGACAGTCCAGGAGATAGAGGCATGGGGGCAGTCCGTACAGAGGCCCACATCAGACATGGAGCACTGTGTGTGAGGAACAGCAAACAGGGCAACACGGCTGACAGCCAAAGCATAGAAGGAAGTAACGTGCAGCTAGACTGGAGAGGCAGAAACAGGACGGGTTGTGAAGAGTTGTAAATGCCAGAGGAATCTTCTTTCTTCCCCAAATAAACCTTGTGCTATTCTGATTAAGCCTCTGCTTGTGCTGTTGCCTATACCTGAAATGTTCTCCCTCTCCATCCTGACCTATTGATTTCCTATCCATCTTTTAAAACCCAACTCAAATGCCACCTCCTCTACGCAGCCCTCATGATCCCTTATCAGTGTTAACCTCCCCGCTTAGGCATCACCTCAGGTGCACCTATCTACTGCACTCATCATATAATGTTGTATTTTGTACTCACCTCTGTCAAACCTTTCTACACATCCCTTAAACAAAGGCTCATACTTTTAAAATTAGTATTGTTCTGGTGACATCATATGGCTATAAGTCTCTGAAGAATCAAAGTTACTAGTTACCCAAAAGATAATGGAGAGGTACATGGTGGGTAGGAGGAGGCTGCAACATATTATAACTAAGGAACTATGCAATGAGAAGGGAGAAATATATAGCTTTGTGTTTACTGGGTATAAATTTTGTAGTTATTTATATTTGTATTTGTCCTCTCCCCCCAAAAAATATAAGCTCCTTGAGGACAGGTACTGTTTTGGATTTTCCTTTGTAGCCCCAAAGCCCAGTAAGGCACCCGACATGTAGTAGGTATTTAATAAATGTGTTGAATAAATGGAAAAACTGGAATTAAAAAAAAAAAGATGAGCTAGTCATATGGTGAGAATGAGGTACAACTGATATAGCAGCCAACTCCATTTTCCATTAGTATCCCTACAAAATCAGGGGTTAAAAAAAAACAAAACACCAAGGAGAATTCCCAGGGCCTTGGGTATTGGGTACATAGTAGATGCTCAAGAACCTACATTGAAGTTCTAGGAGTTCCCCCAATTGCCAGGGAATTTAGCCTTCTCCCAATAAAGCAGGATTGCCTTAAATCTGTTGTTTTGTAAACATCCCCTCCTCCCCCCACACTCCCTCCTTTCTCAGTCCTCAGTCATTTCCCGCTATAGCAATGATTATCCTGTTGGAGGGGAGTTCACAAAAGAAAACTAAAATAAACCAGGCCAGGAAAGTCATCTGGAAGAGTAAAAGCTGTATATATTAAATTGCCTGTTGCCCACCTTCTGCACTCCCATCAATTCCCAAGGTATTCTCCTTTGGGAGTAGGTGCTAGGAGTCAAGATAAGCTTGGCTGCAGTACAAACACTAAACAGGACAGAATCTGGTCTGTCCATTTTCATTACTGCTCACTCTATTCTGGTACATGCTTACTCACATACTTACATACTACCAACCAGACTACAAGTCCTCCCACTGCACATTGGTCAATACACAGACCAAGGGAACCACACAGAACACTCAACCGATCAGCAAGCATTTATTAAGCACCTACTTTGTTCTGAGCACAATGCTGGGTGTTCAGAGAGGTACAAAGTTTAAGTGAGATATGATTCTTCTCCCTAATGAACTCATGGTCTCAGAAGTAGATAAAATTCAAACACCAAGAGGTGTAATGCATATTAATACATGAGACAGAAGTAAAACAGCAGAGAGAAAGACATTGCTAGACAAGGGCAGGAAGGAAGACCTCTTGGAGAAGATGGCTTTGCAAATGAGTAGGAGTTCCATAGATGAAGATGAAGCAGGAAGGCCTTCCAGGCATTGGTATCCGATAAATCAAATGCATGGAGGAGGCGTTAGAGTACAAGGGCGAGGGATGGGGAAAGAACGGGATGACTTGCATCTTTCTCTCCTCAAGCCCTCAGTGTCTCAATCTCCCTGACAGATAAGGTGTGGTTGGAGAGATTGTGAGAGTTTCCTGCAACAACAGATTTTATCTTTTCTTTTCCCCCCCTTCCTTCCACCTGGCTGTCTATCAAACAAAGGGCGTGAGGGGTGTTCACAGAGGACCAGCACCTCTGGTGTGAGGGCTGCTGAGACTTTTTCAGGGTCGCTCATCCACCTTTGGTCTCCACCTGTCGCCCAACTCTTGCCTTTGGCTCCAAGAAGCTGTGGTGTGTGCAGCCACCATACCCTGGTAGAACCATCTCACCAGGCTGAGGCAGTCCTCAAAGCTGTCAGTGAGTTAGGGGGTTATCTAAGCCAAGAATGTGAAGACTTCCCCCTGTGGAATGGGAGGAGGAGAACAATTTGTTCCAATGGCCGTGAAGGTGGCTGAAACAGGCACTATGGAGCAGTTAGAACTTGGTCAGGCAGCAAAGACCCCAAGGTCATCCGCTGCTGCATCCTGGGCCATCGCCAGGACTTTTGTCCTGCCCCGGGACTTTGATGACTCTGAAAAAGACAGTGAGGTTGGTGACTTTGAGCACCTCTGCTTCACTTACATCCCGTTCACACGCAAGTCAAGACATCACTCCACGATGTCATTAATACTCTTAAAAAATGAAGGACAAACAGCACCAGCTACTAAGCAAGCCGTCGACAAGCACTGAGTCTGTAGTAACGATGTGTCAGGCACTGTGCAAAGCTTCAGGATGCAAATACAGACAAAAAGAAAGACGGTCCTGCCCTCAAGTAGCTTACATTTTATTGGGCGATGAAAACACATAAATGGGGAGCTGAAAAGAAGTGGGGAAAGGAGGTGTGATTGGAGCATATGAGTGTTGGAGGTGTGGAGATGGTAGCTAAGTCCAGGCAATTAGAGGCGCCTGGTCTGGGCTCTTCCCTAGAATGAAGGTCCTGGGAAGAACTCACCAGTGGCAGAAAGGGCCGACAGGAGCACAGGCAGCAGAAAGCTGAGGCATGGAGGCCTAGTCCAGAAAATGAGTGGTGGCTGGTCTGGGCCCTTCCTCAGAATGGAGGACCTAGAAGGAGCCTAACATGAGCTTACGTTCCAACAGAGTAGGAACCTGCAGCTAAACCTATCGGGAACTACTCCCTGCCCATGGCTGTAAATTTCAATCACAAGCTGATTTCTCAGAGCGGTAGATTCATGGGGACTTTTCTCAGGGGAAAGCAATCTACTTTAGTCCATGCATTCGGCAGTCCAGCCTCTTTCCAGATTGACACTCCAACAAAATTACTCTCTTCTCCACCCTTCTCACCCCTCAGACCTAGCCCAGGGAAGGACCCATTAAGAAAGCTAGCAGAACAGAACAATGGATCTAGAAAGATCTGGCAGGGACCTTTGAGGTCATCTAATCTAATCTCTTTATATTAACATATGATCAAACTGAGGGTCAGATGTGACTTGCTCAAGATAATAGAGGCAGTAAGTGGCAGAGGTGGGGTTTAGTATTATATCCTTGACTCTTTTTTGGGGGGAGGGAAGGCAATCAGGATTAAGTGACTTGCCCAGGGTCACACAGCTAGTAAGTGTCTGAAGCCACATTTGAAGGCATGTCCTTCTGACTCCAGTACTCTAACCATTGAACCATCTAGCTGCCTCTATGTGTTTGACTCTTAAATCAGTTTTCTTCCCACTGACCCCTACAAATGACAAGTATAAAACATACCCTTCCTCTTTAGATAAGCCCCTAAACCATCTTTTGCAGGATATGTGTTGAGTGGTGGTACACGTCAGCCTGCTTCCTCCGGAGTCCAACTTCCCTCCGTCTCTTAGCTATAGCTATAAATATGTATTATTATCCACTTACAAGTCTGTTTTCTCCTCCATTGCAATAGCAACCCTCCCTTCTCCAGGCCAGTCTACCCTCATTCCAGATAATCAATAATCCCTAGGCTATTTCCACATTTCCTACCAAACAAGGGCTGGGAAAAGAACAGGCGAACACATTTATAGAAAGCAAATCCCTCAGTTTCCGTTAAGCCACAAGGTGTGTTATCGAACTCTATACAACATTGTCGGATTTGGAACCAGAAAGGACCTCAGGGATAATCAAATCTAACACCTAATCCTCAAATGAGGTAAGTGAGACCAAGAGAGAGTAAGTAATCTTCCCAAAGTCGCAAGGGGCAGAGCCAAATTTGAGCTCAGGCGCCCTGGTTCCAAACCCAGCATAGCGTCTACCTCCTCATACTTTCTACAGTGGCTGTCACTCAGGCTAACCTCTCCCTCTTCAGTAACCCAGCCAGTTTAACCCTTGGACCATCAGAACAACTGACGTCTATATAATGCTTTGAAGTATTTCACAGACGTGATCTTGTCTAAACCTCACATTAGACCTGTGAGGTACATATTACCCCCATGTGAAAACAGGCCAAGAGAGGCTAAGCAATTTTTTCCAAGGCCATCCAGCTAGTAAGTGTCAGAGACTGGAGTCGAACCCACATCTTCTCCACTCTAAGTCCACCATTCTACTTCCCCGTGGCAGGTACCCTCAGATCCATCTCTCAGTTTTTTACATCGGCAACATCAGGGCTCCTGTTTCAGCATTTCTCCTCAGGAAATACTGTGGTTCTTTTGTTAAGAGAGCCCTCCATCTTTTTTTCCTTCTGCCTGAGTTGGGGGCCCAAGTCCTGTTTGAAAGACATTTTAATGAAGGCATGACAATGGTTCCGCCTGTGAGGAAAGGCAGGCCAGCCTCAAAGATATGAATAACCTCATTAAGCTCCTGCCTTGTGCTAAGGGAGGCATAGAAAGAACCACCCACATCACAGGCCAGCTTCCTAAAAGCCATCGCTAGGCAGTATAAATCATGCCTGGCCACATCATCTGTTTTCGATTTCTCAAGCAGTAAACACTAATTATGCTGCATATTCCACAACCTCAGAGATGCTCACGTCCTGGCTAGTTAGCAGCAGCCCTGCTATACCCAGGGAAGCTTCTCTTTCCCAGCTCAGCTTCTGCTCTCACATGCTGTGTGGGTGGCATGTTTGATGAGGTAGGCTGCTGGCCACCTTCTTACTCACTTGCTATGGAAGATGCTCTTTCTTCAGTGGAAGCAGCCTGCTCCCAGGGAAGGAACCCAGATTCTGGAGCGAAAGGCTTTGCAACAAAGTCCTGCCTCAGAGAGCTTTGCAAACATCCCTATTACCCACAGTTACCTGTGAGGCCTGGGGCAAGTCCCTGCACCTCCTTAGGCCTTAGCTTCCTCAAAATGAGGGGATTATACTATGTGGCTTTTGAGGTCTCTTCCAGCTCTAGATCTATTTTATCGTCCTGTTGTGTCAGACTCTTTGTAACTCCATTTGGGGTTTTCTTGGCAAAGATATGGCATTTTCTTCTCCAGTTCATTTTACAGATAAGGAAACTGAGGCAAACAGTGTTAAGTGACTTCCTCAGGGTCACACAGCTAGTTAAGTATCTGAGGCCAGATCTGAACTCAAGTCTTCCTGATTCCAGGCCCAGCGTTGTATCCACTGCACCACCTAGCTGCCCTCAAGATCTATTATTCCATGATTTACAGGATTTTGAATTGAAAGAGAGTTTAGCAATTACCTCATCACATCCCCTCATTTTTCAGAGGAGGAAACTGAAGTCCAAAGAGGGGAAATTATCTGGCCAAGGTCACATAGCTAATAAGCATCACTGAACAATGTAGGCCCATCACTATTTGCACATCCTCCTTCTGGTTTTACTTACTTCCTTTTATGTAATTTTGTACAAGGCTTTCCATCTTTCTCTGACTTTCTTATTATATTTGTAATTTCTTATGATGCTGTAATTTTCCATTCTTCTAGATCAAACTCACTTTTAAAAGTTATTTTTAAAAGTGTTTTAAACACAGCAATGTAGGCCCATCCCTACTTTGCTCCCACAAAGGCACAAGTATAATTTTTCCACAAGTTTAAAAACAAAAGCTTTGGGGCTGGGTTTCTGGTCACTGTAGGTATTTAGGGAGAGGCTGGCTGACCACTTAACAGGAATATTATGGAGGGCATTGCTCCTCAGATATAGATTGGACTAGGTGACCTCCGAGCTCCCTTCCAGCTCTAAGATACTATAATTAGTCTGTGAGACGTTATGTCTAAAACAGCCAACTTGTCAAAGCTGGGAATTATAATCACTGACTTCATATAGTGATTTAACTTTAGCAACAGATTTTACATTATCTCATTTGTTCCCATTTGATCTTCTCCTCTCCCTCCCTAAATTTCAACCTCTACTTATCCCCTGAATCCTACCCTCCTGTCTGCCTTATGCCCAAGTCTCCCTCATCCTGAAAGCATTTTCACTTGAGCTTACCATTCCCTCAAGCTATCACCTTACATCTCTCTGCCTTTCTTACGCTAAACTCCTTATCTGTTTGTTGTCTTCACTTTCTCATCCCCCACTCACTCCTTACCCCATTATACTCTGGCTTCTATTCCTACTAATAGACTAAAAATTTCTCTTTTCTTTGGAGTTTCTCTCACCACCATTCCCTCTATTGCTTAACCCAATGGCCTTTTCTCAGTTCCCATGCTGTTGGACAGCACTTAGCACAATACCTGGCATATAGTAGGTGCTTAATAAATGTCAGTTGAATTATGGGAGCTGTTCAGAAAGTACTTAGAGATACAAGACTGGAGCTTGGGAGAGAGATGAGGGCTGATGAGGTAGAGTTAGAAGTCACTTGTATAGAGTTGCTAATTGACTCCATGGAAGTTAATATGTTCAAGGAGAGAGAGCACAAAAAAAGAAGAGAAGGCCCAAGACAGCATCTTGGTATACACCCACCCATACAAAGCAGGACATGGATGATAATCCTGAAAAGGATACTAAGAAGGAATGGTCAGTGAAGGATAAGCAATGTCATAAAAACTGAGAGGGGAGAAAGTATTTAGGAAGGGTGTGGTCCACCCTGTCCAACAGATAAAAGATCATAACTTGAGGGAACGGGTGTGGGGTCATGTGAAAATGCCAAAAATGCTCATTGGAGCAGCTAAGTGGCTCAGTGAATAGAGTGCCAGCCCTGGAGTCAGGAGGACCTGAGTTCAAATCCAGCCTCTGACCCTTACTAGCTGTGTGATCCTGGTCAAGTCACTTAGCCCTGATTGCCTCCCAAAAAAGGGTGGCCAAATCTCAACCTTTCTCCCTACTCAACATTTCTTACATCTGCCTCTTCCCCACTTAGAATAGTAAAGCTAAAGCTAGAAGGAACCGAGAATGTCTAGACGAACCCCTTCATTTTAAATGTGAGGAAACTCGGCCAAAGTCATAGTCAGTATCCCAAGCAGGACTGAAGCCTGGGTCTTCTGAGTCCAGATCCTAGGCACATTCTACTAGTTTGGGCCCTCGTTACCTTTCCCCTAGACTGTTCCAAAAGCCCCTCGTTGGTCTTGCTCTATCCATTCTTTCCCCTCTGCAGTTGTCTTCCACGTAGATATCAAATTAATATTCCTAAAGGATGACTGAGGATGTCATTCCTCAGCTCAGGAAGCTTCTGTCATACAGGGTAAAACAGAAACTCTTCTGATTGGCCTTAAAGCCCTCACAGTCTAGTTCCAGACCGTTTTCCATACTCACTTCACGTTATTCCTCCTCACATACCCTACTCTCTAGTCAGACTGGTCTACTTATGGTTGCCTATAAACCATAGTCTGTCCTCTACCTCCATGTCTTTGTATAGGCTGGCCCCCATCCCTGGAATGCTCTCCCTCCTCATCCTCACCACCTGGAATCCAGTTCAAGAGCCACCTTCCTAATCCTCTCAGTTGTTAGCATAATATTTGCATTTATCTTGTCTTTTGTAATATTTATTTGCAAAAGTAGGGCATCCCTTTAGGAGAATACAAGCTCCTTGAAGGCAGGAACTGTCTCATTTTTGTATTTGTATTTCTAGCGTCTAAAGCAGTGCCTGAAATATAGTAGGCACTTAAATGCTAATCAATCAATTGATAATAGCCTTATAAAGTAGGTACTGTTAATATTATTATTCCATTTTACATATGAGAAAATAGAGTCTTGGAGAGATTAAATGAGCTGCCAATGGTTACATAGTTAATAAGCCTCAGAAGCAGGATTTGAACTAAGGTCTTCCTGACTCTAAGCCTAGAATTCCTTCCACCAGTCTGCTGTGAAAATATTTTGTGGAAGCATCATGGTGATGAGGGCCATGGAAACATGCCTAGATTGGTCATTTTAAGTCAAGGTAGCTGTCTACCCTCATCCCAATAAGCCTTGGGCCAGAGTTATATTCATCGATGACCTTTTATAACCTCTGAAGCATTGGTGATCTGTGATCTCATCCATGGGGCCACTCCCTCCACCACCCCTTCTCATCCTACATAATCCTCTTTCACAAATTTCAGAAAATCCTTTACAAAGGCTTCACCAAATATACGAAAGGCCTTCTTCTGGTTATTTTTAATACTTCATGGCTACTAAGGCAGCACTCCGGCTATAGCAAGAATGAAGGCTAATAGACCTTTCACATCAGAGGCCTTTAACTGCCTGTGGGGGAATCCAGTGCTTTCACCTTCCAGAGCAGTAACTGCAGAGCATCTTTCTGAGATAGTTGGCCTTAGGATTTTAATAACTAGCAGCAGGAGATTCCCAGGGTGTTCATCCCCGAGGGAGGAAGTAGCTACAGGGTCAGGTCAGTGCAATGAGCCCAGGAAGTCTTCTGTTTTTCATTTGCTGGAGTCAGACCACAGGTTGGATCTGCATGTCTCCTCTTATCTTTCCATGAAGTCAGAGGCAGCTGATGTTGCCTTGGTAACTTTGCAGAGTCAACTTCCAATCCATTTATGGTTGCTGTTTTTTTTCCCCCTGCAGTGATAGCCAGTTGACACATCTGTAGTGCCCACTGTAGGCAGAGAGCTGCATTCATTGCTATTCAAAGGGATGAGAAGAGCTGGAGGAGAGAGATGGCCAAAGGGATACAATAAAGATGGAAGCAAAGCTTATCTTTGAATGAAAAAGGAAGTGGTCCAGGCCAAAGAAGGAATTCAGTCTAATCCAACATACATTGATTACATGCCTACTATTTGCAAGGAATGATGCTAAGCCCTGGGGTTTTAATCACAGCGATCTGTGATTTTATTGGTATGAGCATCCCTTCCACTGGGCAGCTAGGTGACACAGTGGACAGAGTGCCTGGCCTAGAGCCAGGGAAGACTTGCCTTCCTGAGTTCCAATCCAGCCTAACTAGATGATGACTCTGGGGAAGTCATTTAACCATGTGTGCCTCACTTATCTCATTTGTAAAATGAGCTTGAAAAGGAAACGGCAAATCACTATGATATTTTTGCCAAGAAAATCCCAAATGGGGTCATGAAGACTTGGACGTGACTAAAATAATTGAACAAATCCTTTCCAATATTGCCTATGATAACTCATCCATGCCTGTCCACTCTGGGAAACTTATGTCCATGTCTTCCCATAAATTCAGTATAGGGTATATGCCCAGTGTGTTGGAGATTATCCTTGATTTCTCTTGACATTGCCAGGGTACTTGTAAAGCTCCTAAACTCTCCATCAATTATCCTTCACGCAAGCCATGTGACCATCCCATCTTATTTTTCACTTATACATTTCTTTGATGACCTCTCTCACTCCAATTGTTAATTCCTTATTCATAATATGACACTGTCTGCTCATGCTCACCACGCACATTTCCATTGCCCCTTTGGTGGTCCTTGTTTTCAATTCTTCAGTGACATTTATGTCCTATGACTCACAGCCATACAATAATACTGGAAGAACAAGGGTTATCAAGGCAATAACAAAATACTCCTTGTCACTGAAGAGCTTATATTGCCCGGGGGGGGGTGGACAGGGGAGGGACTATATAACATGCATAAATATATGTATAATACAAAATAATTTGAAGAGGGAGAAAATATTGGAAGGTTGAGGGGAAGGGGTTGGGGAATTGAGAAAGGCTTCAGGAAAGAGATAGGACTTCAACTACTTAAGGGCTAAAATAATAAAATTTAGAGCTGGAAGAAATCTTAGTGATTGTCTAGTCCAGAAATTCCCAGCCTTTTGGAGTATGACACGTTTTAATACAAAAAAAAAAAATCATGGACCTCCACATGATAAATATCTGGCTTTCCATAGCGAGACTATTCCTGTATCTTGAAACTACTAAGTTCTTCTCTCCCTTCAGATGAGAAGGGTCCCTAGAGGTCATCTAGCTTTGGAATGGCAGGATGAAATGGATAAGAGGCCTGCAACGGGGAGTCGTTCTTGATTATCACCCTCATATATTATTAGGTCACCGGGAGTGAAGGGGGCTGGAGACAGAAAGATCAACACGTATTGGAGTGTTCCTACCCTGGATCCATTGAGAAAAAACAAAGAAGGCAGCTGGTAGAGTAGAAAAGGCACTGACCTCTCTGGGCCTCAGTTTCCTCACTTGTAAAATGAGGGGTTTGGACTAAATGGCTTCTGAATGGCTTTTTGGATACAGTGTTATCATCCTAAAATAGCATCCACTGACTAAATAAAATACATGAGAGTAAAGAAAGAGGCGGCTTGGCATCTTTGATAGCAGCCTGCCCTTGGAGCTTGAAAGGCCTGAGCACAGATCCTGCCTCCCGCCTTTAGTGGTGGTGTGACCTTTGCAAGTGACCTAACCTCTCAGTTCTTTAGGCGACTCTAGAACATTAGAAGTTGCAGAGTGGGTGCCAAGTGCAGTGGTAGAGGGAGTTTCCTCATCTGAGAATTCCCTAACAATGAATTTACAGGTCTCTCCCTCCAATGACAGAAAATGACTGTGGATTCAATGATGCTTTGAAATGATTTTGTATTGTGTGGACCATCAGTTTAGAGCTAGGTAGAGCCTTAAAGACCATCTAGTCCAAGCCTCTTCATTTTGTTGCTGTTGTTCAGTCGTATCTGACTCTTCACGACCCCACTGGGGGTTTTCTTGGCAGAGATCCTGGACTGGTTGGCCATTTCCTTCTCCGGCTCATTTAACAGATGAGGAAATTGAAGCAAAGAGGGTGAAGTGACTTGCCCAGGGTCACATAGCTAGTAACTGTCTGAGGCCAGATTTGAACTCAGGAGGATGAGTCTCCCTGCCTCTGACTGGTCACTCTATCCACTGTACCATCTAACTGCTCGTTTTACAGCTGAGGAAAATAAAGTCCAGAGTTTCTTCAGGACTGTTCTAAGTGAACTACAATAGCAGGTCCTGGAGGCTGGGCTCAGCTAGAGGTCATCTTCTGACGGTGACATCTAGGACCTTTGACCAAACCTCCTGCAGCTTCCAGGTTAAGTGGAGAACAGCGAGCTTCTTACTGCGCTCTTCCTCTGTTTTCCTTTCAAGCCCCTTAGCACAAGCAATAAAGTTCTTGGATAATGACCCACTCTGGATGAAAAGCTGCTAAAAAGGGAGTTTTAGTAAGCTGCAAGCTTAATAAGAGTCCATAGGAGGTGGGATGTGATGGCCAAAAAGCCAGCGCTGTGAGCTGCATCAAGAGAGACATAATTTCCAAGAATAGGGAGGTGATCATTCCCTTGTACTCTGTCCTTATCAGACCTCATGTGGAGCATTGCGTTCAGCTCCAGGCGCCATGGAAGGTGGATGTTGAGGAAAAGCAAAGAGGAAGGCAATCAGAATCATAAAGGGGCATGAATCTGTGTTACATGTAAATCACTTGGCTTTTGTTGTCTGAGGAAAAGAAGACTGGGGGAAACATGTTGGCCGTCTTGATTTAATTTGAATTGAAAGAACTTTTTAAGGAGAAGGTTGAGGTTTCGAGGAAAAGAGAAGTAAACTTTTTGGTTTTTAGGTTTTTATTATCTATAAGAAGATTAAACACAGTATGATGTAGTAATAAGATTGCTGAATTGGGATTTAGAAGACTTAGATTTGAATCTTCACTTTGCTACCTTATGACCTTGGGCAAGTTACTTCTTTTTTCTGGGCCTCAGTTTCTTCATCTGTAAAATGACTTCCAAGTTTACATCCTATAATCCTAAGGGTTAACAAAGGATCCAGGAAGGTAGTATCTGATTTTGGGGATCTTAAAACATTGGAAGGATTTGTGGATATTCCAGAGGAAACAGCATGAGAAAAATCATAAGAGCAGGAAAATAAGAAGCGTATCTATAGGAAGAAGTACAGTTTGTCTGGACACATGGGGTATCAGGGACAGGTAAAACTGGAAACATACAATGAATTAAAAGACATTGGAACTCAGATCAATTCAATGAATAATCTCGAGTCCATGACAAAACGTAACTCCCTTCTCTCAGAAAAGTGGTGAACTACAGATAGGAAATGAGGCACATGCTATCAGACATTAAAAATGTTTTTTGTTTTATGTAATTATGACTTCTTATTAAAAGAGACTTTTTTTATTACAAGAGAAGATGAGGCTTTGGGGGAATGACAGTAAATATCAGTAACATTTTTTAAAGAAAAAATAGAAAAGTTAGGGATTGTAGATATTGTAGGCTATTGTAGATAGCCCCTCGCCCTATACAGATAAGGAATTTATTGTACAGGTGACAGGGAAGGTTTTGGAGAAGGGGGATGGTGTGACTGGAGAATATCCACGCAATGTTTTTCTTGTCATTTTTCAAAAGACTTTCTAATTTGGGGGGAAAGAAAGGAGGATGGGAGGAAGACTGGAGAGACTTCTTTTTTTAGGATCATAGGTTTTAGAAATGGAAAGGACTTTAGAGATCATATAATCCACCCCTTCATTTTAAAAATGAAGAAATAAGCCCAGGGCCATAGGAATGAGGCAGGTAGTAAGCATCAGAACCAGGAGTCAGCTCATTCATCTGTGTTTCTGCATACTCAGTATACATCACAATACTTGGCACAGGATAGGGACTTAATAAAGCTTGTTGAATGAATGAATGAACAATTCTAAAAGGCCTCTTCCCTACTCAAGCCAATAAAGCTTCCCCTCCACACTTAGAGAAACCTTTCCTTAAAGCATGGCTGGCTCGCGGGCCTCCCCTGCAGCACTATTATGGGCCAGCCTGGCCCACATTTAGGGGCCGGTATCAAGTCTCTGAGGAAAGGTCAGCTGGAAATAGAAACCCTTTCTTTGTAATTATCTGGCGCTGCCTGCTAGGCCCCAAAGCCCAGCACATTCACAGCTCTAGGCAGCCTGTAGCAAAAAGCTTTGAGAGAAGCTTTTGCTCACTGAGACATAAAGCCAACTGACCAGAAGACATTGAGCTGCAAACTCAGGGATGGCTGAGGCTCTGGGGTGAAGAGAGATGATGCACTTCTGGCACGGCCCTGCCTGACCCTCGGTTTCACCTAGAATAAAGATTACCCGCAGCTGAAGGATTCTTAGAAATCCTCCAGGCCAACCCTCTTGTTTTATAAAGAAGGCAAATGAGGCCTAGAGAGAAGTGAGCTGACCAATGTCACATAAATAGGAAGGAACAGATCCAGAATTACAGTCAGATCCACCGACTCCTAATTTGGTGTCATTTTCATTGCATCGTCATCATGCCAAGATTCTCCTTTGGACACTGAAGACCTGTTCTTTTCAGAGTGGGGAAAACCTGGTCTCAAGCAATCCCGGCCTTGACAGGGGAGAGGCTTGGCCCAAAATAGAATTGTTCAAGGAGGCCAAAACATGTTAGAGCAGTGATTACTTCTCCTCTTCGAGTTCTCAGGGGTAACCCTGAGGGGCTTGCTTTGTATTACTCTTACATCTGGTGAGCTCTTTAATACTGGTCAATCAGTAGAACTGTCATTTTTACAAAAGGTATTTTTACTAAGCAAGGACAAAAGTTATGAAACAATTGCCTCAAACCAGGAGGCACACTCTCTCCTTGTAACACAAGGTCCTCCAGAAAAAAGGAGCTCAGACTTTAAGCATGAAGAAAGTTAGGCTTTTGGGGCTGAAAAGCACCTTGCCCTGCCTGGCTCTAGGAATCTTTTTCTTCCCTGTTAGAGTCCCTACCAAGTTTGCTTCAGGGCCTTCTGTCATTGGCAATGGGCCAGTCACTTCATCACACAAGCAGACCGATTCCTTTCTGGGCAGGGAGTCTTGGTCGACAGGTCGATCTGCTTCTAGGTGAGGTCAAGCAGGTTGCTCAGATGCTATGCCAAGTCCACCATGAACTCTGCTGATGCTGCTAACTGGCTACTGTTGCCGGTGATGCCTCAAAGAAGGCTTTGATGATATCCTGATCTCGCTGGTTAGCTTGGCACTCTCCTCTTAGAAGACTCTTTCGCCTGAGATCAGGGGAAAATAGACACAAAAGAAAAAGAAGCCCTGGGTGTTCATGGACAAATGGTGGCCAGGAGGGGATGGTAGGGCAGCCATGGCCCCTACTGCACCCAGAGCTCACTGCATTTCTTGCTTCAGTCCCCATGTAGTGAGAACTCTCTATCCTTGCACTCCCAGAGCGAGGGCAGCTGCATCTTCCATCCCGAGTTCTAAGAGTTCTCCTGAGAGGGTGGAATATTTACTTCCTTCCCTCAAGCCCCTAGTCTGCCCCCCCCCATTGTAATCAATGAGTGACTAGTGCCCTAGTTCCATTTAACCAGCTAATATCAATTAGCTTTGCATTTTAAGGTATATTAACTTCAAAGATTCAGAAAGATGTTGAAACATAATACCCCGACTTCTACCCCCTAACTCAGGACACACTCCCTCTGATACTCCCTCAGACTCTGGGCAGAATGGGCTCATATTTGACATAGCTTCTGTACAGCATTAGTCCCACTAAGTACTTCCCCACTTGTAGTATTGCTGTTAGTGTGTCCTTGCCCCCTGCTACCTCCAGGCTGGGTGCCAAAGGTCACTTATCACTTCTGTGCTTCTGTAGGCCTCCAGACTGGACTGGCCAGCTACGGACCCCAGGGTGGACTCCACTACTGGACATCACAGTAATTTGCTCTTCTAGTCTTTTGAAACTTAGACTTCTTCACCTAAAATGAAAGAGCATCAGGGGCAGCTAGGTGGCACAGAGATAAAGCTCAGACCTTGAAGTCAGGAGGACCTGAGTTCAAATCTGACCTCAGACACTTGACACACACTTGACACCTACTAGCTATGGGACCCTGGGCAAGTTACTTAATCCCATTGCCTCACCAAAAAAAAAAAAAAATAGCATCAGAATGAAGAACCAAAGCCTGAATTCACAGGCCTTATGCAGGCCTTGGATAGGGAGAGGCCAAAGCCTCTTCCTGAGGGCCTTCTCTCTCTTTTTTCATCGCCATGTAGGAAGAAAAACAAGGCCAAGGAATAAGATCGCCAATACCTTTTGAAAGTGGCCCAGACTGAGCCAGTCCAGGCTGGCAGCAGCAGCCAAAGAGGTTCTGATTTGCCATAAGGTTAACGGATCCAATTACAAAATATCTACTCGTGCTTCAAAGTCCACGTGGGAATTGCACCAGCCAAGCACTCCGCACATCCTCATCAACACAGCCCTCCATTATACTTGCCATCCACTCCACTTCATTCCAGTTTAGGGAGAGAGGCACAACAGCACCCTGCTGTATCTGTTATATACGAAAGGAGGAAAGAAGAAAGAGGCCAAGGAAGGGACATGGTGATTCTATCACATACAAACTCACTTCTAAAATCCTTCCTCCTTCTGGCTCCTGAAATAACCAGGAGACTCCTCGTCCTGACACACCATCGCTTCCCATCACTCACTGTCCGAAGGGATTCACCAAGCCTCCATACATTGAATTGGAGCAAACAGGGACTACAATCCACCGGGAAGTACAAATCTGAACATGCTCCAAAGAAAGGGTCCTCATTGGCTAGTCCTCCCATTGTACCAGTCATATTTTCATTTATCTCTCCAGTCTCCTCAACTGGATAATACATTTCTGGTTTACTAGTGATTTTTTTTTTACCTTTTTTCATGGTGACCCAAATATTCCTCAAAGTTTGATGAGCAGCTCATTGAGTTAGTAGGATTCTTTTTCTACAATTTCCTTGGTGTGAGGAACTCCTGATATGGAATTTTCTCTCCAATAATGTAGATGGCAATTCATCTACAACTTAAAGCTGAGAGCTATGGATAAGTGACTTATTGATGGTCATATAGTTATTATATGTCAATCAATCAAATGATAAGTATTAAGTGCCTATTATATGCCAGGCATTGGTGATACCAAGACAAAAGTGAAATAGCCCCTGCCCTCAAGGTGCTTACATTCTAATAGAAGAAAAAAAGAAACTTGAACTCGGGTCTTCCTGACTTGAATCCTGACTCTATTCACTGTGTCATGTTGCTTCTCATCAGTAGATAGATGATAATGACAGATAGCCAGATAGATAGGTAGATAGATGATAGAGAGATAGATACAGATCTCCAACTATTTGTCCTCTCTGTGTATGTGTGTGGTTGCACGTATGTATGTTTATGCATGTATACATATATGCATGTTTCTTGGACAGGCACTAAAGATGAGCTAGGATCAGAATTTAAAAGGAGGAAGGGACTAGACTGGTTCATATTTCAGAACTTAGAAAGAGCTTTCAATGACTCCAGATTGCCCACCCCCTTCCAAAAATCCTCCCCCATAACCACCATTCTATTACCAATATTTTGTATCAAATGGCTACAAATCATGGAACACCACGATCTCAGAAAAATCACGATCATAGATGACCTACATGGCGATGAAAAGAGGCATAGTAGGTGTGTTAGCTGCAGCATATTGCCAACAATGGTGCACTCAAGAAATGGTGTAAGGAAACCATTGTGGCTACATGCATTTGGCCAGAAAATGAGTTGGGCCACTGGTCACATCAGAAGGGTGAGGGAGAGCAGATGGACAGCCCCAGTGCTACACTAAAACACATGCAATATTAAAAGAACTAGGAAAAAAGGCTCCAGGGAATTGAATGTCTACTCTTTGGAGGGCTTATGGGAAGATATGGACAAGATTCAAGGAAGAAGGTGCAAGAAGGACTGGAGTCTTGACCAGTGGCTGGAGCGCCCACATGACAGAGATCTAGGGTCCCCTGAAATCTCACGGCACTGTAATTCTGGTTGCTCAACGCTAGATCCAAATAACTTTGCTTTTGAGAGGTTTTTGGATAATGAAAACAATAGTGTCCTTTGTTCAGGTATCATCACCTCTTGCCTGAACTATTATAACAGTTTCCTAGTTGGTCTTTCCCTCTCAAAACTCCCCTCTTCAATCCATCCTCCCTGCAGCTGCCAAGGTGACTTTCTCAAAGCCTAGCTCTGACTATGTCACAGCCCTGCTCAATGAACTCCACTGGTTCCCCATGATTTTCAAGATCAAAAATAAAAGTTTTTGCTTGGAATTTCAGGTTCTTCACAGCCTGGTCCTTTCTTGCCTTTCCAGTCATCTGACTCTCTCCTCTTGATGGTGCCGGCCTAACTGCTGCTCCTGGCACACGGGGCATTCCATTTCCAATCGCCATGCCTTTGCTCCGGCTATTCACGGTGCCTGGAGTGCTCTCCTTTTTCTACTCTGACTCTTGACATCCCTGGCTTCTTTCACGTGTCAGCTCATACTACGCCCTTTCTCTGCAGGAGAGAGGCTACCTCAGCCACTGGATCACTAGCCTTCTTTCTAGTCTGTATGTATCTTGTAGTACCTTGTTACTTACATACAGTCACCTCCATTGTACATAATCTCCCTGAAGCAAGAGCTATTTTCATGTTTTTGTCTTTCTTTGTGTTCCCAGCCCTTTGCACAGGGCCCGGTACAAAGGAAGTGCTTGATAATACTTCATGACTGGCTGATGGATATTTACACGACATTTCTAGGTCTGCAAAATGCTTCACATACATTAACTTGTTTCATCCTTTCAGTTACCCTGCGAGATAGTTGCTCTTATTTTCCCCAATTTGCAGATGAGGAAACTGAGTCTCCGAGATTAAGTGACTTGTCCAGGGTCTCAAAACTAGTGAATATCTGAGCATTTTTTTCTTTTTCTTTTTTTTTAAATTTTATTAATCTATTTTGATTTATCAACAATCACTTTCATATGCTTTTGAGTTGAAAATTTTTCAGTATCTGAGCATTTTAACCCAGGTCTGCCTGCCTCTCCGACTCCATCCACTGTACCATGCTGCCTCTTTATTCATGAAGGCTGGAAAACTAGAGGGTTTTTTGTTTTATTTTGTTTATAAGGTCCCTTAGCTGATGCTCATGTCAGTACACACAGGGTTTCAGTTCAGTACTCAAAAATTCTGCGAATACATGAAGTTATGCGGACACACAGTAAACCCAGTAGTAAGCAGACTCCCAGCTGTTGTAACTGGCCTGGCCCAGTCTGGCCTGGGGATTACTGCCATGGAACAGCAGATGACACCAGGAGCAGGGTCAGCGTCTGCCTTGCAGCCAGACCTAAGGGCTCGTTCTGAAGCCACAAACCCAACCTGAAATGTCAATTTTCTGGCCAGAGGCTGGAACTGAGGCTGCTCAGTTTTCTTCTGATCCACTTCTTAAACCCTTCCCCCACATAAAGGTTTTGTTCTTGATTGGGAAAGAGAAAGCAGTCCAGAAAGAGTTTACACACATGCTTAGTCTCACACACACACACGCACCAACACAGGCTTGGGCACACACACATTCACACACTTTCAACACTAGTCTTCTTTGGGTGCCAGAAGCTCTTTTCTGCAGGGTCATTCTGATGATCAGAGAACAATGGCAAGAGAAATCAGCAAAGAATGAAGCCCAAAGACCCAGGTTCAAATCCCAGGTATGCCTCTTAGGACCTACATGATCTTGAGCAGGCCATAATGGAGCCAGTTAGCACTAATTCCTAAGCCTATTATTAAATTTTGACTGTGAACACATATACTTCAAAAATCAGCAAACAATTCAAATCAGGGCTAGATTTATTGGTGGTTTTTGTTGTTGGTTTTTTTTTTAATTGTCTAAACTTAAGAAAGTGATGGAGAAAATGTTAATGAAAATGCAGATCATATTTAAAAGGACTTCCTGGGTTCATTTGAGGACTTTGGTGTTTTGTTTTGGGTTTTTTTGGGAGCTAGTTGTTAAATATTTACCAGCCCATCCCTGCCTGTAAGCATCAGTTTGTTAAAACTAAGGGATTGTACCAGAAAATGTACAGTCATTTATGGTTCTAAATTCTATGGTTAAATAGTATTAAAAGAATGAGGCAGGAATGAAAAATGCAGGTATACACAGAGAAAAGAAAACAAGAATTTTCTGGTCCTGTGATTTCACTGGTACAGGGAACTTCTAAAATGCAAACTCCCTCTACCCATACAACTCACCAATTCATCTGCATCATCTAATCTTAGAAAGCTGACCAGAGCACTGAGTGGTTACATGTAGTCACACAGCCAGTAATGTCTCAGAAGTAGAACTCAAATCCAGGCCTTCCTGATTCCACAGATGACTTTCCAGAAACTAGGTCATGAATGTTTATAAGTATCTTTATCAGCTCCAGATTGTTTGGAAAATCTGAATTTTTATATATGACAGTTGCCTCTAAGTAGAAGAAAATTTTTTTAGCTCCACATGAGATACGAAGCCCAGAAAGTTTACATGTCTTACCTAGTCAACCAGGATGAGAGTCAAGAATGACCACCCATCCTCCCATGAACTCTAGCCTTCTGTTTCTGACCTGCTACCCTAAAAATATTTATAAGCGGACTTAGCCTTTTTTTATGCCATTGTAACGGCTCATCTGCAACTCTGGAGAAAAGGTTAGGCCTGGAAGACACTACCATATGGAACTTTTGGCTCATTCTGCTACAAAGGAATTGGTAGGAAATTAGGGTACATCTAGTCCAATGCCTCCTCAGTAGAGACTGAGGGGCTCACCCAAGCTCACACAGCTAGTGACAAGGGTGAGATTTGAACTCGCATCCCTTGACTTCAGAATTAGCCCTCATTCCAGTGATATTGCATTTCTCTTCTCATTGCAAAGATGAAGTTAGGCTTCAATTTCCTCATAATAATACCTATTCACACTTCTAAACAATTTAAGATTCCCAGAGTACTTTGCTCACAACAACCCTGGGAAAAAGGGAGTCTGATAATTGTTCTCATCTTTGCAGAAGAGGAAGCCTCTGAGAGATGAAATGATTTGCCCAAGGTCACGTAGCTAATTAGGCAAAAAGCAAGATTTACAAATAATGCTACTTCATATTTTTAAAGTGTGTTACTTGGAACATGATTAGGAAGACAGTACTGTGTGAGAAAGGATTTGAGCTAGTGTCATTCTGATCCTAAGCTCAGTGCTCTGCCTATCAGGGCAGGGTGCACCTCCATGCTTTTTTAGAAAACACCCTCCACACTTTAAGACTCAGAAGTCAGAGGACCCAGGCTTAAAGGGCAGTGCTACCACTTATTACCTAGATGTGTCACCTTGAGCAAGTCATTTCTTCTCTCTGGGCTCTAGTTTCTTACTCTGTAAAATAAAGGAGGTTGGCGAAACGTCCTTTGAGCTCCCTTCCATTCCTAAACCTACGATCTCATTTCATTTTGCTAATGATGCTATGATATAGGTTAGGGACCCTGTGAGGCAGAAACAATGTTATTTTCCCCATGTTACCGAGGCCCCAACAGGTGAAATGACTTGCGGGGCTCCACAGCAGGTTAGTGGTAAAGCTTGGCCTAGAACTTGGATCTCCTGACTCTTAGTCCAGAGTGAAATTTCATTATCCTGCCTTGCCTCCAACATTCATCAGATTCCCAGAAAAATCTGCCAGGCTACTTTCTCTGTATCTATCTAGTCTCCCCTGTCTTAGGTTTCACCCACGGCCCAGGCTTCAGTGGCACAGCCCCACCACCCTGGTGACTCATGAAATGCCCAGAAACTTAATTACAAATACCAAAGGCACAGCCGACCCTTTGTCTAGAGGGTATTTGTTTTAATGTCAGCTGAGCACTGACACCACAGTCTCCCTGGGAGCTGTCTCACTCTCTCTCTCTCCCCAGTTTCCCCTTCGCCCTTCTCCGCCCCGCCTCCTCCACAGTCTCAGAGCTGATGTGCAGGCGTTTCTCTGGACTGATTTATTAGCTTCATCCTGTAATTATCCTTGATGTTGGGGGGCTGGGCTCATTTGGTGACCTGCCTGAAGGCCCTGGGAAGGAAAGTCATTAGGCTATGCAAAGCCTGCGACTGACCCCATCTGTCCCTGCATCTGCCTTACCCCTCTGCCCACCCAGGGAAATACAATGTGAGCCCAGATCTGTGTCAGGATAGTCACCATAAGCCATTAAGGTGAACCTAGATCCACTGGAGTACTGAGCCCTGAAGCAGAGGACACAGCATTTGACCTTATGTGCCAAGAGTGGACCCTTAATAAATATTTATCATAAGCTTTAGAGCAGAAGTGCTTTTAGAGATCATCTGAACCAGCTTCTTCATTTTGCAGAGGAAGAAAATGAGGCCCTGACAGGTTACCCTGTGACCTTGCACAAGTCACTTCCCTTCTCTGGGCCTCAGTTTCCCACATCTTTAAAATGTAGCGATTATAGATCCTAAGGACCCTTTCCAGCTCTAGATTCTACGAAGCCTTTGAAATCAACTTTCCCATAGTGGCGGAAGTCATTAGGGAGCTGAACTGGGCACTAAATCCAGATCCTCTGATGGTCTGAATGTTCACAGCACAAGTGAACAAGGTGCTGGGGAGGGCTTTACCCTGCCTCCATCATTCTTCTCACAAATGCTCCAGTGCTCCAGAATGTGGATGGGGAAGGAGATAGGGCTGGGGAAGGACTGTATCTCCTGAGGATTTCAAAGCACTTTTCTAGCATTAACTGCTAGCAAGGATGGTGTCTGTTTTGCCTGACTTTCTATAATAGATGCTTCCTGGAAATTATGTAAGTCACAGGATGTCAGCTCCTGAAAGGCTCACAGAAATTATCGTTTGGCCCCCTTCATTTGACAGAGGACAAAATGGAAGCCCAGGGAGGGGAAACAACCTGCCAGAGATCCCACAGCAAGTAAGTGGCAAGTCCTGCTTCCAAGCCCAGGGTTTTCTTCTATGTCCTGTTGACTCCCATTCTGTGTAAACAGAAGGATAATAAATATGCCCTAGGGAAATGGTGCCTTCAGAGGAATCCTGCAGTGACTGAATTCTTTTGCAAAACAAATAATCAGCCCCAGATTGTCTGGACAATCCATATTTTTATATATAGCAGCTTCCTTTGAGTAGGGAAAAAAGCTTTATTAGCTCCACATGAAACAGGAAGCCCAAAAGGTTTAGGTGTCTTAGCCCAAGTAACTTAGTCAACCAGGACGAGAGCCAAGAGTGGTCACCCACCCTCCAGTGTGCTATCGCCTTGTTTCTGACCACTCCCCACCAGCCTCCACATGGCTCTCTCCCTGGATGCCCTCCCCCTAGAAAAGGAAAGAAAACAATGCTGAATAGAGATTTCAGATGTGTGGGGACCCAGGCAGTTCAAACAAACACAACCTTCAGTTCTCAAATAATGTTTAGTCACACTGACTGGCCCACAGGGAAGTCCAAGCCCTGGGAGTGCTAGAGCTCTTGACCTCTGTCGCTGACACTGGGGGGGGGGGAGCTAGTCACTTCTCAGGACTTGGTTTTCCCTACTTGTAAACAGATAAGTCCACCTGTTTTACCTACCGGGGTAGCAGTGAGGAAAGGGCATAAAAAAACAGGTGTAGGCCCTCTATGGAGACAGGAGCTAAGTGCCAAGAGTGGGATCACAGCTATAGTACTGAAATGGACCTCTGAGGTTGTCTAATTCATTTTGCGCAGGAGGAAAGAGAGACCCATGGATGGCTGCAGTGGGACAGATCCATGGAAGCAGAGAGTATCAGAGCTAAGAGCCATCTTAGAGATCACCCAATAAACCAACCCTGTCCTCTCCACCACTGTTACAGAAGGGAAAACTTAGAACCCAAGAAGTGATTCCTCCCAACACTTCTGCTTCAAGGATGACAGGTGCTTAATGCGGTAAGGTGAGTGGAGAGACCATTGGATTGTGCCTTAGGAATATCTCCCATCCATCCCTTTCTTTCCACTCAAACAGCCACCACCTTGTCTCAGGCCTTCATCATATTTTGCTCAGACTATTGCAGTGGCCTCCTAATTGGTCTCCCTGCCTCTAGTCTCTCTGCTCTCCAGTTGGTCTATCCTCCATACAGCTTGGTGGCACAGTGGTTAGGGGGCTGGGCCTGGAGTCAGGAAGATCTGAGTTTAAATCAAACCTCACACATTTATTAGGTGTGACCCGAGGCAAGTGACTTCACCTCTGTCTTCCTCAATTTCATCAACTATAAAATGGTGATAATAATTACCTCCCAGGGTTGTTGAGAGGGTCAAATGGGAAAATATTTGTAAGGTGATAAATGCTTGCTTCTTTACTTCTATGCAGCTGTCAAAGCGATTGTCCTAAAGTGCAGGTTTGACTGTATCACTGCCACTCAGCAAACACTAATGGTTCCCCTTTGCCTCTAGAATCAAATACAAGCTCTTCCGTTTCACTTTTGAAGCCTTTCAAACCTGGCACCAACCTAAGTTCTCAATCTTTTTTGTACGTAGTTCCCCTTCCCAGTTCTTCTAAGCCAGCCTTCTCTCCATTCCCCACACATGACTCTCACCTCTGGTCTCTTCATCTCTACACTGGCCTTTGCCCTTGCCTGGAAAACATTCCCACCTCAGCTGTGCCCCCAGAATGCCCTGTATTCTTCAAAAGTCTTTCCAAGCCACATCTTCACCAAACTCTCCTTATCCCCAATCTCCCTATTCTCCCCTCATGCTATTTCTCCCTGATCCAAAAATTTACCTCACGCTAATTTTGTGTATATTTTCCATATAAGAGGTAATGTGGCATGATGGATAGAATTGGCTTCTGAGTCAGGAAGACCTGAGTTCAAGTCTCACCACTAATAATACTAGCAAAGTGAACAGGGGCAAATCACTTAACCTCTCAGTGCTCTAAGGCGGCTTTCAGACTTGAAGTTGCAGAGAAGACCCTGATCTGAATTGGCAAAGGGGGTTTTCTCCCCCGAGAGTTCCCTATACCAGTGAAATCAAAGGTCTTATTCTTATATTCTGTGTATGCTTAGGCATGTGTCGCATCCTGCGATAGAATGTAAGCTCCTTGAGGACAAGGATTTTTTCATTTTTGTCTTTGTAACCACAGCTCCTAGCTGGGCACATAGTAGGGGCTTAATAAATACTTGTAGGTTGATAGTAGGATGGTAGAAATGTATTAAAGGTTTATTGAACTGAAATGGAGTCCCAAGTCCTAGGCTTAGCTCTACCATGTAATCATTGCAGACTTGGGCAAGTCCCTTCTCCACTCTGAACTACAAAATAACCAGAGGCACTTCCTAGGATCATAGGATTTAGAGCTCCATGGGATTTTAGCAATCATTTAATCCAACTCCATCGGCTTTGATGGTCCCCAAGGGCCCCTCTAGATTGGACATTTTATGAAACAAGAATAATTCTTCACCACCTTCCTAAGAGAGAAATAAATGGAAACATCTTTCAAGAAAGATGAAAAGGGCAATTATCCCTTGCAGGTTTTTTTTTTCTCCTTTTTGTCATGTGCGTGTGTGTGTATGTGTGTGTATGTATGTGTTTAATACACACCAGCTATGGCTGCTACAGCTCTAAGAGGGCTGACAGCAAACTGGCTCTCAGACGACCAGGAGAGAGAAAGAGAGAGGATGGTGAGGGGTGAAGAACAAAGCCGACTCCCGTCACACATGGCTTTCATCTCTCTCCTCTTCCCCTGTCCTTCTCTCTCTTCCCTCTCTGGAGTTGGTCATTATTTAGTTTCATGTTCCCGAGGACTGTCCAGCTCACAGGCTCACTGGGTATTTAGACGAACACAGGTCTAAAGGGCAGTTTCTCCTTGAGCTGATCAGCCCAAGTGCCACCCAGACGGTCTTTGTTTCTTGAAAGGGTGCCAAGGAGCTGTTTGAAGATGTCTCGATTAAGTCAATGTTTTCTTTATTTAATTAAAGTGATGATGCACAGAGGCTTCCCTGTTAATAAGATAGGGAGGGAGAGAAAGCATGCCAACCTGACTGGGAAACAGAGGACTGGCAAAGCAAACAGAGCTTACAATGAGAGCTGGGGGGGCCCGTAACGTGGGCTAGCTTGACAGAAGGGAAGGCAGCCGTTTTGCCAGCAGATGCCTGTGAGCAGAGAACCGTGGCGTGCAAAATTAACACGCTGGCTCATCAGGAAATGGGAATGTGGGTGGGATGGGAATTGCTTCATATGGACAAACAATCTGTCCAGAAGTAGATCTACAACCTGGAAGACTGGGGCCTAGTGGCCAAGCAGCTCCAAACCACAACCTAATTCTTTAAGACTTTCCTGAGCATGAAGCTAGGCGAGCCAGGCAGAGAAACAGGTGCTGGGCCATCAGTGGGGACAAGCAAGGAGCACCTCCATGGCTGGCCAAGCATGAAGCTGAAAAGTCTCCAAGAAGCATCTATCCTTTATGCCAGAGAATCCAAGATGGGAAGCCGCTGGCTCGAGCATTTTACATATCCATCACGGCCTTTAGAAGCATTCATTCATTCATTCATTCATTCATTCATTTAGTCAGTCAGTCAGACAGAGAGTCAACAGATATTTGTTATTATATTGTGTACAAACTATTGTACTAGGCACTGGGGGATTCAGTGTTTAAATAAGCAAGGTCCCCACCCTCAAAGGGCTTATAGTTTAGTTAGAGTATATGGCAGGTGTACCGGAAGCGATTACATGCTTATTACATTAGGGAGCTGCAAACAAAGAATTATGCAAAATCTAAAAGAGAAGTCTGCTACCAGCTGAGAAGGGGGAGGGAGAATAATGACAACAACACAGTAATTGTTTGTCCTTCATTTTTTGTTTTTTGTTTTTAATCTTTTTTTTGCTCTCTTTCTCTTTTTTTTTTTTTTTTGGTGAGGGCAATTGGAGTTAAATGACTTGCCCAGAGTCACACAACTAGGAAGTATTATGTGTCTGAGGCTGGATTTGAACTCAGGTCCTCCTGCCTCCAGGGCCGGCGCTCTCTCCACTGCGCCACCTTGCTGCCCCCTTGTCCTTCGTTTTTGAAGGGAACCGACAACATCCTGGGTGATGTCTTCACTCCTGCATGAAGTGGATTTTAGTGAATCAGAGCTGCATAAAATCATCAGGCTCACTCTCTCTTCCAAAGTCCTCGAAGACCAGCGGCAAGACAAACATCAAGATGACCGGTGACGGCCTGGGATGCTGTGAATGCCCTTGGCATCTTCAGTGTTTGACCAAGCTCTGAGTACTCCATAGCATCTGCTTCAGCTGTCTTCACAGCCCTTGGAGCACCTTGTTCTCATCTGCCTGTTTCGTTGGGGGAAGTCTTCACAGGCTTGGCATGGAGATCTGCCTAACTCAGCAGGGGCTTTGAGACCCATCGGTCACCCCCAAATTGGTCGAGCCCTGCTGTTGAGACAGTTTTCCCAGGATGTGGCCACTGAGGACGCTACAGCCTCTTGGGGCCACCAGGGAGAGTTCAGCGCTGAGTAGACACTGAAGGTAGATGGGCAGCCCTGAAAAGGGCTCAGCAAACCTTCACATCAGAGGGGCTAGTCCTCCTTAAACAACCTGTTAAATCCCCTCCAGCTTGGTAGATCTTGCCAGAACATCACGTATATATACATACATATGTGCATGTATGCATTATATATGTGTGTGTATGTATCCACACATATATGTGTGGATATGCCTACATGTGTATATTATTTGAGTTTATATACAAATGCATATATGTATATAAGCATATGTACATTTATATGCATAGGTGTATATTATGTGCCTGCACACATATACTACATTTACATGTATATATACACATATACACACAAATATACATATACTATATGTATGTGTATATATATATATGTATATATATATATATATACATATACTACATTTACATGTATATATACACATATACACACAAATATACATATACTATATGTATGTGTATATATATATATGTATATTATAATCAAGAAAAAATACTTAGAAAAGAAAGAGCTGGTGCATATATTTGCCTGGCTACTCCCAGTGATATCTGAAGGATGATGAGCAATAGGAGATCCAGGGCAAATGCTGGCCCAATTTTCAGAGAAGGGAAGGAATAGAACCTACAAATTCTAGATCAGGGAGATTGACCTAAATTTCTGTGAAAATTGTATGACAGAGCTAATGAGTGAATACCTACAAAAGGAAGCAGTGCTCATAACAAGCCTGCGTGGCTTCTGGTGATGAAGCTGGCCCCACAGAAGAGATAGAAAGCACATATTCCAAGCCTCTTTGTAGAAGTGGAGAGACTATGGGTGTGTCAGGCTTTTTTGATATGCTGGTGAGTTTTACTGCACTGTTTTATTTTCTCTCTCTCTCTTTCTTTTTTTGGTAGGGGTTGGCTCTCTGGGAGAGTCGGGGGTGGGGTAGGGAAGGGATACAATGGAAAATGAAGTCGTATAAAAGCAAAACCTATTAATAAAAATTAATTTTAAAAGGTCAGACTTCCGGGTTATGTAAGCAACAAGATGGAGGACTAGATACTTTCTCTGCTCCCCATAACATTCCCAAACCTCTCCAAAATGGAAATTACAAGCCAAAGATGAAGCAATTTCATCAGTCTCCATGGTCTAAGACACTCAGAATCCAAAAGAAGTTTTTTTTTTTAAATCTCCAAATCCAGGAACTGACACTCAATGACCCTGAGCTTACTCAGTACTACCCTTCCCCCACTTTCCATACTAGCAAAAATGAGTCTGAACTAGAAGACTCAAGGACGCAGGCTTACAACAAAACCTACCCCCTCACCTCCATTCCCTTTTCATCTTTTCACTGCTGTGAAGACCTCAGCTCCAGGATGTTTCCCTGGCCACAACAGACAGATGGTATGGCTGCATCCATTCAGAAGAAAAGCTTCAGTGGGACACAGCCCTGTAGTACCATCTCTGCAAAGCCCCAAACTTCAGCCACAGCACTTAATTAAACCTGAAGGAAAGAGCACAACATCTAGCTGGGGCCAGTTCTGACTACCCAAAAGTCACTAGGGTCAGAGATCTAGGCAGGTCTGGTTCTTTTTGGGGGGGATGGTTTGGAGACAATCGGACTCAAATAGAGTGCTCAAGGTCACACAGCTAGTAAATGCCTGAGACCAGATTTGAACTCAGGTCCTCCTGACTCCAGGGCCACTGCTGTATCCATTGTGCCACCTAGCTGTCCCTTAGGCTGTTTTTTTTAAACCATGAATTACTCAGTGTGGAAAGAAGCTGAAATACTATGAGATCCAGCTCCCAAGGAAACCACAGAAGAGAGAGAGCCAGAAAGTGAATGATAATGGAAACTAAGGGGGAAAAAACCTGAAATTATCAACGGGAAAAACAGTAACAACAGAGGACAATATTCTCCAGATCTAGTAAACAAGTTCAGGCATCTCTGAATAAATACTACAAAGCAAAGGGAAATGATCGAATGCTTGCTGACACAGAGGACTCTGTGGAACTTGAAGAGAACACAGAACCGCAACATGCTGTTCCTGAGTAGCTCAAAAGAGAAAGGAGAATTATGAGTGCAAAATTTATCGCTTGTGCAGCAAAAATAATGGGTAGAATAGAAAAACTAGAAAAGCAATGGCAAACTTCACAAAAAAATAAAAAAGAGAACAATAGATTGGGAATGCAAATACACAGGAATGGAGGGAAATCTAGAAGAAGAAAAGTAAAAATAATAAATAACATTAAAAAATATTCTCCCATTCTAGCAAAACATACTGATATCGAAGACAGGATACATAGAAACAGCTTAAGGATCATAGATCTCCAAGAAGAACATGACAGGATAAAAAGAAGAGATTATTAGAGAAGATACTTATTTCCTCTTTGGGGAGGGTTATTAAACTGGAAGATCTAGGGAATGCTTTGGGTATAATTTACTTAGGTTTTGGCAAAGCATTTTCATAAAGTTTATCGTACTATGACTGTGGGAAAGATGGAGAGATGTAGACTAGGCAACAGTTAAATTAGATAATCATTAATGATTTTATGTCCACTTGGATTGGAGCTATCTGGTGGAGTGTTTCAGAGATCTCTGCTTAACCCTGTGGTAGTATACACACACACACACACACACACACACACACACACACACACACACATCTTTTTTTTAAATTTTAAGCCCCGATTTCTCTCCCTCTCTCCTTCCCTTCTAATGGAAAATTAGCCCAGCCCATATGAAAGGGACTTAGGAAAACTAGCTTAGCCTATGTTGAAGCACTTTAATAGGCATTGTTCCTCGATACCCTGTCCCTCAGTGACAAGGTCCTAAAGGTCTTCTAGAGGACCTTCCTCAGTTTAGATGTATGTCCTTAGGGACATTACTGGACAGGGTTACTTCAGGGTATGTGAAGTCTGATATTGCTAGCGCTGGAAAAAAAGCTTAGTGCACATGAAAATACAAGAGGAAGGAAAAAAAAGGCAAGCAATATGACAGTGAATGAAGGTATGACAAAGGAGTGCTAAAATCTGAAACACTTACAGGGCTTCCTGATCGCCAAGGAAAATAACAAAGACCAGCCCACAGGAAGTGGCTATCCTACTTTGCAGACATAACACTGCCAGGAAAGTCACCATATCTATATGATTCAACCCACCCAGCTGACTAGACACATTTTCATGTGGAATGTGCACCTGAACCAGTGCTATATCCTTGCTGAATATCCTTCATCTCATGGAATGGCTAAGTAAATTTCATTTAAAAACAACAACAAATGTTATAGGCCTGGTTTGTTTCAGGCTGCTGTGTAGGTTTGGGTTTGGGTTAGAATGGAATTAGACATTTGTAAACCATCTAACAGTTGACAAAAGGAAATTTGCTTCTGGAAAACAATTTGGAACTTTACCCAAAGGGCTGTAAAACTTTGCATACCCTTTGACCCAGAAATACCACTACCAGGTCTGTATCCCAAAGAGATCAAAGAAAAAAGAAAAAGACCTACATGTACAAAAATATATATAACAGCACTTTTTGTGGCGGCAAAGAATTGGACATTGAGAGGATGCCTATCAGCTGGGAAGTGACTGAATAAGCTGTGGTATATGGTTGTGATGGAGTACTATCGTGCTATAAGAAATGATGAGTTTCAGGAAAACCTGGGAAGACTTATATGAACTGATATAAAGTGAAGTGGCCAGAACCAGAAGAACATTATCCACAGTTAACAACAATATTGTATGATAATCAACTGTGAATTACTTAGCTATTCTGATTAATACAAAAATCCGTGGCGATTCTAAAGGACTTGTGATGAAAAGTGCCTTCCAGGGAGAACCAACAAAGTCTGGTGCAAATTGAAACTTTTTTTTCACTTTCTTTATTTTTCTTGCTTTTTTTTGAAACATAGATAATGTGGAAATAGGTTTTGCATGATTTACTTTCTTTATTTTTCTTGCTTTTTTTTGAAACATAGATAATGTAGAAATAGGTTTTGCATGATTTACTTTCTTTATTTTTCTTGCTTTTTTTTGAAACATAGATAATGTGGAAATAGGTTTTGCATGATTTCATATGTATAATTGATAACACATTTCTTGCCTTCTCAATGGGAAGGAGGGAGGGAGAGAAATCGGGACTTAAATCACACTCTTCATCTCTCTGCCTCAGAAGAACTGAGTCCCAGATCTGTCATGTGGTGGGGACAGATCACTGAATCTCAATATGTAAAGTAGTGAGGATGAGTAGATGCAACACCAGGGACACTAGGGCTATATGGCAGATCCCGACACTACCTGCACAGTCATTCACCCTCATCTCAGGTCAAGGCCATCTACAGGAAGGTAGCTAAGAAGTTATCAGCCTCTTGCATAAAGCCTTTCCCAGTACAAGTTTTTATACCAAGAATTGTCCTATACTATCACCCATTCAATGTTTTGTAGCCCGCTGGCCAGAATATTTCCTTTGTGAAGAGCCCCATTGCAGAGGTTATATTAGAACTCTGTCCCTTCAAGGACTCCTCTGAGGTGCTTCCCTCTCAATTCTATATAAGGGTGGGTAAGGACTCTTTCTTACTTTTATCCAGGAACTCAGGATTGTCACCAAGTCAACGGGAGGTCCCCTTTCTTCCAGGTCAATATACATTCACTATAGTTATGCAGAGATAGTTTTATTCTATCCATGTCGTTAGAAAGCAAGGTATCTCCCAACAATACCATTCCTTCCCCATCCACTCCCACCCCAGATCTTTCTCATAAGTAGTCCAAACTAAACCTGGAGGAAAGGAGATCTTCCATTTGAGGAGCATTTGAGCCTTTTCTGGGGTATATAGGGTATATAAAATCCTCTGAGAGGGCAGGGACCTCAAGGCCTGGGTGGCTCTGTGCTGGGGGTAAAATAAGGAAGGATCAACAGTAATTCTATTCAAAAACAGTTGTATAAGTCTTCCTGGAGGCTGGGTCTGAGAGAATGCTACACCAGAAAGCCTTCTCCTTTCATTGAATGATACCTATTGATCCTTTTGATCATGGCTTTTGGAACATTTGGCAAAAGTAGTCAGAGGTAAGATGGTATTAACTGTTGTTTAACAGAAGAAAGCCTCTTGCCCTAAACTAAAGGAAGAGGTCAAGTTGCCAGTTGAAGACAAGAACTTCAGAGTGGTACACTGATTGGCATAAGAAGGTGCATTGAGGAGAAGTAGCTTCCTTGTACTTAATTAGAGGGACTATGTATTTCTGTGCCTAGCATAACATGGCTTCATGGCCCCCCCAAGTCTAGATTAGCAATGGCTGGATCACTCCTCAACTTTTGCCATTCTTATGATAATAGCCTGGTTATTAGGTGAGCAGAAGACATGTGATTTCTCTTACATGTGCTGACATTCTCTATAAATAGCTGTATGTGGTGGGAGGCATTAGCAAATTTCTTCCATTGATCCAAAGGGGAGAGCTTTTCCAATCCTGTTCTAGGTTGTCATATGCAAGGATTGATTGGGCTGGCAGAGGAATCATCCCTAAGACTGGAGACCTCAGCCACTGACAGAGTTGCTACCTATTCATGAAGGGAATGAATACCCAAGTGGCCTATCTTGTTAAAGAAACCATTTTCCATCACCCAACTAATAATGGGCAACCCTAGATGGAGAGTCATGGTATGATCCTATGCCATCCACTCCACAGCTACTAGGGCCCAGTGTCAGGTGAAGAATGACTTTTCAAAAGTGACACTTCGGGGATCTTGCCTCGAAGACTCGTAAGAGCCTAAGGGAAGAAGCCAGAAAAATAAAGAAAGTGAAAAAAATGTTTCAATTTGCACCAGACTTTTGTCCTTTAGAATCGCCTCGGATTATTGTGTTAATCAGAATAGCTAAGTAATTCACAGTTGATTATCATACAATATTGTTGTTAACTGTGGATAATGTTCTTCTGGTTCTGGCCACTTCACTTTATATCAGTTCATATAAGTCTTCCCAGGTTTTCCTGAAACTCATCATTTCTTATAGCACGATAGTACTCCATCACAACCATATACCACAGCTTATTCAGTCACTTCCCAGCTGATAGGCATCCTCTCAATGTCCAATTCTTTGCCACCACAAAAAGTGCTGTTATACATATTTTTGTACATGTAGGTCTTTTTCTTTTTTTTCTTTGATCTCTTTGGGATACAGACCTGGTAGTGATATTTCTGGGTCAAAGGGTATGCAAAGTTTTATAGCCCTTTGGGTAAAGTTCCAAATTGTTTTCCAGAAGCAAATTTCCTTTTGTCAACTGTTAGATGGTTTACAAATGTCTAATTCCATTCTAACCCAAACCCAAACCTACACAGCAGCCTGAAACAAACCAGGCCTATGACATGGACCATACCCACATAGGCTAATCAATGGACTTTTGTGCAGATACACCTATTTCAGTAAATGGAATGTCATTATTTTTGAATAGCGGTGGTAGGAGAAACTATAAGTGTTAGATTAACGTTGTAGTATCTCAGTTAGAAAACTTCCCATGAGACATCCAATTCAGCTTGTATTCCAACAGAAATACAAGTTGAATTGGATGTCTCATGGGAACTTTGATCCAGCCTTCATGTGAAGACCTCTGTTGACAGGAATCTCACTACCTTATAAATTATCCCATACCCTCTTAGGAGAGTCTCTAATTGCTAGAAAGCTTTTCCCTATATTGAGCCAAAATATTTTTCTGCAACTTTGCCTCATTGTTCTAAGTTTGGCTTTCTCAGCCTACTACAAATCCAGAACAAGTCTACTCCCTCTTCCAAATGAAAGTCCTTCAGATGCTTGAAGACAGTTGTTATTTTCCAACCACCTAGAGAACCTTCTTGATATTACTTTATTTTCATTCCAATTCTCTAATATTCTGAATATTTTTCTCCATGACCCCTTGAACACACAGACATTTGTGCTATAGTGCTACCTTTTCCCCTTCTATTCTTAGCTGAATTTCTTAAAAAGCTCTCAAAGTATCTTGCTCTAGAAGACCCACTCAAATTATTGTTTCCTCTAATCTTCCTTCTAATTGCTGTGGATTCTAAGAAAGATTCAATTTAGGTCAAAAACAAACATTTTAAAGCATATATGCAGCACTGTGTGCAAAGCACTGTGCTAGGCCTTGGTGATATAAATATAGACATGTCACAGGCCCTGTTCTCGAGGAGCTTATAATCTACTGGGAGGAAGAAAAAGTTCATAAATAACTATATTACGAAGCAGAGTGAGGAAGGTGCAAAGGGGAAACCTAGGAAAAAGTTATGAGAAATCTGAAAAAGAAAAGAATGATTTCATTGAAAGGTAGAATGGTCAAGGAAAGCTTACATGTTCAACTTGAGTTGAGCCTTAATAGAACAGAAGGATTTCAACTGATAGAAACAGGGAGAAGCAGAAGCTATTTGGGACATGGGCAATGGCATAAATACACAAAAATGAGAGAGAGTAGTTTGACTGGAATGTAGACTATGTGAAGAAGAATAGGAAGGAAGGAAGGAAGGAAGGAAGGAAGGAAGGAAGGAAGGAAGGAAGGAAGGAAGGAAGGAAAGAAGGGGAGATCGATACATGGAAAGGAAGGAAGGAAAGGAAAGGATAGAAAGGAAGGAAGGAAAAGAAGGGAAGAAAGGGAAGGAGAGAGGAAGAGAAGAAGAAAGGGAGGGAGGAAGGAGCAAAAGAAGGTTGGAAGGAAACAAGAATTTATTAAATACCAGCTATGTGCCAGGTACTGTGGTAAGCACTTTATAAATATTGTCTCATTTGATCTTTACAACCTTGGGGGAGGTGCTATTGTTGTCCCCATTCTACAGTTGATGAAATAGAGGCAGAAAGAGATTGTCACTTTCCTGGGGTCACACAGTTAGTAAATGTTTGAGGCTAAATTTAAACTCAGATCTTCCCAACTCTAGGCAGTTAGAGAGTAGTATGAGATGGAGCCTGAACAAGTAGGTTGGAGTCCAATTGTGGTAGGCCTTGGACACCAGGATCAGGGGTCACTTGAGCTTTTAAGTAGAGGAGTAGTATGATCAGAGTAATGTGTTGGTATGTTACTTGGGCTGGAACATGGAAAATAGATTAGAAAGGGGAGAAACAGAGGCTGTAGACCAGTGAGCAGACTAATATAGTACTAAAGGTGAAAAGAGATAAACAAGAAAAATTGAAATAAATGTTAAAGATGAATGGCTAGATGCAAGAGATGTTGTAGAGGAAGCAGCAACACAGTGGGTTGTTGAAGACTGGGGAAAGGAAAGAACCCAAGATGATTCCAAAGTTTAGAGTCTTGAGGCAGGAGCAGTGGTGGCCCTGTGTATGAGTGGAGCTGATTTCATGTAAAGATCATCAGGATTCAGAGTAATCAAGCTGATTCATTCCCTCAGTTTGACAAGATTACAAGCCACGAACCTTTGCCTGGAAGCAGCTAAGGGACTCTCCTAATGGGGTATAAACATGCCTTGATGATAAACACTAGGAACTCCTGATGGAACTTTAGGCTCCAAACTCTTGGAAGAGGTGCCCCACCCTTGAAGTCTATAAAATCAAGCTAACAGATTCTCTCTCTCTTTCTCTCTCTCCCCACCCCATGTGTGTGTGTGTATATGTGTATATATATATATATATATATATATATATATATACACATATACACACACACACACATTATGTTTACACATATATGTGTGTGCATATATGTGTGTATACACATATATATGTGTGTGCATATAAAATCTGTCTATAGGCTCTTGTGAATCATTCAAAACTTCTGCATTTTTGCTGTCAAGAAATAAAAGCTGTCCAACCTTAGGATAAAAGCATATCCTACCTTAAGTGCCTATATCGGAGCGGGAGATTCCTTTGACCTACATTTGGAGAAAATTATAGGAAGAAACAACACCCTGAGTGTATGATGTTTTCATAGAGCAATTCCAGATGGTGGCAATAAGCTAAAAATAGATGATCATCATTTTGGGGAGTCAACCTTCCTGATCAGACTCTGTCCAATTGAGCCCAAAGTTTGGGACAGGAAGAAGCTGGGCCAGGGGTTATAAAAAGAAATAAAGATTTGTAGGCTAATGGTTTGTAACTGGACTTCTCCAGAGATGGAGCATTTTCTGTTGCCAGCGTCTGTCTGACTCCACTGAGGTCAAGAAGATAAAGCATTGGCTATTAGAGTTACTGATGTTGAACGATAGATACGAGTGTTGACTCAGAGGCAGAAATTAGAGAAAGAGGCACACGAGGAACAGCCCCAAAGGAGCTCTGGCAGGATTGTTGGCTGTCTGCGATTGGCAGGGGTGGTACTGATTGCTTTGCGTAGTGTAACAGAAAGGCCACCGGACTGATAGTCAAGACGCCTGACCTCAAATTCCAGCCCCTACACCTTCCAACCTGAGCAAGTCAGCTAACCCTCTGCGATTCAAATTCCTCACGTCCAAGACAAGCATGATCATCCTCACTGTAAACATATAATCAATCTAACCAGAAGCAAATGTTTAGAAATGGGCTCTCCAGCTAAAAAACAACAAAACAAAACATATATACAATACACTTCTAAGTTCAATCTGCATTATTAATCATTTTCAGCACTTTCTTAAGTCTAGACAATTAACAAAACAATAAATCAAGCCTGATTTATAGCATTTGACAATTTCTAGGTTGTAAATGCTCATACTGAAAATTTAACAAATAGCTCTGCCAGTTCAAGCTGGCTCCCTCATTCCTTTGAGCCAATTATTATGAACAAAGTTCTTTGAAAATCTTAAAATGCTTTAGTAATGTGAGTTATACTTTTTATACATATATAGGAATTTATTAAGTGCCTACTATGTTCTAGGCACCGTGCTAAGTGCTTTATAAATATTATCTCAGTTGATCCTCACAACAGCCCTATGAGGTAGGTTCTATTATTATTCCTGTTGAGGCAGTTGACTAAACTGAGACAGACAGAGGTTAAGTGACTTGCCCAGGGTCACACAGTTACTGGGAACAAGTCTACCTCCTCAGTAAAAAAATAAAAATAAAAACTGCCTACATAATGTCTGCTGCCTGATAATTTCGTGAAGCCTTCTCTAGTCATGGCAGCCTATGACTTCCCTCGCATAGATTATTGATGTCACTCGTGCCACTTATGTTGTTTGGTGTTAGTTAATTTTTCCCATGTGGATGTCTTTTTTTTCCCGATCCTCACCTGTGTGAGTAACCAGGCTTCCAACCAAGCCTGAGGCACTTTGTATACTGTTGTGCAGAAGGAGACAGTAGGCAGAGAGAATATTGGGGCGGTATTGTGAACCTCCATAAGGGTTGGTGTGGGTGCCGCAGCTTCTTGGGAGAGAATGTGTAGTTCCAGAAGCAACAAACATTTATTAGGTGCCTACTATGTGCCGGGCACTGTGCTAAGCACAGAGACTCTCAGGCAGAGTCATACATGAAGAGAGAGACTACAGAAGCAAAGGAGACGATGGCTCCTCAGCATATCCCTGAATTCAAGCTCATCTCCCTAGAACTGACAAACTGGACCTTCTTGAGCAAGATCAAACCCTCTCTCTTGGTTTGAGCTTGGTTCTCATCCTCCTCCCAGCAGAAGACATTACTTGTTGTCATGTGTTTTCTAGTATTAGTTGTAAGCTATAGAACTTCTCTAATGTCTTGCTTGGTAAACAGGCTTACTTGCCATTCACTATTTGTGATGGGTTTTTGTATAACCAGAATTTTGTGGGAAAGAGTTATACTAGTGAAGGTAAGCAAAGGGCCACCCTCCCTCTCAAGAACGAGGAGAACCATTTAAGTTGTTTTCCTTTTGTACCCCAAAAGAGCAGGGAGGCTGGGGGAGAACAGATGGATATAATTCTAGGCTGATACCCTTCTTGGAGACTGGAGGGAAGGTGAAAGAAGGAACGATCCCAGTCCATGACCCTCCTGCTGCTCCCCTCAAGGCAGAAATGTCAGGCTCCCTGGAAGACGGGTAGGTAAATTCCAAAGATATTTATCCATGGGAACTGTAAGCCATGTCTATATGTTCAGACAACCCATACAGGCGTGTCTATCTTACACGGGGCCCACATAGCCCATACTTGTTTCTATCCTCCAAAAAAGCATAAACTATTTGGATTGGAAGGTATTTTAGAACAAGGAATGTCAAAGCTACCAGGAACATTAGAATGTGGAATGTCAGAAGTGAGTGTGACCCTAGAACCTAGACTATAGAATATTAGATGCCTTAGAACCCAGAATGTTAGAACAAGGAGGAACATTAGAATACAGAATATTGGAGCTAGATGGGACCTTACAATACAAAACACAGACCACCAGAGTTGGACGTGACTTCAGAATGTGGAATATAGACTGATACCATGGAACAGAGAATGTTATTTCTGAAAGGGGCCTTAAAGATTATCTAGTTCTAACCTCTGAATCTGACCAGTGATATTCATGTGCTCTTTAAGACAGATGGTGGGAGGGTAGGATATAATCTATGACCATTCATTCAACAATTCTTTCCTATACAAAATGAACTGGATCTGATGAGGGCTAAGACCTTGGCCAGCTGAGTGCAGTGGTCCAGACAAAGCCTGTGTTTCCAATAGATACAAAAGAGGCATCCTTCCCAATAGGGCAAAGGTGAACACAGACCATTTTGCCAGAGGGAAAAGCTGAAAATCTCCTTCATTCTTTTGCTCATGGACAGCACAGGTAAATGAAGGAAGGGGTTATAGCCTCACCTAGCTCCCCCCAAGAGCGACACAGCCCTGGCTTAAGTAAGTGGCCTTAACAGCCACATGTGCTTTTCCAGGGTGGGGTCCAGCTGCCCAGGAAGTCTGATGTCAGGGTCTCGGTATTATAGGAGCTTCCCTTGCCTGCCCTGTATAGGTCAGGGCTCTCCACAAAGGGAAGGGCTGTTTTTCCACTGGATTCTGAGAGACACCCAGATGGTTCCGTCATCTAAATTCATCACTAGTTCTCCTCAGGACCCATTCGATGCTCTGGCTTTCTAATTAGATAACAGGATATGGTCATTTTCTCCCCCAGAGTCCATTCGATGTAGTTTTTAGATTCAACCTGCAGGACACTGTTCACAAGCCATTAAGTCGACAGAAGACAGACTGGATGCTCTGGGGATCCTCTAAGGGAGCACACTGTACCACAGAGAGAAAAGATGAGTAGTGTGCTCTGCCTGCCTCATGTTAGATTCCTATTGGAATTTTAGGTCCCTTTCCTGTAGGAACAGTATCCCAAGGAAAGTGATAGTAGCCAACTCTGCCCTCCTGAGGTCCAGTCTGAGTGTCCTCATCCCGAGGGTGCAAGCCATTACTAAGAGGAACTTCCATTTGTAAGAGTTCTACCAGGCATTTAGGAAAATGAGGTTCCCTCCTGGCATTTTAATCAACAAAACCGCCCCCACAAATGTCCTAAATCATGGAACAGCTTTCATTATCCAGTGCCCGCTTCCCCAGAAAATGGGCCAGATAAAGATCCATCTCTTTGTTTTTAATTAATCCCCTGCAGCAGCCTCCGTTCCAACCAAAGGGTCTCCCTCTCCTGCAAACACAGGCTCATGGATCAGCTGCTCCCTGGCCTTAGGACACTGCCGACCCATGTCACAGAGGAAAGCTTAGGCCACTTAGTAAGCATCTCCCCTACATAGGGTCCTATGATGGGTGTGAGGATACAGACCCTGCTTTTGAGGAGCTTATAAGGTGGGGGAGGGGAGAGGGGAAGCACTGCACAGAGAGAAGAGAAGGAAAAATATACCAGAGACTATGATGCCGGGAAAATCAAGATAAAGCCAGTGAGGTTTAAGCAGAGTGTTCCAAGGTGTGCAGAGGGAATGTTTCTAACTCTGGGGCAGGGAAGGAGCATTGGAATCAGATCACAGCATCACAGGTTAAGGGCCAGAAGGGACTTGAAAGGACGTCTAATCCAATTCTCCCATTTTACAAATGGGGAAACTGAACCTCAGAAAGTTCATGTGACTTGTTCAAAGTAACAAAAGCAAGCATTCGGCTGGGCTGGATTCAAACCCAGAGGCTCCTTATGCTCAGAGGACCTGGGTTCAAATCCTCCTCTGTTACTACCTTAATAACTTTCAGTAAGTGTCAACCCCTTTGGGCCTCAGATGCCTCCTCTACAAAATGAGACAATTGACTAGAAAGCTTCCAAGCAGCCTTCTAGCTTTCTTCATCCTATGATCCAATAAACTGGAATGAGGTGGGGAAATGGATCAGGGAAGACTTCACGGAGGAGGAAACATCTAAGCCAGGGCTTAAAGGAAGTGAGAAATTTTCATAAATGAGAGAAGGAGTTGGGGCAGAGTCCATTTGAAACAAAGGAGTCAATGTAAAGGAAAGGCATGGAGATAATCAGAGGACAGGATGAGAATGGGGAATAGAAAGTAGTCTATTGACCAGAATATGGAGCATGTGAAGAGAAGTAGGATGAGATAAGGCTAGACAGGTAGGTTGGGACCAGGTCTTTGAGGGCCTTCACTGATTAGCTCAGCTCTGGAACTCTGGGGGAAAGTTACCCATTCCCAATGTCGTTGCAGATAGAAAATTACAATTTTGGGTAAAGGGAAGAGCTAGACTAAGAAAATGTTTACAATAATGAAATTTCTCTTGGGTTTCCTTCCTATAGCCCTTCCCCTTCTCTTTCCTTTCCCAATATCAGGCTGATCTCTCATTCCCAGAGATACTTGACCCTAGCAAAAAGTCATAATCCTCCTTAAGACTTTTAGTAGATAGCAGATTGCTATAACCTGGGTAGGGGAGGGGAGTGGGAGAGGGAGATATGGCGTTTGTACATTAGTAGTGCCTCTAAAAACAGTTTTGAGAGCTGTGGGACTGCTTCTCTAATGAAAAAAATTTCAGGCCAGAATGAAATTTAGAAGGTGAGATAGTGGTTCTCAAGTTACAGGGTATAGGTAAATATATGTGAATAGCTGGTTCTAGGAGGAACCTTGCAAATTATCTAAACCAACCCCATCTTTGTATCCTTTTATTGTTGGTTTTTGCACCACCTTCATTTGTTAATACTTCTGTCTTCTTCTCCTGCCTGTCAAAAAATTTAAGAGAAGGAAAACAAAAAAATAGTTCAGCAAAACTAACCCCTCCACGAAGTCTGAGAGTATATGCACTATTCCGCAGCTATAGTCCTCCACCTCTGCAGACAGGTGTGTTTTCTTCTCTCTTCTTTAGGGAGAATCTCCAAACTCATCATTTTCACAGGGAAGAGGTTACGATTCAGCTCAGTAGTAACCAAGTAAACTAAGTGAACGGCTCAGATTTTGATTCTGCTCATTACTGTGTAATCTTGGCCAAGTTGCTTCCCCTCCCCGGGCCTCAGCTTGTTTTTTCATCTCAAAGTGAGAGGACTGGATTAGGTAACGATAGCTAGGATTTACATAGCACGTTAAGGTTTTCAAAATGTTCTATAAGTACTATCTTGTGTGATGCTCATAACAGCTCTGTGAGGCAGATGCCATTATTACCCCCATTTCACAGATGAGGAGACTGAGGCACAGAGCAGTTAAGTGACTTTCCCCGAGTCACACAACTCGTAAGTGTCTGAGGTCAAATTTAAACTCATCTTCATGGCCATAAATCTAATGCTCTATCCACTGCATTACCTGGCTGCCACTTTACTTTAGACATGGCCTCTAAAGTCCCATTTCCAGATCTAAATGATAATCCGAAGTGACTTGCCCAAAGTGCCTTAATGGTGGAGCTGGGATGTCGTCCATGTCTCAGCCAAGTGCTTTTTGTCAGGATACCGTGCTGACCGCCAACTGAGTACAAACGGTGGTGGAAAAGAATGAATGAATGTGGCACAGGGGATAGAACGCCAAACTTAGAATCATCAAGATGAGCTCAAATCTAGCCTCAGAAGTGTGCCTAACTTCTCTTAGCCTCAGTTTCTCCATCTGTAAAATGGGAATAGCACCTGTGAGGATCAAATGAGATAATATTTGTAAAACTCTTTGTGAGCTTTAAAGTGATATATAAACGTCAGCTATCATTGGTATTATCATGAAGAAAAAGCATGCATTAAGCTCTTACTGTGTGCAAAGCATTATGCTAAGTGCTTGGGGATACAAACAGAAAAATAAGGCAGGACCTGCTCTCAAGAAACTCCTATTCTAACAGGGAGAGAAAACACAAGAAGGTTTTGACTGCAAGTGTGGTGGAAAGGCCCCATGGTCTTGGGGGTGCAGCAGCCACGCAGAGGTTAATGCCTCTTCTCTGTTGTCATTTCCACTGATATTTTCAGTGTCTGATGAGCCATCTGACAGTGCCAAGGACTTTGGTAGCAAGGGCTTCCCTCTCTGAGCCTGGAGTAGCTGTTGCACGGGATCAGGTCCTTTCCTGACATCGTGGCTGTCTGGGCTGGGCCTGCATCAGCACCAGAGGTCTGGAGTTGCTGCTACTCCGAGGGCCCTCAGGTTTAGCTGGCCAGTGGTAGCAGTTGCTCAGCGACTGCTGTCGGCGGCGATGAGGAAGGCGTGTCATCCTCCTCAGGGGATCTCCCTTCAGTGGTGGCTGGAAGGCACGGACTAGAAGTAGGACCAGTGGTCTGGAGAAGAGGGGGTTAGTGCCATTCCCGAGGTTACTGGGTTCAAAGTTCTGGGCTGTACCCTGGCATCTGAAAGGAGGAGGCAGTGGTGATTTAATTTGATGGGTAGGTTGGGGAAGGGGGAAACAATGAAAGTAAGTTACCTCTGAGCTCCACCTATATGCAAATTTTTTAGCTGTAAGCCAAGCACCTTAACAAAAGCACATTCATGATTTCTTGAGTGAATAATTTCCTTTCTCACTCCCAAAGAGGAAACATTGTTTCTCCACCACAGGCTACAGAAGGGACAGCTCCTCGGCACTTGCTTGCATACGTCCCTAGTCCCTCATCTTTCTTCCCAGGCTCAAGTCTACTTGCCGGGGCAAGGTTTTGGGGTCATGACGCCATAATCTGGTCCTCCACAGCAGAGGCTGAAAAGCAGCTTAAATCTAGGCTGAGGAGAGGTCAGAGAGTGACTTAGGAGAGCTGAAATGACACAGATTTGGACCCTAGTACAAAGCCAACCTGTTGGGAACTGAAACTCGATCTCATTATATTCATGAGAGCCAAGTCTGTACCGTCCTTGTAACAGAAGAGAAAGGGCCCTTTCATTGGGCAGGGCTGGGCCTGGCTTCCATGGGAGAGGAGGAAGCAGCTGTAGAATGGGGTCAGTCCTCTGGGTCCCCCTCTGGGAGGCGAAGGGCATCTTGATTAGCAAAAAGGAGACTCTCCCCTGGCTTCTGGCAGCAAGGTTGGCAGGGAGGAGAAGGCTGAAGGCAGGAGGAAGGAGAGAAGTCCAGGAGGAAGAATGTCAAGGTGAAGGTTCTGCAGATAAGAAGACAGTGTGTGTCTGTCTGAACCAGCAATTAGTTCATGGGCAGATTAAATTTAAGAATAACTGGGACAGAAATGGAGAGAAAAAGACAAGTTTCCTTAATGAGCAGGCCTTTATTTAACTTCTTAATGATTTACTGAACTAAAAAGCTGGAGGTGACTTGAGCAGTCAGTGGTTAGCAGTGACACATTGAACAGTCCAGCTAGTGTCCTACTGATCCAGTCCACAGTAGGCTCTTGCTCCATGCGTGCCTGGTCCTTCCTCTTTCTCCTTGACCAGAGGGCCACACAATTCTACTGTCCTCTGGGTTGTTTCACAAATGCTTTGCAGGAGCGTGTTAACTTCCCCATGCATGTCTTGGTGTGCCGCTGCTGCTGCTGCCCTCACCCCCTGTCCAGAGGTTCTCGGAGGGCTGAGCCAATTTTTAAATTCCATCTCCCCACTTAGGGAACGCTTGCAGGGTTGGTTTGGATCATACTGCTTTGAGCTACAGGAGGTTTGAGTGGTTTTTGACTCCAACTCCCTCATTTTACAGAAAAGGAAAACAAGGCTCAGAGAGGTTAAGAGGCTTACCAATGGTCGCTCAGCCAGTAAGGAGCAGGGCTACAGTGGGAACTGGCCTCCTGTCTCAAACCAAGGCCTGAGCTTCTGTCCTTTACACGACACTTCCTATTGACTGAAAGCCTTTCTCTCCCCAACCTGGAGTATCTCTCCCATTTCTCCAGTCTGATTTAAGATCTGTGCTAAGGAGGTGAAAGACTTCCTTCCCCTCTCCTACTTCCATAGAGGGGAAAAAAGACACACCATTTTAGAAACATACCGCGTGACTAAAATGGCAGCTTTGCCCTTTCTTCTGGGAGGGGCTTTCCAGCCCACCGGCTGCAAGGACCACGAGCCAGGATATGGGCGCTTGCAGTCGGGGTGAGCAAGCAGGTGACTCAACAAACTGCTGAGCCTCTCCTTCCAGGAACCTAAGGCAGTAAGCATCCTTGCAGGGCAGATCCATACCACATTGGTCCAGTCAAATGTGAGCAGCAAATCGTGAGCAACCTCGTCATCCCAGCACATCAAGGGCAGAAATACAGACTCCACTACCCATTGTTCATGCCGTATTTGGGAGTGAGGTTGTGGGGTGGAGGGTGGGGGGAGCGAATGCCATGCAGAGACTGCCTCAAGTCTGAGCCCACTCTCCCCACCCTTTATTGTGATAGAGGGAAGAATATGCTCCACTCCTACCAAGTGTTAGGAAGGGAAATATTTGGACTTCTGTTTTTGCTGTATCTGTGAAGTAAATAGCCCTTTATAAGGGCTAATTGACATTTAATGATTAAATGGAACTGGGGGCCAACAGTGAGGCAAACACACTGGAATGGGGCTTGAGCCAAAAGCATTAGGGACAGCTGCCCCACTGCCCCCAGGACTACCTCTAGATCGTGATGGGAAAATGAAGCAGGCTTTACTCTGGGAGAGTGATTCCAAAGTTAGAACTATAAGCATGATTCATATTTCAAAACTGTCGTAAGGGTTAAAAAAACACTTAACCTCACAATAGTCATATGAACTAGGTAGCGTGAATAGTTTTGTCCTCATTGGACAGATGAAGAAACTGAGGCTTCAAAGCATTATGTGACCTTGCAATGGGTCACACTGTTTTAAAGTATCAGCAGGGATTTGAACCCAGGTCTTCTGACCCTAAGTCCAGTGTTCTTCCCACCTTACCACCCTGAACTCAGTTGGGAGTCACATTTGACTGTCAAAAATTGCTGATTATGTGTGTGTGTGTGTGTGTGTGTGTGTGTGGCACGCACACACGTGTGGAAGTCCCAATGCAGACAAAGCAATGCCTTGCTAAGAAAAATTAGTGACACTGAGAAAATAAAAGAGAAGGATGAAAATCGTCCAGAATAGTGTGAAAAGCAGGAGGTTGTGACCTTGCCATGGGCTTCTGCAACTAAGCTTCTCAATTCTGAAAGCTAATGCAACAACCATCAGAGTAGATGGCTTCAGGAGAATACTGAGCTCACTCCACTTTTTGGCCCATCTGTTGGAAGGCTCTGCCGGAGGTGTGGCCAGGACTCAGCTGGCTCAGGCACATGGGTACCATGTTGGGAGGTGGGAGTGGGAAGGAAAGGATACCAAGTTCCAAACTTAATAGCTTACACAACCCTTCAAAGCAGATTTTTATTGAATTGTTTCAGTTGTCTCTGACTCTTTTTTGGGGGGGAGGGGGGCAATGGGGGTTAAGTGACTTGCTCAGAGTCACACAGCTAGTAAGTGTTCTGTGTCTGAGGCCAGATAAGGTCCCCCTGAATCCAGGGCTGGTGCTCTATCCACTGAGCCACCTAGCTGCCCCCTGTGTCCGACTCTTCATGACCCATTTGGGGTTTTCTTGGCAAAGATACTGGAATGATTTGCCATTTCTTTCTCCAGCTCATTTTACAGATGAGGAAACTGAGGTAAACAGGGTTAAGTGACTCGTCCAGGGTCACACAGCTAATAAATGTCTGAGGCCAGATTTGAACTCATAAAGATGAGTCTTCCAAACTCCGTGCTCTATCCACTGCATCATCTAGTATCAGTATTTTCACCCCCATTTTATAGATCATGTAGCTAGTAAGGGCCAGAGTTTAGATTTAAACCCACATATCCTGACTTCCAGTCCAATGCTCTTATTGAACTTTTGGTTTGCAGCCCATCTGTCAGTAAGGGATTGCCTTTATTCTGTGAAAACCACATGATGACTCCAGCATCATGTAGACCCCATGGCCATCAGGCCATGCTTGTGTGTCAGATCTTCCCTGCCATACTCTGACAGAACTTTGTGGTATGTTGCACAACACTGAGAACAACTTACAGATCTAAGTAGGAGCTTTACAAGAAAGTGGTAAAAGAAATGGTGAAGCAACCAAGTATAGTGGAAAGAATGATGAAATAGGAGGCAAGAAACTTTTGTACAAACTCCAGTTTTACAGATCACCCAGCCTGCCGAGGGGCTGAGCTAGTCACCAGGATGACTTCCAGAGAAGATTAAGACACAGTGCCTGCCCTCAAGGAGCTTAGTGTCACACAATGACCACTCACAGTCACCTGCTCCCCATGTCCTAGGTTATCCTTGACTCCCCAAGGCATGAGATCAGAGATCAGAGGTCATCTTGTGCAATACTCCCATTTTTCAGATAAGTAAATCAAGGCTCCTGGAGGCTAAATGATTTTCTCAAAGCCACACAGGCGGTGAGCATGAGAAGCAGGATTTGAACTCACGTTTTCTGACTCTAGAGCCACTACTCTTTCACTGTACCACGTTGGGTTAGTATCTCTGTGCTCTGTGACCTTGGGCAAGTCAGTTGTCAACTCTCCACAGCATTCTCCTCTCTAAATGGGCTGGGAAAAGCTCAGAAAATAACTGATTCAGATGAATGGTGTGAGACCAAATGTAGCCATTACCCTGTCATCATTGCTCCTCAGGGCTTGTGACATCTCTTCTGGGGGCTGGGGGAAGACGAGAGGAAAGAAAGCACTGAGACCCAGACTCCCTTACATAGAGTTAGTTCTTCCTGGATCAGTTTTATGCACAGCTGGGCTGGACAGCTCCGAATTTGCCCTGAAATTTCTTTTTCTTTTTGAATCTTCCTCTCTTGCCAACTGCATCAGGGGTGGGGAACCTGCAGCCTCAAGGCCACATGTAACCCTCTAGGTCCTCAAGTGCAGCCCTTTGACTGAATCCAAACTAAAGTCAAAAGGCCACACTTGAGGACCCAGAGGGCCACATGCAGCCTCGAGGCCTCAGGTTCCCCACCCCTGACCCGGACACTCACTCAACACCATTGATCCCTCTCTCCATTTGGAGAGTCACACCTCCCAAGCCCTCAACACAAACGCTGACTCATACTCTTCTAGCTTACTCCACTCCATGCTGTCTCCATCTCAGTTCCCTCCTTCAGAATACTCAGGTCAATTTACAAATAGTCCATGGATGACAATAGTCAATCAATCAATCAATATTTATTAAGCACCTACTATGTGCCAGGAACCGTGCTAAGTACTGGACACTAGCTCTGAGGCTACTTCGTAATGCACGTAGGTAGAGGTAAATGTTTAACAACTGGCTTTCCAATGTGTCTGTATGTATGGGTGCATATGTACACACACACACACACACACACACACACACGTGCACACACAATAAGCTTTCAAGTCCAAACTGCACTATTAACATTTTCTCCATCACTTTCTTAAGTCTAGATAATCAACAGAACAATAACCCAAGCTCTGACTTTTAACTTTTGTTGATTTCTGAGGCATAAATCCTCACACTGAAAATGTAACAACTGGAGCTGCCTCCAGGACGTCCCTGCCTAGAGGGGAGTACCTGGCAGCTGTTTCTTCCCCCAGTCTCCCATCTCCAGCTGTTTCTCCTTCCCTAGCACCCTAATATGCTGACACTATTTAAATAGGGGAATACACACGAGTGAAGCGAGAGACACTGACTAGGAGCAAAGGGGATTCAGAGAAGCCTGTCCCTGACTGTGTCACACACACACTTACATTGTTCAACAATTTAACACTAAACCCTTGCATTCTCCCCAAAGTGTGAAGTTGGTTTGGAGTAGTCAAGGAAGAGTGTGGAGCTAGAGGATGGATAACAATAACTCACACTCATAATATGTGTTTACAGAGCCCTTGACTGACAGAAGTTCTGAGAAGAGGATAGCACAAATTATTATTCTCCTTTTTCACAGATCAGGAAATTGAGACTCAGGATCAGAGTCTCAGAAAGGTGATTCGATCACAATATCATCATGGCCTAAATTAGGAAAAGGTGCTGGGTCTGGAGTCAAAAGATCAATAAACATTGATTATGTTTTAGTACGTGCTAGGGCCTAATCTTCTGGCCAGGAGTGGGAAACCTGTGACCTCAAGGCCACGTGTGGCCTTCTAGGTCCTCAGGTGTGGCCTTTTGACCAGTCCAAGTTTCATAGAACAAATCCTTTTTCTAAGAGGTCATTCTGTGAAATTTCAGTTCAGTCAAAGGGCAGCACTTGAGGACCTAGAGGACCGTATGTGGCCTCAAGGCCACAGGTTCCCCACCCCTGTACCTAGACCCTGTGCTAAGTGCTGAGGACACAAAAAGAGGCAAAAGACAGTCTCTGCCTTCAGGGAGCTTACAGTCTAATGAGGGGAGACAGCGTAAAGACAAATGTGCACAAAGCAAGCTACATATGAGAGATCAATAGGAGACAATTCACACAGGGGAGGCACTAGAATTAGGAGGGGTTGAGGAAGGCTTCCTGTAGAAGGGGGGATTTTAGTTGGGACCATAAGGAAGCCAGAGAGGTCAATGGGAAGAGCACTGAGGTTAGAGGATCCAGGTGTGACATGATGAAGGCCTACATTAGAGTAGTGGAAACATCACAGGAGAGAAGGGGCACAGGTTTCAGGATCTGGTTCTGAATTCCAGATGTGGCCTTTGTGACTTTGAGCAAATCACTTCATCTCCCCAGTCCATAATTTGATCATCCATAAAATGGAAGTGGGGGTGGGATGAACTATATAACCTCTAAGGTCTGTCCTAGATATAAATCTACGACCCTAAAAAATGGCAGAACAAGGTCACATTTGAACCCAAGTTCTCTCTAAATCTAATACTCTAGAAAGAGGTGGGGGAAAGGGAAAGTGGCTGGAGTAACAGGAACACAGCCATAGAGGAAAGGATGGCCAGGGTGGGGGTGGGGTGGCACAGTGGAGTGAGGGCTTGACTAGAGTGGGGGTGTATGCTGGGGAGGAAGTGGTGAGAAATAAGATTGGGTGGGTAGAGTGGAATGAGACTAGCCAGACAAGGGAGCTTAGCCTCTAATTGGCTATCAGTCTCACTAGAACTAAAGCTGAAGGGAGACTGCTATAGAGCCAGCTTGTATCCTCTCAGCTCGTCTCTCTGACCCAATTCTCAGTACTTCCTGCCTTTTCCCCAAGCCCCAGTGTGGCTCTCATGATTCCTCTCAGCTCCATCTGCTAAGCTCCAGTTATGTCCAAGGGGAAATCATTATGATCACTTACAAAAGATTTTAACTGCCCTCCAACTTCTCCCTTCTAACATTGTGCTGCTGTATAGGAAAAGCACTGGGTTTGGAGTCAAAAGAGCTGTGTTCAAATCTCAGCTCAGACATTTAGTCCCTGCGAGATCTTAGGCAAATCACTTAACCTCTTGTTAGACTAGGGACTTTTTAAAGTTTTTTTTTCCAGGCCTAAAATTTCTGTGACTCTATAATAAATATACACTTTGGAATAACTTAAAATCACTCTCAAATTCTCCCCAGCAAGGAGATACTCAAGCCTGAATAGGGATGTATCTCCTCTCTCCCAATAGGAGGGTGGAGACAGTGACCTCTTGGGACCAAAAGAGAGAATACAAGTGGTTACAAATAACTTCTGGATCTTAGACTCCTAGACAATGTGCACAGTGAAAAGGATGTGACGTGGAGCCAGAAGACAAAGGTCGGATTCTAGCTTAATAATAGAAGTGAGCTTGGGGATCATCTATTCAAACTCCCTCCTCATATATCCCACCATCATCTCCATTTTCAAACCACATCTTCTGACTCCAGACCCAGCACCTTTTCCATCAGGCCAGGCTGAGAAGAGGTAACTAAAACCTGGAGAGAGGCTAAGTAGTTTGTCCAAAGTCACAGAAGTGACAGGGACAGAATTTAAAATGAGATCTCCTCCTCCGTCAGTGTTCTTCCATACACAAGACCTAGGTTTTGTTCCTGATTCTATTGCTTACTCTCTATGTGAACTTGGACAGGTTATTCCAATTCTTAGAGCCTCTGGTTCATGAGATTTAGAGCCAGAAGGGGCCTTTGAATTCATCTAGGCTAATGGATCCATTATACAGATGAGAATATTAAGGCCCAGGGAACAAAAACAAATTGTTCAAAGTCACACACAGCAAGTAGCAGAACTAGAGACCGAACCCAGGTCTCCAGCTCTTTCAGCATTCTTTCTACTATACCACAGTTTCAATGTCCTAATATTGTAAAGTGTGTGCATGAGTCGGGGGAGGGGGAAGCAGAGAGGGAGAGGCAGGATGGGGAAGGCTCTTGATATACCATATGGTCTGTCACCAGCATTGGAATGTTCCTATATCTTAGACTCGCATGTGAGGTATTAACATAATATCTCTTCAAAAAGACATTAAACAGTCACGCGGAGCAGAATGTAATTCTGGTGTCCAGACCCTGCTCTTCTTAGAGATGGTGACTAAACCAAGCTAATCACATCAGCACAAATTCGCAAACACTGTTTCAGCAGCTGTGACTGTAAATATCGGCCACCTGAATGTGAATAATCCTTTCCGTGGGATGACTTGAGTAATGGGCTCCCAATGGGCACCAGAGCCATCATTCTGTGCCTGGCAACTCGCGGGGGTTCTGAGGATGATGAGCCTATCATGGCGGCTGCAGTTATCACAATGGAGCAGCCAGGCTGGAAAGCCTAGAAAAAATCAACTTATTCAGACAAAATGGATCTGGAGAAAGAAGAGGAAGGATGGATAAATCAATCTCATTCCTGGTCTGTCCCCAAATATATGCACGGAGATAGAATCATACAGGAAGGAAGAAAGGGGGTTGGCTTAAAAGAGAAGGATGGAAGGGGGTGGGATAAGATCATCAGGGAGAGCTAGAAGGGAGGGGAGGATCTTAGTGGAGAGATGGAAGCGGGTAGAGACAGAGAGGAAGTTGGCTGCTTTGAAATTCTCAGCAAAGTTCTGGAGATCCAACCTTGACAGATATAATCCTACTTCACTTGGTATTTTTTTATGCCCTAGTTTAAACAGGAGGAGGAGAGAGACCAGATTATCTTCAGGTCAATCTCCTTTAATGATCCCAAATTTCTACCACAAATCGAAACACATCTTTTTAACTATTTTACTTATGTTGTCACGGGGCTACATGTCATGGAACACCAGGGACTACCATGTACTAAAAATGAGTATCACGTGTAGGATCAGAGGATAATTAACTTAAGGCTGGAAGATACCTCAGAGTCCGAGCCCTTCTTTTATGTACTCAGACTCAGAGTGGTTAAAAGTCTTACCCAAAGTCACACAGCTGGGCAGTGGTAAACATCAGAGGCAGGATCTGAACCCACATCTTCAGGCTCTGGAGCAAGAGTGCTCTTTCTGGTGTATAGGACTATAGTAGATTGTGAGGAGGCTATGACTATAATATATTAGGAACCTGAATGAAAAATGAGAGCAAAAGATGTCATTGGGGAAATTATTATGGGAAAAGAAGATGGACTGGTCACATGGCAAGAGCAAGAGATTAGCAGTAGATAGTTTCTATGCTCCTCTGATATCCTTATAATATGAGGAAAAGTAAGGAAGCCCTATCTAGCATGGTGGAGAGACAGGCTGCAGAAATCTTATGGAAATACATGGAGGAGAGGCAGAACCAAGGCAGCAGAGTAGCAAGAAAATATATGGTGAGCAACCCTGAAAACTCCTCCAAATATGTAGAAAATTAATCAGACCAAATCCTGTTGGGAAAACCCAAGAAAAAGTCGCAACGAGTCATTTTTACATTCTGGATCAGCATAGGGAGATAGACAGAAAGCTTTATGGACACTGTGAAAGAGGTCTGTCCAGGAGCGTGCCGTGGAGAGCCTTCCAAAAGAGCTGTAGACCACGGCAAGAAAAGTCCCAGACCTATGCTAGGGCACCATGATGAGAACAGGTGCCAAATGGCAAGTTTTGTCATCCACTGTCTAGCCCAGTGTCCACTCCAGGCTACAGATCCAGCTTTGGCTTAGTACAGTCCTGTACCCTTAGGGGTTGCATTCTGGATTAGGTAGCAGCCACAAGCTGTAGGTGGTGTACCAAGAGAAAACCAAGTTCAGAAGCAGACAGTAATCGTGTGGCAGGGCACCAGGAGTGGAGCAGGCTCTCTATTCCATCTTGTGACCTAATCCAAATCTGCCGAGGAGTAACCAGGGCAGGAACCCCGGACCAAAGAGGGGCTTTCACTTCTATCACTGAACAGCAGAGCTTCCCAGCTGACTAATAATGGTTAAATCCAGCAGCAGAGTACTGTTGCTCAAAGCCAAACACAAGCTCAGGAAGTCGCAGAGCTCAGACAAGGCAGGTAGCAGTCAGACTTTGCCCTAGATCAGATCAGTTTGAGATTTTGAAAACAGGCAAGACCCTAGCCTGAGCTGTTCCTGAGAACCTAGAGTGGTATACTACACAGTATCCCAAGAAAACAGCAACAGGACCAGACCTTCTCTCCAGAAGTTTACAGAAGCTGGTTGTAACATCAAGTTCAAACTAAGGAAACAGGCTGGAAGAATGAATAAACCTCCCTTCCAAAAAAAAAGCCATTATAAAAAGCTATTATGGTGATAGGGACACTCAAGATACAAATCCAAAAGAGAATGACCCCAAAACATCTACAAGCAAAGCCTCAAGGAAAGGTGAAGCTTGGATACAAATTCAACTAGACCGAAGAGATGAAGAGTTCAATTTTGTTTAATTAATTAAATAAGAGCATCAGAAGAAACAAATGGAAAAGAAGTGAGAGTTACAAAAGAAAGAATTGGGAAGGGAATTTACAGCTTGGCAAAAAGGTACAAAACTTTGCCCAAGCAATGAACTCCTTGAAAATTAGAATAGATCAAGTAGAAGTCAATGATTTCATTAAACATCAAAAAATATTAAAAACAAGTCAAGAGAATAAAAAATACAAGAAAACATAAGAGATCTCATAGCCAAAAACAAAGAGCCTAGAAAACAGATCAAAGAGAAAAAAATCATTGGCTGCTTGAATGCCATTACCAAAAAAAAAAAATTTAAACAAACCCAGTTAGCTCAAGAAATTATAAAAGAAAACTACCCAGATCTCTTCGAATCAGGGGACAAAATGGAAATAGGAAGAGCCCTCTAGTTATCTCCTGAAAGGACACACAAAAGAGGGAGGGGCAAGACGGAAATTTGAAACTCAAAATCTCATGGAGTAAATGTTGGAAACTAAAAATAAATAAATTTAAGAAAAATTTAAAAAAAAAGAAAAGCTCAGTTTAAAGTATTTTATAACTGTGATAATGATAATGAAACCAGTATAATAAACAGTATGACTTACCTTTATTTAAAACTAAAAACAGGAATACCCAAAATAAAAACTCCCAGAACATCATAGCCAAAATGATGTGCAGAGCTTCCAGATCAAAGAAAAATATATTGCAAGCAGAAAAGTTAATTATAATTCCATAGAAGGAAAAAAATGGACTTTTTGAAATAGAGAACTTCTAAGGATTCTTAATGAAAGACTGTAATTGGGTGGAAACTTTAAAATTCTAACACAGGAGATAAGAGAAACAAACGAAGCAAAAACCCCCTATAAAACATAAAAAATTAAGAAAAACATAAAAAGGGAAACACAATGATAAAGGAACTAAATTGCTTACATTCTAATATGTGTAGATGATACATGTGTCCCCTAAGAATGCAATCATCATCAGGGGTCATAGACAGACTCTAAGTAAACAAAGCCTGGAAGTGGTTTTGTTATGTCTTCATCTTAAGAGAGGAAAGGAAGGAGAAGGGAAGAGGAATACACTGGGGATGGGGCAGGGGAGGAAAAGAAAGGTTAGGGAAAATTATCACAGAAAGGTAAGGTGCACAGGTACACATCTATACAAATATAATGGAAAGGGGAGGGGAGTGGCTAACATTTGAACCTGTCACCTGAGTTAGTAAAAAGAAGAGAATGTTTGCACATGTGCGCTCGCGCACACACACACACACACACACACACACTCAGAATTGGCTACAGATATACTCAATTCTCAATAGAGAAATAGGAGGGAAAGGGGAGAAAAGGGGAGAGGGAATTAGAGAAAGGATAGATCAGGCTGGGGGAACCTGCAGCCTTGAGGCTACATGTGGCCCTCTAGGTCCTCAAGTGCAGCTCTTTGATGGAATCCAAACTTCACAGAACAAATTCCATTAATAAAAGGCTGCAGGTCCCCCACCCCTGGGGTAGATAAAGGGAGGGATTAGTCCTAAGCAAAACAAACTCTAAGTAAGAATGTACAAAAATATTTATGGCTCTTTTTGATGTAGCAAAGAATAAGCATCTGAGGGGAAGTCTATAAATGAAAGAATAGCTGAATAAGTATGTTGTTTTTCAGTCGTATTTTAGTTGTGTCTGACTTTTCATGACCCTATTTGGGGTTTTCTTGGCAAAGATGCTGCAGTGGTTTGTCATTTCCTTCTCCAAGCTCATTTTACAGATGAGGAAACTGAGGCAAACAGGGATAAGTGACTTGCCCAGGGTCACACAGCTAGTAAGTTTCTGAGGCCAAATTTGAACTCAAAAAGATGAGTCCTCCTGACTCCAGGCCTGGCGCTTCAGCCTTTGAGATATCTAGCTGCCCTGGGTGAACAACTTAGGGTATACTATAAATGTGATACAGTTCTATTGTGCTTTAAGAAATGATTAAGGGAATAGTTTCAGAGAAGCCTGGGATGACCTATCTGAACTGATGAAGAGAGAAGTGAATAGGACCAAGAAAACAATTTATACAATGACAACAATATGGTAAAGAAAAACTACTTTGAAAGACTTAAGAACTTTGATCGGTGTAATGACCAATCATGACTCCAGAAGATTTATGTTGAAATGTTATCCATTCCTGATAAAGAGGTGAAAGACTCTCTCTCTCTCTCTCTCTCTCTCTCTCTCTCTCTCTCTCTCTCTCTCTCTCTCTCTCTCTCTCTCTCTTTCTCTCTCTCTCTTTCTCCCTCTCTCTCTCCCTGCATATATATATATATATGTATATACATATGTGTGTATGTCTATGTGTGTCTATATGTATATAGACACGTTCACACACATATATACATACATATATACATGTGTGTATGTATGTATTAGACATGGCCAAAGCAGGAATTTGTTTTCCTCGACTATACGTGTTTCTATTTCTTTTTTCTTTCATTCTTATTTGGGCAAGGGGGTGAGCAGGGGGAGGAGGCAGAGAATGTGGATTTTTGCCCATTGAAAAGAATATAATTTTTAAAAAGATAGATATGGACAGGAGTCACACAGGATGGGTAGGTCTATATGGGTTACAAATTACATCATTGGAGGAAGCATCTAAACCAGTGAGATCACAGATCCTTTTTGAGTCAAATATTTTACTCCCCATAGCTAAGTGGCTCAGAAGACAGAGCTGGGCTTAGAGAAGACTCATCTTCCTGAGTTCAGATCCGGCCTCAGACACTTACTAGCTGTGTGACCCTGAGCAAGTCTTTTTGCCTCAGTTTCCTCACCTATACAATGAGCTGGAGAAGGAAATGGCAAACCACTCTGCCAAGAAAAGCCCAAATGGGGTCATTTGGACATGACTGAACAACAGTAGCAACTTTACTCCCCTCCAAATACCCACAATCCAGTGACCCTGGCCTCTTTACTGTTCCTCACACAAGACACTTCCTGTCTTGACTCCAAGACTTTCACCTGGCTGTTTCCCACGCCCGGAATGATCTCCTCACTCAGCACTGCCTCCTGGCTCTTCTCTGTTCCTTCAAGTCTCAGCTTACACCCTATCTTCTGCAAGAGGCCTTTTCTGGTTCCCCTCAGCATTAGCTCCTTTTCTCTGACATTACCTCAAATCTACCCGGCACATATTTTGTGTATACATGATTGCTTGCATTTTTTTTCCTGCCCAGTAGAATGTAAACTTTGTGAGGTAAGGAAATGATTTTTGCCTTTCTTTGTACTACTGCACGGCATATAGCAGATGCTTAGGAAATGCTCATTGACTTGATTTGCTTGACCCTTGGTTTGTCTCAGGAATGTGTATGACCAGCAAAAGACAGGACAGTGATGGCCCTGATATCTGTGATAAATTAAAAGAAATAGAAGAAGGCATCTAGTGTACTGAACACATACTATGTGGAGGAATTTTGGTAAATTTGGACAAGAATTAGCACAGGATAATAAGATATATATATATAGGTTATAATCTGTACCCTTGAAAAAATAACCATCAAAGAGATTATGGCCACATTAAAATATCAGGTTATCAGGGAAATGGATTTAATTGTGGGGTATAAAGGAAAGTAACGGGGAACCTAGGTGGCACAGTGGATGGAGTTCTGGCCTTGGAGTCAGGAGGACCTGAGTTTGAATTCGGCCCCAGACACTTGATACTTACTAGCTGTGTGACCCTAGGGAAGTCATTTAACCCCCATTGCCTCACCATAAAGCAAAAAAAAAATAGTAAATATAAGATGTTGGTCCTTTGTTTGGGACAAATGATAAATACCCTTCCAAGGAGAGCATAATCATGGAACTATTCAGAAATGGGGACATAGACTAGTGTGTTCAAAGGCCCACTTCATTTTGATTTGCTAGGAGTGGCAAATATTTAACAGGGGGAGAGTATAAAGGGTTGATCAGGAAGTTCTCTGATAGATTTGATTAGTTTATCTGGAGGTAAGCCTTTGTTTGAAATCCTGAATTGTCAATAAATCTCTCAATGGCATGAACAATCCCTGTGGCAGTAATTAATGGCTCTTCCTGGAACCACCACCACTGCCCTCATACCCATGCAGTCCATAAAAATATGCAAGAGAAAAAGTGAAAAGAAATTCCAAAATGAATTTGGACACATTTTCACAGGTCATCAGGGAGGGTGAATCCTTCCAACACAATCCATATTCCTAAGAGCTAAAGCCAACTAAATACACTACGGAACAGTCTCAGTCAATGAAATTTATCCACTAGGACATATCCAGGGTGGCTCTAAACCAACCAATTTTTCTTGGGGTAGCCACAGTCACTGAAAATCAGAAAGTTATGTTTTGTCTATTTAAGAAGATGCCCATGGACAAATCTATTCCCTATAGACAGAGAGATATTTACAGTCTGAATGTCCAAAGAAGTGTTTACCTTCAGGTCAATTCATGAAATTGATCAAAGAATTCAGCTAAAATGGCAGCCTGAACAGGAGGACCAGTTCTCAAATATGAACTCCAGGAAAATACTGAAGTTCATACTAGATTGTATAAAGATCAGGAAATCCAATGATAATGTGGTGACTTCTTCCATTTCAGAACTGCATAAATAGTTCAACAGAAGCCCAAGTACAATAGGAAAGGGGACCTGCCATCAAAGCCAGAGCCAGTATTGCTACTCTGCATGACCAGAAATGAGAGAGACATTTGTTCTTGTTGAACTAAGAATTCCCCTTAAAAAGCCCCAGGATAGTCAGAAAGCTACAGGGTGGGCAGGAAGCTCTAGAATGGGGACCTGAAAGTGCTGGGTAGCTGCAGCAGAAAGCTGCCCTTGTGATACCACAGTGCTCATACTGAGACATCCAAGGCCCGGGGGCTCTGAGGTCCCTAACACTCTATTTTCAGACACTAGAGAGGGCCCTGGAGATCTAGCACTCTACTTCAAAGATCCAGGGTTGGAGGGAGGGGGGTTACCCTAGGGAGTGTAGATCAAAAGACTGAAAAAAAAATAGAAAAAAATGTAAGCTATCTGATATCAAAAACAACTGACTTGAAAAACAAGTCAAGGAGAAATCATTTAAACAACATTTAATTTTCTGAAAACAATGATAAAACAAAAAAGCCTGGATGTGATATTTCAAGAAATCATAAATGAAGACTATCCAGATCATTAAAACCAGAAAGCAAAGTTAAAATAGAAAGGATTTCCTGCGTCTGGAATTCCTTCTTTTGGGGAGGCTGGGGCTGATGGATTTCTCAAATTTTAGAGTTTAGAACTACAGTAGAGCTAAAGTCAACTGGGTGTCCTCACTATTCTCATCACTATTTTGCTGAGCCCAAACGAATAGGAGAACACCAGGCTGCCTAAAGATGGATTACCTGGATCAGGTCAAAGTTTCTATTCTAATCATCCAGTAGCCTCAGCACCTCTCACATGGGTGAAATAAGGGGACTTAAGCACACTAAACAAACACATAAATAAAATAGAAAGAATCCATCAATCATCTCATGAAAGGAACCTCAAAAGAATGTCATAGCCAAAATCTGGAACTCCCATATCAAAGAAAAAATACTGCAAGCATCAGGAAAGAAGGAATTCAAGTAACAAGGAACCACAGTCAGAATCACACAAGACCTGGCAGTTTCTACTATGACCAAGAGGTGATCTTGGAATATAATATTCCAAAAGGCAGAAGAGATAGGCATGCAACCGAGAATGACCTATTGTACAAAGCTGATTATAATCCTACAGGCAAACAATTGGACCTTTTATAGAGGGAGGACTTTCAAGCATTTATGATGAAAAAAATATTTCTGTGTAGGAACTTTGAAATGGAAACACAAGAGTAGGAAAAAAACTCAGAAAGGTAAGTTTTACTGAGTAATTAATTTTAAGGATGAGTTAGTGAGAACCAATTATCTCCAGAAGTTCATTGTTTTCAAAGGTTATTGAGGAAATTAAATAAGAAAAATAAAAGTCCTGGGAGGTGGATTGGTTCTATTCTGAGGGTTTGAAGAAGAGAAAGAGAAGAGTATGGGGTACAGAGAGAGAACACTAGATGAATCTTACTCTTATCTGAAAAATTCAAAGAAGGATCCAACATACACATATACATACACAAACACACAAAGATTTTGGTATAGAAAATACATCAAATTCAACACGGAATGGGGGTAGTGGGGCAATCGTTGTTAAGGAAGATAATATCTTATACTGGTGTTCTGCAAACAGAACAAAATTTTTGATCCTGAAGGGGAGGAGGAAAGTAAAAGGAAGGGAGAAGAGGGAAAGCAAGGAACTAGAATCAAAGGTGGTACTTTAGATTGATTACCTCTTAGACAATTGAAAAAATTGTGGCACATGAATGTAATAGAATATGATTGAACTATAAGAAATGATGAAAGAAATTGTTTTAGAGAATCCTAAGTAGTACTGATGCAGAGATTAGTAATAATCAGGGAGGGGAGGCTAGGGAAAAAGCATTGTAACATTTTTAAAGGCACAGAAGAAAACAGAAAGAAGTTGAGAAAGAAGCACAAACAGCAGTTTTGAGAATAGGATGTAATATTTATTGCATACTTAAAAAATAGAATTATGAAATGGAGATTCATGGTTTCATAGACAATCTTTTTATGTTCTAATGTGTACATGGAAATTCTCTGTGTGTGCGTGCATGTGTGTGTGTGTGTGTGTGTGTGTGTGTGTGTGTGTGTGTTTGGAATAGTTTTTTTTAATGGATCAAAGAACTCCTCTAAACAACCCCTTACTTAAGTTGAAGGGGAGTAGTGCAAAAGAAGCTGGATTGTGGCTACCTCCAATGAGGCAATGCCCTCATGTACCCTAATTTGATTATAACTCTATATTCAGAGTGTTTGAAGACTAGTCATTCATTCATTCATTCATTCATTCATTCATTCAACAAATAATGGCTCACATTTCCAGAGTGGTTTTAAGTGCTTTGTAACATCACTTTGCTCTCAACAACCTAATTAGGTAGATAGTAAAAAGCGTCATTAGCCACATTTTTACAGATGAGAAAACTGAAGGTCAATAGAAGTAAAGGGAAGATAAGGCATATATACATATAGAGAATAATGCTGCAATCTGAACACAGGTCTTCCCACAACAAATTCAACTCAGTAAATATTTATTAAGCACTTACCACGTTCCAAGCACTGTGCTAAGCACTCAGGACAAAAATAAGAAAGACAGTTCTTGCCCTCAGGAGCTTATAATCCAATGGGGAAAGGCAACACAAAAAGAAGCTCGAAAGGGGGGCACGACAGGATGTAGGGGGGTGGACACAACGTTCCTTGGATTTCAAAGGAAGCAGAACTTTTCTAAATCCTTGATTTGTACTTTGGATCTATGTTGGGTTTTGCACCATGGACTGTGGCATAGTTCTGTTCTTCTGAGGAAGCTCCTTGTATTGAGAGCTACACAGTCACCATGTAGGATGGCTGCAGCTAGCGACCTCCATTGTCTGAGTGCCAGGGGCAGTGGCCAGTGTAGGTTGGCACATCCCACCCACTGCTTCCACAGCAGTTGCTCACCCTGCGGGTGGCCCTCTAACCACTCTCCCCTACACCATCACTGCCTCACGATAAACATTTAATGACTACCCACTAAGTATTATCTGTGGAAGGGAGGTGATTCTGGGTCCTCAAAGTTAGGGCAGCAAGGGACAATAGGTCTTACCAAGCTAGAAAGGCTTTTATGACAACCTTGCAATGAGCTGGCTTTATGTCTGACATCAAAAGGCCAGCCTCATCACGAGATGGATGACTGGCAGAAAAGAAAGTTTTAGACCACAGAAACTCAAACTGTCTGCTAAAGCAAAGTGTGTCTGTGATCTGCATGGGAGGGATGAAATCAGAGATCTTAAAGGTATTGAAGTATGATGTGAAAACCACTGAAGGAGACAGATGACTAAGGCATGGTCTCTGATCTCAAAGAGCTCAGAATCTAGGAGGGAACATGTTGTTATTGATCAGTCATGCGGCCGTGTCCACCTCTTAGTGACCCCATGGACTGCAGCATGCCAGGCCCTTCTGTTCTCCATTATCTCTTGAAGTTTATCTGAGCTCATGTTCCCTGCTTCCATGAAACCATCTCTCCATCTGATCCTCTGCCATCCCTCTTTCCTTTTGTCTTCAATCTTTCCCAACATCAGAGCCTTTTCTAATGAGTCTTGTCTTCTTGTTATGTGACCAAAATATTTAATCTTTGGCTTCAGTATTTGATTTTCAGTGAATAATCTGAATTGGTTTCTTTAAGTGTTGTCTGATTTGATCTCCTTGCTGTCCAAAGGACTCTCAAAAATCTTTTCCAGCACCACAATTTGAAAGTGTCAATTCTATGGTGCTGTATCTATGTATATCTTTTATTTTAATATTTTATTTTCCCCAAATTACATGTAAAAAACAATTTTAATATTCTTTTTTTAATTTTGAGTTCCAAATTTTCTCCCTCTCCTGCCCACCCATTGAGAAAGCAAGCAATTTGACATAGGTCATACATGTGTAGTCATGCAAAACACATTTCCATGTAAGTCTGCTGCTAAAGAAAACACTGACCAAAAAAAAAAAAACCTCAAAGAAAGTAAAGAAAAAGTATCTTCAATCTGCATTCAGAATCTTAACAGTTCTTTCCCTGGAGATGAACAGCACCTTTCATCATAAGTTCTTCAGAACTCTCTTGGTTCATTGTATTGCTGAGAATAGCTAAGTTATTCACATTAGATCATCATACAGTATTGCTGTTACTGTGTTGTATGTGTATATTACATATACATATATGTACATATATATAATACGTACATATATACTTATTTGTGTGTGCACACACACATACACAACTATAATAGGTTTGAAAGAGAAGTAGGAATTAACAAATACAGGGTGTGCCTTTCATGGAAACCCAGAACTCGGCTTCATCATGAAGGCACTCAGAGATCCATGTTGCTTCAGGACAAGCTAGAGAGAGCCAGCCTTCTACTCCCAACCCTAAGTCTCTCTGGAACACCCCATTCCATTCTTTATCTCACTCATTTCAGCATGAAGCATAAGCTCTGATAAGATCTTATTTTTCCTACTAGTTTGGTCCTGGAAGCAAGAAGACAACGTGAAAGACTGAGACGGCTCTGGTAAATCTGAAGAGGATGTGTCAATGGGCCACTGGCCCAAAGCCAGAACCACCTGCCTCTTGGATGGCCAAATGTATACTTTCCAGCAGAGGCCTGAAGGAGGGGGATGGGACCCACTGCTTAATGAAAGGGCCTTGGCTACTTTAGGTCGGGAGGGGCCATGGAAACTATGGGAGTCATCGGCTTCATATCTCTCTGCTGCACAGCGGAATCTCTTTCCATGCTGCTTGATCCTGGACCCTTCTCCATCTGTTCCTCTCAAGCACCCCACACCACCCATGCTGTGGCATGTGCACCTGGTAGGCCAGTGCCAGCCCGGCACGCCTCTCTCTGAGCCTGGTGGCAGCAAACCCAAAATGGAGGGAAATTACACTGTGGGACCTCTTTAACATCTCTGAAGGAACAGCAGCTTGAACATACACTTTGTACACAAACACACATGAAAGAAAAACAGTTACCGGCTTACCTCCCTTTAAATCAAAAGTTCTTAACCCAGTGTCCATGAATGTTGGTTTGGGGTCTGTTTTTTTTTTTTGATAATTACATTTAAGTGTAATTGGATTCCTTGGTAATCTGATGAATTTCATTTTTGCATTTAAAAAAACCTTCTGATAAGGGTTCCATAGACTTCACCAGACTGTCAAAGGGATCCATGACAGAAAAAAAAAAAAAGATATTAAAGAGTCTTCACTTTACATTGAGGAGTCCTTTAACTAGAAACCCCACTTCCCTCCCCTAACCCTTTCTGCTGCTATGCATTTAATTATAATAATCCAATAACAATCATAATGCCGGCCAATTTTGGTTTTTCAGAAAGTCCAAAATAAAGCTACAAGACATGCTACAGACAGATACGCATGATAAATATGGAAATGGGCTAGGTGAGTAAAGAAAAAAAGACTATCATAGAAGTTTACTTTTTGCTTGGCCTCAGATCCATTTGCATGCTAAACCAGAAAGGATTTAATGCATATCTAACCCTCAAATTGAGTTATCTGTTATATAGGCTTCGATATCCACCTAGACTCACTGGTGGAAAAGAAAAGCTTTAATCTTGGCTAGTGGGTACTTTCTCTGCCTTTTGTTATTTGGGTGTTGTTACTAGATCTAAAACAAAAGGTCAGCTTTCCCTTATCGAGGAGGGGTTCTAGTGTCTAGGTCCCAGGAGAATGGAATTGTGGTGGCTTTAGTAATCAGGACAAGATGACCCCAGGGGCTTACAGGAGAGAGCAATGCACAGCAGATACTGTAAACCAGAAGCTGAGATTATGTGTCCAGCAGTCCACCTGGACCTGCAGGGCAATGTATCTGCCAGAGACAGTAAACTCAGCAGGGAGCATGCCCAGTGAGAGCAGCTTACTGGTGTCACCAAAAGACTAGGATGGTCACACAGCCTCAAACATGTGAGTTGTCTCTCTGCTGTGTGCCTTGGCCATACATAGAAAATACTCATATGTCCCTTGTTTGTGATATCTATGTGTATACCCTTAATGGTATGATGGCCAACACTTCTATCTATGTGCTTAACCCCATCTCCTCCCATGTTCTGCAGAAAATTGTCTCCTTAATCATCTGTACTCTCTAATCTTCAACCTTTCTCAATCCACTGCTTTCTTTCCAGCTACCAATGAGCACAACCATGTATCCCCCATCCCTAAAAAGCAAAAGAGAATAAAACAAAAAGAAAAAAACCCTCACTAGATCTCAACATCTCCATTAGCCATCTTATATCTACTCAAGCTCCTTAAAAAACCTGCCTATACTAGCTAATTCCACTTCCTCTTCTCTCTTTTTTATAAACCTTCTCTGTAATGTCTTCCAATTTCATCATTCAACTAAAACCGTTCTCTCCAAAGTTACCAATTATCTTAATTTGGAGATCTGAATACATTTGAAAATGTATGAAAAAGAATTTATAAATAGAAGCATATGTAGAATGATTTTACATATATATACATATTTGTGTCTAATGGTAGCTATCTCTAGGGTGGGGGAGGGGAAAAGAAAAAAAGAAATTTACATGATAACTTTATTATTATTTAAAAGGAATAGCAAGTTGTACATAATAGATTTGCAGTTTCATGTGCAATCACCCTTTTTTATTATATTGTGTTATGAAAATGCTTGTTTCCATAAATTAAAAATAAAAATTTTAAAGTATGAAAACACACATATATGTTGATATATACATATACATAAATATACACATATTGATACATATACATATATGTTCCCTTTCTCTACTCACATGGTTACCAACCACCCTAGTTCAGGTTTTAATTGACTCTTACCTGGGTTATTGCAGTAGCCTTCATTTCTTTCTGTTTAAAAAAAAATAATCTGTGGAATAAAACAAGCATTTCCATAACATACTATAATTTTTTAAAAAAAGATTGCACATGAAACTGCAAATCTGCCATGTACAACTTGCTATTCCTTTTAAATACATAATAAAATTATCGTGTATATTTCTTTTTTTCCCTTTTTTTTCTTCTCCCCCTCCCTGAAATGGCTACCATTACATACATGCAAATCATGACATATATATGTCTATTTATCAGTTCTTTTTTTCTGGATGCAGATAGCATCTTCCTTCATATGTCCTTTGTAGTTAATTTGAGTATTTACAATTGTCAAAATGATTTATTCACTCAAAGTTGTTCTTAAAACAACATTGCTGTTACTGTATACAACATTCTCTTGGTTCTGCTCGTTTTGCTCTTCATTATTTCATGTAAGTCTAGCTATATTTCTCTAAGATCATCAAACTCATTTTTTTTAAAACTTCTTTGTTCTGAATGCACCAAAAAGATGGGCATTTCCATATACACAGTAGAACACAAAAAAGAGGATGTGCGTGTGTGTTTATGTGTATGTATACATAAAATTTCACACATTACTTTCAAAATTCTCCTGCTTATCTATGCTTCCTTCTGAATGTCTTCTGTTCTCTTCTTTGCATTTAAAAAAAAGTTTGAACAGCTCTCTCTCTCTCTTCATCACTATTGCTCATCTTCCTGTCCTCTCTAACCCCTTCCCCAATAAAAAAAAAAACTACTGTAAAAACACATATAGTTATTCAAAATAAATCTATACATTGGCCACGTCCAGAGATGCTTTCCTCTTTTAGCACTTGAATCGATCACCTTTCTATTAGAAAGTGGGTTCCATGCTCTATTGTAGTTCCCCTGGGCACAAAGTTCATTATACCATTGATCAGAGTCCTTCATTCTTAAAAAAAAATTGTTCATCATCACAATATTGTCATCTACTCACTTTCCTCTGCATCAGTTCTTACTATCCAGGATTCTCTGAAATCATCTTTTTCATTATTTTTTTACAACTCAGGTGTTCCATTGCATTTGTACACCGCAATTTCTTCAGCCACTCTCCACTTGACGGTCATCTCTTTACATTCTAGTTCTGACTTTCCCCCCCCTCTCTTCCCCCTCCCCTCCTTTTAAGAGCAAGATGTTTTTCCTTTTATTTACATCTATTCTCTCACTCTTCTCCCCCTCCCTTCTTTTCTCCTCTATTGGGGTTGATTTATTTCTACACCAAAGTGGGTGTTATGTAAGTGTATGCTCAGCCCTCCATTGTCTCTCATCGATGCCCGCTGCCCTCTCCTCTTCCTTGGTATTTGTATTCTCTTCTCTCACATACGCAATTATGAGAAACAGTAACTTCTGCCCCTTATTCCTCCTTTCTACACGAATGTATTACTTTCATCCTCCTTAATACAATAAAAAGTTCCCCATAATTAGAAGTGTTCAAGATGGAAATGGACTGCCTTGGAAAACAATAAATTCGCTTTCACGGAAGGGCTTCGATCAGAAGTTGAATGATCACTTTCTGAGGAAAAAGACAGGATTCATAATCTGTGTATGGATTAGACTGAATAACCTCTGAAGTCCTTTCCAGCTCTGTCTATGAGTCTTTTTTTTTCTATTCTTATATCATCTACTAGATTGCAAACTCATTGAGGACAAAGGTCATGTTGTTTTTCATCTTTATTTATCCTCAAGTGCCTATTACCACGGTCTAGGATCAGGAGCAAGGAACTGCAGCCTCAGTGTCACATGTGGCCTTCATTTCTTTGAAGTTTGGATTCAGTAAAAGGGCCACAGTTGAGGACCTAGAAGGCCACAGATTCCCCACCCCACCATGGAAATGCCCCCACCCCACAGATTCTGGGTAAAGCAAGTACTTGATAATCATTTGATGAATGTTGAATGAATTAATTAAATTTGTAATATTTTAATTTCTTTAGATGATTGCAGAAATGAATGAATGTTATGAAATATAAGTAGTAGTACATTTTATCTAGATCTTTTTTTAAAACCAAGGAGCTTAAATGTTTTATAGGCATAAATATTTATTGATAATGCTCAGTGAGCACATCTGTCAAATATTCAATAGATCATTTCAATTAAAAAACTCAAGTCAAATCATCCATTACATTCATATACTATAATTTGCTAAGCCATTCCATAGTAGATGAGTACCCCCTTAGCTTCTAGTCATTTTCTGCTACAAAAAGAGCTGCTAAAGGACATGGATCCTTTTCTTCCTTCTTTTACTTTTTCTGGTCACAGGTCTAGTAGAAGTGTTGCAAGGTGAAAGAATAAATAGAGTTTCATGGCTTTGGTGACATAGTTCTAGGTTGCTTTCCAGAATGGCTGGACAATTAATAGCTCCACCAACAGGGTATTAGTGTGCCCGTCTTCCTACAGCACACCCACAATTGTCCTTTTTTGTCATCTTTGTGAATCTTTCAGTTTGAGGAAGAATTAGAGGTGGGATTCGAATCTTGGTTCTCTGTCTCTAGACCCAGTGCTCATTCCAGACTGTTGATCCTTACAACAAACATGTGGGGTAGGTACTCTAGGTATTATTATTATTCTTATTGTTTAACTGAGGAAACTGGGGCTCAGACAGGTTAAATGACTTGTCCGTGGTGATATAGGAAGCAAGTATCTAGAGTGAGATTCAAACCCAGATTGCTGCCGACATCAAGTCTAGCTATCCTTTACTGCACTGTCCTGTCTGCAAAGAAGACTAGAACAGAAGGTGGCACCAGATTGTGGAGGATCTTGACTGCCAAGAAAAGAAGTCTGAACTTTACTCAGTAGGGCAATATAGAGCCACTAAAGGTTTCTGATTAGAAGGGCAACATGAGTAACCTGCTCATAAGTCAGGCAGTGTTATAAACAGGGTCAAAACAAAGACTTCTTGCATTCCTAGAGGAAGTTCAGTTAGGTTGGGGAATGGGGAGGAGTACAGAGCAACACAAAGGACAGTCCAATCATGGGTGCAGCCGCGTTGTGAAAGGGAGTGACCCATACCCCCTAGAGTCTGGCCCATACCCCTGGGGGCCAGGGAGAAGGGGCCTCAGGAGAAGGCACCACAATTGTGGTTCCCTGGAAGTAATAGAGTAGGCCAATGGAGGAAGATGAGGTGAGATGGAGGAGTGGTGGTCACCACAAACAATTCAGTTGTCTGAAGAGGAAATACATTCTCCATAATGTTGGCAGCCTGGGGCGGAGTCCCACTTGCCTTGCTCTAGTTAGGGATCTAGGTATGAAGGATATACTAAAGAGAGGAAGGTGTATTAGAAGGCTACTAACTGTGGCCTAAAAAGGTAGAAATGAGGGTGACTGCCCTAGAATGATGGCAGTGGAAATAGAGAGGAGAATATGTATGTGAAAGATATTATAGAGGTAGAATTGACAGGACTAATTAGAACAGGTACTTTGTTACATAATATACCTTTAAGTAAGGTCATAGAGGCATGTTGTGGGGCATACATAAGTACTAGGGGAGAAATTATGGGTGGGTCCATACAAGCCCATCCATTTTACTAGACAGAAATTCAGAACACATGCCATTACACCTGACACATTAGGGGCTTTGTGTGCACTAGAGAAGCTAGCAATCTGAAGGAATCCTGGGATACAACTCCGACTATGTCTTTTAGATTTCTAGAGAGTTTCCTTCAAGTGATGTACATTTGTTCCCCTCTTACCTTTCTGGAATACCAGGCAAGGAGTCATAAAAGGAACTGCGAATGTTATGCCTAAAGAAGAGAAGACATAGGGAAACATGATAGCAAACCTCAAGCATTTGAAAGCTGTCATATAGAAGAGAGAACAGATTTGTTATACTTGTCCCCAGAGGGTAGAACTAGAAGTGATGAGTGAAAAGTTGGAGGGAGGAGGATTTCAACTCAATGTGACTTAAAAAAAAGTCTTGACAATTAAAGCAGACTCCAAATGGAATGGGATGCTTCAGTAGGTAATGAATGTCCCTATCATTGGAAGACTTTAATAGATCTCTATCAGCCTCAGTTTCATTGTTCATAAAAGGAGGATAATAACAGCACCTACATCTTAGGGTTATTGTGAGGAAAATATGAAGTAATATTTGTAAAGTATCATATAAATACTAATGATGATGATGATGATGATGATGATGATGGCTTTATAATTACTTATGGATAACAGAGAGGGGATTCCTTCTCTGGCATGGTTCTACTAGATGGTCTTTGATTGCTCTTCCATCTCTAACATTCTGGTATTTTGATTTTATGATTTGGTGATCCATCTTTATTCATTCCTATTAATAATAATAATAGTAACTAACATTTATATGGTGCCTGCTATGTGCCAGGCACTGTGCTAAATGCTTTATAAACATCTCATTTGATCCTAACAACAATTATTGCTGTTATTATCCTCATTTGACAGATGAGGAGACTGAGACAAACAGAGGTTAAGTGACTCATCCAGGGTCACACACCTAGTAAGTATCAGAAACCACATTTGAACTCAGGTCTTCCTGATTCCAGACCCAGCACTCTATTCATTGTACCACCTAGTTTTCTAGCTACGGTGGATTTGCAGTTAGGATGCTTGGGTTTGAATCCCAACTCTGACACTATCTATGTGACCATAGAGAAGTGGCTAAATCTCTATGAACCTGTTTCCTCATCTACAAAATGGGGATGTTAAGCATAGCACTGAATACCTCATATGTTGTTGTGTAGAATTTGATTTGTAAAAAATTAAAGAGCAACAGAAATTAGAGTTATTTTGAGTTATACTATATATATATATATAATATAATATATATATATACAGTATATATACATATATAATATGTATATATACAATATATATACATATATGTTTATTTTTTATCCAAAAAATCTGTGAGGAGGTGTTTGCCTCCTTCAGTTCCCCTTTTCAGTTCTATTCTCCCACTGTTTTTCTCCTCCTCCCTTCAGTGAATTATTTTCTCTTTCTTTTATGCTTCTCCATTTTGTCCTTTATAGTAGTACTTTGGTATCATGGAATCATAGCTTTAAAACTGAAAGAAACCTTAAAAATTGCGTAGGCTAATCATCTCATTTAAAAGGAGAGAAAACTGAGGCACATAGAGAGGGGACTGATTTGCCCATATTGTGTAGATAAATCTGTTCTGTTTCATGCCTTGTGAGCCTGAAAATTTGTAAGGGGAGCTTAGGGTCACCCTATGGGGAAATGCCATACAACTATTCATTAAGGGCCACTTGGATAGGAAAAGTTGAGCCTGACTTAAGAGATGAGTCATCTAGTATCTAACCTTTAGGAGTACCCAGTATACTCAGGACCTTTTGGCTATCAGGGAGCCACTGAAGCTAATCCAAGGCTTACATAAAGGAAGTAAGTTTAAGATGCTCATGTTTTTTCTTAAACATCAAACTGTGTCTTAACTCATATATCTGAATTCCTCAAACTGATTGTGCACATCACCCTCTTCACTTAGGATTTAGAGCCAGAAATGACCCTAGAGATTATCTGATGTGATACTCTTATTTTTCAAGTGAGGAAACAGGCCCAGAGAGTGGAAGTGACATGTCCAAAATCACATAAGCAATGCTTAGAAGAAGCAGGATCTAAACCCAAGTTTTCTCATTCCAAATTTGATGCCCTTGCAAATATAGCACAATGTTTTACTGAGTATAAGTAAAAAGTGGGAAGTGAGGGTGGGGGTATAAACCCTCTAACAATTGTAGAGCTGGCTTGAGTGCCTCGTTTCTACCAACGCTCTCTTTCCTTAATTCCCTAGATCTTTGATAATTTGCTCAACCAAATATGAGGCCAAAAATAAGGAGTCACAATAAAAGTCTCTTAGAAATCATGGAGGTTCCTTTCATCAAAACAATGTTGTGTTGGGAATGAAGGGTCCTAAGGGCAATTGCAACATATTCTGTTTTCCTTTCCTTCTTGCACAGGATGTCCTCTGATACTTAGGTGGAATCATGGAATGATTGGAACATTCTCTCCTTTGACACATAGGTCTAGAGCTGGAAGGCGGTGGGGGGGGGGGAGGAAGGCAATAAGTTTTCATATAGTGCCTTCTATGTACCAGACGCTATGCTAGATACTCTACAGATATTATCTCCTTTGGTCACAGAAAGAACCTCAGAGTCATCTAGTCTAACCCCCTCATATAGATGAAGAAACTGAGATCCAAGGAGGTTAAATGACCTGCCCAACCAACATTAAACAGCAACTAAGAGTCAGAGGTGGGATGTGAACCCACATTCCCTGGAGCCAGTCAATCTTCCTTCTCCTCAATCACAATGCCTGTGATTAGGGAATTAGCTCTAAAAGAGCAGGAATCTGTGCAGTAGGGAAGGGGTTGATAGGAAAGGACTGAAAGGCCCCTTGAGGAAGCAAAGCAGACAGATTTGTCACATGCTTGCTGCATGCATTAGTGATATCTGAGTAGTGCCAACAGAATAAGAAATTTTCCAAGTTATTTTTTTAAAATTGTCTTTGGGGCAATAAGAATATGACATATTTCTATTGCCCTTTAAGATTTACAAAGCACTTACTTTCTTCACGACCTGTGAGGTAAAGAGCACAAATGGTATATCCCCATTTTAGAGACATGGAAACTGAGGGGCCTCCCATCCACCAAATCCTGCTTATCATTGAAATCCCAGATCAAGCCCTACCTTCTCTATGCAGCCTGCAGCCTTCCTCAATTACTCCAAGCTCCTCTTTCCTCCACCCCCACTCCAGTGATTTAATTTGGTTTCATGATTTCTGATACCACTGGTATGTTTAGAAGCAGAGCAAACTCACTCCAAGTTTCCTATCAGATGCTTTGCTCTATGTTCCTCATTTTCACCTGATGAGGAAATTTATCCCAACATAGCCTGTGGTTGGGCCTGGGAGGACACACTGAATCATGAGGCTATGATCTGTCTTGGAAATCATTCATCACTTCCTTTGGGGGCCCCTTTCTGGGTCTTGGCTGAAGTAAGGCTGCTCGTCTGGACTAGCTCAGAGAGAGATGATGGACTGGTCAATATCTTCAGAATATGGTTGTTATCAGGATGAAGAACCCCTTGGAAAAGGAGTGTTTTTGTCTTGGGCCCACATATTTCAGAAGAGAGCTAAATAATAACCACTGTTGATACTATTGGAGCAGGTAATTGTTTTTAAAGCACTTGGAAGCTAATCTTAAAGAACTACTACAAGTGTAACTTGCTATTTTGATTATTACCTTACTAGGTCCTGACAAATCTAGAATATAAGCAAGGCAGATAAGGACTTGGGAAAAGAGGCAGAGAAAGGTCTTTAAGAGCAATCAAGGGGCAGCTAGGTGGTGCAGTGGATAGAGCACTAGCCCTGAAGTCAGGAGGACCTGAGTTCAAATCCGACCTCAGACCAAATACACACTTGACACTTACTAGCTGTGTGACCCTGGGCAAGTCACTTAACCCCAAGTGCCTTTAAAAAAAAAGAGTAATCAATCAACAAACACTTATTAAGCACCTACTATGTGCTAGGCACTGAGGATACAAATATAAAAATGACCCAGTCCCTGACCTCAGGGAATTTACGCTCTCCTGGAGGATGCAATATGTCCATAAATAAGTGAATACAAAAGAAAGATAAAAAATTAATAGAAGGTAATTTGGGAAATCAGTAGGAAGAGCAGTGCCCCACAGGACCATGACTACAACCCAAATCCTGTGGCTTATTCCATTATAATTATCAAGAGACCTTCATACACATGTACTATCTCCTCTCACGTGGCAATGCTCCTGCCCATGTTCATGCTAGATGCGCAGTGGCTTCCATTCTTCTTTTCCATTAGGATGGGAAGTTTAGCTTGTCAGTCAAGTCCAATGGCATCGATTTAGAAGCAGAACTAACTCTCTGAGGAGTCACAATAAGGAATAAGGGCTCTATAATAAGAGTCATAATAAGGACAGGGATACTAGAGGTTTTTGACTATGACTAGTAAAGGCCATCTCTCCTTGGCAACCCTGAGGGTCATATCACAAAGAACTTAAGAAACTCCAATATAAACCTAAGCTGAAATTTTACTATGTTAGTTTCCTTCAAATTCATTTAATATTCCTAATTTGTTATTTTTCCCATGTAGCCATAGGAGTTGCCCTTAGCCCTCCTAGTCCATAATTTTCTATAGAAAGAAGAGGAGAATGACATGGTCTGAGAGTAGTTCTCGTGAGGACTTCCCACAGCCTGCATGTAAACAGGAAATGCAGGTAGGTCTACCCACAAGCCCCCTATACCCACTCAGCACAAAAGGCTCTTTTTCTAGAGGTTTCTAGTTTGATTTGCAAATATCCAGGGAGTTTAGATAAACAGGCTAGCTACAAGCCAAGGGAAGAAAGGGTTACCTTTGACAAACCGAACCTCCTAACAGCCCAGGCCTCAGAGTCAGGGTTGTAGATATTCTATGATTGATGGGCCACTGGATCTAATCTGGGGTATGTGCTACTGAGGATATGCCCTCTAATTATGTGAGCCTGGCTTGTGCCAAAGCCTGAAATGTCATTGCTCAGTCTTGTTAAGTGAAGAAAATCAACCCAGCGGGAGTAGCTGAAAGCTTTGGAGTCTGGTGGCCTGGCTCTGAATTCCAGCTTGGACACTGGGCTGGCCACTTTTACCTCTCTCAGCCTCCTTTTTCTCATCCGGAAAGAGAGACTAGATGATCTTGAAGATCGAGACTAGACGGTCTTGAAGATTGGTCTCACTGAGCCCTAAGTCCTGCACCTGAGGGGTCAGTCAGAGTACTTCATTCCCCAGTGCTTAGTGATGTCCCTCAGAAATTTAGGCAGAAAATGTTTTTGGAGTCCTGAATCCACCTATCTATAAAATGGGAATAATAATATTTGCCCCACCCACTTCACAGTACTGTTATGAGGAAAGTATCTCAGCCATTTTGAAGTGCTACAGAAATGAGAAGTATAATTATTAAATTATTGTCACCTCAACTGAAATCACTTTCTAGTAGAGATGCCCCACCACTTGTCAGACCTTGCCTGTCACTGTTTGCATTCTCCTTGACTAATAATAGTCTTGCATTTTCAAAGTGCCAGTCCTGTGCCTGAGAATGGATGTATCTGGGAAGAAAGGGGCTAGGGTGGGAGGGAGAACTGATGGAGTCACTGGGTCAAGGTATCAATAAATAGCCATGGACAAGATGCCTTTTATCATTCATTTCCCAGAAAACAGGGGCAGAATTATCTTCATCTCCCAAGCTGGAGGCCTTGACAAACAGCCCCATAAAAATTACCCCTGGGTGAAACAACTTTCTCTTATTTTTTCTCTCCCCCCCTTTGAAAACACTAACTCACTGTTAGAAGGCCCCCAAGAAGAGCCCTGACAGGGAGGAGGTTCTAGGGAGGGGAGCCAGCTGCAGCGAGACAGTCCATCAGAGAGACTGAGGACAAGGAAAGACTCTGGCCAAAAACCAGCAAGCCCTTCCTGGCCAAAGAAGATGTGCCACTGTTACTGTATGAACTGGGAATGATTAACCATGGGGTGAATGGTGTCAAGAGAATTGGAGAATGGGTGCTGCTTTTGTTTAGACTCTTCTTTTTCAACACACTGCTGCCTCAGGGGAAGAAAATAAAAAGATCACCTTTCATACACACACACACACGTGTGTGTATACATATATATATATACGTATATATACATGCATGTATGTATACACATTATATATGTATATATAATGTACATAATTAAAATCTTTTTTCCTGTGACAGGAAGAGGTGCTTCCAGTAATTCCGTCAAACACAAGTGGTCTACTGTCTTCTCTGGGTATTTCAAGGCTGGCTTAATTGTTACTTCACACAAACTGCCTGGGAAACATTTAGACACTGTGTTGTTGTTGGGGGTTCTTTGTCTTTTTTTTTTTTTAATAATAAAAGAACTTCAGTGTTGCTTTACAAAAGAAAAAAAAAAGCCAACTTCTTTACCACCCGCCCCCAACCTTGTACTGTTTCATAGCTAGAAGTGACCTTTGAAAGGAATATATTTAAAACTGACACCATAGGAAGGCTTGATGGTCTTTCTCATTTGCCTAAAAAAGGGAACTAAACTGCTTTCCAGCAAGCCTGTAACTAAACTTTAGGTTATGAAATGCAGATATAGTAAAGAGTAGCTAGCATTTATATGGTACTTTAAGATTTACGAAGTATTATTGTGTGTGTGTGTGTGTGTGTGTGTGTGATCTCATTCAATCCTCACAAATATCCTGTAAAGAGAGATGCTATTATCCCCACTTTTCAGAAGAGGAAAGGGAGGTTGATAGAGGTTGACTTGCCGGTGGTCATGCACCTTGTGTCTGAGACGGCATTTGAATATAAATCTTCATGACTGAAGTTCAAGGTTCTTACCCTTGACACCATCTAGCTGATCTCACACACACACACACACACACACACACACACACACACACACACACGCTTGCATATACTGTCAAGGAATCTTCCCAAACCCACTCATGGTAGCAACTCACATCTATAAGGCTAGCAAAGCATTTTACGTATATCATCTCACTTGATTCTCACAGCAACCTTGTATGACATTACTATCTCTATTTTACATATTAAGCAACTGAGGCCCAGAAAGTTTAAGTTATTTGCCCAGGGTCACACAGTTAGCAAATGACTACAGCAAGATTTGACCTAAGTCCACTGCTCTCTCCTATTCAATGGCTCACAACCATATCAGCACATTCTATGATACAGAACCATGTCTTATACCACTTTGCATGGCTCCACTAAGTTAGCACAGTGCCACAAACAGATGCTAATTATCATTGTAAAAATAGTTGCCATTCCTATTATGCTTTAGAACAGAGGTTCTAACCTGGGGTCTGTGAACTTACTTTTAAAAAAATTAATCATATTTCAATGTAATTGTCTTCCTATTTTATTTTATGCATTTAAAGACATTATTCTGAAGACGGATCCGCAGGTTTCATTAGACTGCTCAATGAATGTTTGTTGATGATTATAATCAATATAACCAGAGTATATCCTATACTGTTCTCCATCAAAGTCCTGCTAAGAAGCCTGGAGTTGACCCCAGGTTCTCAAAAGCTATGCTGAGTTGGGGAGGGAAGACAGTGGCTTGATGTGCAATGGAGGCAGCAGAATGGCACAGTACATAAAATGCTGGACTTGAGGGCAGGAAGACCTTGGTTCAAATCCTGCCTCAGATACTTACCAGCTGTATTGCTCTCTGTCTGTTTCCTCATTTGTAAAACTGGAATAATAACATAACCTACCTTACAGAGTTGTTCTGAGGATAAAATGATATGACACAGGTAAAGTACTTTGAGAACTCTTAAAATACTATATAAATTCTAGATATTCTTATTTTCATTGGGAGGATGATGATGATGATGAAGATGTCTTGGCAAGAATGGTATAGTAGAAAAAATGCTAAATGTGGAGTTAGGAAGCTGGATTTGAAGCCTGGCTCTCACCCTTGCCTCTTGTATGCCCATGAGTCAATAACCTATTCTCTCTGAGTCTCATTTTCCCTCTCTGGAAAATGAAGATAATAACATATGCACTACCTGACCCCACAAAGAGGTTGAGCAGAAAGGGATAAGAACTAAGCCTTCAGTTTTATTGGTTTGGTATAGGATTTTCCAGAGTCAGGAAACTAGATACCAACGCAGGTCAGCATCTTTTCAGCAGCTTATCCTAGATGCCTTGAGAAAGAGTTGGCTAAAGCATTGGGAAGTTGCATGATGTGTCCAAGCTCACGTGACCAGTATGTATCAGAAACAGGACTTGAACCCAGGTCTTCCTAGCTTTGAGATCAACTCTGTATTCACTGTTCCATACTGTCTTTCCTCATTTGGAAAATGGAGATGATCTGTGTAATCCCTTGTGTAAAAAATAAAATCTTCACAAAACCTTCACTACCCAATAGGCCATTTTCCAGAAGAGCTTGGGATCTCTTGGTAAACAATCAGTGGTTCCCAATGTCCAGGCACATGACCAGCACTTCTCTAACTTTCCTAGATTAGTTACAGTGTTATAGCAGCTAAGCCCCCAAATAAATCAGTACAAATGGACTACTTTTAATTTCAGTCCAGTCCATATGTGGACAACTACTTTGTTATTTGAAGCATAATAGATTACATTAGGTCTATTGTGAAAAATCTATTTCATTTCATTCCCACAGTAAGATGAATTGGATTCTGAATGACATGTTGAGGTTTTTCATAGATTAAGGACACCATAGAGCCCTGGATTGGGAACTGCAAGGGTTCAAGTCCAGGTATTGCAGCTTACCAGCTGCACTGTACATATAGATCGCTTTCTTCTTTCCCAGCCTCAGTTTCTTCCTCTATCAAAGGAAGGATTTGAACTACATAGCTCTGAAATCCTTGCTAGTTCCAGATCAATGATCCTTAGCTCCTGGAGGTCCCTCTCAGCCAAGAGGTTCTCAAAGTCCCTGAGACTCTTTCAGAGGTTACAAGAGATCAAAACTATTCTCACAACAATACTGATATTATTCGCCTGTTAAAATACTCCTCCCTTTTCCAACTACCTATCTGTGTGAGGCCAGGTTTTCTTCAAAAAAAAAAAAAAGATATCACAACAGATTGAATGGAGAAGCAGAAATGAGATTTCCACCTGTCTTCTATTAAACCAGACACGAAAGATCTAAAAAAAATGTGTAAAAACGAACACTCTTCTTACCAATGTTTTTTGGGAAATAGTTATTTTCCATAAAACAGGTTATTCATGTTAATATGTACTGGTTTATTATTGTTATTTAAGTGAATTAATAAATTATTAATTAAATCAAGTAAATTAAGTGAATTAATAAATATTTTATTTTAAATTTTAAATTTTAAAATTTTATTAGTTTTAATTTCTATTATGGTAAATTTTGATAGCTATAACCCACATAAAAAAACTCTTTGGGGTTTTCAGTTATTTTTAAGAGTATAAAGGTGTTCCTGAGACCAAAAAGTGTGGGAACCACTGCTCATTCATTTCGCACCAGCTGCATTCTCTTGGACTGGACTCCATCATGATCATGCTCCCAAGAAACATCCTCACTAGGAAACTCTCTGTCCTTCAAGATTTCTTCACCTTTGGTGCTCACATCTGTATCAGTACCCTCAGTACCTTCTGCCCCTCTAACTGGAGCGCTGGAGAGGAGAGCAAAGAACTTCTCCCAAAGCCTCTATTTAAAGAGGGCTCCCAGGCCACCTGTCTCTTCATTTCCTACCAGCTTTCACTCCTTGCAGTTCCATCAAGACCCAACCAAAAACACCTTCCCCCCTTCCTTTCAGCTTTTTTTTCCCTGAATTGTCTTCCTTAAATTGTAAGGTCCTTAAGGGCAGGAACTATCTTTCTTTTTTATTATTTGTATCCTCCCCCTTTAGCATAGTGCCTTACACACAGTAGGTGCTTAATAAATGTTTATTGACTATTTATTGACTCTAAACTATGATACTTTATGTGCTAAGGTCCTTCTCATCTCTTATGTTCTAGGATCCCTTCCAGCTCCGACATTCTATGTTCTAAGACTTCTGGTTGCTTTGACATTCCATGTTCTGTTCTAAGGTTTCTTCTAACTCTGACATTCTGTGTTGTATCTTGTTAGTGCCATCTCTCTGAGATAATTTTCAGTTTAGCCCGTTGAAATGCTGAATGTATATAGCTATTTGCTTCTCTCCTCCCACACAACCATCTTTAGAATGTGAGCTACTTGAGATACTTCTTTGTATCCCCAGCACTTAGCATGGTGCCTAGCACACAGTAGGCACTTAATAAATGTGCAGACTGACTAAAGCCTTTTCCAGTCCTAACACTTTATACACCTATTAGTAGTATGCTTGTAGCCCTTATACCATACTTGAAATGAATTTAAACATAATAAACCCCATGCTTCCCCAAAGCTGGTTTATTTCCATGTAAGAGTATTTCTTCTTGATATGAAATTCAGCTCCACACTCTTTTTTATTTATCTTTTGAATATGCTTTTCCCCTTCAAAACCATATTCCTGTCATGGTTCTCATCCCACCAAGACTCAGGAAACCATGAGGTTAAATATATACAAGCAGCTCCAGGTCACCCTTCTTTCTTATTTTTTTTTAACTTCTTTTATTATGAACTTAAGAAACCTCAACAAAAATAAGTGTTTCAATATTTAAAGAACGGAAAAAATGATTGTGTAAAAAGTTGTAAACTTCCATTACATATAGGTTTTTTAAAAAATATATGTTAAACTTAGAACTATAGGAAAAAGACTTCTCTGCTTTTCTGTTTTGCCTTCTGAATGTCCTCCGTTATTTCTTAATGTTTCATTGGTACTTTATTTTTCCTTTTTTTCTCTCTTTTTAGTTTTGCATCACTATCACTACTCAACCACTTCCTCCACTGTTCTCCTCTGTATGATGTGGCCGTCTCCTCAAATCTTCTTCAATAATTGTCATTTTCCTTTTTAATATCATTGCGGTTCTCATGGCATTCCTGGCATAAATCTAACCTGTCCACAATGTATTATCTTTCTAAAATGTTTCTATAGTTTCTTTGACGATTTCCCACTATTGGGGCATTGATATTCATTAGCCATGTGATTAATAGTTTACTTTCTCTTCTTTATTTCATTTTGGGTGTTAGGACTATTCACTTATCATAGAAAAAAACTGATAAGATGTCATCTCTTCTTATTTTTTCAAAAATCATTTATATAATGTTAAGTGTTAATTGTTTTTTGAATGTTTAATAAATTGATTTGTAAATTCACCTGGGTCAGTGATTTTTTCTTTGTGAATTCATTCTTTGAGGTTTGTTCAATTTCTTTTTTTAATATTATTTTACTTAAAGTCTCTTTTCTGGTTCTATTTATCTGGGTAGTTTATATTTTTGCAAATACAAATTTATTTCATTTAAATTATCAGCTTTGTTTTCATATATAGTAATCCTTCTAATTCCTCTTTTAGGATCTTCCCTTTGTAGTTACAGTTTGTTTTGCTTATGAACATTCCCTTCCTAATCCTACCTTCACTCAAATGAACCTGTCCTGTCACCATCTCCCCACCTATTTCCCTGTTGAATTTGATGTAGTTCTACACCAAACTCTTTGTATGTGCTTGTGCACACGTGGGTGCACATGTATTCATGCTCATTGCTTCAAATAACAGTGATGTTCATGAGATACTTATCTCCATCCCCCCTCCACGTTTAAAACTCTTTTTTGAGAAATAAGAAGTTCCTTTCTATTAATTTCTTCTCTAGCATATTCCTTTTTACCTTTTTTTTTTCTTCTCAAAACTAACAAAACAAGACAAAACCATCCCAGGCCCTACTTTGATCTTTCTTTCCTCCTTTTGTGACACTTGAAAGACAATGGGATTCTAAAGCCACATTTGCCTCTTCTTCTATCAGAAGGTAAGTATTTGATCCTTATCAAGCCCTTTAAAATTGCCCACATGTATTTACTTTTCTACCTTTCTCTTGTCTCCTGTGTTTGTGTTTCAAGTATTCTACCCAGCTCTGGTCCTTTAATCAGGAATGCTCCAAGGTTTTCTATTCTTTTAAAGATACATTTTTTTCCCATGTAGGATTATATCCAGTTTTGCATGATAAGTTATTCTTGGCTGTAAGAGTGATTTTTTTGTCTTTTAACATATCGTGTACATATCTCCTTTATAGTAATTGGAGTGGAGTTCTGTATAATCCTGGCTGCTTTCTTGGGATATGAGGTCTTTCTTCTGACTACTTGATATTTGTTTCTTTTATCCAAAAGTTCTGAATCTTTGCTATGGCATTCCTGGATGTTTTTCCAATTTGGGCTCTCTTTTAAAATATTTCTTTTTTTCCTTTCTTTTAAGGAGGTAATTGGTGGATTCTTTGTGTTTTCACTATCATCTGGTTCTTTCTTCTTTTTTTAAATATTTTATTTGTTTTAGTGATCTATCTCCCACCTCAATCCCCCTCCCAATTTAGAACATAAGAAAAACAAACCTAATTACAAACATGTATAATCAAAGCAAATATCTATATTGTCCATTTTTTAAAAAGTCTCCCTGTAAGTCCTTTATCTCTCTATCAGGGGGTAGTAAGTAGAATATTTGATCATTAGACTTCTGAAATTCTGGTTGGTCATTATGCTGTTAAGAGTCAAGCACAATAGTATTTCATCACATTCATATACCCCAACTTGTTCATCCATTCCTCAATTTATGGCTGCCCCCCTCAGATGCCAATTCTTTGCTAGAGAGGGGAGGAAAGGAATAGCATTTATATGGCACCTAATATGTGCCAGGTGCTGTCCTAAGGGCTTTATAGATATTATTTCATTTCATCCTCACAACCCCTCTAGGAGGTAGGTGCTATAATAAAAATGTTTCTATAGCTTCTTTGATGATTTCCCCCCCACTTTACACTTATGGAAACCAAGGCAAACAGAACTCAGGCGATTTGTCCACACAGCTCTTAAGTGTCTTCAAAGTCTGAGACTGGATTTGAACTCAGGTCTTCCTGATTGCTGGAACAACTCTCTCCACTGTGCCATTAGGTGCCTCTACCTCAAAAAGAGCTGTAAATATTCATGTACATCCTTACAGTTTATTTTGCTTAAGACTAATCTCTCCCTTAATCACCTCCTTATAATTCCCCCCTCCTATTTCTCCTCTTTCCCCCCTATTTTTCTGTGGAATAAAATGTATTTCTGTAGCCAACTTTATGTATGTGTATGTGTTCTTTCTTCTTTTTTTCTGACAGTTGGGGTTAAGTGATTTGCCAAGGGTAACACACTAGTAAGTGTCAAGTGTTTTTGGTCTGAGGCCACATTTGAACTCAGGTCCTCCCGACTTCAGGGCTGGTGCTCTATCCACTGCACCACCTAGCTGCCCCGTTCTTTCTTTCTTTGACCAGTTCAGGTAAGAGATTTGAGTTGTCAGTTGTCCCTTCCCATCTCTTCCTCCACGTTTATACAGATGTCTACTTGTGTACCCTGATTATGTGATACAATGTTCCCTGACCTTTCCTCTCTCCACCCCTCACGCCCAGTGTATTCTTCTCCTCTCTGTCCATTCTAAAGATCATTAAGACATAATAGAAACACTCCCAGGCTTTGTCTAATTGGAGTCCCTCTATGAACTCTGATGATGATAGGGTTTAGAGGGACACATATATCACCTCCCCCAATTTGAATGGGAGTAGTTTACTCATTTAGTCCTTTTTCATTGTTCATTCATGTTTACCTTTTTGTGTTTCTCTTCATTCCTGTGTTTTTCTGCAGCTTTGGTCTTTCATCAGGAATGCTTGAAAGTCCTTTCCTTGAAGGTCCACATGCCTCCCTATAACATCATACTCAGTTTTTCTGGATGAGTTATTCTTGACCGTAAGCCCCAAATCCTTTGTCTTCTAGAACATCATATTCCAGGTTCTCCCTTCCTTTATAATGGTGGTTCCTCAGTACTTGAATTCAGTTTTTCTGGATGAGTTATTCTTGACTGTAAGCCCCAAATCCTTTGTTTTCTAGAACATCATATTCCAAGTTTTCCCTCCTTTATAATGGTGTTTACTCAGTACTTGAATTCTCCTTTGGATTTTGACTATAATGTTCCTGGGAGTTTGCATTTTGGGTTTCTTTCAGGAAGTGACCATGGATTCTTTTTATTTCCACTTTGTCCTCTAGTTCTAAGAGATCTGGATAGTTTTCCTTTAAAATTTCTTGAAATTTGATGCCTAGGCTCTTTTTTGGTCATGGTTTTCACGTCCAGTGATTTTTAAATGTTTTTCCTTGATCTTTTTTCCCCAGAACAGAACGTTGCTATATCTTGCATTCCTTCAATTTTTTCAGTCTTTTGACTTTATTTTAATATATCTTGTTGCCTCGTGAAGTCATTGGTTTCCATTTGGTCTATTTGAATTTTCAGAATTTGTTACTTAGATGAATATTTGTGCCTCTTGTGCCAAGTTGCTAATCCCTTTCAAATTTTTTTCTTCCACAGCTATCATTTCTTTTCCCTTTATTCCTCAAATGCTCTCACTGTAAAAATATCTTAAAATCTTTTTAAAAAAAAATTCTTGCTTTATTTTTTCTAAGAATTCTAGTTGAGTTTGTGCCCAAGCTGTATTTTTCATTGCTTGTAGATGTTTTGGAGTCATTCTCTTCTTCCATGTTTGTGTCTTAAGCTTCCCTGCCACCATAATTAGCTCATCATAGCGGGGTTGTTTGGGGGGGCAGGGTTGTCCATTTTTCCAGCCTACTTCCTGACTTTAGACTTGATGTTGGCTCTGGGCTTGGCCACATTTCTTGAGGGAGTGCCTGGGCTGGTACTACTGCTGCTTTCTCAGGGTATTGAGTGTTGTGTTACTCCAGGATCTCAGAGGTAAATGGGATTTGTCTGCTTTCAGCACTCCCGAAGAGGTCAAGTCTGATTGGTGCCCCTTGGTCTGAGCTCTCCAAGTTTTTGACTTAGGTTTGGGTCTGCACAATTCTGCTGAATTCCACCCCTATTAGCCAGCTGGAAAACTCTGTTGGTTTAGAGTAGTTGAATTATATGTTCCCCTTTGTTCTGGGGCTCCTGGCTTAGCTATTCCACTGAAGCCTGGGCTAGACGCTGGAAGTCAGACCCTATTCTACACCTGGGGTCAGACCCACACCACTACTTCTGAACTTCCCCCTGACTCAGGTTTCCTTCTCAGTCTGACCAGATCTGTAACCTTGAACTGTGTAATAGGCAACAAAGCTGCCAGTTGGCATATGTTCTCATCACAGTGTCATGGTGCCCTGATGGGGATCTGGAACCTCTGCTTGTCCTGATACACAGCCTCTCTCTGGGTGTCGGAGTATTCCAACATGCCCCTGGCCTGACCCTGTCCTCAGTGTCCCTAGACCTCTCTGTCTGTCTCTCTACTGTGAGCTTGGTTGGACAAATGACTCATGGTGACTTTTTCTGGATTTCCCCGTCCGGATTCAGTCTGGTGTGTTTTTTAGATCTGTGTGGAGAAGCTTGTACACAGAAACTCACTGCAATGCTTCCTACCATTCTGCCATAGCGACTCTGCCTCCTGGCATCTGAGTCTAATAGATATTGGCAGTAGTATGATTTCTTGAAATGTATCCAGATGTTTTGTTTGGTTACGGCTTTCAGGGAGACTGATGCTTCTTAAATGTCACCACTGAATTTGTCTCCCAGGTCAGTTGTTTTTCGATAGCATATCCCTCAATATTCTAATTTTTCCATCTTTTGAATTTGTCCAACACTTCTTATCGTGTCATTGCATTGAGTGATGTTTCTACCATTTTCTTTTTCTGAGTCTGCTACATGGGTTATGCTTTCTGCCTTCTGTTCTAAGCTATTTATTCTTCTTTCAATTTCTTCCTCAAAAGCTTGTCTTTCACTTTTATCTTGTGCTTCATTTTTTCCATCCATTTTTAGAGTATTTCTGGCAAAACCATTCTTTTCCTTAAGTTCTACTTGTACTTGTTACAGAGTTAATCTTCCAGGTTTACATATTAGGCTTCTTATATCTCATAGTATTTCTTCAATATATTTGACATATTCTTTGGGTTATTTATATTCCCAGCCTCAGTTCCTAGATGGTATTTTGTGCCTAGGCAAGCCTCTGCCCACTCTCACACTCTTAGATAAAATAGGCAGGCCCTACCTGATCCTCCTCCTGTCAGGATCTGGATGCTGACACTACTGCCATGCAATTCTAGATGGAATGGTTGATTCCTGGCCCCCCTTCTTGCCCTGTTCTGTAGCTTTGGCCCAGGACACCGGGCTAGGACCATGTCTCATCCTTTGCTATGATCCTTGGCTTCTGCCTCAATTTCCTGGTGGCCCCTTTTGGGTACTGGCCTTTGCTCTATATTCCTATCTTTTTTCTTGCACACTCATCAGCTGGGACTTGACTTTTCTACCCTGCTGAGGTCCTATCAGGCCCCAACAGGATGTCACAGATTATACTATCTTAAGGCCTCCTGGAGGGCCATAGGAAGGAAGGAAGAAAATAAAAAAGAGAAGAAAGTAGATGAGTGTTAAATACCAAGAACAAGTATTATCTACTTGATTTCCACAACAACCCTGGCAGATAGGTACTATTATTATCATTTTATAGTTGAGAAAGCTGAGGCAAACAGAGATTAAGTGACTTGCTCAAGTCATATAGCTAGGATGCATTTCTAAGGCCAAATTTGAAGCCAGGTCTTCCTGAATCCAGGCCCATCCACTGACTGCCATAGGATGTCTTTGACTCACCTCTTCTTGATCCTTTGGGATAGCCATTGAATATTAGAGATCATACTAATGTCAAGCCTCCTGGAAGTTCCCTGAAACAGACAGACGAGTTGCCTGGACATTGTGCCTGCCCTCCTCCCAAGACAGTCCACTGCCAAACCATGCTGGATTCAGGATTGTTGTAGAACCAGGAGCATACACATTAGCTGGGGTGAAACTACCTCTACCTCCTTGAAGACTAACCTACTGACAGCAGGCTTCTTTCTACTCACAGTTATTACCTTAGTTCAGACCACAGATTATTTCATCAGCTGCTAATTTGTCTCCTTGCCTCCAGTCTCTCATCACTCCAGTTCATTCCACACACTGCTGCCAAAGTAATTTTCTTTACATGCAGATCTGACCATATGATTCCCCTGCTCAATCAAATTCAAGGGTTTATTGCCTCTAGAGTAAACTACAAACACTGCTTAGTTTCTAAAGCCTTACACAACCTGGACCCAACCTACCCTTCCAGGCTCATTCCAGTATTCTATGATCCAGCCAAAGTGACTTTCTCTCATTCCTTCCTCACAACACACCATCTCCTACCTCCCTGCCTTTGCACTGGCCATTCCCCAGCATGGGAATGAACATTCTTTCTCCTTCTCCTTTAAGATGCAGTTCAGACATGATCTTATGCATGAAACCTTTGTTAATCCTCCTAAATGCTAGCGCCTTCTCTCAAACTCCCTTACATTTAAATACTTTGTATATATACAAGTAATGTTCATTCATTTTATATTGATGTTGAATATGTTGTTATCCATACTGTTCCTTCATTATGATGTAAGCTCAGTGTGAGCAAAAATGGTTTCATTCTTTGCGCTTTGATCCCCAGCACCTAGAATGGTGTCTGGCACATAGGAGACGCCTAATAACAATAATAATAACAACAACAACCACAACCAGAACGACAACTTTGAAATAGGACTTACTATGCGCTGGGCATTGTGCTAAGCACTGTACAACTATTATCTCATACTAATGAATTCTGAGTATAAACTGAAGCATATTCTTTTTCACTCAAAGTTCTTCTTGCTTTTTTTTCAACATGGTTAATATTGAAATACGTTTTGTATAACTTCACATGTATCATGAGTATCTTATTACTTGCCTTCTTAATGGGTGGGATGGGGGCTGGAGGGAGGGAGAGAATCTGGAAAAAATAAGTTGTTGTTGTCATTGTTGGCTAGGCAATGGGGTTAAGTGACTTGCCCAGGGTCACACAGCTAGTAAGTGTTATGTGTCTGAGGCCAGATTTGAACTCAGGTCCTCCTGAATTCAAGGCTGGTGCTCTATCCACTGCGCCACCTAGCTGCCCCGAAAAAATAAAATTTTAAAAAATTATCATCTCATTTTATCTTCACAACAACCCCGGGATGTAGGTACTATTATTATCTCCATTTTGCAGATTAGGAAACTGGGGCAAACAGGGTCATACACCTAGTAAGTAAATGTTTGCAGCCAGATTTGAACTCAGGTCTTCCTGATGCCAAGTCTGGGTACTTTATCCACTGTACCACCTAGCTGCCCAATGAATACTTGATTGGTTTTTTTGTCCCCTACCGCAGCTCTAACAAGCCATGACAAGACATTTGAAACCTGCTGGTTACAGGTGCTTTCTACAGACGACCACGCTGACTTCCAAGTTCCCTCACGGACCTCTCTCAGAGCACCAGCAGGATTCTGACCATAGTGTGTGGGCCTATACCAGATAGACATGCTTCCTGTTGTTACCATTTGGTTTCCTTGGTCTTTGCTTCATTGGCTGCCCTTCTAAAACATTGCACGGGAATTTCTTAGGCGAGTTGTACTTGCCTAAAACCTCTTACTTCTCTGTCTTTACTGGAAATCTGCTAGTTCTCTCATACCTTGTGCATTTCTCGACAGAAGTCTAGGACTATTGATTGAATTACAGGCTCTTTTCTTATATTTTTGTCTACTATGAATTTCTGGGCATCTCTACTGCTATTCCTCTTTGTACACTTCAGCCTAGACTATCTAATTTGGATAGATATAGGCATTTATCCTCCTCCCTTTCCTTTTTAGTTGAAAGTTCTTTTGATTAGATTTGCAAGGCTCTAGTCAAATATATTCTTACCAGCCTTTGCCAGGTGCACTCTATTCCTGGCCAAGAGCCCATCATTTCTGTATTTTACAGAATGGCATTTCCATGTATAATACCATATGAATGCGCTGCATCATTTATGATGCACTATGTTATTGATTATTTATACCAGAGCCCAGAAATAGGATGGAATCATTTGAATGCAGCATGCGTGCCACGTTGGAATATGCCTCGGTGTCTACGGGGGAGCCTGGCAACAGGGAAGAAGCTTCTTCATTTAGTCATTCTCTCCACTTGCCATCCCCTGCTCCCTGTGACAAAGAGCATTTTCCCAAGCTTGGAGCCAGTTCTTTTGGAGCTTCCAGGCTAGGCCAGATGACGTCAACCCTATACAAACTCCCTGCCTGTACCCAGATGAAAAGGAAGATGGAGACCCCATTCTGGCTTAAATCCTGGACCTACCATCCCATGCACATCCGTGTATCTGCCTTGATCATCTAACTGGAAACATCTACAAAGAGGTGAGGGAATGTGTCAGGGACAACATCCCATGGAAATCGGAGCCATGGAGATGAGATTAGAATATGTTTGTTGCCTTCCACAGTTAGAGCTTCATTCATTGCCTTGGTGCCCAAGATTTTCAGAGCTAACACGGGATTTATTTAAGAAGCGTACTCACTCTGTAAATACGTGCCATCTCAAATGTTACATAATTAACTGTTAGTAGATAGAATAAGAATTCTATGATTTCAAAGCTGGAATATTTCAGAACTTAAGGGTCCGAGGTATAATAGAAAGAACACTGGCTTTGAAGTCTGAGGAACCGAGTTCATATCTTGACTAACCTCCAGCAAGTCATAAAACATCCCTGGACCTCTTCATTTCCTCTTCTGCAAACTGAAAGGGGTCTACACAAGACTTTTTCCTAACATCTTTTCTAGCTCTAAATCTGCTTTACTGCAGGCTAGCCATAATTGTCCGAGAACTTGAAGCTCATAGACATGCAATGATTTATTATCCAAGGTCACTAGGCTAGTAAGTGACAGACCTAGTGCTGAGGGGCTGGGGGAAGGTTGTCCTGATCCCTACCTTGTGTTTTAACTTGTGTATCCTCTTGTACATAGAGAGAAAGAGATAGATAGGCACTTAGCAGAGTGGACAGCACTGCATCTGGAGTCAGAAAACCTAGGCACAACTGTACAGCTGACATATACCAGCTGTCATACTGAACAAGTCATGTAACTGTGCTGTACCTCAGTTTCCTTATCCTAAAAGATGAGGATAGCGATGATTGTAGTACCCACCTCCCAGGGTTGCTGTGAGACTCAAATGAAGGTAAGAAAGTAAAGGCAAATCAACAAGCATTTATGAAGTACCTACTATGGGCCAGGCACTAACAATAATAATAGCTAATTTCATATGGTGCTTTAAGGTTCACAAAACATTTTACAAATATTATTTCATTTTATCCTCACAACAACCCTGGGATGTAGGTACAATTATTCCCCTTTTACAGATGAGACAGATGAAAGTAAAGTCACTTGCCCAGGGTTACACCACCAATACTTATCTAAGGCTGCATTTGAACTTAGGTCTTTTTGATTATAGGCCCAATATTCTAACCACTGCACCACCTACTTGATGCCAAAGTAAACACTGGAGATTCATAGAAAAGCAAGAAACATCTCTGTTCTCCAGGAATTTGCAGTCTAATGAAAGAAACCACTTGAAAACAATTCTGCACTATATACCTATAACTGTAATATACCTATATGTAATACATAAATATATGTGTATACATATACACACATATACATACTCATGTACATAATCTCAGAGGCAATTAAGAGAGACTGAGAAAAGCTTCTTGCGCAAGATGAGATTTTTCGCTGTGACTTGAAAGAAGCCAGGAGGCAAAGATGAAGAGGGAGGCTATTCCAAGTATGGAGGACAGCCTGTAAAAATGTCTGGAGTCAGGAGATGGAGCGTCAGTGGTGTGCAAAGAACATGTAGAAATATAGAGCCCAACTGTCCCTTACTGTTTGTGCTCATGACTGCAGGTGGCAAGTTGTAGGAAGCAGGCCGAATGAGTCCTCTCAAGGACATTGAAGAAGAGATTCCTTTTTCAGATCAGAGCTTTGATTCAAAGATCTCTAAGTTCCTTCCAAGCCTAAGATCCTCTGATTCGAACTTGAAACGCCAAACCGCATCTTATGTAAGGCTGCTGGCACAGACACTCCAAAGTCCTGAGCTCCCAGCTGGCAGGGAGGGGCTCCCCCGTGGTGGCGCACGAGCGATTCTGGACAGTCTATTCGAAGTTCGCGTTGAGGTGAGCCCTGGGCCAGCGGTACACATTCCTGAAAGGCAGGGGGACCTCACGGGACTCGTTTTTCCTGTCTTGGGAGAGGAAAATGGACAGAAAGAGCTGGTCGGTGCAGATAGGTTTCAGTTGCAAACAGGCTGCCGGATCTAATAACCAGGGGTCATGAGGCTCAGGAGCCGCAGCCTCGGCGCCCCAGAGGGGTGAGGCCAGGAGGCAACGCGGACAGAAAAGCTATCTGAGCAGGTGGTTGAAATGGTGGGAAACCATTCAGGATAAACCCAAATACCAACCCAAGCACACTTATCTCACCCCCTGGAAACAGGAGAAACAGGAGTATGGAGAGTCCAGGTTCCCAACTCATGAGGGGCAGAGCAGTGTGGTGGATTGGACAAAAAAACGTGGAATCAAGAAAACCTGGGCTTGGGTCCTTGTTCTGACAATCGCTCTCTTTGTGTGCTTGGGTAAGTTTCTTAACCTCTCTTCTCCCGAGTTTCCTCATCTATAAAATGGAGATAATAATAATCATACAACCTACCGCATGGGGTTGATGAGAGGAAAGAATTTTGTAAAAGCTAAGGAGGTACATAAATGTGAGCTGTGGCTACGGTTTCTTTTTTCAGTCATGTCTGATTCTTTGTGACTCCATTTGGGATTTTCTTGGCAGAGATACTGGAGTGGGTTAGGCATTTCCTGCCCCAGCTCATTTTACAGATGAGGAAACTGAGGCAAAAAGAGTTAAGTGACTTGGTCAGGGTCACATAGCTAGGATATGTCTGAGGCCAGATTTGAATTCAGGAAGATGAGTTTTCCTGACTTCAGGCCTGGTACTCCATCCGCTGTGCCCCATTGGGCAGCCCTAGCTGCCCTATTGTTTCCATACATCATGTTTATGCCATCTCTCCATTAAACAACATAGGCAGTATTGGTGGTTGCCTGCATTATGTAATTTTGGAAGTGCTAGGGAGGCTATTCCATGCAAAACTAGCTATTTTTCTGATGCCTGAAATCCTGGCATGAGGCATATATTCCAATTGGGTTAAGCTCTATTCCTATGACCTTCTTTAACATAATAATAGCAAAAATTTATTAAGCACTTGTTTTCAAATCACTACACTTGGTTCTGTGAAAGATACAAAGTTTAGATAACACACAGGCCCAGTTCCCACTGACTTATAGTCTATTAAAGGGTTTGAAACCTATGCAGATGATGGTAATATATATTACATACGAAGTGCATTAGAGAAGGGAAATAAAACACTATGTGAAAACAGAGTGAAGGTCATTTGTTACCAACTAGGGAAATCAGAGAAGACTTCATGGAACAGATAACACTTGAGACAATCTCAGTGGGTAGGAATTCAGCGTGGAAAGAAGGACAAACATTCCAGGCACAGCAGCCAACGTGAGCAAAGGCACAGAGGTGGGAAATTACATGACATTCTCAGGGGACAAAGATTAATATGATTTGGTTGGAATACATGGAGACATGTGAGATTAGAATAGAAAAGAAGGGTTGTGTCTGAATTTGAATAACTCTCAATGCCATGCAGAACAGTCTTTTAAAACACAAAATTAAAAATTAAAAAAAAACCAACACACACACACACACCAACCTTATGAATTGTAGCACATTGCATCCCTAACACATTAGGGTAAATGAGTTTCCAACATACTTTCTACCCTGGAAGATTGAGGTGTGGTAGGCTAGTGTCTAAGTGTTCACTGAAGCTAAGGAGGGGCCATATCAAAGAGCTACCTAAGATAAACCTCATGGGCAAGACTTAAATAAATCCTGTACCTCTAGGGGCCTCAGGTGTCTTTTTGGGGGGGAGGGGGGGAAGGCAATGGGGTCAAGTGACTTGCCCAGGGTCATACAGCTAGTAAGTGTCCGAGGTCAAATTTGAACTCAGAGCTCTCTACTCCAGGACCAGTGCTCTCTCTATCCACTGCACCAGCTGTGCCTCAGGTGTCTTTTTTTTTCCAATTAAGAGCCTAGGCTACACCACGGGAATTAAAAAATTTAGAGCCTGAAAAGACTTGAGAAAAAAAAATATTGGCTATCAGGCCTGTACAATAGTCACATGCTAACTTATAGTCCCTTATTGATTTCTGCACATGAATATTTCTTAGCTGTCTTTATGCTTCATAATGCCATAGAAACTCTTCATCTTTCCTCATAAACCTGAACCTTCCCCTAACTTCTCCATTTCTCTTAGTGGCCACCTGGTCACCCAGGCTCAAAACCTGAGTCATTCCTTCTTCCATCTCCCTCAATCCCACATCCCATCATTTCTACCTCCGTGATATCTTTCACATGTGGTCACTTCCTACTTTAGACATCCACCTCTTATTCCTTATCAAGGATTACTAAGCTAGGGTTCATGAACATTATTTTTATTTTTTAAATAGTATTTTATTTTTTACAATTACATGTAAAGACAATTTTCAACATTTATTTTCTATTAGATTTTGAGTTCCAAATTTTTCTCCCTCCCTCTCTCCCTCTGCCCCCTCCCCAAGAGGAAAAGCAATCTGACATAGGTTATACATGTGCAATCGTGTAAAACACATTTCCATATTACTCATGTTGTGAAAGACAAAATAGACCAAAAGGCAAAAAACAAAGAAAGTGAAAATAGTCTGCTTTGATCTACCTTCAGACTCCATCAGTTCTTCCTATGGATGTGGTTGGCATTCTCCATGATGAGTCTTTTGAAATTGTCTTGGATCATTGTGTGGCTGAGAAGAGCTAAGTCAATCATAGCTGATCATTACACAATGTTACTGTTACTGTGTGCAGTGTTCTCCTGCTTCTGCTCATTTCACTCAGCATCAGTTCATATAAGTCTTTCCAGGTTTTCTGAGAGCATCCTGCTCATCATTTCTTACAGCACAATAGTATTCCATTACATTCATGTACCACAACTTGTTCAGCCATTCCCCAACTGATAGGCATGCCCTCAACTTCCAATTCTGTGCCACCACAAAAAGAGCTGCTATAAATATTTTTGTACATGTGGGTCCTTTTCCTTTTTATGCTCTCTTTGGGATACAGACCTAGAAGTGGTATTGCTGGGTCAAAGGGTATACACAGTTTGATTGCCCTTTGGGCCTAATCATGAACAGTATTTTTTAAAAATTATTTTGAGAACTGTATTTCCAGATAATTGCTTTCCTTTGTAATCCCATTTACTTTATTTATACCTATTTAAATCATATGCATTTTATTTTATGTATTCAGGCATCCATAGGCTTCACTAGACTGTCTAGGATCCAGGACACACAAAAAAGATTAAGAACCCCCAAGTCTTTGACAAACAAGAATAGCTTTCAAACTGGTGTCTCTGTTTCTACTCTGTCTTCATTCTCTCAACTATCTGAGTCATCTTCCTAAGGCACTGCCCAATCTCATACCTCCTCTACTCAGTCACTTTCAATAACTCCCTATTGTCTGCCAAAAGAATTTAGCTCAACTGAACAAACACTTAGTGAGCTCCTGTATGTAAGGGATTGTGTGACATGAACCACAGCTGCTTGATGTCAGAGCTAGAAGACATTTTAAAGACCATCTAGCTCAACTCCCTCATCGATCAGAGGAGGACACTGAAGCCCAGAAACCTAAAGCTTCTTGCTGAAGGTTGTTGGGCTAATAAGAAAGAGGCTGTGAGCACAGATTTCGTGGTTCCCAGTAAAACTCTCTTTCCATTACATTGTGTTTCAGGAGCACCTCAGGGCAGAGCATGCCAGTACAGTTAATTTTAACAAATGTAGGAAATAGGGAGTCTTCCATCCTGCAAGTGAAAATTAGTGGGTCAGACTTGAGCTTTTTTAGGTGTCTCTCAAATGAGATAATATACAGGAAAGTACTTTGAAAACCTTAAAGTCCTATAAAAAATAAAAAGGATCGTAACACAATTTTTGCCACACAGTCACTCGTTTCCCCTCCCTCCAATTCAAATTCTGTCCTGTCCTCTGCACCCCCCAGCTCCTGCATCTATCCCTCCCTGTCTAGGCACAGACCACTCACCCTGGCTCACGCCCTGATTGCCTCTTGCCTGGACCGTTGCAATAACCTCCTGATTGGTTTCTCTGCATCTAGTTTCTCCCTCTTCCAATCTGTCCTCGGCAAGCACAGGCCTGACCATGTGATTTCCCTATTTAAGAAATTTCAGTAGTTCCCTGCTGCCTTTGGGACAAAATACAAACTTCTGTTTAGCATTTAAATCCCTTCATAATCTATCCCTAACCTATCCTCCTAGGATGATGACATATTATTCCTATCCATGAAATCTGTACTCCAGACCAGCAGTTCTCAAATTGTGGCCTGGGCATCCATGGTGAACTCAAGAGCTTTACAGGGGGTCTTGGGGGTCAAAACTATTTTCAAAATAATACTAAGATATTTTAATTTCTAATATTCTAAATATCGATAAATATAGCTCACATCAACAAAAGCAATGGGGGGGGAGGAAGGGGAGCAGGGAGGGTGTCCTTAATAATTTTTAAGAGTGTAAAGGAGTCCTGAGACCACAAAATTTTGCCAACCTCTGCTCCAGAAAAAACTGACCTACTTTTTATCCCCCATATATGACATTCTGTCTCCAACTGCTGTCCTTTTACACGGGCTGTGCACCCTGCCAGAAGGCTTTCTTTCCTCACCCCTGGCTACTCTCAACACTCCATTGGAGAACAGTACCTTCAAAAGTCATTTCCTGGTTCCACCAGATTTTAGCGCTTCCTCCAATCACTGTTTTTATTTCGTTTAGTTTCTGTATTTCCTGCAGGTAGGTGGCACACTGGATAGAGTACTGGACCTGGAGTCATGAAGAACTTAGTTCAGATTCTACCACAGACACTCACTAGCTTGTGACCCCTAGCAAATTAATCTGTGACTGCCTCGCTTTCCTGAATTGTAAACTGATATTCTAATAGCACTTACCTCCGAGGGCTGCGGTGAGGATCAAATGAGATAATACTCGTAAAGCGTTTAGCACAGTGTAGAGCCTTTAGCATACAGCAAACACTTAAGAAATGCTTGCTCCCTCCTCTTGTATCACTTTAACAGAATGAAAGCCCCTTGAGGGCAAGGGTTGTGTATCACTTTTATATTTGTATCCACATTATCTAGAACAGTATAGGTGCTTAAAAATGCTTATTGTTTGATGCATCTCTTTAGGTGAAATTCCTCAGGAAAAATTATAGATCTTTCCACATTCCCCTAAATTGTGCTTTCAAATTTCAAAGCACTTTCCTCACAATAATCCTGTGAGGAGGTAGTGAACTTTCAATCATGGAACTTTTTTTTTTCCTTCGGAAGCAATCGGGGTTAAGTGACTTGTCCAGGGTCACATAGCTAATAAGTGTCTGAGGGCTGATTTGAACTCAGATCCTCCTTCCCCCAGGGCCTGTGCTACCTAACTGCCCCAACTGAACATTTTCAAGGAGAAGTCAATGTAATTGGTCCTTTTCAAAAATGAAGGAATAACAACACATGACCACACCTCTAAAATGTTGTAGAAGAGCTAGATTCCTGTTTAGATGTAGGCTGCAAGATCTTTCAGTTCTGAGATTCTGGGAAGTCAGTCAGTCAATAAACATAGTATATGCCAGGCAGTAAGTCCCAAGGTAAATAATGACAGTCCATTCTTCCTGTTAATAGAGAGGTGGTAGAGATGTTGGTAATTATAAATGGCAGTTTATTAACTGCTTCGGTCCACTACTGAAGCTGGTGAGGAACTGGGCAAGGCTTGGGAAAGAAGACAGAGCAGAGACTCTGAGATGGTGATAAGGCTGTCATAAGCGAGGTGAGAAAGGAGTCTGGGAGACTGATAAACTAGGAGGCAGGACTAATTGGGAATAACAAAGAATGAAGATAATTCACTCAGAGATTTTCTAAAGTCAACTTTAACTGAGAAACTAAAGCTCCCTATTTTAAGGCTATATTGTCTGTTAACTAAAGATTGGAAACTGTTTGACATTTTAAAAAAAACAGAATTATACTAGCTGTGTGACTCCAGAAATATCACTATACTTTCTCAGCTTCAGTTTCCTCATCTGTAAAATGGCAATAATAATAATACCTACTCACAAGGTTGTTGTGAGAATCAAAAACTTATGAAACTTAAAGAGTTATATAAATACTATTGTTGTTGTTATACAAATTCTTACATATACATTCATGCACTCATATGGAAACCCCACTGTATTCATTTGTATATACTTGCCAGCCTCCCTATAGTCAGAGTGACAATCACCACAAACATCTATCCTGCCTAAGTGCCCAGATCCCTGAAATTTTACCTTTGAAGCTCTATTCCACAGTATTTAACATTATCCTCTTCCCACAACCCTTTTCGGAAATTCAAATAACTCTGGGAGGACAGTGTACTGCATCTCTAACACCACACCAGGACTGAGTTTATCAGACGCTTTCTCTGAGGGACTGGGAGAACATTTGCTCACTGGAGGGCAGAGGGTCTAGTCTCTTTTATCTCTACATTTCCCCTTACTGTTTAGCTTGGGGCTTTGAATATAGTAGCAACAACATTAATAAAGGCAATAAAATAGCCCCTGTTTCTACAACATTTAAAGCTTTTCCCACAACAATCCCAGCCAGGATTGTGAAGAAGTTAGTGTAAGTGTTATATTCCCCCCCCCTTTTTTCCCCCCTTTTCACAGAGAAGTGAAGTGGATTACCCATCATCTTCCTGGGATTTTGTTGTAACCCTAATTAGCCCAGACCCCTTGCCTCCAAGGCCAGTGGTCTTTTTTCTTATTTTCTTGTAGCTGCCTTTCTGTTCAATAAGATGCTAAGATGATAGGATCCAAGATTTAGAGCTAGAAGGGACCTCAGAGGCCATTTAATCCAACTCTCATTTTACAGATGAGACAATTGAGGCCCAAGGAGGTTATATGACTTGTCCAAGGTCATACAAATAGGTAGGGGAGATAATTTGTGATTGATACTATCATATAAATTCAAGAGCTATTCCTTAACAAATAGTTAATGGATATGAATGGTTTGCAAAAGAAGTGTTGCAAACTATTAACCACATTTTAAATATCTATAGCAGCTCTTTTTGTGGTGGCAATGAATTGGAAATTAAGGGGATGCCCATCAGTTGGGGAATGGCTGAACAAGTTGTGGTATATGAATGTAATGGAATACCATTGTGCTGTAAGAAATGACAAGCAGGATGCTTTCAGAAAAACCTGGCAAAACTTACATGAACTGATACAAAATGAAGTGAGCAGAACTAGGAGAATATTGTAGACAGTAACAGCAACATTATAACAATGATAGATTGTGAAAGATTTAGTTACTCTGATTGATACAATGATCCCAGACACTTCTGAAGGACTTGTAATTAAAAAAAAATGCTGTCTAAAATACTATCTACCTCCAGAGAGAAGTTGATGAACTCTAATTGTAGACTGAAGCATATTTTTTTATTTTTATTGCTTTTTTTTTGCAAAATGACTAATATGAAAATGTTTTCCATTACTTCCATTACATGTATAATTGGTATATTGCTTGTCTTCTCAATGGGTGGTGGAGAGGCTAGAGAGGAGAGAATCAGAAAGTCAAAATTAAAAAAAAAAGGAATGTTAAAAATAAATAAATGATTTTTTTTAAAAAGTGATAAGAAAAATGCAAATTAAAACTAACTCAAAGGATTCACCTTAGACCCATAATATTGGCAAAGATGATAAAAGAAATAGTATCAGAGAGGTTGTGGAAGGCACCAAATATACTGTTGGTAAAGCTGTAAATTGGTCCAGCTGTTCTGGAAAGCAATTTGTAATTATGTGAGAAAAGTCCCTTTACTGTTTATACATCATGACCCAGATATCCTACTACTGGGCATAAACTCAAAGAAGATCAAAGACAGAAAGAGAAGAAAGGGCCCATGTACTCTAAAATATTTATAGCAGCATCTTTTTCTTTGTAGCAGCAAAAAAATGAAAGCAAAGTGGTTTTCCATCAGTTGTCAATGTCAATTGTTTTATCTATTCTATCTCTACATCTTTTATAAATTTCCCCTTCTCTCTACTCCCATAGCCACCCCACTGGTTCAGGCCTTCATCACCTCTTACCAGACTATTGCAATAGCCCCCTCATTGGGCTCCCAGCTTCAAGACTATCCTTTACCCAGATGGCAAAATTATATTCCTAAGGCACAGATATGACCATGTCATTCCTTTGTTCAAAAAGCTTCGTTGGGTCAAGCATAGAGGCCCTTACCTAGCAGGCTGAGGCTGGCAGATCTCTTAAGCTCTGTGGTTCTGAGTTTCAGTGGGCTAAGCTGCAGGGGGCATTCCAACTAAGTTCATTATTAGTATTGTGAGCTCCTGAGATGGGGAGAGAGGGATGGAAGGGATGTTAGATGAACTGGATCAGGCAGAAATAGAGCAGGTCAAAGCTCCTGTGTCAATCAGAGTGGGCTTGGACAGTGAGTAGCTCCTGAACTTCCTGACTGGATGACATAGGGACACCCAAGATTTAGGAAAATACAAGGAAATAGGAAGAAAAGGAGAAGAAGGAGTCTCATTGTTTCCCTCTTGTCTTTAGGATAAAAGAAAAACTCCTTTGTTGGTCAATAAAAACCCATTCACGAGCCCTTCCTACCTTTCCGGACTTGCTCCTCTTCAAACATGATGCAATCCAGATACGCTAGCCTGCTTATCGTCCCTGCCACAAGATACTCTGTCTCCCCTATCAGTTCTTTGCGTAGACAGGAATGCACTCCTCCCTCACTTCTATGCCTGTAATTCTAACCATCCTTTAAAGCTCTGCTCAGGTGCCCCCTTCTTTATTAGGACTTTCTGGATCCCCCAAGATGCTAGTCACACAGGGGTGGGGAACCTGCATTTGGTAAGTACTTATTACATGCCAGGCCCTGTGTTAAGCACTGGAGACATAAAAAGAGGCAAAAGAGAGTTCTAGCCCTTATGGGGCTCACAATCTAATAGAGAAGACAAGAAGCAAACACATACGTTGCTGTTGCTGGGTCATGTTTGATTCTTTGTGATGCCATTTGGGGTTTTCTTGGCAAAGATACTGGAGTGGTTTGCCATTGCCTTCTCTAGCTCATTTTACAGATGAGGAAACTGAGGCAAACAGGGTTAAGTGACTTGCCCCACGTAGCTAGTGTCTGAGGCCAGATTTGAACTCAGAAAGATGGGTCTTCCTGACTCCAGGCCTCATGCTCTGTGCACTATGGCGCCACCTAGCTGCTCTAACAAATATGTACAAATAAGCTATTTACATGATAAAAAAGAAATAAAAAGAGAGGAAAGGCACTGGAATTAAGAAATGTTGGGAAAGGATTCCTGTAGAAGATGGGATTTTAGCTGGTACTTAAAGGAAACCAAGGAAGCCAGGAGGCAGAAGTGAGGAGGAGAACATTCCAAGCATGGGGGCCAGCCAGGGGAAATGCCCAGAGATAAGGATGAGGGCATTGCTCATAGAACAAACAACCAGGAGGCCAGTGGTACTAGATTAGAAGAAGACATGGTAGGAAGTAAGGTGTAAGAAGACTGAGAAGGTATGTCAGATGTGGTCACTTTGGATTTTATCCATTTGTTTCTTCTGTGTTAAAACTGAGGTAGGAGTATATCAGCTGTGATTGGCATCGATAATAAAGGCATCGGTAATTTTTTTTAAATCAGGTCTGCTTTATAACTGTAAAGGTAGAGGTTTCCAACCCATTTTAATGTCTGGTGAAAAAGACCCAGACCATTGGATTGAATAAAACAATGAATCAAAAGCATAAATTAGGTACCTAAGTGGAGCAACGACTAGAGCACGGGGCCAGAAATCAGAAAGGTCTGAGTTCAAATCCTTCCTTAAGACACCTACTATCTGTATGACCCTCGGCAAGTCACTTAGCCTGTCTCAGTTTCCCTATCTGTAAAATGAGAATATAATAGCACCTACTCTCTAGGGTTGTGAGGATCAAGTGAGATAAATTTCCATTAGCCTGTAAGCTCCTTGAGAGTAGAGACTGACTGACTGTCCTTCGCCTTTCTTTGAATCCCCAGCATGTAGCAGTCAGTCAGTCACTATACCAGGGGTTGTGCTAAGTACTGGTTCCTGACTCATAACAGGCATTTAATAAATGCTATTTGACTAAAATGATGCATGAGCATACCCTTAATTTGGGAGGAATGAAGTGGTTTAATCATTGGATAGATATAACTGACAACACAGGACATAACTTGTCATTGGCTGGGGAAAAAAGCATTTACTCCTCTAGGACTGTGAATAAAAGAGTAAGCCAGTTCAGGTCTATGCATCCAGTGACAGGGCAGACTCATGGCAGAGTTCCAACTCTCTCCCCTGAATCACTTTTTGGGGGTTGGAGGAAGAGAGAATTCTCTCTGTGTCTCTGTGTCTCTGTCTCTATCTCTCTGTCTGTCTGTCTGTCTGTCTGTCTCTCTCTCTCTCTCTCTTTCTCTCTCTTTCCATCTTAGGTAATTGTGTAAATCCAAGAGATCCTATCAGATGTCCCTCTGATAATGGAAATTAGTAGCTGAGCCTACTTAAAATGGTAGCAGTAGCCACAGGAGTCAAGTGGTGATGAAATAGCAACCTTGAGCAGAATGTGCCTCCTAGAGACCTTGTAAGCACTGCACGGTTTGAGAGATTTCGAGGTAACAACAGATTATCCAGCAAAGACACTATGTATCCCTTTTTAGAAGTCAGCTTTCATCATCCATTCCCCAATATCACACTCTTATAGACTTCATGAGAACTCCAAAAGAGGAGCAAAGGATGCTAAAAATCCTAGAGAGGACGCTAGGAGTTGCGAGTTTACCCTCTGGCCACAATATATACCTTCATACTCAATGTAAGCCTACCCTCCCCAGAGACCTTGTAGATACCAGTCCTATCCCAGGGGGAGTGCTGTTCCTGGCTTGAGGGCATTATTTTTGTACCAACTATCCTTATTACATCACCTTAATAAAAATACCTTTTACAAAAGCTAATTAATATTTGAAAGTACATCAGAGGATGCTTGTGAATCATAGCATTAGAAATCCCAGTACTTTCCAGAATTATCACTAGAACCCTGAAAATAGTAGCAGCCACCCCCTTGGAACTTGGTTTGCCAGTAAGAGAACTTTGGAAGAATGCCCCCAGAGGGGATGCTAGATAACTTTTTACCTTGGACCAAGACTTTTTTTTTAAGGCAATGGGGTTAAGTGACTTTCCCAAGGTCACATAGCTGATAAGTGTCAAGTGTTTGGTCTGAGGCCGGATTTGAACTCAGGTCTTCCTGACTTCAGGGCCAGTGCTTTATCCACTGTGCCACCTAGCTGCCCAATGGACCAATACTTTCTATACACATATACAGACCAACCAGATCTGGATGGATGGATGAGAAGGCAAAAAAGGACCATCACTGGATATACTTGTATTATACGTACATATATGTACATATATACATGCATATATGCATGTATGTATATATGTGTGTAATATAGAAATATACATGCACACGTTTTATTTATTTATATATGTATAGATACATATGTGTATGTGTGTGTGTGTGTGTATACATATGTATACGCACACACACACATATACATATATACCTCCCACCTACCCCAGTGTGGGGAGGGGTAATGAAAAAAGCCCTGGCGCTATTATTTATTATCTGTATAACTGTATGACCTTGGGCAAGACACTTTCCCTCTTTGGGCCTCAGTTTCCTTGCCTATAAAATAAGTGAACTAGAATAGATGATTTTCAGGGTCTCTCTCAGATACATGCTATGATCCCTAACTGTCCCATGCATCCCTATGCAAACCCGGACAGCAAATGGCATAGATACTCAGCAGGGTCATTAACATATGCTGCATCATTTAGAGCCCTTATTGCTGTTTGGAGACATTCATATTGACATACATGGGTACATTTCTGGCCAGAGGCTTCCTAATATCCCTCACATCCTCCACCCCCAGAAATCTATGTTTAATTGTATGCAGAACAGGTGTTTCTAGGCAACTTCACACTAAAGCCTTACTAAATGTCAGAAATCAGTAATTTGGCTCCTGAATGTTCTGCCCTATTAATAGCAGTGATGTTGTTGGTAGAGTTTCCAGGGAAGCCTTGAGTTGGCTTTTACTGTTTTGCAGTGGCAAAGAACACAAAGGAAACGTGTATAAATCAGAGTTGCCCTCTCTTTCTCTGCCTGTTTTTCTCCCTCTCTCTCCAGGTTTCCTTCTCTCACTTCCTATTCCCCTGCCATTCTCCCCACCCCCACAGTATTATCCCATCCCCATCTCCTTTCTATAAATGGTCTGTCAGGTTTTTTTTCCCCCCTCCTCAGCTGAAATAAGAGCAAGAGGAGGAAAATGTCCACGTGAAAAATGGAAGAGAAAAGCTCTCCCAGCATCCCCCAAGGAAATCCAACCAAGTCCTCTGTGCCAGAGGTCACTGTCACCTTGGCCTTAAGGTGTCCTGTTTACCAGAGTGAAATGAAGCTATCAGTCAGATGTCAGGCAAATGCTAATGTCTGGCCAGTGGGGAGGGAGCTGAATGTCAGGATTCAGAAGCCTAGCCGAATCAACCCTTCTTTCCCAATTCTGAGGCACAATGGCCCAGGAATGACTAAGCAGCTCTGATAACCTTCCAATGGGTAAATGTCAGCTCTCTGTGATGAAACGCTACTTTGCGATGGGTTTCTGTGGACTCCAAGGCAGCCAGTTCTCCGCTTTCCCTCTGTCCCCGTTGATTCTCCTTTCTTTCTTCCTAGGACAGTTAACCATTTGTTTGAAAACACTCTCACTCTACCGTTTCCCCTTCTTTTCTCCTAACTCAAGCACACAGGCACCACCTGCCTGTTCTCCCTCAGGAGAATGAATCTTACACAACACAGCACTGAAAGAGGACAGGAAGCAGCCCATGTCTTTGTTTATCTCTTCATTATACATTTACGTAATAGCCTCATAGCTCTGGAGTTGGAAGGGACCTTAGAGGCCTTCTCGTCCAACCCTCTCATTTTATAGATTAGGAAACTGAGGCACAGAGAGGTTAAGTGATTTACTTGGGATCACAAAACTAGCAAATGTCTGGGTCAGTTTGAAAACCCCAGTCTGCCTGACTCAAAGTCCCATGCTCTAGCTGATATTTGCCCTAAAGTACTTCAAATATGTCTATGAATGCAATAGCCCTAAATCCTGGGTTTTCTCTCCATTTCTCTTTCTAAATGCATCCCACTCAAAATTCCTGCCCACTTCAGCCTTTCTGGTTGTGTTTTTCTCCTTTCTGTGGGTACCTTTCTCTTGCTGAAATTGCAGAAAATAGTGAACGTGGGCTTCTAGGTGTTGTCTCCTGCACATTCCCCGAATGAATTAGAAATAGCTTCAGCTCCCTTTGCTGTTCAACCATTTCAGCACTGGCAAAGAAATGTTTTGATTGATGCTGGTCTCATTTTCTTAGTGAAGAGTATAAAGGAGTCACTGTGAAAAGTAGCATGGCTTCCTTCCTCCAGTGTCGAGAAAAGAGTTTCTGTCACCTCTCACTCAGAGCTTCTTTATTGAAGCTCTCTGTTGGCATAGCCATCACTATTGTCTCCAATGTTACCATCCTTATTTTTCATTGAGAAGAGTATGCCCCCATAAACCCCCAACACCATAGCATGGAGGTGGGCCTCAAGCCTCCACAAGGAAGGATGGCAGGTAGATCCTCTGATTTCGTCTTTGGGGCCAAGCCGAGTCATGATAATCACATAGCATTCAACTTCATTTTCTGTTCTTTGTTGTTCGTGCTTATGTCTGTTGTTTTTCTTACACTGCTGTAGTCATGGTAGCACAGATACTTGGGGTGCGTGGGGGGTTCAGGGAGGACCAGCACCTCCGGCATGAAGGCTTGCTGAGCCCTTTTTAGGGCTGCTCTGCCAACTTTGGTGTCCACCCGTCAGCCGGCACTCACCTGGGGCTCCAAGAAGCTGCAGCATGTGCAGCAGCCACACCCCAGCAAACTGTCTTGGCAGATGAGTTAGGCCAGGTTGAAGGCCTCAAACCCATCAGTGAGTTAGGGGGATGCCCACCCCAAGCACATGAAGACTTCCCCCGGCAGAATGAGTAGATGAGAATAATGTATTTAATGGCCATCAAGGTGGCAGAAGCAGGCCCTGCGGAGTACTTAGAACTTGATCAGCCATCAGAGACACCAAGATCATCCACTGTGTCCAGGGCTATTGCCATCATCTTGACTTTTGTCTTGCCACTGGGTTTAGATGACTCTGGAAGAGAAAGTGAGGTTGATGGCTTTGTGTAATTCTGCCTCACTTAAATCCAATTCATGTACAAGTCAAGACATCACCTTGGATGTCATTGGTCCTCTTCAAAAAAATAAGGACAGGGCCAGCTAGGTGGTGCAGTAGATAGAGCACTGGCCCTGGAGTCAGGAGGACCTGAGGTTCAAATCCAACGCTCACTAGCTGTGTGAGCCTGGGCAAGTCACTTGACCCCAATTGCCTTCATCAAAAAAAAAAAAACACCAAAGAAAACCAAAAACCAAAACAATAAATAAAAAAAAATGGACAAAGAGCAATAACTGCAGTTGCTCAGTAGTTATGGGACCTCAGCCACGTCACTTCACCACTCTGACCTTCAGTGTCCTCATGCACAAAAGGAACCATCGTACAGAGCGATCTCAGAGGACCCTTCCAGCTCTGGGGCCTGTGGCTTATCTACCAACTGTGTAACCCTGGAAAAGTCAGTGTGCCGCCATGGGTCCCAATCTTCTCATCTGTGAAATAGAGAAAGTAAGACTGGCATTATCTAAGCTCTCCATTTGTGTGTGTGTGTGTGTGTGTGTGTGTGTGTGTGTGTGTGTGTTTATAAAAAGGACTTTGAAAACACATGAATTGAGCTCTTTTTGTGGTGGCAAAGAATTGGAAATTGAGGGCATGCCCATCAGTTGAGGAGTAGCTGTACAAGTTGTGGTATATGAATGCAATGAAATATTATTGTGATGAGCAGGCAGACTTCAGAAAAACTTGGAAAGACTTGAATGAACTGATGCTGAATGAAATGAGCAGAACCAGAAGAACATTATACACAGTAACAGCCACACTGTGTGATGACTGACTTTTTTTTTCTTTTTAGGCAATTGGGGTTAAGTGACTTGCCTAGGGTCACACAGCTAGTTAAGTGTCAAGTGTTTGGTCTAAGTCCAAATTTGAACTCAGGTCCTCATGAGTTCAGGGCCAGTGCTGTATCCACTGCGCCATCTAGCTGCCCCGAGTGATGACTGACTTTGACAGACTTGACTCTTCACAGCAATGCAAGAATCTAAGACAATTCCAAAAGATTCATGATGGAAATTGCTATACACATCCAGAGAAAGAAATATGGAGTCTGAACACAGATGGAAGAATACTATTTGCTCTCCTTTTCCTTTGTTGTTTTGTTTTATTGCTTCATTCTCATGGTTCCTCCCATTAGTTCTAATTGTTCTTAATATCATGAGTAATGGGAAAATATGCTTAACATGAGTATATATATATATATATATATATATATATATATATATATATATATATATATATATATATATATATATATATACATATATATATATATATCATATTGGATTGTATGCATTCGGGGGGGAAGAAGTAGGAGGCAGAGACAATTTGAAACTCAAAATCTTGTGGAAGTGAATGTTGAAAGCTAAAAATAAATAAATTAAATTTAAAAAACTCAATCTGAAAAGGGAAGACCCTTGGGGTTTCGGGCCAAAACAGAAACAATTGCCTTGGTGTGTTTTTTATATGGTCCTTTTTTTCCCTCTGAGTTTTTCCTGTTTAATCAGGACAAAGGTCCAAATATAGAATTTTCTTTTTAACAATCTGTTACTATGTGTATGTTAGCTCTTGTAGCTTATGTTTGGTACTGGTTGGAAGAAATAATAAGCTGTATGCAATACCAATGTTGTACAATAAATACTTTTGAGCTAAGAAAAAAAGAAAGAAACTTTAGGATTTCCCACCCCTGATAACATGCCTCAGAGCCATAACTAGAAATTCTTTTACCTGGGGTCAAAAACAGTTCAGGAGGGGATGGAGGGTACCATTGACACAGAGGGCAGAGAGCTGAGGAAGGAGATGGAAGTGGTACATAGCGCCACCATGTCATAGGTGTAGTTATGCTGGGAAAGGAGGAAACCTGTCCCTCAAGGAATATAGGGCCTCATGATGATGAAACCTCAGGGGTGGTGGACCATGGCTCAACAAGTGGCCAAAACAGGGATAGCATGGCAGAGGACCACATAGCTTAAGAACAGTGTTCTCCAGAGGAAGAAATGACTGTCCAGTGGATATCAGTACTCTAAAACAAAGCTCCAATTGCCCCTCCTTACATAAGGGTTTAGTGCTTCTTTTCTCTCTGATTCATTGAAGTTACGTAAGACAAGAAGTGAGAAAAAGTAGGATAACAATCACATGGACTCATACAGGGTTATAACTGGAAGAGGGTCTATAGAGATCTCTCAGTTCAAACCACCAGTTTTATAAAGAAAAGAAGAAACTTATCCAGGTGACATGACAAGTTAGTGATTAGTATATGATACTCTGTTATATTCAAAGAAATATAATAGAAAGAGCACTGAATCTGAGTCCCAGCTCTGCTGCGTGAGATCATGGAATCATAACTCTAGAGCTGGAAGACATTTCAGAGGTCATCTTGTTCATCTCTTTTATTTTACAGTTAAGGAAACCGAGACCCAAATAATTCATGTGACTTGCCCCAGGTCACACATTTGATATGTATCTGAGGCTGGATTTGAACCCAGGTCTTTGACTCCAGAGCCAGGATTCTTTCCACTACCATACCTAACTACGTGATCCTTCCCCTTCCTGAGTGTTCATTTCCTCCTGAGTAGACAGGAAAGGATGAAAGTGACCTCGGTCTCCATTTCACATTTTCTTTTTGAAGCTGGTAGAAGAGAAATCAGAAGGTAGACAAGCTAGTTTCTGAAGTCCTTTACAATATGCTAGAACCAGCTAGGGCAGGTTTGGGAGAGCCAGTCCCTATATTTTCAGTGTAAATATTTGTGCCTCCAAAATCAACCAATGCTAAAAAATCAGGGCTTGATTTACTGTCTTGTTGATCTTGAGATATCAAAATCTGAATGGGATCAGATTGCAATGTCATTGGAAAATGTTTAACAAAACAAAAAAAATGCAATACAACATAAATAGCATTAATTTGTGGTTTTCCAAGTCAATATGGAGCCACAGGAATCATTTCCATTTGAGTTTGACACTACTGGCTAGACTTTAAAAAGTGATAGAGAAAATAATAATAAAGCAGATTAAACTGAAAAGTATGTCCTATATATCTTTTCCTTTCTTTCCTTCTTCCTTTTCTTCATTCCTTCCTTTTTTCTTCCCTTCCCTTATTTTTTCCTTCTTTCATTTCTTTTCTTGTTTTCTTTTTCAGAGAGCTGGTTATTAAAATTTACCAGCATACCCATGCTTATATCTCTACATACTATGATGCTCTAAACAAAATAACAGATTTATGATTATGTTCTCCTACATAACTGACTTGTGCGCATTTTGTAAACCTCTATACAATACATGGCATAAGAAGATCATTTCTATTGGATTAGGTAGTTGTTTTAACATGCCAGTTTCGGGACATATACAGATTTGTGCATGAAACACTGGGCATCAATCAGGTCCTAGATCAGGAATGTAACCCTACTATAAACTTGTTTCTTTGAAGGAAATTAGATTTGGCTCACATAATTACTTACAGTACATTTTCTAGGAGAAAATTCATAAAGGTATCAGGTTGTTTTGACTCAGTAGTTAGATTGGGGACTCCCTTAGGTTTCGTACTTTGCGAGTGGGTGGGTTTATTAGTTTGTTATTGTAAGGTGGCTAATGATTATTTCATTCAACATTCTGACCCCTAGGTGGTTTCATCCACCCAGAGCATGTGGTGACCGCTGGCGGCCAGCTGTGTTAACAGTTCATGCTCAACTACAAACCCACGTCTGACATTAGCAAGAGGGGCTCCTTGATCAAGATTCATGGTAGGACAAACCATCAGATAAATACCCTGCCAGAGACGTGATGGCAACTTTGATTTTGTGACTGTCACTTTCCTCATTGACCCTACATATAATTACTTCAGTTCAATACATCAGCCTGTCGGAGTGCTGTCACTTTAATATGGCCATAATTTAGAAGTCAACACTCGTTCTTCATTCTGTTAATACTTCAGTTAGGTCTCTTCTCTTGTATCTTTCTAATCCCTCTTCTGAAAAGCTGACAGATGGTTTTCCCAAATCTCACATTGAGCCGTGGCCTTGCCCTGCTCTGGAAGCTCCTGTGGCTCTCACTTCCACTGGGGCACCGTCCGCCCCTGCATCTCCTCCCTCTGATTGGATGGCTTCTCTCATGGCCTCCATTTAAGGAGGGTGCCCAGGCCAGCTACTTCTCCATCACGGCTGCCCTGTAGCTCCCGCCCCTCCATCCCCTTTCAGCTTTTTTTAGGTGTTTTCTTCTCCTCCCTCACCACAGAATAGAAGTCAAGGATAGGAATCATCTTTCTGTTTGTCTTTGGATTCCCAGTCCTTAGCACAGTGCTGGGCATATAGTAAGTGCTTAATCAGTGCTGGTCGGCTGGCTGACTAGGACATTAACATGGCATCACGGGACCAGTGGTGTAAAGTTAGAAGCTGACTTAGAAGTCAGTTAGTCCATTTCCTTGATTTTACACATAAGGAAACTGAGGCCTAGAAAAGTGAAGTAAATAAAATACAAATCCCCCACGTGGAATTTAAAGCTCTCCATAATGTGGCTCCAGCCTACTTTCCCTAGTTAATTACATATGACTCACCTTCTTGCCCTTTATGCTCCAAGTCAAACTGTCTTACTTCTCTGTTCCCCATCATAGCACTTTATAACCTGATTTCTACCCTTTGTTCCATGCTTTCTCCTCCATCCGTCTCACTTTTCTCACTGGTAAGAGAGAGAGCTGAACTCATGGAATGGTGGAAAGAACACGGATTTCAAGTCAGAGAAGCTGGGTTCCAACTGTGGCTCTGTTACCTGCGCCATCTTTGAACGAGCTACTCCCTGGGCCTATAGGGCCAGAATGCCTCCTCATCTCCACCTCTTGGAAGCTGTGTTTCTCATCAGGGTTTCAGCTCAAGGGTCATCTCTTGCAAATGCAAACCTCCTAATTCCCTTGGGTGTCAGTACTCCCCTCCCCAAAATAGTTCTCTATTTATTTTGTCTATATCTTGTCTGTGGACGTGTTTTCTATATCCAGAAGAACGTAAGCTCCCTGAGGGCAGGGACCATCTGATCCTTGCACTTCATCAGTACTCCAGTACCTCACCGTCAATCTCTTTACATTTTCAGACGCTGACACCTCAGGGCACCATCAGTGCTTCTGTGCTAATACATCAATGACTTCGTTCACCAATATTCTGAAAAGTCTCACCTCATTGTGTCAGTACCTGAGTACTATGATTTCATCACTAACCTCTCTGTGTGTAAGTTATCTCCACAAAGGCAAATACGGTCTCAAGCATACCCTAACTTACCAGCTTTTTTGAGTTGCGACCAAAAATACTCATCGCCTGTGGCCAAGTTTTTGTTAATGTATTTACCTCATCAGGTCTTCATCTGACACAGACACAAAGTCATCAGCCCAATCCCAAAACGAGGTTTTCCCATCTTGGTAGGAACTATCACATGCTGTATTCTGCTAGCATCAGAGGATCACCTCAATACCATGAGGTTGGATCAGGTGCACTCTAACCGTCCCCATTCCAGGTTTCTATGACCAAAAATAAAGTATGCACTTCAAAATACCTAATAAGTCTCCAAGGCCCAGGCAGAATGAGTGATGACCAAGACATTCCATTCCTTGAACTCAGTCCCCAGTTCCGAGTTGCGTGAACCAAGATCATACATTATGCCTAATAGTAAGTGACAGGGACCTAACAAAAAAAAAAAACACCACCCAAGAAGAGTAAAACATAAAGTACCCTCCTAACAAAGGGGAAAAGGTAATCACAGTCAAAACCATAACCACCTCTCAAAGTGAGAAAGGCTGGCATTGTCAAGGACATAAAATGGTCAGAAGGTCCCAGTAAAGCTGAAAGTCAGTTGAAGATAGAGCCAGGAGGACGGAAACCAGGAACAGAAAGCTAATACCAGAACCAGTAGGACTCAGTCTGAAACATGTAAAAATTATAGTTGAAAGCAGAAGCCAAAATGACTATAAATGCCCTGTTTGCAAAGTGTCCCTTGGCCTGAGATGACATATCCCATTCCCTTTTTTTACCACTCGCTCCACACTTTCTGATCCTTTTTCCCATACTTCTTCCCCATAGGAACACATATGGCTCAGAGTAAGTGTAAATAGCACCTGTTTCTGTTCTGGCCAGAAACTCTGAGGGTCTTCCCCTCCCAGACTGATTCTTTTGTGAAAACAAATTAGGCCACCTTTTGCCTCAATTCTCACCCAGCTTTTAATTATTGCATGGGTACAACCCCAGACAAACTGAAACCTGGGAGAGACCTTAGCTTAAAAAGTCCATGGTCCAGGGCCATCACCAGTCCTCTTGACCTATGTCTTGCCACTCTGATGATTCCAGAGGAGAGAGTGAGATTGAAGACTTTGTACAGCTCTGCCTCACTTGAATCCAATTCACATGCAAGTGAATGGCAGGGTGGCAAGACATCACCCTCCTGATGTCATTGGTCCTCTTCCAGAACGAAGGATCAATGACAACAAACACCAATCTATCACCGGGTGAAAGAAGCCATAGTTTCTGGTCCAGATTGGAGATATCAAATCCTTGTCCCTTAGGAAAGGAATGGAGCCAACAAATAACAGCAGTGAAGGCCCAAAGCTAAGAACCTTCCTGGGGAAACAGGAAATGGTCTGAAATTTTTATTGAAATGACTAAATGGAAACCACGAAAGGAAAACCAGAACCCTTGGGGATAATTAAATTCAAGGTTCTAAACAGGAGGCAGGAAAAGCTATCTGTAACAATGGCCTAATGCTCAAGAGCCTGTATGGAGTCAAGAAGAAGATAGCATGTGAAGGACTTATATACAGACAGTCCTCACTTTACATAAATTCACATTATACAAATTTGACTTTACTTAAAAAATTCTGAAAGAAATCTCTATTACCAAAATAACTTATGTTAACTTCACTGTACAGTACTGTGCGCTCTCTCTCTCTCTCTCTCTCTCTCTCTCTCTCTCTCTCTCTCTCTCTCTCTCTCCACTCCTGCCCCTCAGTGCTCCATACCCTCCCACCTTTCTCTCCCCCACCCAAAATAAAACTCTACAAGTGAAAACAGGACTGACCCTCCTCCACCACTGCCACCTCAACTGCCTCAGGATGTGGGCTTAGCTTGAGACCTGCAGTGCAGAGAGAGGAGACTTGTGCTCCACTCTGCCCACCAGCTACGTGTCTACTCCCGGGTCTGACTACAATCAGTCCACACTGACCAGTTATCTGTCTTACCCATCCTCTCCTGTCTGTGTGGCCCCCACATATCTGCCCCCTTTGTGTTCTTCCTCTCTGTTCTTGACAGGTCCCCGTAACTCGTCCTACCCCACATGTTCCTCCTTCTCTGCTAGCTTATCTATACTCTGCCTCCAGATTGACCTTGAACCATGTGGGCCTCCTCCCATCACAACTGGATGCAACAAATTGCTTTACTTGGAGGTCTGCAGAAAAGTCCCCTTACAAAGTGAGAACTGTCCATGTAGCCGCTGGCAATGTGCTGATTTAAGTTTGATGGATTTTTCTGCTCAAGACCACATTTTTGATATCAGCACCCTCCTAGCCAAGGCTTCTCCTTGATTTATTTGGTTGTCATTGCTATGGGACTAGAAAGGAAGGAGACATTAGAGGAGGGACCTTATAATTAAATTATTTCCCTCTTCAATACTTTGCTTCTCTGACAGAAAGTTCAAGGTGCGCCCTTCTTCATTCCATTCTGACTTTATGAGGAAGGCAGTGCCTAAATTGAATCTTGAAGGAAGAGAGAAATTTCATCAGATGGATATGAAAAATGAGGAGTCCATTTTAGGCATGAGGTCTGGTGTAAGCAAAGACTGCAGAAATGGGAGAGAGCAGGGTAAGAACAGGGAACCATGAGTGATTGAGTTTGCCTGGAACAAAGTGTAAAGGAAGTCTTTGAGTGAAAGCTATAATGGCATGTTGGAGCCAGACCTTGGAGGGTCTTGCTTAACTTGGGCACATCTTGAAAGATTAATTTGGGAGCTCTGGATGAAGTTATTCCTCACACCATTGTAGATATGCATTTGTGGTTTTGAACCAAGTGGGGGTTGAAGTAAAATTGAGGCTCTAGAGTAGGCATTTGGAAATTTGGGACTGGAGCATTGGACAGATGTTGTGGGGGAGGTATGGCCATACTTAGCACCTGCATCATGCTTTAAAGTTTGCAAAGCACTTTACAAATATCTTAGGTGCTAATATTATCCCTATTTTTTGGTTTAGAAAACTAAAGCTGAGAATGTTAAGTGACTTGCCCAGGATGACACAGCCAGCAAAGTGTCTGAGGCACAGTGGAATTCAGGTCTTCCTGATTCCAGGTCCAATACTCCATCTACTATACCACCTAGTTGCTGTTAGTACATAAAAGTGACCACTGAAGTGATGACTGCTGATAAAGCCAACATGGGAGAGAATGTAGAAAAAGAAAAGAAGCAAGGTAAGAACAGATCCTTGGAGGACATCCACATTTAGGGGTAGGAAGAGGGTGAGGAGCAGAAAGAAAGGAGATTGCGTTGCCATGGAAACTAAAAAAAAAAGTAATAATAATAATACCAGCTAGCATTTATGTAGTATGTTAAGGCTTGTAAAAATCTTCATATTTCATCTCACTTAAGCCTCATAACAACCCTTTGAGGGAGAGGCTATTATTATCCCATTTTACTGATGAGGAAACTAAGGCTAGGAGAGGTTAAGTGACTTGCCCAGGGTCACACAGGTGGTAAGTGTCTAAGCTGGATCTGAACTCAGGTTTTCTTGACTCTGTCACGATGTCTGAGTAGGTATTCATAAGGCAGAAGTGGTCAATGCTGGCAAATAGAACGGAGGAATTAAAAAAGATGAGGATCAACAAAAGGTCATTGGACTCAAAATCAAAGAATGTCAGAGTGGGAAGATAGTTTGAACAATATATTATCTAACCTCCACATTTTCCAACTGAGAAAATGGAGGCCCACAGAGGTAGAGTATCTTGCTGACAGTGACACAGATAGAAAGTAGCAGAGCCAGGATTTGAGCACAGGTTCCATATGTACCTAATTGTTTACATGTCTCTGCCACTAGAATGTAAACTCTTTGAGGGCAGGAATTTGGGGGGGGTTACCTTTCTTACTAAGTGTTTGATAAATTCTAGTTAATTTGATTGAATAATTTGGACTTCTAGGTCAGTGCTCTATTCATTAAATCCAGTAGCAAGGGAAGCAGCCAAAGATCATGGAAACTAGTCTTTCACATCAGAGAATCTGGCCGTGCCATTGACAGTTGACCACCATTGCATGGCAGACTGTCCTCTAGGTCTCCTTCATTTGCAGAGCCTTCTCTACTTAGGCTTCATTCAATACACAGTGATGCCATAAGGACTAAATTTGGGGATGGAAGAAGTCTCCCTTTCGTAGAAAAGAAAAGAAAATGGGCCTGGTGCTCCTGCCATAGCCAAAGTGTGCCTCTTCAGGAACTCTGGCTTTGGGGCCATGCATTCAGAGCTAGCATGCCCTCCTGAGGCTCCGACGGTTTCTGGCAAAGTGCAATGGAGTCCTTTGGCTTTGAAAAAATAGTTGCCTGCCTAGTATAGTGAATTCTATCTCTGAATATGACAAAAAAAAATTCAAAAAGGCCATTGCCAAAGAAGAAGCCCAACTGCTGTTCATACATTGTAAATCTTTGATGTGATAACTTTGGGGAAAGAGGGATAGGCTTTGATCTGAGAAATGATCTGAGAAACACACGTTTACAAAACAAAGATTTACAAGGATGGATGAAATGAGCAGCAAGCAGAGTAGGCCTGGGGCTCCAACCAAGTCACTCCATCACAGAATCAAGGACAATACATGAGAAGTCCTTCAGAAAAGCCTGAGAAGACTTGTATGGTCTGATGCTGAGTGAAGTGAGCAGAACCAAGAGAACGTTGTACATAATAATATCCACGTTGAGCAATGACTAATGTTGATAGACTTAACCCTTCTCAGCAATAGAAGGATCTAAGACATCTCCAAATGCCTCAAGTTGGAAAATGCTATCCACATCCAAAGAAAGAACTATGGAATTCGAATGCGAATCAAAGTATACTATTTGCTATTTTTTTCTTCTGTTTTGTTTTGTTTTCTCTTTCTGGTGGTTCCTCCTATTGGTTCTAATTCTCCCCTACAACATGACTAATGTGAAAATATGTTTAATAGGAATGGGTATGTATAGTCTATATCATATTGCGTGCCATCTTGGGGAGGGAAACTGAGGCCTAGAGAGAAGAGGTAACTTGCCCCTGGTTGTAGAGGATGCAATCCTCAGAGCCAACATTCGAACCTAGTTGCTCTGATTCCACATGGCCTGCTTTTTACACTTCATCACTGCATTACAATAATTCCCTGGGTCATTATCCTGGTCTCTCCAGGCAAGAGGTGGATTTTGACAGCCTCGGGTTTTTATATCAGGACCAGTCAAACCAACTGACATTTTTTTTAATTGGTCTCATTTCTAAGTAACGTATTTTTCATCATCATTTAATCCCTCCATCTTCCTTTTCCTCATCCCCCTACCAAAAACACATCTTCTCAACAGTGAAATCACCTTTCCTGTCTTGCAAACAGATTCCTTATCATATGATTGATCCATTTGGGTCTGTTCTCATTTTCCTCTGCAAAAGGGCTCTCTTCCCTGAAAAATCAAACTATGTTTGATTGTCTACATTAACATCTTCAGCACCAGTTCCTGCCAGTAATGGAAAGCGAGCTTCCCTTTACTGTAAGGGAAAAAATTGAGATCCACAATCTCAGATGGTGATGCTGACTAAGAAGCAGCTGGGTTTTCATACAGCAGTGTTGCTTTAGATGATTCAACTCCCAAGCTAAGAAACAAGCTATTTTACTGAAAAATTCACTTAACTTGGTCTGGGCTGAAAAATTGTAGTGAAAGGTGGCTCTGGACAATATTACACATGTACAAGACCAGCTATACACACAGAATACGTGGTTGTTCACAGAGAGATGAACTGAACTGAGCTATGAGACCACAGCTACTGCCAAATCCTTCTCTCTGACAGCCAGCCATACCACCTTATTTGCCAAGAGTCTCTACTACTATTCATTCAACAAACATATATTTTTAGCTCAAAGTACTTCTTCCACAGCAACCTTGCAAGGTGGGTAGTATAATTATTATCATACTCATTTTACAAATGAGGCCGTTGGGGCTGGGAAAGGTTGACAAGGTTTGTCCATAAATTTACACATAAGTTCAAAGCGCTGTTCACAATACCACAGTGTCCCTACATACTGAACATAATGTTAGGCATTAGGAGAGGTACAAAGTTGAGCTTATACAGCTCCCTGTCTTGGTCAGATCATAAATATGGGGGGCTTGGGAGATGGAGGGGGTTAGATTCAGAAGGCAATGAAAATATTGGGAGCAGTGGCCAACCACAGATAGTAAAGCACCAAGAAGTGTGTGTGTGTGTGTGTGTGTGTGTGTGTGTGTGTGTGTGTGTGTGTGTGTTGGAAGGGGGTGCCAAAGACACACTCTGTTGCCTTTAGAATTTTTCCTAGGTCCAGACCTGGTCAGCATTCTGGAGTCTAGCAGATTCTCCTTTCCAGTCCCACCCAGGGTTGGCAAGGCCAATCTTCCAGGCCAAAGTGTGTTGAGCCCTGACTCTTGGTACTGTTGCACTGGGCTGACAGCTGATCAATGGGGTTGCCCAGGCATGAGTCACCTGGTTCATAGACAACTACTCTGGAGAAAATTGATAAGATATATATGCACATAGAATAAGCCAATATTGTTTTTGTAAGATTCTCTTTTCTTGTGTCTATGTTATAAATAGATACACACACACAGGGATGAGCCTACACATAAACAGAGTATGTGACCACATAAATGCTATGATTTAAGGAGCACAAGGAAATCTTCTTTCTGACTCCTCCCACCACCACAAAAAAAAAAAACCCTCTCTCCTAGAAATACTTTTAATAAGGGTACGAAACCCTTGATTTCCCAATGAACACCTTACTCTTTGAGTTCCCCTGGGGGATGGGACACACTTACTTTAGTTTACAATGTCATGTAACTCCTTTCCTGGTATTCCTTTCTGAGAGGTGGTTTTGATACCAGAAGGCAAGAGTCTGAGTCTGCAGAAAGTGCCATGAAAGTGGGGATGGTACCAACAAATGAGGCTATGACTCACAGAAAGAACACTGGAGTGAGAATTAGTAGGTCATTCAATCACAGAATCTCAGAACTGGAAGGAACCTTGAATCATCTAGCTCAATCCATTTCCAAACCAAACGATTCCTTTTACAATATCCCCTAGCCTCTGCTTGAAGACGTCCAGACATAAGGAACTTACTCCCTCTCAAGGTAGATCTCATCTTTGGGAAGCTTTTCCTTTCCTAGAATACAAATCTGCCTCCTTCCATTTCCACTCCTCATTTCTAATTTTGCCCTCTGAGGCCAAGCAGAATAAGACTCATCCTTATTTCACAAGAAAGTCCTTCCAATACTTGAACCCTACTGTAAAATACCCCCCGTAAGTCTTTTCTTCTCTAGGCTTAACATGCATGCTTTCTTCCATGATTCCAGTTACATGGTTTCCCATATTACCATCTGGCTTGCCTTCCTACAGGTGTGTTCCAGTTTACAAATGTCCTTTCTAATCTGTGCCCAGAACTGAGCACAATACACCAGATGTGTTCCGACCAGGTGTTAGGGGCAGGCTGACATCCAGCACCCTGTTAATGATGGGAAAAATGAGGCACTTACAGGTCATTGAATAGCTAACAAAAGTTTTACTTAGTAACAGAGCAAAAATATGCAACAAGTATATAGAGTCACACAGCTTCTATAGACATAGGCCAGTATTCCCATGGAAACAAGATTGTTTAGCTGGGCAGGTGTGGCAATTCAGAAATCCAGCAATTTAGAGGAGCCTGGACTCCACATGGGTGGAACTCTTCATGCCCTTTGGTGGCCAGGAAGCATGTTAATACTGCCAGAGATCACCAAGAAACTCCATGGGAGGTAGGGGCCAATCAGATCTGGAGGGCAGTTTTGTTGGCTTTTAAGGAAAAACCAATATGTATTGGGGGAGGTGGTGAGAAGAGAAGGAGGCATGGCCCTACCCCATTTTGTGGGGAGGTAGAGAGGAGGCCTGGGAAACACAGGTTCTATAACACCAGGGAAGAGAGCAGTAGGATTATGACTTCCCTCTTTCTGGACCTATAGTTTCTTTTATGCAAGCTAAAATCACCTTAGCTATTTGTCTGTTCTATCACACTATTGACTTATCTGGAACATAGAGTCCACTAAATCCCTAGGTCCTTTTTATATAGGCTGGTGTCCACCTGAGTCTTCCTTATTCTGTATTAATACAGTTTAATTTTTAAACTCATAGGACTGTACTATATGTTTATTTCTATTGAATTTGATCTTATTTGATTCAGCCTGTTGAGCTCTTTGGGGATAGATTCTATCATCCAAAGTATGTGTCATACCTCCAAAATTCATGTAATCTGGAAATCTGATGAACGTACCATCATTGCCTTCAAATCCAACTCAGAGGTTTTCGAAGTACTTCCTGGGACCCCTGGGTCTGCAAGATCAAAACTAGTTTTGTAATAATAATATATTTTAATTTCTAATATTATAAATACTAATAGGTATAACACACATAAACAAAAGCTCTGTGGGGGTCTTCTGTTTTCAAGACTGCAAAGAATTCCTAAAACAAACAAACAAACAAATTTGAAAACTGCTGAACCAACCAACTCATTGTTTTTGTTGTTTAATCATTTATAAGTCATGTCTGAGTCTGTGACCCCATTTTGGATTTTCTTGGCAGACGTATTGGAGTGGCTTGCCATTCCCTTCTCCAGCTCATTTTACAGATAAGGAAACTGAGGCATACAGGGTTGAAGTGACTTGCCAAGGGTCATATGGCTAGTAAGTGTCTGAGGCCAGATTTGAACTCAGGAAGAGGAGTCTTCCTGATTCCAGTCTTAATGCTCTATCTACTGTATCACTCAGTTGCCCCAAACTCACTGCAGAAAAATGTTTTAAATGAAAAAAAAGGATAAGATCTAGGATAGAACTCTGGGCTTCTCTTTGAGGGAGCCAACTGCATGGCTCCAGTTGGAGTGCGGGTGGTAGTCTCTTGAGAGTTTCCTGGTTTTCAAGCCATCCCAACAGCGGTGGGTCACGCAAAGATATCAGGCCATGGCTGAGGCTGGCAGCACTAAGTGCAAGCTCAACTCTTTTTTCTTTTTTTTTTATTTTTAGGCAACTGGGGTTAAGTGACCTACCCAGGGTCACACAGCTAGTAAGTGTCAAATGTTTGGTTTGAGGCCGGATTTGAACTCAGGTCCTCCTGACTTCAGGGCTGGTGCTGTATCCATTGCCCCATCTAGCTGCCCCCAAGCTCAGTTCTTAACTACTGTTTGTCCTCACCAGGTACTGCAGGACAGATGCCATTCTGTCCAAACTGGTAAGACTAGCCACGTCAACTAGATCCTGCAGAAAGATACAGGGAGGGACAGCTGTGTTGACACTCATATAGTCAGTTCTCAGAACCAGGACATTGATCTGACTTTCCAAGGAGGCCCTCAGGGGATGGCAGGGGTTCCCAGGACAGAGTTTGCCCATTTTACACAGAATGAGAACCTCCAAGGGCATAACCAGGTGTGTGCGGTCACTACAATTACAGTAGGAGGCAAACTACGATGGAGTTGTGGCAAGCTCTTTGCCCCTCCCAACTACCCATATTATTACTGCTAATCTTGTTGTCTGTGGGGCTGGACAAGTAACTCCTTCCACTTTATTCTGGGGCCAGGGGGACCCAGCTCAATATGAGTCTGCAGTATGATGTGGAAGCCAGCAACGCTTTTGTGATCTCAGGCTGCATTCAGAGGGGCATGGTTTCTAGGAATAGTGAGACAATGGCCTCACTGTGTTCAGCCCCTGTCAGACATCCCATGGAATACTGTATTCCATTCTAGGTGCCACCATTTAGGAAGGAAACAGATAACCTGGAGAGTACCCAGCAGAAGGTAACCAGGATGGCAAAGGACCTTGACTCAATGTCATAAGAGGATCTGTAGAAGAGTACAAGGATTCTGATTCTGGCACATGCTGGCTGCGGGATATTGGCAAATCGCTTTGCCTTTCTGGGCCTCAGTTTCCTTCTCTGTAAAATGGGGAAGGGAGAAAATATGATAGATGTTATCAAATATTTGAAGGGTTGCCCTGTGAAAGAGAGATTAGACTCATTTTATTCTGCCTCAGAGAACAAAACCTGAAGAATGGGTAGAAGTTATAAAGAGATAAATTTGGGTCTGAAGTAAGGAAAACCTCCCCGACAATCAGAACTGTTCCAAAGCAGAAAGGGCTGCCTCAGAAGGCAGTGACCTCCTCCTCATCAGAGGCCTTCAGGCCTCAGCGGCTATGTGGCCATTTGTCCGTTGTATCATGGTGGTGATTCCTCTTCGAGTTAGACTAGGCAGCTGCTATTTTAAGTATCAAAGAAAATGTTTGTAAAGTGCTTAGCACAGTGCCTGGCACATAGTAAGTGCTTAATAAATGCTTGTTCTCTTCCCCTTCCCCTTCCAACTCTAAAATGATTTGATTCTGACTCAGATTACCTGCATTTGAGTTTTGACTGTACCAACTTAGAACTAGAAATGGCTTAATGGATAATCCAGTACAGCCTCCTGAGGGTCCCCAACCTTCCAGGGGGGTCACAAGGTCAAAACTTTTTTCATAATAACTCTTCGACTAATTTCTAATATGGTAAATACTGATAGGTATGACCCACATAAATAAAAACTCTTTGAGATCCTCAATTATGTTTAAGAGAATAAAGGGGTCCTGAGACCAAAAACTTTGAGAATTGTTGATCTAGTCCAATCATTTTACAAAAGGGCTTTATATTATTCTAAATGAGTTCATTTAATGATAGGAAATTCAGGCAGTTTGTATAATTGAATGTTTAGGGACCATGTCCCTTAAGATATAGCAAAATGATTGCTTGTTTTGTTTAATTCATTTGTTCATTCATTCATTCATTCATTCATTCATTCATTCATTCATTCATTTAAGAAACTTTCTAAAAATGTCCACTATGTGGAAGGCACTGAACTCGGTACTGGAGATACAAAGATACAATCAGAAGCAATCTCTTCCCTCAGAGAGTTTATATTGGGGCAGAGACAGTGGTGTTTGAGGGAGAATGACTGGTACACACACAAAAAAGTAAATATTAAGTATCTAAAGTAATCGCAAAGTACAATTGAAGGTGGTCTGGAAAGGTCTCTTGTAGGAAGTGGTCCTTGAGCTGAGTCTTAAAGAAAGCCAAGTATTCTAAGAGACAGAGGAAAAGAGGAAAAACTTTCCAGGCATAAAGGACAGCCTGGGAAAAGACACAGAGGTGGGAGATGAGAGACGGGAGATGGGAGATGGAATGCCATGTACAGAGAAGAGCAAGCACTCTCATTTAACTGGAGCACATAGTTTGGGAAAGGGAGTAATGTTGCTCTTATGTCTGGAGCAACTGTACATCACAAGGCCTTTTGCTGGGTTTTTTGGACCCAAGATGGGTGTTAGAAAATATGTAAAGGTAGAGTTCAGCTCTATATGAGTAAAAATAGGGTTTTTTTCTGTTTCTTTTAAAAAATAATCAGTTGTCTCAAAGTGGATTTGGCTGCCTCAGGTGACAGTGGATTCATCTTCATCAGATGTCACTGAAGCAGGGGATGAAGGCCTCTTGTGGAGGATTTTATAGAAGGGATTTCTACTTAGGTAAGTATTGGACTAGATGCCCTCTGAAGTCCCCCCCCCCTCCAATTCTGTGTTTGTGGAATTTACATGGCTTTGTGTCTTAGTGTCCCTGGAAGCTTGGTGGAGAGAGGACCTGATGAGCAAGGAAGATCATAAGACAGCTGCTTATGAAGCAAAGAGTACTGGATTTGACATCAGAGGACCTGGCTCTGCTACTTACTATGACAGTAGGTATATCTCTTCCCTTCTCTGGGCCTCAGTCTCTCCAGCTACTGTATAAAGACAGGCAACATGCTAGAGTGGAGAGAACATTGCACTTGAAGTCAGAAAGACTTGGGTTCAAATCCCACCTCAGACACTTACTAGCTGTGTGATTACGGGCAAGTCATTTAACCCCCTCTGTCTCAGTTTCCATCTGTAAAATGAAGAAGGTTGGACTTAATGGCCTCTAAGGCCCCTTCTAGCTCCAAAAGAATTTATGATTTTAATGAGAGAGTTTTGACTAGTTTCTAAAATTCCTCCCAATTCTAAATCCTAAGAGTCATAAAGAGAAAGGGATGGTGGATATCAGAGTACTTCAATGGTTCTTATGCTCTCCTTTAGGAACCTGGGTTGAATATAACTGCTGTCCTGTTTCCTCAACTCTAAGTCTTGGTAGGGTCAATACGCCCAGAGGAAGTTAGCTTTGTGATTCCTAGCAAATCACGCTCTGTCAGGAGACTAGAGGAGCAGATAAAATAGACAGGCCATTGGAGAGGGAAGGTCAATAACTCACTTGAGCCCTAGAGAGCCAATAAGCTGGCGGCTGCCTTGCACAGCTTTCAAAGATTTCCAGTAAGACAGATTGTAGGTGGATAGCTGGTAAGTGGCTTGGATGATACCCTCAATTCAAGAACAACATTTATTAATTGCCTAGTGTGCGAAAGTTCTTGTGCTCAGTACTGGCAATACAAAGATAGATATAGCACATAACCCTGCCAGTGGGGAGAAACACTTCTACACAAATAACTAGAAAACAGAGGAAAGTGAGATAAGTGGGGAAAACAGGTTCAGTCAATTGCTCAATGAGCATTTATTAAAGGACTGCTCTGTGCCAGCCACTGTGTTACGCACTGATGGTACAAAAACAAAAGGGAGACAGCCTTTTCCCTCAAGGAGCTTATATTCCATCAAGGCCAAACAATCTACCTGGAGAAATTTGAGAAGGGAAAGAGCAAGCTGGGGGTGGCAGGGAGCATGGGGGGTTTAGACAGGAGAGTCAAGGGTTCTTAACTTTGCTCGTGTCCTGGATCCCCTTGGGAATCTGGTGTAGCCTATGGACCCCTTCTCAAAATAATATTTTAAATGAACGAAATACATACTTTTAAATATTTTGCTCACCATTTCAATATAATTGGGTTTCTTTGTAATCCTACGTATTTTGCCATTTACACACTGACAGACCCAGAGCAAGTCACTTTAATCATGTGTGTTTGAGTTTCCTCATCCCCATTGTCATGGGGATAATATTTCCACACTGCAAATGTCAATTTTTATAAGACAGTGGAAACAAAGAACTTTTATAACTCATAGAGTGCTATAGAAGTTTCTCTGTTATTCTTGTTTCTTTCTCATCTTGTGCTTTCTCTTCTGGGGTTACAGTTAAAGTATCTACTTTGAATGTACCTGGTACAATCCTTATGTATACATGTAACTTATGTACATACTTTATGTACATATTATCTTCCCCGTTGTATACATGTTGTCTTTCTGCCTGCAGAGGGCAGATACTGTTTCCACTTTTTCTTGGAATCCCCAGAACTCAGCACAGTTCCTGAAACATATTAAACATCTGTGGATTGATTGAATGGAGTTCATATAGAGATGAGTCCTGAGACATCTTTATTCTGCTATTCTTCTTTTATATTTAGTGCTCTGTGGACTGTTATATGGATCAATAAAATGATTGCCCTTTTAATTGAATATGTTTATTGCAATATAAGCTCATCTACAGACTCAAACTAGTCACCACAATTGCTATTTAATTCTTTCATATTCAATAGTCTATGAATAATTTTACAGGGGCATAAAATAAGCAGTTTGTGTAGCTAAATAAAAGCATTAGGATAAAAGCATGGCAGGAAAGGTCTGTCTTACTGGGGTGGGAGAGGAACAAGGTCTAAAAGCAGCAGCAGTACCAGCAACCAGCCAGCCTCCCAGCGGGAGGCCTGAAGCAAGGCTCCAAGCCTGGCTCAGTCCATCAGTGAGGCTCCATCCTCCTGCAGACCGGCAGCCCCTTAGGCAAGTGAGCAGTCTGTGCAGAGCTGCAAGGACCCACCCTAGTATCCCAGCCCCAGCAGAAGCCACCAGTGAGGCCTTGACCCTATTGCTGACTAGTAATGAGGTCCTGCCCCAGGGCTGGCCAACAACAAGACCCTGCCCCTGGGGCCCACCTGTAGAGAGACCCTGTTTCCATAGCAACCCCAAAGCAGGACCCCACACTTCAGGCAGATCAGCAACCAAATTACTCCTCCTGGGCCAGCCAACAGAAAGACTCTGTTACCATAGCAACCTAGCAGCAGGCCCCACCCTGGAGCAGACCATTAGCTAAACCTCATCCCAGGGGAGGCCACCAGGGAGGCCCCACCCCCTAATACAAGCCCAAAGGGAAGCCTACTATCCAGAGAAAGCATCTAGCTAAGCCTGGAAACCCAGTGAAAGCCAGCAGAAAGACCCAGAGCCCCAACACAAAAAGGTTGGGACAGTGCAGGACCACAGCCCAGCTTTCACATAAAGACACCAAGGCAGAAAAAAAAAAAAAGAGCTTGCCTATAGAAAGTTACTATGGTGATAGGGAGGATCAAGGCATAGACTTAGAAGAGGACAATAGTGTCAAAATAGCTACATGTGAAGCCTCAAAAAAAAAAAGTAATTTTTTCAGGCCCAAAAAGAATTCCTGGAAGAGCTTAAAAAGGATTTTAGAAAGAAAACTAGAGAAGTAGAAGAAAAATTGGGAAATGGAAATGAGAGTAATGCAAGAGAATAACGAAAAAAGTCAGTATCATGTGAAAAGTATACAAAAATTTATTGAGGCCCAGACCCCCCCCCAATACCTGTAAAAACTGGCTCTAAACAAAAATTTACTGAGGAAAATGCCAATAAAAAATAGAATTGGTCAAATGGAAAAAGAAGGACAAAAGGCTCATAAAGAAAATAATTCCTTAAAAACTAGAATTGAACAAGTAGAAATTAATGACTTGATGACTAATGACATCAAGATATAATACAACAATACAAGATATAATAAAATAAAATCAAAAAAGTAAAAAAAAAAGAAGAAAATGTGAAATTTGTCATTGGAAAGACAACTGACCAAGAAAATAGATCAGGAGAGCTAATATAAGAATTATGGGACTACCTGAAAGCCACAATAAAAAAAAAATCCTGGACAGCATCTTTTAAAAAATTATCAAAGAAAACTTGCCTGGTATATTAGAACCAAAGGGCAAAAATAGAACTTAAAAGAATCCACTGATAACCACCTGAAAGAGATCCCAAAATGAAAACTCCCTGGAACATCACAGCCAAATTCCAGAGCTCACAGATCAAGGAGAAAGTATTGTTAGAGTTAGAAGGCCTTACGTTTCCACAGATAGAATAATGCAGACATTTAAAGAACAGCTCCAGGAAGTAGTACAGTGTAGGCAGGCTCGGGCTTAGCCAATAAAAAGTAAGTTGATGGTTCCATAAAGACCCCAAAATCAAGATAAGGGTCGAGCCATCTCAGACCAGTTAGGGTCAACCTGAGGACACCTGAAAAATGTCAGTGCGCCTGCTTAATGAACTTCATTACTATTATCTGACACACCCCACATAAAATTAGAGCCTCATTAAGGAGTCATGGGACGTATGACCAAGGGAGGGGGAACATACTTGAGCACATCAAGGGGAAACATGTAAGGAAAGGTGTAACTTGGGAAGGGATGGACCAATCCAGGCCTGGGAGGTTTTGCACCAAATTCAACTGCATAAAAGCACACTTGCCCTTGCACTCAGGGCACACCCCTCCTGAAGAGGGAGCCCACTTCTCGCCAGAAACGTCTAAATCCTCTGGACTTTCTTTGTAATAAATTTTCTTGATACTAAATTTTTGGTGTCAAGCCTATTTCTAACAGTATTACAAGCAGACAAAGAGAAACAATTCAGATATCATGGGGCTACAGTCAGGATTACACAGGATTTGGTGGCTTCCACATTAAAGAAAGGGAGAGTTTGGAACATGATATGCCATAAAGCAAAGGAGGTAGGATTATAACCAAGAATCACCTACCCAGCAAAATTGAATATAATCTTTCAGGGGGGAAAAATGATATTAAATGAAATAGAGGACTTTCAAGCATTTCTAATTAAAAGAGCCAAATAATAAAAAAATTGACCTCCAAATATAACACTCAAGGGGAAACATAAAAAAGTAAAAAAGAAACAAGAAAGAGAAAACATAAGAAATTCAATAAGGTTAAATTATTTATATTTCTACATGGCAAGATAATATTTGTAACTCTTACCAACTTTATTACAATAAAAGCAGTTTGAAAGAGTATATGTAGACAGAAGGTGTGGATATAAGGTGACTTTGTTGGGATGACACCCCAAAAAAAAAACAAAATAAAAGGGTGAGAAAGAAAATTGCAATGGAAGAAGGGGGGAGATTGAATGAGGGCAAATTATCCCACATAAAAGAGGCATGAAAGAGCTATTATAATTGAGGGGAACATGGTAGCGGGGAGCAGCAAGGAAAGCTTAAACCTTATTCTCATCAAAATTGGCTCAACGAGGGAATAACATACACACTCATTTGGTAAAAAGGACGTGGATACACTTGACACTGACTAGCTGTGTGACCCTGGGCAAGTCACTTAACCCCAATTGCAATAATAATAATAATAATAATAATAATAATAATAATAATAAAAAATTAAAAAAAATTTTAAGGATGTAGATAATAGAAGGGGGAGAGAAGACTGATACAACCGAGGGCATACTGAGGAAAGTGGCAGAAGTAAAACACTTGTGAGGAAGAAAAGGGTGGGGTGTAAGAGAGACGGGGCATAAATGAGCAAAAACCATAGCATGGAGGGAAATACACAGTTATCATAACTATAAATGTGAATGGTATGAAGTCATCCATAAAATGGAAGCAGACAGCAGAATGGAGTAAAAACCAGAATCCTACAATATGTTGTTTACAAGAAATGCATTTGAAGCAGAGAGATATACACAGGGTAAAGGTGAGGAGGCTGTAGCAGAATGTATTATGCTTCAGCTGAAGTAAAGAAAGCACTGGTAGCAATTGCGGTCTCAGGTAAATCAAAAGCAAAAATAGATCAAATTAAACGAGATAAAGAAGGAAATTATATCTTGCTGAATGGTACCATAGACAATGAAATCATATCAATACTAAACATATATGTACCAAATAGTATAGCATCTAAATTTTGGAAACATAAGTAAATGAGTTACAGGTGGAAATAGATAATGTAACTATACTAGTGGAGGACCTCAACTTTCCCCTCTCAGCACTAGATAAATCTAACCAAAATATAAACAAGAAAGAAACTAAGGAGGTGAATATAATTCTGGAAAAGTTAGATATGATAGATTTCTGGAAGAAATTGAATGGGAATAGAAAGAAATATACCTTCTTCTCCGCAGTATGTGACATAAAAACCTCATAACCAAATAGAAAAGCAGAAATAGTAAACATACTTCTTTTGGATCATAATGCAATAAAAATTATGTTCAATACTGAACAAGGGAAAAAGCGATTAAAATTAATTAAAAATTAAACAATCTGATCCTAAAAAAGTGGGCCAAAAACAAATCACAGAAATAATCAATACTTTCTTTTTTAAAAATTTTATTAATTTATTTTGATTTATCAACAATCACTTCCATATGCTTTTGAGTTGAAAATTTTTCTCCCCTTTCCTTCCCCCCACGCTCCCCAAGACGGTGCACAATCTGATATAGCCTTTACATTTACATACCCATTAAACATATTTTCACATTAGTGAAGTTGTAAGTAAAAATTAAAACCAATAGGAGGAATCATCAGAAAGTTGAAACACAACTCAACAGAAGGTTAAAAACAAGTGATAGCGATACGACTTCCATAGTTCTTTCTTTGGATATGGACAGCACTTTCCATCCCAAGGCCTCTGGAGATGTCTTAGATCCTCGTAATGCTGAGAAGTGTTCAGTTTAACAATCTTAGTCATTGCATAACATGACTGTTATTGTGTACAAAGTCTCTTGGTTCTGCTCTTCAATTCACTAGCATCAGACATACAAGTCTTTCCAGGTTTTCTGAAGTCAGCCTGTTCATCATTTCTTATAGCACAATAGTATTCCATTACATTCATACACACAACTTGCTCAGCCATTCCAATTGATGACATCCTCTCAATTTCCAATTCTTTGCCACCACAAAAGAGCTGCTATGAATATTTTGTACATGGGTCCTTTTCCCATTTGTTTGATCTCTTTGGGATATAGCCCTAGAAGTGCTATTGCTGGATCAAAGGGTATGCACATTTTTGTAGCCCTTTGGGCATAGTTCCAAATTGTTCTCCAAAATGGTTGGATCATTTCACAACTCCAAACAATGTATTAGTGTTCCAATTTTCCCACATCTTCTCCAACATTTATCATTTTCCTGTTTTGTCATGTTGGCCAATCTGATAGGTGTGATGTGGTACCTCAGAGTTGTTTTGATTTGCATTTCTCTAATCAATAACATTTAGAGCATTTTTTCATATGACTATAGATGGCTTTAATTTCTTCATCTGAGAACTGTCTGTTCATATCCTTTGACCATTTATCAATTGGGGAATGGCTTGTTCTTATAAATTTGTCTTAATTCTCTATATATTTTAGAAATGAGGCCTTTATCAGAAGACTGGTTGTAAAAATTCTTTCCCAATTTTCTACCTTCCTCTAATCTTAGTTGCATTGGCTTTGTTGTGCAAAAACTTTTCAATTTAATGTAATCAAAATTATCCATTTTGCTTTTCATAATGTTCTCTCTCCTGTTTGGTCATGAATTCTTCTGTTCTCCATAGATCTGATAGTAAACTATTCCTTGTTCTCCAGTTACTTATGGTATCAGCCTTTATATCTAAGTCATGAACCCATTTTGACTTTATTTTGGTATATGGTGTGAGATTTGGGTCTATGCCTAGTTTCTGCCATACTCTTTTCCAGTTTTCCCAGCAGTTTTTTTCAAAGAGTGGGTTCTTATCCAGAAGCTGGGGTCTTTGGGTTTATCAATAATAGATTACTATAGTCATTGACTACTGTGTCTTGCATATTTAACCTATTCCACTGATCCACCTCCTATTTCTTAGCCAGTAGCAGTTTTGATGATTGCTGCTTTATAATACAATTTAAGATCTGGAATTGCTAGGCCACCTTCCCTGCATTTCTTTTCATTAGTTCCTTTGATATTCTGGACCTTTTGTTTTCCAAATGAATCTTGTTATTATTTTTCTAACTCTATAAATAATTTCTTGGTAGTTTGATTGGTATGGCACTGAATAAGTAAATTAATTAGGTAGGATTGTCATTTTTATTATATTAGCTCGCCTACCCATGAGCAACTGATGTTTTTCCAATATTTAGATCTGATTTATTTGTGTGAAAAGTGTTTTGTAATTGTGTTCATAGAGTTCCTGGGTTTGTTTGGAGGTAGACTCCCTAAATATTTTATAATGTCTACAGTAAGTTTAAATGGGATTTCTCTTTCTATCTCTCGCTGTTGGGCTTTGTTGGTAATATATAGAAATGCTAATGATTTATGTGGGTTTATTTTATAGTCTGCAACTTTGCTAAAGTTGTTTATTATTTCAAGTAGCTTTTTACTTGATTCTCTAGGATTCTCTAAGTATATCATCATGTCATCTGCAAAGAGTGATAGCTTTGTTTCTTCTTTGCCTATTGTAATGCCTTCAATTTCTTTTTCTTCTCTTATTGCTGAAGCTAAGGTTTCCAGTACAATATTGAATAACAGTGGTGATAATGGACATCCTTGTTTCACCCCTGATCTTATTGGAAATGCTTTTAGTTGTCCCCATTACATATAATGCTTGCTGAAGGTTTTAGATACATGCTATTTATTGTTTTCAATATTTTCATTAAAGAAAATGACAACAATGAAACAACATACAAAATTTATGGGATGCAGCAAAAAAGGTACTTAGGGAGAAATGTATGTCTCTAATTGCTTACATCAATAAAACAGAAAAAAAGCAGATCAATGAATTGAGCATGCAACTAAAAAAAAAACTAGAAAAAAATTTTAAAACCTCAGTTAAACACCAAATTGGAAATCCTGAAAATTAAAGGATAGATTAATAGAATTGAAAGTAAGAAAGCCATTGAACTAATAAATAAAATTAGAAGCTGGTTTTATTTGGAAAAAAACAGATAAACCATTAGTTAATTTGATTTTTAAAAAAGAAAAGAAGGTAAGAAAAAAATATTAAATATTAAAGGGGTGAATTCACCACCAATGAAGAAGAAATTAAGACAATTGTTAGGAGCTATTTTGCCCACTTATTTGCCAATAAATTTGACAAGCTAAATAAAATGCATGAATATCTACAAAAACACAAATTATCCAGATTAACAGAAAAAGAAATAAAATGCTTAAATAATCCAGTCTTAGAAAAATAAATTGAACAAACCATCAATGACCTTCCTAAGAAAAAATCTCCAGGACCAGATGGATTCACTAGGTGAAAAAGGAGTCCTATTAAATTTCTTTTATGACACAAATATGGTGCCAAAACAGGAAGACCCAAAACAGAGACAGAATATTATAGAACAGTTTCCCTAATGGATATTGATGCCAAACTTTTAAATAAAATGGCTAAACAAGCTGTAGTATATTATTGTAATGGAATATTATCGTTTTATAATGACAAGCAGGATGATTTCAGAAAAACCTGGAAAGACTTACATGAACTGATATATAGCGAATCAAACATCTTACACAGTCACAGCAATATTGTTCAATGAAACAATGTTAATGATGTAACTATTCTCAGCAATACAAGGGTCCAAGGCAATCCCAAAGGACTAATGAGACATAATATCTGCCTTCAGAGAAAAAACTGGTATTGATTAAATATAGACTGAAGCATGCTATGTCTCACTTTCTTTCTTTCATTTTTTCTTTTACTTAAGTCTTCTTGAACAAAATGACTAATATAGAAATGTTTTACATAATTGCACATGTATAACCTATATCTGATTGCTTACTGTTTCAGGGAGTGGGGACAGGAGGAAGGAAGGGATAGAATTTGGAACTCAAAACTTTAAATAAAAATGTTTAAAAACTGGGGGAAAATTGGTTCTATATAGTTTTGTAGGAGATTACAAGTATTTGGGATGGCCAAATTTACTAAAATATTTTTCTTAAGTTTTTATGAATCAATGTTATTTCCAGGAGATTTAGGGCAAAGATTCTGTTGATGATAGCCTGATTCAAATAGAGTTAATTGGTTGAATTGTCCAGGATATTTATTGGTCTATGCTTGTAGCTTGCTATTGTTTTTAGCGTGTTATTGTTACTACAACTATTACAACTGACTTCTATGTGATCGTCATGATTTCGTATCTCTATTTCCTGACTCCATATTTAGAATATTTATGCCTCAAGGATAGGGTCTATGACCCCTTTTGCTTCTGTATAGGTACCACAATGCTGACAACATAACAGGTATTTAGCAGACACTTGCTGAATCTAATTGAAGTGTTGGAGACATAAAGTATTAGGAGTTTTATTGCTCACATGATAATTCATTTCAGTACTTCATAAATTGTAGAATTGTGGGAAGATCACTGAATTTGAAGTCAGAAAACCTGGGTCTAATCACAGTAAATCTTCTATTTACAAGCTATGTGACTACCAATAAGTCATTTTATCATTCTGAAGCCCAGTATCCTTACCAGTAAAATGGAGGTAATAATACTCATCCTACTTATAGAGGGAGTATGGTGCAACAAATGGACATAGTGCTGTACTTGGGAGAGGAAGATGTGGGTATAAGTACCACCACTGAAATTTATTAGCTATGTGCAATGGGAATTTCAGTTTATCTTTCTAAGCCTCAGTTTCTTCATCTGTAAAGTGAGAGCAATAATACCTGTGATTCTCTGTCCTAAGGTTGTTTTGAAGACTGAATGAAATAACTATGTAAAGCACTATATGATTGTCAGCTATGGTTATTTCTTATTTCACAGAGTTATTAAGAGAAATGGACTTTGTGATTCATAAAAGTATAACAAATGTAAATATCTAAATATCTAAGTATTCATATGGAATCATATGAATATGAATATGCCCATATCCATGAACTTCCAGCCTCTTAGATGCTTGCCTGCCTGAAGAGATGCAGACTGACCAGCTCACACCCCCAACTTCAACAAAAATCTGAAGTTTTTAAGACCAAATAATGATCAAGAGATCCAATGAGAAACTACAGTAAGATACTTCTTCTACCTCAAGTCTTGACAAAAGTCAGCCTGGAGCTAGTGGTCAATAGGAAAGAGGGCTACCAGCAAAGTAACTGCCAAAATAGTCAAAGAAGTCTGAAGCCTCTAAGCACTACCAGAGACAGACGAGATACTGCAGCCTGCAAGCCTGTGTTTCTAGAGTAAGCAAGAGGATAGCCTCACTATCTCCCCATCCTGAGAAAGCCTGTAGGAGGACAAAAGCCCCAAGGAGGGATCCAGAATGCCTGAAAACCAGCAGTGACCAGAGTACTGTGACAGTGTTCAGGAACAGCCCAGGCTCAGGGGTTCCAAGGTTCTTTGTGGTGTATTTTTTTTTTGTTTGGTGAGGCAGTTGGGGTTAAGTGACTTGCCCAGAGTCATACAGCTGGTAAGTATTATGTCTCTGAGGTCAGATTTGAACTTAGGTCCTCCTGACTCCAGGGCCAGTGCTTTATCTACTACAACACCTAGCTGCCTGTTGTCTATTCTGAGAAACCAATGAGGCCCAGAATTCTCAGCCTCCATGATCCAGGAAGGCCTGACTCAAGGATGCTGAAGTCAGCACAGCAACCCAGAAGACTTATGGTGAAATGAAAAAGCCTTGACTACCCTACCCAAAAATACAGCAAAGGACAGAGCCAGGACCTGAAACAAGCCTCAATTCATAAACTAAAGAGATGAATAAACCAAAGAAGACACCAACCAGTATCAAAAATATTGCAAATCTAAAGATCCACAAAAACAAAGCAATAGTAATTCCTTAACAAGCAGAGACTCAGATGAAAAAAAATGATTTTCCACAAAAGCTAAATGAATAAATGAAGCTATAGATAAAAAAAATCAAATCTCTGCAGAAAAAAATATTAGAAGGAAAATAAATAACTTAGAAGAGAAAGTGGGAAACCTTACCCAAATAATAGATTCCATGAAAATTAGAATATGCAAAACCAACCAATGACTTCATAAGAAAACAAAAAAAAATACCAGAGAAGAGAGGGAAGGGAATTTGAATTTGCATTTATATAGTACCTACTATGTGGCAGGCACTGTGCTAAGCACTTTTTCCAAATATTTTATGACATATTTTATAAATTTTACAAATAGTGGAGAAAAATCAAAAGATTGTAAAAATAGAAGAAAACTAACATAGCTGATATAAAAAAACAACTGTTATAGTAAATAGGTCAAATAGAAATTATTTAAGAATCATTTGACTCATTGAAAACTATGATTTAAAAAATTAAAAAGTATGGGCACTATGTTTCAAAAAATCATAAATGGAAACTGCCCAGATCTATTAGAACCAACAGACAAAGTAAAAGTAAAAAGCATTCACCAATCACCTCCTGAAAGAAACAACAAAATGAAAAGTCCCAAGGATGTCATAGCCAAAGTCTAGAACTTCCATGATAAAAAAAAAAATATTGCTAGCATCCAGGAAGAAGCAGTTCAAGTACCATACAAGACCTGGCAGCTTCTATTTTTTATGAAGGTAGATCTTGGAATACAATATTCCAAAATGCAAAAGAGACAGGCTTACTACCAAGAATAACTTACCCTGAAAAGCTGAGTATAATCTGGGGGTGGGGGTGGGAAGACAATGGAGCTTTAATGGAACAAAGGAGTTTCAAGCATTTCTGATGAAAAGATCAGAGCTAATTTCTCACTTCAAATACAAAAATGTGTTTAAAGAAACCTAGTGACTTCAATTTGGAAGGAACTATATGGATATGGAGTGCTAACATTCCAACGAGGGAGAAAAAAAATAATTGTGCCTTCTTAACCTTAATATCTTCAAAGGGCATTGAAAATAGAAGTCATGGAGGTGGGTTGGTTCTGTTCTGAGGGTTTGAAAAGAAGAAAGAGGAGAATAACAGAAATACATTAGTGTAGAAAGGAGGAAGAAGGTAGAAAAAGTTGCTATTTTCTCATCCTTGGGGTATGGGGGGGAAAGAGTATATAAATGTGGAAGAAAGGGTACAAAGAGCAGGCATGAAATGAACTTCGCTCTTACTTGAAATAGTCAAAAATGACTGAGCATACACATTGGGTACACAAACGTATTGGTTGGTTGTTGTCCTTTGTCCTCAAAAAGAACCAAAATGACACCTGTGCTGGAGTGAAGTTACAGCGTGTCTGCCTGTGGCTGATCTGACCAATAGGAGTTGGGTACATTCTACCACAGGTTGGGCACGAATAGCCCATGTGAACATTTGGGGTGGATCCTCTAAATAAAAAGACATGGGGAAACAATCAAGAATAGAAAGGGTATGAAGAAGGAAGATGATACTGGGGAAGGAACAGCTGCAAGCAAAACAAACTTTCCGATCCTCAAGTCGTGTTGGGGCGGGGAAGAGCAGCAATTAGGATTGAATGGGATGCCCATCGAGGGAATTTTTTTTAAAAATTGTGGTATGTGAATGTAATGGAATATCATCTTGTCACAGAAAATTACAAAGGAGAAAATTTCAGCAAATTCTGAGTGGTATACATTAATACTGTGTGAAGTCAGCAGAATTTTAAATTTTAAAAGGATCCTCTTTTTAAAAATAATATTCTTAGTGATATTATATAGTTGTGATTCATGGAATACCACAGTCTACAAAGAATTGAAGTTGCAACTTATTCAAACGGTCATGGAACACTACATGGTCAGGAAGTCAGTCAACTAACCTTTACTGAGTTCCTAGTACATGGCAGGCACTGTGCTTTGTATCGGCTACAGCATGTTACCAATGAAAAGTTGTGTGAAAAAAGAAGTAAACATAGCATCGTTGAAGATATATAGAGAAAGGAGAAAAAGGAAAAGAAGGTGAATGGGTCATATGTCAAGAGCAAGGGATAACTAACAGATAGACTACATTTGTGCCTGGGGTTCCTAGCCTAGGATCCATGAAAAATGTTTTGATAATTATGTTTCAATATATTTGGATTCTTTTATAAGCCTTTGTAGTTTATTTTATGCATTTAAAATTACTATTCTGAGAAGGAATGCAAAAACTTCATGAGACTGCCAAAGAATTCATCATACAGAAAAGTTTAAAAATCCCTGACTTACAGGAAAGTCCCTTGGGATGTTGAGTGGACCCCACTCCCACACCCATCAAGAATTTCCAGGCTTAGGGGCAGCTAGGTGGTACAATGAATAGAGCACTGGTCCTGGAGTCAAGACGACCTGAGTTCCAATCCAGCCTCAGACATGTGATATTCACTAACTGTGTGACTCTGGGCAAGTCACTTAACCCTGATTGCCTAAAAGGAAAAAAAAAAGAATTTCCAGGCTGATCGAACAAGATGAGAAGGCATTGATAAGAGGTGATCAGAGGGAATCCTCATGGAATCCACAGATGTACTGAAGTATCCAAGTTGTGTCTTTAAGAGTTTTCTTGCCCGAAGCTCATTCCAGTGGCCTTTGAGAGAAATATTACTAAACACCCTGATTTCTAGACAGCATTAAGCAATGTTTCAATGTCATTAGTCAGCCTGGTTCTACCTTTTATATAATCACTTGGTGTCATGGTAAATGTACTGGTTCTGGGTTCAAATCCTACCTCTGACACTCTCTGTGTGATCTTAGACAAGTCATTTAATTTCCCTGGGCCTTAGTTTCTTAGTCTATAAAATGAGAGAGTTAGATTATGGTTTTTGAAGCTCTAGATTTGTGATTCTATTAGTATTAATTCCCTCATGTTAGTGGGTTGTTAGGGAGTTTCTGAATTTTCTCTTCAGTCTGGTAAGTGGGATATGACTTGGTGTTAGGATCTTGTAATGCACAATGCACATGCAAACCTATTTACTGTTAGACATACTCATTAGGGCTGATATTACACTAGTAAGACTTATGTTCATCAAGGCATACAATCAAACTTTATTGACTGTTCAAAAATACAAACATTAAGCCCTCTAGGAACAAACATCTGTCCAAATTTGGATCGGTCAGTGAAACGCAGGGGCAGGCTGATGACTGAGACCTACAGTGGATTTATATGGTTCTGGCTACACATGCTCACATATATCATTAATAGCTGTTTCCCAAATTTGGAGAACATATATGTATCATTAGTAACTGCTTACCAGATCTGGGGTTTCACACACATCGTTGCCAAACTATACCACTCAAGTCCTTATCTCATTACAGAGAAACACTATAGAACACTACTTAGTCACAAAAGGGAGGTTTAAAACAAAATGGAGTTGCTCAACTTAAGTCAACATACTTATTCCTACTATAGATGTAAAATGGATCTCAGAATGTCAGAGCTGAAAGAATTTTAGTGATATGGAGGCTGAAATCAGGAAAAAAGAAGTGACTTGCCCACGGTCACATAGCTAATATCTATGCTGAAATGCAAATACAGATTATTTAACTCCAAATCCAGCATTCTTTCCGAGCATGATTTTCAATTCAATTCAATAAACTTTTAATAAGTGTGTACTATGTGCCAGGCACTGTGCTAAGTGTTAAAGATACAAAAAGAGGCAAGAGTCAGTCCCTGCCCCCAAGGAACTTACAATCTAATAGGGAAGACAAAAATGCAAATAAATATATGCAAAGCAAGCTAACTACCAGATAAATGGAAAATAATTAAAAAAGGGAAGGCACTGGAGCTCTAAGCATGCATAATCAGGAATATTCACCAATAGCAAACTAGAATCAATGCTTCCTGTTCCTTAAAGAACCTTGAAAAAGGAGCACTGAGGTGTTATATAGTGTTTCCTGGTGAATAAAGCAAAAATGAACCTCTTACTAGGAAGAAAGAGTTATATTTTGACTTTTTTTTTCCTCTGGGGAGCTCAAAACACTTTATATAACATAAGCTTTGGGTGGAGCTGGCCCTTTAAGGCTGGCAGCCTCTCATAAGGGGGAAGGGTAGGTCTGCTTTCTGTAATAGAGAGGAAGAAGTCAGGATACCATGGCAACACCCAGTGCAAAGACTGAAGGAACACTGCTAAACTGATTTGATTTTTATATTCATATTGTGAGAAACAGGATGGCAAATGTCCTTTGTGAATTTCATGCTTTCTCGAAGGGAATCAAAGGATCATAGAATGTTAGAAGTGGAGGGGCTTTTATAGGTCATCTTGTGGAACCCCCCTCCTTTTGCTAAGATGGAAGATGATGCCCAGAGAAAGGAAGGGACTTGCATTATGTCACACATTGTGGTAGTGGCTTTGGAACCAGAACAAGTAGCCAAATCTCCTGATTTCCAGTCCCATCCCCTCTCCTCCACACCACTTTTCAGTTCCCTGACTCACCCTTTCTGGGCCACTTGTAGCCTTTACTGTCTATAGCCAGGGGCTCTTAACCTGGGGTCTGTGAACTTGTTTTTAAAAATATTCTGACAACTGCATTTCAATATTGATTTCTGTTGTAATCCTCTGTATTTTATTTTAAGCATTTAAAGACATTATCCTGAAAAAGGATCCATAGGTTTCACCAGGCTGCTAAAGGGGGTGAGGGTGGTCTATGACACCTAAAAAGGTTGTGAACCCATATCACAGGTGATGAAACTTGGTAAGTATCTGAGGCTGCATTTGAACTCAGGAAGATGAGTCTTTCTGACTCCAAGGCCAGCACTCTATCCACTGTGCCACCTAGGTGCCCCTAATATGTATTTGGTAAATACTTGTTTAACATTGTTGAATGTTATGGAAGACAGAAAAAAGTATGGAAAGTAAGGGGGACTGAGATGCCTGGATCTGATGAATAGGAAGAAATAGCTGAATAATGCTATACCAAGAGTTCTTAATCTGGCATTTATGAACTTGTCTTTGTTTTGTTTTTTAATATTTTGGCAATAATTTCAACATAATTTGTTTCCTTTGCAATCCTATGTATTTTGTTTTATGCATTTAAAAACATTATTTTGAGAAGGGGGACATAGACTTCCTCAGATTGCCCAAGGGGTCTATGACATACACAAAAAAAACATAAAAAACCCTTGCTTTATACTATAGTATTAATAATAAGATATCCTTTTTCCATAGTGCTTTAAGTTTTACAAAGTATTTCCTTCTCAGCAACCCTGTGAAAGAGATAGTAAAAATATTCCATGTGACTTTTTTAGTTGAGGAAACTGAGGTGGTCAAGCAATTTGCTCAGTTACATGACCTAGTAAGTGTCAGAGCCAGGCACAACTCACACAATGATAAGGGAGCTTATAATTTGGATTACCAAGATGCTTTCTCTAGGGCAGCCAACTGATACAGTTCACAGTGTTCTGGGCCTGGATTCAGGAAGACTCATCTTCCTGAGTTCAAATGCAGCCTCAGACACTTACTAACTATGTATGTGACCCTGGGCAATTCACTTAAACCTGGTTGCCTCAGTTTCCTCATCTGTAAAGTGAGTTGGAGAAGGAAAGGGCAAACCATTCCAGTATCTTTACCAAGAAAATCCCAAATGGGGTCACAAAGAGTTGGACATGACTGAAACAACTGAATGACAACAATAACATGCTTTCTATCTTTCTGTGGAACTTCAGTGGATAGAAATAGTCTCTAAAAGGTCACACACCCAGTGGAAATATTTCAGAGCACAACAATATTGTTTCTCAATCCCACAAAGGGATTTGGAATTATAGAGCATGGAACATCAGAGCTGGAAGGGATCTTACAATTTAAAATCCTATTCTCCAGGGAGTTTTGGAATAATCTAATTTAGCCCACTCATTTTACTGGTGAAGAAACTGGGTCATGAAGAGGCAAAGTGGCCCCTCTAAATCCCAGCCCCACTCTCTCCCTGACAAATCCTTTAAGGTCAGTGCTTTGGATTTTTCTTGAGTCTCTTCCACAATGAAAACTTTCAGGGTCCTCTTGGGTGCCTAACTATAATGATGTCTGCTATCTGCGGATATATTGTAGTATAAAGGCAAGAGAGGCCTTGAGTGGGGAAACCAAAATTCTAGTTTTTCATCTCCCATTACTGTTCTATAAAACCTCAGGTAAGATATTTAACATCTCTGAGCAAGAGGGGGCAGGACGTGGACTTGATGTCCTATATAAGGTAGAGTATTGGACTTAGAGTCAGGAAGCCCTAGATTTCAATCCTGCCTCTGTGTGACCATATCCAAGTCACCTCATTTCTCCGAGCTTTCCTCAAATATAAGATGGGGATAATAATATTTGTTTATACCAAATAGAAACAAAAATCTGAGAGATTAGGAAGCAGGCCCGGTACAGAAGAAGATAGCCTCAGCTGTCAATTAACATTTGTTAAGATGCATAGCTGGGAAGAAGTAACCAGATGAACTTGGAGCACCTCCTCAGGACCATTTAAAAGTATTGGAAAATGTGTGCCCTTTTGTTTGGTTTGGTTTGGTTTTTAGTTATAAAGTTGTTGGTCAGTGGTGTCCAATTCTTCATGACCTCGTTTGGGGTTTTCTTGGCAGAGATACTGATGCGGTTTGCCATTTCCTTCTCCAGTTCATTTCACAGATGAGGAACTGAGGCCAACAGGGTTAAGGGACTAGCCCGAGGTCACACATCTACTAAGTGCCTAAGTCCAGATTTGAACTCAGGAAAATGAGTCTTCCTGACTTCAGGCCAGGCACTCTATCAACTGCTCCACCTAGCTGCCTTAATTAAAAAGTCATCATCTTGCAAACTGTTATTATAACTAATGAGTTGATTATTCTCTTTGGCAATACTTTTTATTTTTCCAACCTTCACAGGATCATGGTGAACATCAAATCAGACAATATATAAAGCACTTTGCAAATTTTAAAACACTATATGAATGTTGGATATCATTGTCTTGGTGATTTTGGTCACCCTTGAGACCAAAGAATTACATACCATGCATCTTTCTTACATGCTCATTACCTGCTGAGCTACTTTTTAAAAATTTTTTTGGTTTTTATTAGTTTATTTTGATTTATCAACAATCATTTCCATATGCTTTTGAGTTGAAAATTTTTCTCCCCTTTCTTCCCCACCACCCTCCCCAAGATGGTGCATAATCTGATATAGGCTATACATTTACATTCCTATTAAACATATTTTCACATTAGTGAAGTTGTAAGTAAAAATTAAAAGCAATAGGAGGAACCATCAGAAAGAGGACACAAAACTCAACAGAAGAGAAAAAAATGATAGCGATTCAACTTTGGTAGTTCTTTCTTTGGATGTGGATAGCATTTTCCATCCTGAGGCCTCTGGAGATGTCTCAGATCCTTGTATTGCTGAGAAGGGTTAAGTCTATCAATATTAGTCATCACACAGCATGGCTGTTACTGTGTACAACGTTCTGCTCACTTCACTCAGCATCAGACCCTACAAGTCTTTCCAGGTTTTTCTACTTTTTTTTCTAATTATTAAGTCTGAAAGGCATTGCAGCATACCAGAAATACGCACTGAAGTTGTAGGCTGATGAAAGCCTTGTTCAGATCCCAGCTTTGCCACTTACAAGCTGTGTGATGTTGGATTAAGTTGCTTCCCCTCTCTGAGGCAGTTTTTTCCTCCATAAATGGAAGGATTGGACTAGGTTATCTGTAAGGTCTTTTATAGCTCTGACAATCTGTGAAATTAAAGCACTAGTTCTGAAGCCAGTAACAATTGCAGGATGAAGAGGATTTAAAGTCATGAAACATTTAGATTTTTTAAGAGTAGATTAAAAAAAGAAAAGAAACTGATTGGGGGAAAATCTGTGTTATAAATATATCTGATAAAAATCCGACATCTGGAATCTCTGAGGAAATGACACAAATGTGTGAGTGTAGCACCCATTTCCTTGTGCAGAAATAGTCAAAGGACATGTACAGCTTTTTTAAAGGCAAAAATACAAATTGCTTTTTTAAAAAAAACCCTCTGAAAGCATGTTAAATCTCTCTAAAACTTGGAGGAAGACAAATATAATATGCCATGAAGGTGCCACAGTTTCACACATCAAATTAGCAGAAATAGCTACAAACAAAAAGAAGCAGTGTCAGTGTGGGGAAAGAAACCTTAACACCTTCTTGGTAACATGCTTCACAGAAGAGCAATCTGAAGCTCAGTGAGGGCAGGTGACTCACCTAAGGTCACACAGGCATGAAGTTATGCCTTTTAGAAAGTGACCCAGCATAAAACTGATCCTACCCCTTCATTCTGGAGTCTGTATTTTTGGCACTGTATTTTAATGATGTCACTAGACAGTACGGGGGAACTGACTTCGCTGTACAAATATATTCAGAATTGCTTTATTTCAAATAAAAAATTCTATCAAAAGAACCCGCATGTCTAACAACTGAGAAATGGCAAAATACATTGCAGTATTTCAATATAATGGAGAATTATCATGCCATCAGAAATTATAAATTATAATAAACATAAAGAGATACAGAGAGATGATGAAAAGCAAGCATAACAGAGCGAGAAAGATGGTATACATGTTTTGTGACCAGTATACGAAGCAAACAAAAGGACAATACCAATAGGCCACATTTCACAGGTCACGCTTAAAGAGCCCTCCATGGATTACAAACGCTTTCCAGACATGATCATACGTGATATGATAGCTGGTGAGACAGGTGATACAAGCAGTCATCCTTATTTTATAGACTAGAAAACTGAGGCTCAAAGAAGTTCGACACCCTGCCCAAGATCACACAGGTAAACATGGCAGAGCACCCAGAACCCTACTTCTACTGCTTAGTAGCTGTGTGACTTCAAGCAAATCACACCCTCTCTGGGCCTTGTTTTATGTTTCTCTATAAAAACAAGGAGTTGGATTTTTTTTAAAAATCCCCTCCTGCTTTAAATCCTGTAAGTACAGGGATGGAAAAGTGGTTGATTGTATGTACAGAAAAAATAAAGTGCTATTATTATTACTTTGTTAAAGTTTAAAATATCTTTTTCTTTTTATCAAAATGTGGATAACTTTATTTTTAGATGCTTGTCTAGGATTCAATTCCATACTTTTCAAAAAGAGGCTGGATAAGAGAGGGACGGTGAGGAGAGAGTTGCTTTTTTCTAAAATGGACTTACCTTATTTTTCTAAAACAAACAGAAAAGCAAAAGCTTGAGACATGAGGTGTAGTCTTGGAGAAGGACAAACAAGGCAAGAAGGCCACAAAAGGCCAGTGAAGCAGAGCTCCAGGGAGTACTAAGCCTGTATTTCTAAAGCTCTTTCATACAAGCTCTATTTAGGCCATGCTGTAGAGCATCTGGGGAAAGGCCCCACCTTTGGGAATTTGGACCTCTGTGAATGAACTCATTCAGTGCAATGTCTGCTTCTCTGGCCACTGTAGGACAGTGTCATGGTGGCATCTGTGGGTCACGAGTGTGGCACAGGAAAAGAGCTTTTCAGGCATTATCTGCAATTGACTTTTAGGGTCAGTTTCATATATCCCAAGGCCCAAGGTTGACTGTCAAAAGCAGAGAGAACCTGCAAAAATAAAAGGGAAAGAGAGGAGACAGGAAGGGAGAGGGAGAAGGAAGGGGAGAGCGGAGGAGAAAGAAAGAGAGAGGGAAGGGAGAATGGAAGAGGAAAGGGGAAGAGAAGGGGGAGGGGAAAGAGAGAAGGGGAGGAGAGAGAAAGAAAAGAAAGGAGAAGAGAAGGGGAGAGGAGAGAAAAGAAAGAGAGAAAGGAAAGTGAAAGGAAAGACTATACATACATGTATACACACACACATATAGATGCATGCATATATATGTATATATGCATGTATATATATGCATACATATACACAGACACAGACACACACACACACACACACACACACACACACACATGCAGATGATATACCAAGTTTTTTTTTACGGGTAAAAGCAACATGCACTACTCCTTTTCATTCACTCAAACTGGTCTTCTGGCTTTACCTCACAGACATCATTCTATCTCCTGCCTCTGGATTTTTGCACTCTGTCCACCACCCCTAAAATGCACTCCTTCCTCACCTTTGCCTCTTAGAATGTCTAGTTTTCTTCCAGACTCAGTTCAAAAGCTTCCTCCCACTCGAGACTTTTCTAGACTCTCCAAGTCGCTAGTCCTCCCTACCATTAATCATCTTGTATTGATTTTTGTATATATACATGGATGTATAAATGTTGTCTCCCCCAATAGAATGTAATTCTATTTATTGGGGGCAGAGAATAGTTTGTCTTCATCTTTGTACCCCTCAGTGATGATATACCTAGTAGGTGTTTCATGAATGCCTGTTAATGAATTACTTATTAAAATCCATGATTACTGATTAAAACTTATCATTAGGTAAATTTGGAGAGTTGAATCCAGGAAGAAAAGAGAAAGCATTAGATGATTAAATGTTCCCAATCTCATGACAGTGACTCCCACCATTCATTCTGCTTTGCTTCAACAATCACAAAACTGGCCCTGATCAAATATATGTCTAGTCAGTGAAACAATCTGCTTATGAATAAACGATGGCTGGAAGTTTGCGTTGTCAGAGAGCTAGTAGTCTTCAGATACAAGCGAAATGAGATTCTCATAGCCCCGTGACTCCTCTGGTACCCATAGCTTTCTCTCTAACCTTCAGAGCAACAGAAAGAGATAAGTCTCATCCCTAGGTTTGTCCTGAGTTAGGGGTAGCCTGGCTGATCTGTGGGGTCTTCCCCTAACTTTCCCCCTACCAGTTTGTGCCAATTCCATCTGCTGCCAACCTTGGATGTCCCCACATGCCCTCACCTTTCCTCTCCAGGCCCCAGTTCTATGCCACATTCCCTCACGGCTTTATAGATAGCTCATGTTGAAGGGTGAATTGGTCAAAGACAAGCACGAAGGTCCGTATACCACACAATTCACAGCAGCGCTCTGTGATCAAGCCATCGATGAGCAAGCATTCAGTGAGCACCTATTGTCCTGCAGACACTGACAGGCTCTGAGGATACCAGTACAAAAACAATTCAGCAATTCCTGCTCTCCATGAGCTTACAATTTAATGAGTAAAGCAACAAATACATGTGAAAATATACTTTGTTGTTCAGCCATTTCAGTCATGTTCCACTCTTCATGACCCCATTTGGGATTTTCATGGCAAAAATGCTAGAGTGGTTTGCCATTTCCTTATCCAGCTCATTTTACAGATGAGGAAACTGAGGCAAACAAGATTGTGACTCCCCCAGCGTAAGTGTTCGAGGCTGGATTTGAACTCAGGTCTTCCTGACTCCAGTCCCAGTTAACCACCTCTAATAGATATAGATATAGATTAGATATAGATATAGATATAGATATAGATATAGATATAGATATAGATATAGATATAGATATAGATATAGATATAGATATAGATATAGATATAGATATAGATATAGATATAGATATAGATATAGATAACAAGTATAAAGTTAATAAATGTGAATATATACAAAGTAGGCAAATACAAAATTGATTGACTAGCACTTGGAAAGATTTTCTAATGAGATGTGGTCATTCCCTGGGGAATTTAATTTGAATTTTTTGCATAAATACATACATACATATATATATATATATATGTATTAGTATTGACTGATAATCTATAGATGTTATATATGTAAATATAGATAGATATGTAGATTATTTAATCTACATATATATCATATCTAGAGCTGCTAGGTGGCACCATAGTGTATACAGCTCCAGGCCTGGAGGCAGGATGACTCACCTTCCTGAGTTCAAATCCAGCCTCAGACATTTCCTACCTGTGTGACCCTAGGCAAGTCACTTAACCCCATTTGCCTCAGTTTCCTCATCTATAAAATGGCTGGAGAAGGAAATGGCCAACCCCTCCAGTATCTGTGCCAAGAAAACCCCAAAAAGAGCCATGAAGTGTTGGACACAACTGAAAAATGACTGAACAACAACAACATTATGTCTATAGATATAGAGATGCAGACACATTGACCGATCTGTAGAAGTAAATATATAATCTTAGAACACTGAAAAGTCTTTAAGGCCCTAAGGCAATGGCTCTCAGCAGTCTCTTAGGTTAAAGCTATTTATTTTTATAATAACACTAAGACTTTTAATTTCTGGTATGATAAATATCAGTAGATATAATAATACACATAAACAAAACCTCTTTGGGAGGTCTTCAATAATTTTTGAGACTATAAAGGGCTGCTGAGAACAAAAAGTTTTACAACTGCTTAGAACTAAGGAATGAATGTCTAATGGTAGAATTTAAGCACTTCTGATCAGTAACTGAGGAGATACTGTGGTGCAGTGGCAATAATAGTAATATCAATCGTGATATAATGCTTTAAGATTTGCAAAGCATTTTGTGTGTTATCTCATTTTATCCTCATGACAACCCGGGGAGATGGGTGCTATTGATAACTCTATTTTACAGATGTTTCCTCAACTGAGTTTCCTAAACTGAGACTGAGAGAGGTTAAGTGACTTGCTCGGGGTCACATAAAAATAACAAGTATTTAAGGCAGAATTTGAACTCAGATTCTCCAAACTGCAAGCCCAGTACTTTATCTGCTGTATCAAATGCCACTGAACTGGGATAAAATGCTGTCTCTGAAATTTGCTAGCTGTATGACCTCAGGCGTGTCAAATCAAGCCAGAAAGCATATAGTAAATGCCTCGTGGGTGTCAGATGTTGGGTTATATGCTGGGGTACTGTGTTCAGTGTTGGTTCATCTAACCCCATGTTCTTTTCCTCCACCACTTATTTTATTAATTTATAAAATAAGAAGATTGGACTAGAGATGATCTCCAAAATCCCTTCCTGCTAATGTTTCATTATTCTGGGGGATGTTTGGGTGAGAGGATATTTTTTCCATTTCCAGATCTCTGAAATCATAGGTAACCACCTAAATCACTTCCTCCATAGACTTAAAAGTCTGGTCCCAGGGTGAGAATAGTCAGATTAGGGACTGGTCCTGGCAAATGAAGAAAAACACATTTTTAAATTATTGACTAGAGGCACAGGGATTGTAGAGCCTCATTGTACCATAACTAGTACCAGAAGGCCAGATTTTCATTGGGCTGAAGAATTTTTTTATAAACCACCAGACCTAGGGAATTCATTTTGCCTAAAATGTTCCAATAGGGCCAACAGGCCCAGCACACCACATGTTGCAAACTGGAAAGGACTCCTTGAAAGCTTTTCAGGAATTCCACTTATGTGTTCGTAGGCTGAATTTGTGATTTTCGGCAGAGGGTAGGATATTTAACTCGGGGAAATCAAGCACACATATTTCAGATGCCAATAAGCAACAGAACATTTTGTGTGCACCAAGAAAGAGGGTATGATAGCACCCAGCAATCCCACACAGAAATCCAAGGGCCTAAATTTAGATTTGAACTCAGCATCAGAACTTTAAATGCTCTGAACAGACAAAGCTCAGTATGAGGGCTCCCACTGAGGATTCTTTTTATTTTTTGAAAGCATTTCCCTAGCAATTAGTCCACTCATTAAGTGTCTACTACATTGCAAGGTGCTGAGTGGAGCCCCGCAGAAGATTTAGAAGTTGAGTTCATGGTCCTTATCTTCCGAGGGTTTATAATCTAGAGGGGGCAGATGACCCCCTGCACAATGGAGTAGAAAGCATCCTGGATTTGTCATCAGAGAACCTGGTTTTGGATCCGGGCTCTGCTTCTTTCCCTGTTTGTTGTTGGGTCAGTCAATTCATCTCTCAGTCTTCTCATCTTTAAAATAAAAACCACAGTTTAGAGCAGGAATGTGGCCCAAGGGCTGAATCTGGCCCTTCCCCTGTTTGTTTGTTTTTTAAATAACCCTTGGTTTTTACATTTTAAAATATAATAAAACTTTAAAAATATAAAAATTATTCTTAGCTCAAGGGTGGTACAAACTGCGGGCCTGTGAGAGATCTCTGAACTAGATCATCACTAAGGTTTTCTTAAGAAGAAAAGGTTCTGCGTTTGAATGAGATTCTGATAGTTGTTGGGATAGGTACCTAATATACAAACCTAAGCACTGAATAAATACACGAATGGGTGAACTCATGAACTAATGAACAAATGAATGAATTGCATTCTAGCATTTGGAGACAGAGGCTTTAGATTCGAATGCCAGCTTACTGCCTGCATGACCTCAGTCAAATCACTTTGCCATCTTGGGTCTTAAGTTTTCTCCTCTGTAAAATGAGAGAATTGGACCAATGTTCTCTAAAGACACTTTCAGCTCTAAGCTTTATGATCCTATGAATGAATGAATGAATGAATGAATGAATGAATGAATGAATGAATCTAAGATGGCAGGAGAATTGATGGACTCCATACACGGACATGACTGCATGACCCAGTGCTGAGGAATACCAGCCGCTATAATGAAAGAGTGAAACCAGTGCTCCATGGATTATAGGATCATAGATACAGAGTTCAAGGAGTCTCAGAAGTGAGCTAGTGCAACTTCTTCATTTTACAGATAAAGAAGTGAAGGCCCAGAGAATTTAAGTGATTTGCCCAAGGTCATATAGTTTGGAATGGCCAAAGTCAGGATTTGAACTCAGGTCCTGTGACTCCAAGTTCAGTGAGCATCAGGTTGAGTCAGACAATTTGTCAATCCCCTGACACTCCTTGGACTGTGACTTCTAATCTAGTAAGGATTCCCTAGTCTTAATTCCTCATCTGCACCTGGTTTCTCAATTTTTCTCAGTCCTCTGGAACTCGGTGCTCTGCAAATTGGCTCACACCAGCTTGGCCTAGTTTTTTGTGGTATACGTGCTTTCCTCTCAATGCCAGGTGGAAACTGTCCTTCCCTCCTCACCACCATAACCAATCTTGAGGAAGGTTTTTTTTCTCTGCCTGGGTCAGAACATAACAGAATGAATAAATAAATAGCTCACATATCTTGGATTTAGATCTGGAAGGAAACTTGGAAGCCTTCAAGTTCAACCCCTTCATTTTACAGGAGAGAAAACTGAGGCCCAAAGAGATTGTGACCTGCCTGAGGTCATAAAGCTAGCAATTATCTGAGTGAGACTTTAAACGCAGGGCTTCCTGATTCTAAATTCAATGCCTTATCCACTATTCCACACTGCCTCAGAGTCATACCAACATACGAGTGCTACTGGAATTGTTTTGTTTTGTTTTGTTTTTTCCACCAGATCAAGTTTTATTTCAAAACAAGTCCTTTCTAGACCATCCCAGATCCTCACTTCCCATACTGTTCAAAGGATATTTTAAGTTTTCAGCCTAAGTATTTTTTTAATTTTTAAATTTTTTTTCAGCCTAAGTATTTAATAAATAGAGCTATCGTATATTTCTTTTAGTATAGGGGAACTATGGGAGGGGGGAATGCTGAAAAGCTAAGGGCTCCATGAACCAAGAAAGTTTGGGAACCTCTGACTAGTGCCTCTGTTGAATAATCCTATGAAGTGGTTCCATGTATTTGAATTCACACTATTCAAAATTATCTTTGTGTAAAATATGATCATTGGTTCCAATGAAACCAATTAAAATTGGTTTCCAAAGGAAATTAAGCTCTGATGCCTATGTAATGGAGAAGTGGTAGTTAAGAACTCTATCTTTATAATCATCTACAATGTGCCATGCCTGATATAATCCCCCACGCAGACTTCAAAGCATATCCAGATATTCTATGACTGTTTTCTGCCCACTTACCACATGTCAAAGAGGAACAATTTGATTGATAGCTGAACCAAAACTGAGTGTGCATACAAAAGGCATTAATCAACCAGATCAATCACTTTCTTTGTGTTCTAGAGAGGAGGATGAAATTTCCTAAGCCCCAGGTGAGGAGAGAAGTTAAGGACCTTTTTCTCTCTACCCAGGCTATGGGTCATGGGTTCATGGCTCTGATATTGCTTCTGCCTCCGTTATGTCTATTCTTTCTTGCTCTTAAGTGAAAGAGTACTGGGGGCGACTATGACTTTTTGAGCTTTGAAAAGTTATAAGAATGAGCTACCAGAAGTCCAAGAACTGGAATCCATATAAGAGTTTCTTATAGCCAGGGCTAGTGAGGAGTGATACACACCAGTAGTGAACTGGATCCAGTATCTGAGATTCATCTTCTACAATGTAGTTGTCCATTACCCATTGGCCATGCTACATTCAGAATGGACTTGGTGTAGAGTGAATGATCTGTAGCAATTGCTTTAATTTTGCGCTTACTGTCCTTAGGACCAAGGTGATATAAGAGAGACTCAGTTGGAGAAAATACTTTGTAACTTCTGTCTTGCTTTATCTTTTCATTAAATATCCCTTTGTCTAAAAAAAGAGTCAATTCATGTTAATAGATTAAATTATATTGGGGCACTAATCACTTTTTAATTATTATGAGAGGGTGAAATACACAAAATGGGGTTCAAACCAATGACATTAGAGAAAAATCCCTTAAATTTACCCCTAGAACCCTGCTGGGGGAGATACAGCAAGCCCTCTGGGGATCTGATTTGCCAAAGAGAGTGGGATTTGAGACAAGGAAAAATTGTAAGAATGAAAATTTACATGGATTATGCCTCAAAGAGATGTGGAAGTAACCCTGGGTCTTTGACAGCCTTAACTTCAGCTCAGACAGCTCCTCCCAGGAGGCTGGGAGTTAACAATGGACTATGAGTTCATTGCACAAGGACCAGCCTAGCTAAATACAGAAAGGCTCATCACCAGAAGATTGCCCATTGAGTAAGAATTTGTTTTGGAACACAGTACCTCATGAAATCATCATTAAGGTGTGGAAAAGTTGTGGTCTATGTTAGTGGAGAGATGACCCACCTTGATGAGATCACAGATATTTTGAAGCAGTGAAGAAGTGCAATTCTGAATGCCTAATGTGATTTGACCCCTCTGTAGAGCCTGGTGATGAAGCAGATAAATTTTGAGTCTTGAAATCAGAAGACCTGCTCCATTCCATCTCTGCCATTAATAAGTTGTGTGATCTTGGTCACTTCTCCTTTCTGAACCTGTTTTCCTATCTATAAAGATTTTCCTTCCTTCTCAGGGCTGTTAGAAGCCTGAAATGCAGGAGTGGATGTAAAGTTATTTTTTAAACCTTCAAATGTTTTGTAAATGTAAATTAGCAGGGATATGGAACCAAGATGGCAGATTAGAGGCAATCCAGTTGAACTCTCTCAACATTCCCCTCCAAACAACTTTAAAATAACACCTCAAATCAAATTTTGCAGAGGCAGAACCAACAAAAGGTCAGGGTGAGACATTTTTCTGACCTAAGAAAACTTAGGAGATTGACAGGAGAAGTTTGTGACACCAGGCTGGAAGCCTGGCTGGAGCCCACACATGTACTGGAAGCAGCAACCACAGCAGTTTCAACAGCTCTCAGCCCAAAGACATAAGGGGCTTGGACAAATGGTCAGAAAGAGATTACAGGGAACCCTTTGCTGGCACTGATATAGCTGGCACTGATGGGCAATTGTATTACCTACCTGCAGCTCTGGGTCACAGACAGAGGGGAGTGCTGGTGAGTGGTCACAAGGAAGCAGGGTCCCTGGCCACAGTTCCAAGGTAAAGATAGTGCTAGTGCTTGTGGTTGCAGGTCACAAGAGGCCCTTCCTGGGTAAAGACCGAAGCACAGACCATGAAAGCAATGACTATACCTCTCCCAGGATCACACCACCTTGGAAGCACCAAAAATTTGCAGACCCCAAGAACTAGCTCTGAGGATAACAGCATGAAGAAGCCTGAAGCTTGAGAAAATCCCTCCCCACCCCAAGGTGAGCAAAGCCCAATTTTAACATAAAGTTCAAGGTTAAGAAACAGACTAGAAAAATGAGCAAACAACAAAAAGAATTTGACCATAAAAAGCTACTATGTTGGCAGGGAAAACCAAGTCAAAAACTCAGAAGAAAACAACTTGAAAATAGTTACAAGCAAGACCTCAAAGAAAAATGCAATTTTAAGCCCAAGAAGAATTCCTGGAAGAGTTAAAGAAAGAGATAAGAGTGGTAGAGGAAAAACTTGGAAAAAGAAATGAGAGTGAAGCAAGAAAATTATGAAAAGATACTATATCACTTGGCAAAAGAGGCACCAAAAAATACTGAAGAAATAACACCTTGAAAAACAGAATTGTCCTAATGGTAAAAGAGACACAAAAACTCACTGAAGAAAAGAACTCCTTAAAATGTAAATTGCCAGTAATAGTAGTATAATGGTGGTAGTGGTAGTATGAATAAATAAAAATGAATGAATGAATGAAAAGAGCATTAATTAAGCACTTGCTATATGCAATTCCTTCTACTAAGCACAGAGAATACAAATAGAAAAGCAAGACAGTGCTTGCTCTCAAGTAGCTCATATTCTAATAGGGAGAGATGACACATAGAGTAGTAGTAAGAGGAAGAGGAGGAGGAGGAGTAGTCATCAGCTTCAGCATTCCCTTTTCAATCCTCCTATTCCCTCTGGATGACTCCTCAACATGGCTGATACCCTCATCTTCCATCATAGAATTATAAATTTAGAGTTAGAATGAACTTTGGGTCCTCTAATCCAACCCTTTATTTCACCAAAGAGGAAACTGAGGTCCAGGGAAGGTAAGTGATTTGCCCAAGGTCACACAAGTAGTAAGCATCAGGGATAAGGTTTGAACCCAGGTCCTCTGACTTCAGAACCAGCCCTCTTTCCACCATACAATGGTGGCCCCAGTCCCATTTAATAATCCATAGTCCCTCTGAATTTCTAATACTGAGCTGGAACCTCTGAGGGCCTTAAGTAAGGACAATTCCTCTAGGCTTTCTCTGTCCCATTCTGGTTCTGAGTTATACCAGGGACTTCAAAGTCTCCCAAGGGAGTGAACCCATCACTCTAATACTCAGCAGCTGCCTTTTGGCCTCCTGGTGTTCAATGCCCTATAGCAAAGGCTTATGTCAATGTCAGAAAGAAATCTAGGCAGCTGCTACTTGGTGACAGTCTGGCACTGATCTGTCCTCACCCTCTTTATTTAGAATTAATTCCCCAACCTCTGAACAAGACAAACCCCTTTCAAGAGCCTGGAATCTGGATGAGGAAGAAAGGGAGTAAAAAATGACATATAGAGGTGTGCTTGAATTTGCATGATACAATGGAAAGAGTGCCATATTTAGAACCAGAGCCCTGAGTTCAAATCTTGGCAATGGTTTTTACTACCAATGGGCCCTTAAGCAAACCACAACCTCTGAAACTTCAGTAAATGAGTTAGGGTTAAGGTCTCTTCTAGCCCTAAATTTAGGACCTTGTGATTTCATTCCTAGCTACGATACTGAGCTACCTACGTGACACTGGGCAAGTAACTCAGTGCTCACGTTCAGAATTTCCATCTGTAAAAAGAAGATAATCTTGTCACTTTTCAGGGCTGGAGTGAGGAAGGTACCGTAGGAATCTTGATAGAGTAGAAATTATTAATATGTGAACATTCTCATCTTTTTTATGGAGTTCAGATATGAATATGTGATGATTAAAATTGTCCATCCTACAGTAAAAGAGACCGAGGCAAAACTCTGAGCCAAAGGCACTTTATTGCAGGGTCCATGGTTCCCCCTAATGAAGTGGACCTCAGATCTCATGATCGGAGCTGTCTCCTTCTTCTAGGACTTTGTATTTACAGAGTTTGATACCCAAAGATGAAAAAAAAAGGTAAAATACAGAATCTCGTCTGTTGATCGACCTTGCTCTTGAGGGCCAACAATGATATATTGGCTGGAGGAGGGGAGAGAAGGTCACAGAATAGGTGAAGTATGGGGTATTTCACTGTTTAAGTGGCCATAAGATGGCCATAAGATGGTCACCTGCTCATGTTGGACAAAAGAGAAGGGTCCAGAGGTACAAAAATAAATTGGAGGGCTGTCCACGTAATTGAGTCACCTCTGCCACACTGGGCTTGGTCATCATGACAAGGGAAAACAAGGATGGAGGGCCTTTGGTTAGCTTCCTATGATTAAGCAAGTGAACGTACAACCTGCAGCTCATAGCGATGGGGCCCAATATATAGAACTTATAATCACTTCCCCTATAGAATGATATCAAGTGGATTGATACTGATTCGAACAGAGTAGGTGTCCTCAATGAATCACCTTTCTCAAATAGTCCAGGGACAAGGCCCTCTTAGTATTTAATATTCTGTAGACTATTGCATTTATGAATAAAATAACTGCTTTTTGTTTTTTAATAAAAGTATTAAGATATTAGCTTATTATTATTATAATTACCATTTTTCTTATTACTGCTATTATCATTATTATTTAAAATCAATCAGAGCTCCAAGATACCCAGTGACAGAAGCAATCAATGAGCAACCCTGAGGCTTATAACTTTTAGTACCAGCAATAAAACCAGCAATACCTAGACCCTTTTCAGCACAATTTACTGTAACATAAGAGGATAGGCAGATATCAATCAGTTATCAGGTGTGTAGGAGGCCAGCTCATGTAGGAGGCCCCTCAGTTCACAGCTGTGGAAACTCTGAACTAAATCACTACCATTCCTGCAAATGCCATGTTACTCATTTGCCTTATGACCCCAAATACTTTTCCGTTTGGCCGTTCCCTAGGCCTTCCTTGATTAGAATGTAAGTTTCTTGAGGGCAAGGACTGCCTTGCTTGCTTATATATGTATCCTCTGCATTTAGCACTGTGGCAAAGCACATAGTAAGTGCTTTATAATGCATTTTGATTCAGTCATTCATTCAAATTTCAGAAGTGGGATTTGACCTCAAATCCTCCAACTCCACAGCCAGTGGGGTTTTTTTGTTTCTTTGTTTCTTTGTTTTTTTTTCCCTCACCACCGGATCACAATACAAAATGGTATGCAGGCAGTCGCTTACCAGGACATAAACTGCGGAGTTCCAAGCCGAAAAGGATGAAAGTTTGGCTCTCTCTGGTGAAGACTGATGGACAGCAAGTGCAGAGAGCAGGAGAGAGAGAAAGAGACGAATGGAAGCAGGGAGTCTGCAAGGAGGAGGGAGAGGAGAGGAAGGAAGATGGGCAGCTTCCTGTTTAACACAGCCAACACAATGAACTGCTTGCACGGATTGCTGAAGAAAAGCTGATCAGATGAAATACGCTTTAGTGTAGACTTACTATTTATCTTGGGAAGATTTCACTCTCTTTTTTCTTTCTTCCCCAAGTTCCCCCCAATGGCTTAGAAAAACAAAGCTGGCCATTGGGTTGTGATGTAGCTATTGGCCCAGGTTTATGCTCTATTCCACCATAGATTCCCCTTAGAAAATTCCACAGTAGGAAATCCATTGAGAAGGAGACAAAGACCGACCTCCTAATAAGGAGCACAGAGCTAGTGTCCCAAGATGGGCAGGGCCGATAGCAAGTGTCTCTGAGAGGACAGAAGGGCTCCCTGCTGCAGCTGTCAGCTCCGGGCTCTTTTAAGAGCTCAGATGATCCCCTTGCTGGAACTGGGAGAGATAAACCCATTGCTCTTCCCTCTTATCATTTCTATCCCACTCCCCTTTGCCAATGATAATTTTAGCTTTTAGTCTTGGCTCTGCCACTAGCTAGGTGTGCTTGATTAAGACCCTTTCTCTTTCTAGACCTCAATTTCCTTTTCTGTAAAATCAGGGCATTGGACTAGATGATTCCTAAAGTCCCTCCCATCACAGTAGTTGGTGCTCTAAGGTCTCTTCCAACTGTGACATTTTAGGATCAAAGCTCCCTTCTAGTGCTAACAGTCAAAATTATATTAATTTGGGGAGGGAGGGGTATGCAGATTGGATGTTCTTACAGCTCACCTATGTGAGGTGCTTTGAGGTAGGCAAACACTTCCCTGTGGAGTAAGTAGTACAAGTATGATTAATCTCATTTTATAAATGGGGAGACTGAGACTCAGAGAAATTAAATGGCATGCCCACAGTCACACAACTAAAAAGGGCTTGATAAGAGATTTGAACTCCTGACTGCCCAGTTCTGGATTTTTCTCATCATGCCAGGCTACCAGATTGGGAGGGTGCTTATAAGAAGAGGGTGCCAGTTCAAATGACAGGGTCACAGGGTAATAGATGCCTTCTAAACAATTCTGCAGGCAGGGGAATATTCTGTATCTAGTGCATAGAAAGTGCTGGATAGGCAGGAAGATGTTGCCGAACTGGCCAAACTCAGCACTGTACAAATGCTTGAATGATGCTGGGAAAATTTGTTAAAAAATGAGAATCAGGCCAGGTCACCAAGGAGGAACACAGAGAAATAGCACAACTGTGCAGGGACATAAAATGGAAAACGGAAATGAGAGAAGAGGGGCAGCCTTGTGAGAAATAATTGACATCAGGAACATGTGCTTCAGCTATAGCAGGCGAAAAGAGGAAGCCCAAAGAACACGTCACTCTGCTTACCCATGAGAAGGGAAGACGGGTCACGCAGGTCTGAGACCAAAAGGCAAGGCTTTCTAAAAACCTCCATTCCTATACCCAAATATAATGCCTTCTACAAGAATAACACCCAGAATTCATGAGGTGTTCCATATTTATATCTCCTCAAATCCCACCTCTTCCATGAAGCCTTCAGATCTATACATTTTCTCACCCTCTACTCAGAAATGCTCAGGATCATGGTATCTTAGAACTGGAAGGCCCCTTCAGTCATTTAGCCCTCCTTACCCTTTAATTTTTATAGATGAGGAAACTGAAACCCAGAGAGGGGGAGTGTCCAAGGTCCATGTGTCCAAGGTCATGAAAAAGAAAGGACGGACCTGGAATTCAAACACAGAACTTCTGACTCCAAATCAGTGCTCTGTCCATCATAACGCTAGATGTAATGGGCCACAAATGCTTATACACATGCTGTTCATTTATGTATTGGCTGAATGTTTCTATTCTTCTGCTAGTGTATCTGGGCCACTGTGTCAGCCTCAGATTAACAGAATCATCATAATAGTTAGCATTTGTATGGTACTTTAAGGTTTGCAAAACACTTTATATCTGTTAGCTCATTTGATCTTCAAAACAACATGAGGAACTAGATATTATTATCCTCTATTTTTGCAAATGAGAAAAATAATGCACAAAAAGGTTATGTTTTGCTGAGGGTCTCAGAGCTAAGTGTGAGGCAGAATTTGAACTCGGGTCTTCCTGAATCCAAGTCCTATGCTCTTCCTACTTGTCTTCATTCACGGTGTAGCTGGGGTGCTACATTCTACTCCAAGCCTTTCCTTTTCCCCCAGTTGTCAATGTTTCTACCTCCAAATGCCTCAAATGACTTTGAACTTATTTATCTTGTGGACATTATGTGCTCTCTCCCTACCTCTCAAGTCCAAAAGTAAGCTCCCTGAGGGCAAGGCCTATTTTAGTTTTCATTTTTGTATCCTATGTCTAGAACAGTGCTTTTCAGGTAGCTTAGGCATGTTTACTGACTTGAATTGGATGGAAAGAACCTTAAAACTCCCTTAGCCCCACTTAGCACAGTGTTTGGCACATAGGAAAGGCTTGACAAATGCTTGTTACCAAGTCTCTCTTTCAAATATGGGTGCATGCCAAGGTCGTACGATGGCTCTCTTCTTTTCTCACTTGCACCCTTTCCCTTAGTGATCTTGACCAATCCCATGGTTTTGAGGATCAGCTCTCTACAAATGATTCCCAAATCCATAAATTCACCCACAACCAGTCCCTTATTTCAAACTGTCTACTGCATGTCTCCACCTAGATGCCGCACGGGGCACCTCGAACTCAAGGTTCCAAGACTGAGCACTCACCTTCTTCACGAAATGTGCCCCTCTTTTGTGGCATCACTATCCTCCCAAGTCATCTGAACTTAACACCTCAGAGACATCTTTGGCTCTCCCTTCTCCATCATCACCTCCCATGCAATCAGTTGTTAAATCCTGCTAACTCTGCTCCCTGTGTGTCTCTCACTTCCATCTCCACCTCTAACTTCCCCTTCAACTGCCCTTGTCAGGCTGTCATCCCTTGTCTCCTCCACTCCTCTTGCAGCCTCCAGTTCATCCTCTCTCCAATCCATCCTCCACACCACTGTCCAAGTAAAGCTCCCAATGCGTAGACTTGGTTGTCACTCCTCTACTCAATCACCTTCAGTGACTCCCCACTGTCTAGTGAATAAAATATAAAAATCTGATCCTGGTATTCAAGGCCCTCCACGATATGGCTTTGAACTAACCCTGTAAGATAAAGACAGGCCTCATGCTACTCACCTTCATATATTCTAACAGTCTAGTCAAATTGACCTCTTCTCTGCCCCCTTCTATTCCTGTCTTCTCCTGCCTATATGATCCTCCATGTCTTTCAAAGACTTCCCAATCCCATTTCCACCTGTTGAATGGTCTCTCTTCCTTCTAAAGGCCTAGTTCAAGTACTATCTTCCATAGCGCTTTCTCTCATCATTTCCTAACAACCCAAGGTAAAAGTAATTTCATCCTCCTCAAATTCCTCCCAGAACTCCACCTATTCATTTCCTTATATTAAGAAGCAGCAAGGTCTAGTTGAGGTTAGACCTGGAGTCGGGAAGGTGGGAATTCAGACCCTGCCTCTGCCATTCAGTAGCTTTATATTGGCAAATCACTTAATTATCTGAATTTCAATTTTTTTTTTATCATTGGCAAAAACAAGGAGCATAATATTATCAGTACCTACCTCTCAGAGTTGCTCTAAGGCTCATATTAGATATTGGAAGTAGCTAGGTGGCACGGTGGCTAGCATGCTGGAACTGACATCGTGAAGATTTGTGTTCAAATCCCTCCTCAGACACTTACTAGCTGTGTGTCCCTGGGCACCCTTCTGTCTGTTTCAGTTTCCTTTTCTATGAAATGGGGATAGTAATGGTTCCTACTTCCCCTAAATAAGCAAAGAATAGTAAGCAGGCCAGTATGGCTAGGGACCATAGAATTGGGGGAATGAATGAGAAAATATTTGTAAACTGCTTTACAAATCTCCAAGTGCTATATAAATGTTATTTACTATTATTATCTCTCTCTTTTGAATCATACTTTTTATGTACAGCTTTTTCCTCCACTATGTTGTAAAGGCCCTGAGAGCAAAGACTAAGTCTTATCAATCTTTGTAACTCCAACATTAAGCACGGAGCTTTAGATATTGCAGATATTTAACAAATGTTTGTTGCAAGAAATTTAATAGAATCTGTTTACTCTTTAATTAATAGGCTATAAATAGTACTAGTGTTTAGCACAGTGCCTGACACATAGTAGGCACTTAGTAAATAACTGATTGCGCAGTGTTGATCTGAATGTAGACCTCCCATATTTCTCCTGAACACAACCTGAGAGTGGTCTATGAGCAGCACGTTTTTTTCATCATATAGCTAGCTTACTTTCTGAATTCTCAGAGATTTCCTTTTAGGACCATGACCTATATTCAGGGGTATTCTGCATCTGGCTAACAGGACAAAGCATTTTCACACCCACTGTCTCTCAGTTAAGCATGTTTGCATGGAGTCACCCTCAATGCTTTTGTTTTATCCTCAAATACCATCAAATTTTTGTTATTGTTGTCATTGAATAACGAGAGGAAGGAAGTCAGTATGGAGTAGTAGAATCTTAAACTTAGAGGAAGAAGAAAGGCCTGACTCCTGCTTCTGCTACTCACTAACTAGGTGACTTTTGGATAAGTCACTTCATCCCTCTGAACCTCAGTCTCTCCATCAATAAAATGGGAATAGATGTTAACACACCACATCCAAGGATTGTTGTGAGAAAGGTGCTTTATAGACCTTTAAATGCGATAGAATATAAGCTCCTTGAGGGCAAGGGCAGATTCCTTTTTTTGTCATTGTGGCTCCAGAATCTAGGCAGATTAAGGCAGACAGAAGTGACTTGTCCAGGGTCACACAGCTCATGAATACTTGTGGCTAGATTGAACTTAGGTCTTCTGACTCCAGGCCCAGCACTCTGTTTAATAAGTGCTTATCAGTTGATTGATTGATGTGCTATTATTATTTTCCTTTCCTCTACTAATGTTCTTATCTTGGCATTCGGGTGGTTCTAGGTTCCCCAAGGAGCTACTAAAGGACAAGCTCTGGCATTCCCTACTAATCAACCAGAAAGTCAACAAACATTTACTAAGGGCCAACTATATACCAGACACTGCTAACCTCTAGGGATAAAAAGACAAAAATGAAACAATGCCTGCCCTCAAGGAGCTTACATTCTAAAAGGGGAGATGGCGTGTACATGCAGGAGCATATATGAGGTATAAACATCTCCCTGTACCTGAACAGCAGGTGGACTTGGGAGGCAGGACACTAGCAATGAGTATCTGTGAGAGGACAGCATGGTGCAAAGGAGAATATATTTCATGAAGACAGCGATGTCTGAGCTGGACTTGGAAGGAAAATAGATATTTGTTTCCAAGAGTTCGAGATGAGAAAGGAGAGAACTCTAGGCCTAGGGGAAGCCCAAAGACCATAGATGGAGGGTCAAGCGAAGAATAACAAGTAGACCAATATGGCTAGACCCTGGAGTATGTGAAGGGGAGGAAAATGTGTCGGAAAAGATCGGAAAGATAGGAAGGGGCTATATTGTAAAGGGCTTTAAGGGGCAAAAAAGAGGGGCTTATATCTGATCCCAGAGGAAACAGGGAGAAATCGTATTTTACTGAGCTGGAGAGGAGGTGACGTAATCATACCTAAGCTTTAGAAAAATCAGTTTGGAAGCTGTGTGGGAAATGGATCGGAGACATACTTGAGCCCAGGAAACCAATTAGGATGCTATTGCAACAATCCAAGAAAGAAGTGATGGGAGACTGAACTAAGATGGTGGCTATGTGAGTGGGGAGGAGACATGTATGTGTATGTGTGTGTATGTATATATACACACATATGTACATATGTGAGACAGCAAGATTTAGCAACTGATTGCATGCGTGGGGTAAGAATGAAGAATGGAGGCAGTTTCCTCACATGTAAAATGAGGGGAGTTGGCCTGGATGAGCTCTAAGATTCTTCTCAGCTTTAAAGTTATGATCTTATAGTTCTAGGAATACATTTTCTCATGTCATTTTCCAAGTTATTGAATCATTCATACCTTTTGACAGAGCAATCCCACCAATGGGCCTGTACCACAAGGAGACCAGTGACAAAAAGATAGGATTCATATGTACCAAAATATTACTAGCTGTACTACTTAGAATACCAAAAACTGGAGAACAAGGAGAGAAGAAAATAGACATTTTTATAGCACATACTATGTACTAGGCCCTGTGCTAAGCATTTGTACAAATATTATCTCATTTGAGACCTATTAAGACAAACCTGTGAGGTAAAAGCTATTATGTTATCTCCATTTTACAGTTGAGGAAATTCAGGGAGACAGAAGTTAAATGACTTGCCCAGGGTGTCTGAAGCAAGACTGAACCTCTATCTACTGTGCCACCTTGCTGCCAAATACAATATAAATGAAGCCAACTTAAAAAACAACAAAACACAGGCCAACAACAATGGTCAATGTTGGTTCCAAGTTATTAAAGTCAAAACACACTTCTTTTAAGAAATAGTAGACTACCAAAAAATGGAAAACAACGTATACTGTCAATCACCATCAGTCTGTGAGACAGTCTATCTTAATGATTTGGTGAGAAGGTATTACGAGGGAGTTCTTTGCTGGGAAGTGACAGATGCTTCCAATTATTTTACAAACAAAATACTCTGGACCCTGGCTTGCCCGTGTTTGGGTAGCTATAGATACCCATTCATTTATATTTCAATATCTCAGTGATGGTGGTTGCAGGTCCCTTCCAGCTATAGATCTGTGATAATCCTATGACCTCGGCTATTACAATCCTCCCTCCACCAGTGCAAGCAGCAATTCTTCTTCATCTTGTCATCCTGGGCAATCCTTATTCTCATATCCTCACAAATTCTCCAGAGAGGATCTACCCAGCACACTGGAGGCCATCCGTTGGGTCTTTTAATATTTCATTGTTGCCAATGTAACACTCAGGCTGTCCGTCTGTTAATCCCTCACTGTCTCTATAAGACCAGCACACCTTTTTTTTTTCTGACCATATATATGCTTCAAGATGTCTTTTATGCCACTTCTCCTATGTAAGTCATAGTTAGTCATACGTTACAGTCTGGTGACAATCACCTTCCATTTGCTTCTCCCCTGCCTTCCAGTTCATCATCCCACACTAATCTAAATACAAGCAGAGGGAGCATGGGAGCTGGGCACAAATTTGTTTCATGCCTGACATGGAGCAAAAACCCCACCAGGTCACCCCAACCTTCCAGAAACCCAAGAGACAGAAGTAGTATTGCAAGGTTGTTGGGTTTCTTTATTTATATTTTTACTACATTAGCTAATTAGCTTTTTTTTTTCCCCAGGCCCCATTAATATTCCCTCAAGTGGATCACTTCCTCAGCTCTAATGACAGGCAGTTGTATGGTCCAGCATGCAAGGCAGTGAAAGATGGAGTTTACATTCAAGCAGCTAGACTCAAGGGGCTCTGGAGAGATTGGATTACTGGGTGTCAGAAAAGGGTCATTGTGTGGTTTGACCCTCTAGATAGCTGGAAGTGGGGACAATGAAATCAGCAATTTGCTTAACCCATCGATGATTTTTCCCTGAAAAATGAAGTCCATAGCAGCAAAATGACTGCCCTTGACCAATCCTTACATAGCAACTAAAAAAAAAAAAAAGCATTTACCAGCTCTCGTCCTGACCTTCAAGATTTCTGAAATCCAATTCCAAAGTACACTAGTATCAATTCTTTACCTTGACCTAAACATGATGAGATAAGAAGAGAACCAAGGTAGAGTCATCAGTCCTCAGAAGAGGACGTGTGCCTCCATGCATAATCCTAAACAAGCAAATTTGCAGACTCTGAGCTGCCCAGTACATTACTGTGTGCTTTCATTCTGTGCCCCTAGACACACACACACACACTCACACACACATGCACACATGCACACACACACACACACACACACAGAGTATGATTTCTAGCACTTGGTCTTACTTGAAAATAATAGCTAGCATTTATGTAGAACTTTATGGTTTACGAAGCACTTTACATGTGTTCTCTCATTTAATCCTCTCCACAGCCCTAGAACCAGCAGCTGGTGCCTGCAGCCTGAGACCCACAAGAATGCCCAGGGTATTTTAGTAAAGCCCTGATTGAAAATGCAATAGTACTGATATTGTATCAGTTAATCACTTTCATTTTTTTTCAATTTCAAATGGCCACACTTTATTTATTACTTGACAGAGGAAGTACATTCAACCCAGTTGAATGTCTAAAAGCAGAGAGACAATAAGATCATTACACTTTTATCTCGGATTTTGCAGCTATAATGAGCAATTATAGAAATGTCCCCTCTCTCAGGGATCTGTATTGCCTGGAGGAGATTGACTGGTTGCATTTGGTCTGGGGTGTGCCTAGGGTTGGAGTAAGTATGGTGTGTGTTTATGTGTGTACATTTTTTTGTTTGCTCATGCTTTTGTGTGCTTGTGTGCATTCGTGTGTGTGTGTGTGTGTGTGTGTGTGTGTGTGTGTGTGTGTGTGTGTGTTCTTTAAGGGAAGTAGATAAAGGGCCTACAGGACCAGCTGCACAGTGTTAGGTGACATGACTCTGTGTTCATTACTTGAGGCATGAGCTCTGCACACGGTATAAAGCTCTGGAGAAGGCAGGAGTAGGTGGGTGAGTCACTCCAGAGGGCAGGGAAAACAGCTGAGTCCAATTTCTCACTCTAAGCTTCCCTGATCAAACACGATTTGACGAGGCAGATGCAGAGGACTTCGTTAGGAGCCTTCAAAGTAATTTTGAAGTTTGATAGGCATGGCTTAGCATTCTGAGCCTCTTTCTTCCATGTTTTTAGGTATTCTGCTATTGTAGAACATCAGAGCATGAAGGCACTGTAGAAACCCACTGGTCTAATTCCTTTTTTCCTTGTGAAGAAACTGAGGTCTACTTAGGTCTAGGTAAAGCAACTTGCCCAAAGTCACATGGTGAGTTTGTGGTGGAAATGGGACAAGAAATCAGGTCTTCTGGCTCCATGAGCCGGTGTGTTCGGACAACTTCTGCCTGGAGGCAAAGAACCATGCAGCTTTTGTGTCCATGTGCACCAGACCTGAAGTCAGGAAGACTCGAATTCAAATCCAACCTCAGACACTTATGACCCTGGGAAAGTCACTTAATTGGTATCTGCCTCAGTTCCCTTATTTGTAAAATGGGGGTAATAATAGCACCTGCCTTCCAGAGTTGTTGTGACAATCATATAAAATAATGTTAAAGTGCTTAGCACAGTGCCTGGCCCATAGGAGGTACCACATAAGTACCACAAGACATTGTGCTGTATCAGTTTGCTTATATGACTCCCTCTTCATTGACTTTAAGTGGGCTATACTTGACGATTAGGATTAATGTTCAGTATGGTTAGAACTCAGTAGCAGGGCTGCTAAAATCAAGTGGAAGTCTTGGCCTCAAAAGAAATTCTTCATCCTCCCCCTCCCAACCCCACTTCCCCTAAATACACATGCCCCCAGGAATTGAGGAGCAGGGGAGCTAGAGGGAAGTTTCCAGGGCTGAGGGATAAAACAGGAGGTCAGATCAAAAGAAACCTTTCCCATCTTTGGAGGTCTAACTCCAGGTCTACCTCATCAGAGACCTTGGGCAAGTCACTTCCTCCCTTATTTCAGATGAAAGCACTTAGCACAGTGTGTGGTTTATAGTAAGCATTTAATAAATGCTTGTTTCCTTACCTTCCCCTTAAACGAGGAGGTTAGGTCTTAAATGCCCTCTGAGATTCCTTCCATTTTCTAAATCAGATGGGTCTATGGGTTATTTCCAAACCACTCCAGCCTATGGGGGTTTCTCCTTTCCTGAATTTCCTATCAAAACTTACCTTCTCTGCCATTTATGTTGACATATCATCACATCATTTTGTTTCAGGGGTGTAACATCCCAATGAGATGATGAGTTCACACAGTGCGGGGCCTGTGCCTCTATTCCTCTGCATCCCTTATGGCGCCAATTACATTGCTGGGTGCAGGGTAGACAAACAGCAGATCCTAAACTTCTAAGGGACCAGAAACAAAGTCTATAGTGCCTCTTTACCCAGGACAGTGGCCTTACTAATCCAATCTCTCCTTAACAATCCAGCTTCCACACAGCTGCCAAAAATTACCTTGCTAAGGCACAGATCTCAGCATGTCACTGCCCTGCCCTGTAAAAGACTTTAAGAGTTCTCCCCTGACTTTAGGATAAAATGCCCACTACAACCAGCCTCCTACCTAACCTTTCCAGTGCCCAATGTAGAGGCTGGCACAGAACAGGCACTTGGACGTTTGTTAACGTGCATTGATGTATATTCATATTGTAGAGACAGAAAAACTGAGGGAGATGTAATTTGATACCAGGATTCCATAGCAGGTTCGGATAATTTAACTTACACTATAGTATTTAATTAGTCAATCAATCACTAAACATTTAATTAAGTGCCTTCTATGTGCCAAGTACTGTATAAGCACTGGAGATATAAATATAAAAAAGAATGTCATCAAGGAGCTTACAATCCAAGGGGGGAAGGTAACACACAAAAGAAAGCTGAAAAAGGTGGAGAGAGAGGGTATATGGTGGCGTGATGATGGAGAAATAAGAAGAAATGCAGCAAGGTGGAAAATTAAGTAAACTCTATTATTTTTGTTGTTGAGTCATGTCTGAGTCTTCTGGACCCTTTTGGAGTTCTCTTGGCAAAGATAACTGGAGTGGTGTGCTATTTCCTCCTCCTGCCCATCTTACAGATGAGGAAACTGAGGCAAGCAGGATTAAATGACTTGCCCAGGGTCTCACAGCTAGTAAGTATCTGAGGCCAGATTTGAACTCAGGAAAATGAGTCTTCCTGACTCCAGGCCTAGTGCTCTGTGCACTATGGCACCGCCTAACGGCCCCTAGATTCTATTATAGTTAACTGCTAAAGGGAATATACACTAAAGTGTTTAAAATGGTATATATTTTACAAATAAAAGAGTGAAAAAAGAAGGTATCTTCTCATGTCCTCCCCAGCTGCACTAATTCTGGACCTCTTTGACCATGTCTCCCACCCCAACCTTTTCAATTTTGTGTGCATGTATGAGTGTGTGTGTTGTTTCCCCCATTAAATTGTAAGCTCCTTGAGGGCAAGAAATGTCTTTTTTTTCTTTTTCTTTTTTTAATTTGCATCCTCAGTGCCTGGCATATAGTAGGTACTTAATAAATGTTTATTGACTATTAACCCATGGAAAGTTTTTTTTTTAAATCAGTGAAGTTGTTCCTTCAACTAAAATTCTTTCTGTAGCATTAAATCCTGGTGAGGAGGGAGAGGTGGCAGATGGACTACAATACAGAAATTTGCACCATTATCATCCCTCACTTAGCACCATTAAGACCAGCAATTAATATATTGACACTTCCTGTTTGATATCTTTCTAAATCCAATCAGCCTACCCTCAGTGTGTTCTTAATAACATTTAACACTAACACAACCATTCTAATTTCAAGCTTATCCAGATAAAGTCAACATTAGCCAAACCTAGGATTTCAATCTTAAAATTATTGTGATGTGATTATTAAAAACAACACAAGGGAAACACAGATATTTCATATATGAATACCTTAAATTGGTTAACTACTTTTATCTGTATCACTACCCAGCTACATATTTCTGTAGTATTAGGTCAGATTGGAATATGTCATAGATCTATAACATATGCTGCGTGTACAACACACGACATAATCAAAATGACAAATGTATGGAAGTATATGCTTTTTCCTGTGGTCTTAATGTGTTGAAAGTCTGGAAATGTTCGCCAATTTTGCATATTCTCCCAGGGAGGATTATGAGCTAGGAGAATATTTCTTCTGTTTCTCAACTCCTCAATAATTTGCCACCTGTGTCGCCAAGCTGTGCAGTCTGTGAATCTATAGAACTGAAATGGAATTCTGCAGAATTGTCTTGCTGCTGTGACAATGGCTTTAACAGAGCCAGCAGACAGTTGGTTCAGTCCAATTCAGGCCCGCTATCTGATCAGGACCGTGTTGATATTACAGGGTCATTTCACAACCACATCCCTCAAATATTTTCTCAAGAAACTCCTGTGTTTTTCTGTTTTAAAACCTCCTCACTCGAATGTGTTTTTAAAATGTTAAGCAGAGTGGAAAAACAACTGAAAAACCTCAAATCCTATTTAAGAAGCAGTCATAGACTTAATTGGGAATTGCAAAGGGAGTTAATAAGTTAATTAAGCAATTTGATACAAAGCAACTTTTACCTCAGTTTGACCATGAAACAACAGGTAGAGGGAGGGGGTTGACTGAGTTAGCAAAGATTTGTTGTCAAGGAAAATCTTGATTTAAAAAAAATAATAAGCAGGATGTATAGGTGAGAAGAGAGTAACTTGTAACATCATATCTATGTGTTACATGGGTCGTGTCAATTTTTGTTCTTCCAGCTGAAATAAACCTGCGTGGGGCAGAGAAAGACAAAAGAAGCATGAAAAGAAGGCACATACGTGTGAAGTTGGCTTAAGAAAGAAGGCCTTTCTCTGGAATTAATAGTATTTTGTAATAGATAAGATTTGATATGAGTCAGCATTAAAACAATCAATGCTGTCAGCCCCTGGCAGCTATGGATAAGGCATGGAACTTGGTGACATCCAAAATGCCACAGGTGAAAGATAGTCACAATTACCTGAAGAATCAGAATAAAGAAATCAAGACCAGATGTTGATAAAATTGAAGTTGACTCAGAAAGATTTTTTTGTTTATATTTGGTAAAGATGATTAGGGAAAAAGGAAAAGAATATATATGTTCTAAAATATTCATAGAAGCTCTCTTTGTAATGCCAAAGAACTGGACATTGTGGGGATTCCTATCAACTGGGGAATGGCTGAACAAGTTGTGGTATATGATTGTGACAGAATGCTATTGTTCTATAAGAAATGATGAGCTCAATGATCTTACAAAAACATGGGTAGACTTGCAAGAAATAATGAAGACTGAAATGAGAAGAACCAAGAGAACATTGTATACAGTAACATCAATATTGTTTTAAGAACAACTTTGGGCAAATAGGCCATTTTGGCTATTATAAATACACAAATTAACTACAAGGACATATGAAGGAAGATGCTCTCTGCTTCCAGAGAAAGAACTGATAAATAGAAACCTGTCTAGAATGATTGTGTGTGTGTGTGTGTGTGTGTGTGTGTCTAATGATAACCACCTCTGGGGGGGAGGAGAGGAAAGAAAGAAAAAATAAATTTACACGGTAACTGTACTATACATTTTAAAGGAATAGTAGATTTGCAGTTTCATGGGCAATCCTCTTTTTTTTATTACACTATGTTATGGAAATGTTTGTTTTATTCCATAAATTAAAAATTAAATTAAATTTTAAAAAGAAAAAGTGTATGCAAATATTCATAATTGGTTAAATATTTATACTGTTTGTCTTATAGGAAAAAAGTATAATCGACCAGATTATGTGCTAATTTGTGTTCTCACAATTATTCAGACCTGGGAAGAATCCAACTGGTCACTCATAAAGCATAATCTAAAGACTGATTGTTGACTTTGAAGGCCTCAAGATTACGCCAGGTGGGGAATACTTGAAGACACTGGGGATGCGTATTTTGAAGAATAGAGGACTTTAGGAGGATATGATAACTGTCTTCAAGCATTGGAGGAATTGCCATGTGAAAGAGGGATTAAATCTGTTATGTTTGGTCCTGGAGGAAAGAATAAGGAGCAGTGTGCAGAAGAAGCAGATTTTGGCCCGTTGTAAGGAAAATGTCCTAACACTTAGAGCTATTCAGAATGCAGTGAGGAGCCTGAGGAGGTGAGCTCCTTTTAACTAGAGGTCGCTAAAGGCAGGCTGCATAACTAACCTTTGGGAATATTTTAGAAGAGATTTCTATGTATTCAATAAACATTTATTAAACGCCTAATATGTCCTGAGAGTTAAGGTAGGGCACAAAAACAAAGCAGTCCCTGCCTCAAGGGGCTCATCCTCTTTGTAGGGGGACAACATCTACCCAAAGAAGTAAATACAAAATACACACCAAGTGATCTTAGGGTGTGGGAAGAGCGCTAACATCTGGGTTGGGAGAAGGGAAAAGGATCAGGGAAAGTCTTATGAAGAAAGTGGTTGCTTGAGCCGGTTCTTGAAGGGAGCCAGGGATTCCAAGAGGCAGAGGTGAGGAAGGAGACCATTCTAGTTTGGGAGGCCATTTTATGCAATGGCACAGTGGCAAGAGAAGGAATAATGTCATGTACGGGAAACAGTAAGGAGGCCAGTGTGACTTGAACTAGAAGACTTCTGGAGTCCCCCTGTAACTGTGAGATGCAGTGATTCACCTTGTGGCTCCCACTCAAAATTGTAGGCATGGTGCCTGGGGGTGGGGGGGAGATAAACTGCATCTGAATTGCTAGCCATGCAACCCTACATCAATAAAATAATGGCAAATGTCACACATCTCTAAGCCATAAAAGCAGCTGCCCACCCCAGTGACCAATTACATGTAGAACGGTTTGTCTGAAAAAAAGAAAACACAGGTTTTTCAACAGTCACGTTAGGAAAGAGTTTACTACCTGAATGCTTCTGCTAAGTAAGTTGGAGTTAGAGCCATGTCTTTTTTTTCCCTTCATTTAATGCAGCACAGGGCTCACTGATGAACAAAGGGATGAATTGTTGAGGTTTCTTTCAGGTTTCGTTGAGTTTATTTTGTTTCTCAGCTAGGCTGGAAGCTTATGAAGGGCACAGGCCATATCCCCTTCTCTCTCTGTCTGTCTTCATAGCACCTAGGACAGAACCCTGTGCCAAGTATCAGTTTGAGAAATCAATGAATTCTGAATTGACAGGTTTCTCATCTGAGGGAGCCTTTCATTATAGGGTTTGCCATTCACGGGTGAAAGCCAAGGAATGTGTGTGTATGTGTGTGTGTATGTGTGTGTGTGTGTGTGTGTATGATTTTAAAAGATAAAGCACAACGGTTTTCAGTCACATGAGTAATAAGATGGTAGACTGGACATTTTCTCCAATCCACATGACTCCTTAAACCACTCCAAAAAAGAAATTATACACCAAAGATAAAGGGACTTCAGCTGTCTCCATTGTCCAGCACACCCAGAATCCAAAAGAAGGTAACCCCTTCTCCCTTCCCCCCTCAAAAAAAACCCTCCAGGAGCCCTGAGTTCACTCAACGTCCATTCCACACCTCCCACGCTACCAGCAGTGAAATCCCACTAGCAGACCTAATGACACAATGCAGACTGAAATCAACTCCCTACCCCCATACGTTAGTTCCCCTTCCCTCTTTTCAGTGCTGTGGAGACATCCAGTGCTATGGACGGTTGCTCAGGCCTTGATAGCCAGGTTGGCCACAGACATTCAGGAGCAAAAGCCTGCTGGGGACTACAACCCAGAAGCAGCAGTGCTGCCAAGTTCTGAACTGCCAGGGCCAGCCCAGAGAACTAACAAACAGAGGGAGTGAGACATGTCACCAAGTCAGGACACTGTGTATGTGGGAGGTCATGTAACACTGCACCAAACCTGCAGGAAAGAGCACAGCCTGCAGCTGGGGCCAGGTCTGACCACTGAAAAGTCTTCTGGGGCAAAGAACTAGGCTAGTGAACCATGCACTACCCAGTGGGAGAGGAAGCTGAGCTTACACTCCAAGGAAGCCATTGATGAGAAAAAGTCCCCATAGACTCCAAAATATTTATAGTAGCACTTTTTGTGATAGATAAGAATTAGAAACAAAATAAATGTCCATCAACTGGGGAATGACTAAACAAATTGCACTACATGAATGTAATGGAACATGACTGTGCTCTTAGAAATGATGTGCGTGCTTACTGGCCGCTCCCATCCAGATCCTCCTTAGACCCCTGCTCCAGTCACCTCAGACTACTTGGCCATTCCTGGATCCCTCTCACAGTCCTTCTGTATATAAGATGCATCTTGTCTCCACTGAGGAGCTCAGATTCTTATAGTCTAGCCAAGGTTCAGATTCTTTAAGAGTCTAGCCAAGGGCTCAGATTCTTAAGATCTGGGCTGCTTGCATTAGCAATATAAAGTCTTAGATTCCTTAAGAGTCCAATCCAATACGGTGGATTCTTTAAATCTCACCCACCTCCGATTGATGTTCTAATAAACCTTGTCTTTGGTGGGGGAAAAAAAAAGAAATGATGTGTGTAATGAATGGATAGAAGTATGGAAAGATCTATATGAATTGGTGCAGAGTGAAGTGAGCAGTGCCAAGAAAACAATACACACAGTGACTACAACATAAACGGAAAGATTGACCCACCAAAATATCAAAAGCAAATATGACAAATTTATCAAGATCAAATTGGACTCAAAGAAAGAGATATGAGAGGACACCTCCCACCTACCCCTCCACGGAGGTGGAAGTTGACAGATGTTACACATTGCATATGTTTTTGTACTTTTTCAGTGTACTGATCAGTTCTGACTTTTTCCACTCCAAAAAATATAATTTATCATACGGGATGGCCTCTGGGAGGAGGAGAGGAAGGAATACATGGGACACTATGGTAGTGTAAGAAACAGAAAACATCAATAAAAATGTATTAAAAAATAAAAAAGGTGAAGAACTGTATAAAAACGGGAACAACTAAATCAACGCTAACGTTACTTCTGAAAAGAGCATAACAATTAGTCTCCCCGTGACTCTACTCCCCATCCCTGTGACTCCTTTCCCTAGTCACTACTCCCCTGTGCATGCCTCCCAATTAGAATGTAAGCTCCTTGAGAAAAGAGATTGTCTCATTATCTTTTTGAATTTTTATCCCCTGAGCTTAGTGTAATGCTTAGCACATAGTAAATATTTAAATGCTCATTCATTCATACTGTGGATGACAGGTCCAAGATTTTAAACTGTCTTGACAGATAATACTAAACACTAATGATATCCTTTAGAAAAAAAAACACACCAAAAAAATCTTACGTTTGGGTTCAAATGGTGTCTCAAGCTATTATAAAGTAAGATCCTAAATTTGTATTTAAAAAAATCAGCTATACCAGTACACATGGGGAGACATAGCTATACAATAGTTTATTAACGGACTGTAAGCTCAGTAGGAATCAACAATGTTATATGATAGCCTGGTACGTAGTAGGTGCTTTTATGGTGCTTTTATGTTTAGGGACTGACAAAGAGTTAATGCATGGGCAGCTAGGTGGCACAGTGGATAGAGCACCAGTCCTGAAGTCAGGAGGACCTGAGTTCAAATCCAGCCTCAGACCAAATACTTGACATACTTATTAGCTGTGTGACCCTGGGCAAGTCACTTAACCCCAATTGCCTCAAAAGAAAAAAAAGAGTTAATGCAATTGTAGGCTACATGATATGAATATGATGTCTTCAACATGAGAAGTGATAGTTCCTTTAGAATCTGTCCCAAACACACTACATCAGAAGCATTGTTTTCAGTTCTGGGTACCATATTTCAGGAGGAACATTGAGAAAATGAGAAGAGCACATCTAAAGCATGGTGACAAGGAGGGTGAGGGGAGTAGAAATAATGGCATATGATGACAAGTTGAAGAAGCTAGGTGGTGTTTTGCCGGAAGACCAAGACACTTAAGGAGGTCGTGATAAATATTTGGAGAGCCATTTTGTGGAAGAGGGATTAAACTTGTTTGCTTGGTTCCAGAGGGCAGAATTAGTAGCAATGGGCAAAAGCTATATAGCAGCAAATTTTGGCTTGATCTAAATTAAACCTTTCTAATAGTTAGTGCTATACAAAAATGTTAGGAGCTGCCTCAGGAAGGAGTACATCCCCCATGACTGGAGGTTTTCCAGAAAAGGGCAAATGCCCCTTGTCAGGAATGTTGTAGAAGGATTCCTGTTTTGGTATGGATTGAACTCCAACCTCTCTGAGGTCTCTTCCAACTCAATGATTCCATGATTCAGTGTAATTCTATTTTAAAAACTAATCCTGAAAAACAGTAGACCCTTGGAGCATTGCTTGGGATCAGGACAAGAAAGATACACAGTGTGCTAATGAGAGTCTGGCATTGTCCTCTGAGTTTTGGCTGCCAAATCCTCTTTCTATGATGATTCTTGCCCATTCCTCAGGGCACAGCAGAGCTGGTGAGAAGCCTCTATGGGGTGTGATCACTGCCCAACTAGCCAGGAAAATTCTCATAGAAATTCCATTGAAATAGCCTGCTTGGTGGATCCAAATTCAATCCCTTGTTTTGATTTAGTATTGGATGAAAGAACTCCAGACAGTGAAAAACATGATCCTCAAGACTCGGGCAATATTGTGCTATGGAAAATGCACTGGACCTGGAGTCAGACTGGACTCAGTTTTTGCTCCCAGCTCTTAATAGCTGTGTGACCCAGAGGTAACACTTCACCTCTCCCTGAGCCTGTCTCCTCCTATAAGAGAATGGTGATACTTATTGTACCTACCTCATAGGAATATTATGAGGAAAGCTTTTTGAGAACTGAAAAGACCTATGTCATTTCTGTAGAAGTGATCTATCTGAGAGGCTTTCCTTTTCATTTCTTCCCCTTTCAAGTAGGAGCAGGGGCTTCAGATAGGTAACGATGCTCACAATGTCCTTGCTGTGCCTACACCAATATCACCAGGAGGCATCCCTACTAATTCAGTGGATGACAGAACAAAGTTTCAAAACCACTTGGACAGGCTGAATTACTGGGCTGAAACCAACAGCGTGATATTTAGCAATGACAAATGTACAATCCTACATTTTGGCTGAAATATCCTCATAAGCTATTTCAAAATAAAGTCTTATATCTGAGTCAAAAAACAAATCAACTATATAAGTACAGGATGAAGGAAGTGTGGCTAGATAATGATTTGTGTGACACAGAGACCTGGGGGTCTTAGTGAACGGCATGCTCATTTGAGTCAAGTGGTATCAGCCCAAAAAAGCTAATACGATTATGAATAGAAATATAATGTAAAGAAGGAGGGAAGGGTAGCAGTCCCTCTGTTCTACCATGGTCAGACCCCATCTGGAGCAATTTAATCAATTCTAGGAGTCACATTTCAGGAGGGACATTGACAAACTGGAGTTCTCCCTGAGGACGACCAGAATAGTAAAGAGTCAGGAAACCATGCCCTGAAAGGAATATTTGAAAGAAATACGGCTGTTTGACTTGAAGAAAAGACAAAAGGGAGAAACATGATTGATTTATGTCTTCAGATACTTGAAGGTATATCAGGCAGAAGAAGAAATAACCTCAATGTGGGCTGCTTAAATGCATGAAGGCAGATATAGTCATGTGCAAGGCCAAGCCTAGGAAAAGCCGTGAGACAAAATTAGTCAGTTTTAAACCCTCCAAACCCCTCCAAATGTCACCTGTGTCTTCATCCTGCCAAACCTTGCTCTCTGCTGGCTGTGAGCTAATCCTCACAAAGGTACGAGCTTGGAATAGCTCTGTGTGACACCTATGGATATTTAAAGAAAAACCTTCAAAAATAATAATAGCTCACATTTATTGTGCTTTACAAAAGCACCTTCCTCACAATGCCCCAGTGGAGTGGGTAGTACAAGTATTATTATCCCCATTTTATAGATGAAGAAACTGAAACTCAGAAAGGTTAAAAGACATGAATGCAGGGCTTCTGATGCCAAGCCTAGCTTTTTTTCCACTATAGCATGCTACCTCTATTCAAGACCAAAAGAATGGATCTCTAAAGAGATTTTAGGCACTGTCACAAGCAGTTAGAAATGCAATTTTTTTTAGCAGAGGACCTGTCCAGTCCTCCTCATGTCACACCCCTAGATGTGTGTCTTCCTGTTTACCAGGACAGTCTTGCTTTTACACCGATGACAGCAGGTCACTCTCTCCTAAAGGAAAGAGATTTATGAAGAAATGTGCAGGAGAGTCTCTTCTCTGAGCAGGGACAAGAGCTAAAAATATAAGAACCAGAGGGAATATTTTACTCTGTCTCATGCTTTCCACTCCAGGATGCAAAATTCTGTGCAAGAAAAGTTCAGAGATCTTTTGGGGAGATTGAGAGAATGAGATAAGGCCATCGACCTGACTAGACAGAATCTGAACAGTGTAGGACCTAATCATTAACCATAGACTCCTCCAATGGAGTGATGTGACTCGTGCAAGGTTAAATAGCTCATATTCATCAGAGCCAGATCTTCTGATTTCTAATTCTGTGCTGTCTTCCTGTCAGACCAATCCTACATCTCTTCTCTATAGCTTTGAAGAGCCCTGGCATCTGATCATTGTTTGATACCTCAACAAACACGACCCTCCTAAAAGCACCATATGGCACATAGGATCACAGGATTCAGAACTGGGAGCTTAGAGATCATGGAGGCCAACTGGACTTAGGAAAGTCCTGGCTCTCATACTCTGTATGTGTGACCTTAGGCAAGTCACTAATTGTCTCTGGGTCTCAGCTTCCTCCTTGATAAATTAAGTAAGATAGACTAGATGACCTCTAATGTCCCTTTCAATTCTAATTCTATGATTGCCCCTCATGTTACAGCACAGGAAACTGAGGTTCAAAGAGGTACCTCCAATGGTGGGGAATGAATGAATGAATGTAATATTTATGAAGTGCTTACTATGTGCCAAGCACTGTGTGTTGGGGATACAAATAAAAAAAATGAGACAGTCCCTTACCCCAAGAAACCAATACTCTAATGGGAGAACTAGAATTGGAAAGAGGAGGAGATGGCCCTGTTACGGAGTCGATCAGGAAGTGCTGTAGCGCCCTTGTTTCCACTAAGACAAGATGAAAGCTCACCTGGCAGAGCCCAGGAGCCCAGAGTTCTAATGGGAGAGTAAAGAGGACAAGTACGGCTGAAGTATACTCATCCAGTGGCCATTCCTTGCTACAGAAGTAGAAAGGAATAAGGCTGGGATTTGAAGCCAGATTCTCTAACTCTAAATCCATTACTCTTTTTCCCTACAGTATTTTTTTTTTTGAGATCTGAATGTGCTCATCACACTGAGTGGGATGATGGGTGATGGGAGAGAAGTTAAAAAAACCAAAACAGATCCTACCTCCTAGGCTAACCAAATGTGACAAGGCTTTGCTGTATGTTATGCTGCAGGGGAATGCTTTGAGTCCAATCTATCTAGATCCAAATGAGCCATGCTTTAATGAGGTTCTGCTACGCTTTTTTTTTTTTGTAAAAGAAATGGAGATTCTGCATGTTCTGAAAATTTCCTGATACCACTAATAATCAGAGTCACCCAAGAATATTACAAAACTGAGGTTAGAAATTGTAGCTCTAGGGAAGGAATCCAACTTCTTGTTTCAGAATTCAGGGCAGACATTCAAAATGACGGCTTGGGAGGTACTCCTCAGCCTTACTAACTGCAGTCTGGAGGAAGGAGGCAGCACGTCTCAAATGAAGGAGGTTGTCACCTCCTTAGACCCACTGCCTTATGTCCTGTGATGGGTCCACATCTGGAATCCTGTGTTTCTTCTGGGGGGCCACATTTTAAGAAGGACATTGACAAGTTACGATATGTCCATGGGAAAGCAATCAGAATAGTGAGAGGACTGGAAACCAGAGCTTGTCAGGTTGAGATGGAGGAACTAGGAATGTTTAGCCTAAAGAAGAAAAGATTTAGGAATGATGTGATCATAATGTTCAAGTATATGAAGGGAAATACATATGGGAAAGATGATTTAGACTTGAGCCCAGAGCATAGAACAAGAAATTATTTAGTTCAACAAACCTTTGTTAAATACCTACTACATTCAAAGCAGTGTGATGGGTGCTGGGGATACAAAACCGACTCCCCACCTGCACCTCACAACAACCAAACAGTCTCTGCTCTCGAGGAGTTTGCATTCTGCTGTGATGGGCAAAAATGTCCCAGAGGCGCATTTCAATTTGGAATGAGGAAAACTTCCCAATTAGAGCTGTCTGGAGCTGAACGGCTTTCCTCAGGGGGGTGTGAGCTCCCTATCACTGGAGATTCCCAAAGGGAGGCTGGATCCACTTTTCCTGAATATGCGGACTCCTGCTCTGGTACCAGTCGGTCTGGCTGCCCTCTAAGGTTCCTCCCAGCTCTAACATTTGAGGATGCTTTGGTGCTTACCTAATAGGGGTTGCTCCACTTTGCAATGGGCAAAAAGGCACATGGCCTCCCTCCCAAACCCTTGCTAGAGAGGTGGCATGGAGCCATTGAAACTGGGCTGCCTTTGAAGACAGGGGACCTAGGATTGAATCCTCGATCTGCTACTTACTACTTGTGTGACCTTGGCCAAGTCACCATTCTCAGGGGTCAAATGGGGTGGCTGGACCAGATGGTCTGTAACGTCCTTCCTCTCCAGTTCTAAATCTAGGATCCTAGGATTTCCTTAGCCCCACTCACTGGCCCTAGATCCGAGCTATGGGGTGAGAGGGTTGGCAAAACTTGCCTGCCTTATGCTCTTACAGCCTCAATTCTTGGCTAAAAATGTCCAGGCCTTTGCTACTGCACTGAGATTTTTCAATCAGAAGCCCAAAATTTATTTCTTTCTCCCTCTTTCCTTCCTTTCTTCCTTCTTTCTTTTTCTTTCTTTCTTTCCTTCCTTCTTTTTTCTTCCTTCCTCTCTTCCTCCCTTCCTTCCTCTCTCCCTCCCTTCCTCTCTCCCCCCATCTTCCTCCCTCATCCCTCCCTTCCTCCCTCTTCCTTCCTTCCTTCCTTCCTTCCTTCCTTCCTTCCTTCCTTCCTTCCTTCCTTCCTTCCTTCCTTCCTTCCTTTCTTTCCTCTTTCTTTTTTCCCCCCTTTCTCCAGTTCTTGGCATTCTGTGTGCATTCCCTCCCCCTCCTATAGTGAATCCTAGTGTCATTCCACCCTCATTTCGGTGCATACCAGGCCTGGCTAAAGCTACCTAGTCCAGATTTCTCTGTCTAATCCTTGGCGAGGACAAAGCTGTTAGGAGAGAAGCTGAGTAACGTGCTTTTTAATTTCATGGCTGGAGGTTGTCAGGACATTTCAGAGAAAACTGCCAACAATTTCTCCAGCATACGATGAATGGGGGGCAAATCCTCCAGAGAACAAGGGAGCTCTTTAGCTGGGGGCGGGGGGGTTCTTGGCATGTGCTGGGAAGAGAAAGTTGGGGGGATTTTTGTCCAAATTCTGATGATTCGAGTCCCTTGTTTATTTAAAAGGCCAAATTCAGCAGTTTTGAGGGGGGAGGGGGGTTCCATCACCACTGAAGTATCAAGCTGCAGTGTGGGTGGCAGAGTTGGTTGAAAAAGAAAACTCCTCTCAGACTCAATTACCTCCTGTCAGGGGTCGTTATCAAGGGAAAACTCTCGACTTTCAGCTGGACGTTCCCTCAGGAGGTTGGTACTTAATTCAGGGGGTATTCAGACAGCATGGGATGTTACGGCTGGATCCTTAGATTCATGAGGTCATGCATTCACAGGATTTATAGCTGAAAGCATTTTTAGAGGTCATCCACTATACTGATTCTCAAACTATGGTCCTAGGACATCGGGGGTCTCCAAGACCCTTTCAGTGGGTCTTTGAGGATAAAACTATTTTCATAATAATATTAAGATGTCATATACCTATCAAAAACTCAATTACATATCTTTGTGGATTTTCTTCATGTACTTCAACCAAAATAACACATCAAAACAGATTAAATGCTGAACCCATTTATACAAATATAATATACACACATAAATATATGTATATATACATACATGCATATGTATACATGTATATATAACATGTATACATTATATAGGTGTCAGGTGATTCTCAAAACATTCAGAATTTCCATTTTACTTTACTTTAAAAAAAGTGTAACAGAACCTCATGGCTTCTTTGGATGCATATGAATAGGGCTCAAAACATTTCACCTGCAGGATAATAAATAGATACACACAAACACACACACACACACATATATGTATACACACACATATAATATATATAAGAACCCAGCAGTCTTCTATTAAGCGAGATAGTAAAGAGATTTGCAAAAATATGTTGAGCAATGCCATTCTCATTAAATTATTTTTATTTTGGAAAATAGTTATTTTCATAAAAATGTTACTTATATTAACATGAATTAATGGTAAAATGAATTAAAAATTTTTAAAAATATTTGTTTTAATTTCTAGTGTGGTAAATATTGATAATTATAAGCCACATAAAGAAAAAGCTCTTTGGGGTCTTCAATAATTTTTAAGAGTATAAAGGGATCTTGAGACCAAAAAGTTTGAGACATGCTGATCTAGATCAATCTTTGCATTTTAAAGAGGAAGAAAGTGAGCCCAGTGAGATTTGGGGATCATAGGAATCTTAAAAGACCATCCAGTCCATTTCACAAATGAAAGTCCAGGCCCAGAGAAGTTAAGCAATTTGCTCAAGGTCTCGCATTTAGTAAGGGGTAGACTCAGGATTTGAACCCAGATCCTCTGAATCCATATTCATCACACTTTACATCCTACCAAGGGACTTGTCCAGAGGGTCATATACATAGTAAATATCAGAACCAAGAGAACGTAAGCTTCTTGAGATTAGAGACTTTCTTGTTTGGTTGGTTTTTTTTATTTGAACCAATAGTATCTAACATCATGGCTTATCCATAGTGTAAGCTTAATAACTATAGGTTAAGTTAAACCGAACCAGGATTTGACCCTAGGTCTTCTGACCCAAGGCCAATGCTGTTCCTGGTCTATCCCTCTGAGATTATAAACCTGTATCAGTCATTCACGCTTAGCGGAGACAAGTATTCCTGAGGGTCCTGACCGCGTCATCCCGTAGGTAGGAAGCCACGGCGGTTCTCGACTGCCTTTAGGATAACACATGGTCCTTCCCAATCTGGCTCCGACATAACTGTCTCGACTCGTTGCTCATTAGTCCCTTCGCAGGACACCTGCTCCAGCCAAACTGTCCGACGTGCTGTCTCTCTCCTGTCCCTTCCCAACCTCCCCTTTCCTCCCGCTCTAAGTACAATAATGACATCAACACCACCACATCTTCCGGGAAAGGCTGGACAATCAACTGCCCCAGGGCTCCATTTACCACCCCTGTGCCTCACAACACCAAAACATCTGTCCCTGGCCACTACTGCCCTATGTGTGTTCTCTCCCCTTATTAGAATGTAAACTCCCTTAAGGCAAGTGTGGTCTCACTTATAATACTTGCTTCCCCAGGGCTTGGCTCACAGCCTGGCACATACGATAGTAAATGCTTAAAGAAGTGCTTTTTCATTCATTCATGATACTACATAGCTACCCTCCATGCTTTTTTTTTTCATTTTTCTTTTTTTTTTTTTAAGCAAAGGCTATCCCTTCATGTCTGAAGGTCACTTCCTCTTTATTTCTGTCTCTTAGAATCTCTAGATTCCTTCAAGGTTCTAAGTGCCTATCCCCAATCCTATCACCAATCATGAATGATCTGCTAAGAAATTACTTTATACTCTGATATAATGTAAACTCATGAGAAACAAGCTCTAATTTTACTTTTGTCTTTGCATAGGCAACACCTGGCACAAATAGTAGGTGCTTAATAAATGCTGATTGAATTGGGGAGAGGCATATAATTCTGAAACCTAAGGCCCTCAGGGGAGGTCTGGGCTAGGGTAGGACAAACTAGTGGGTAGACTGGATACCTGGGAAGTGAGAGTGAGAGGTATCAGAAAGTCTCCATTTCATTAGTTGGTTTTTCTTTTTCCCTGTGCCTTTTTTTTTTTTTTTTTGGCTAGGCAATGGGGTTAAGTGACTTGCCCAGGGTCACACAGCTAGTAAGTGTTATGTGCCAGAGGCCAGATTTGAACTCAGGTCCTCCTGAATCCAGAGCCAGTACTCTATCTACTGCGCCACCTAGTTGCCCCTTCTGTGCCTTTTTCTAGAATCTATTTCGTTCTCACAGTTTCTTCACTATGTATCTTCTTTTTCTATAAAAGTCTGTTCTAGGTTTTTGTGCTTTGGTTCATGCTCTTATATTTTTTAGTACTTTTTTATTCTTTACATTCCTCTTGGAATCAAAACTTTTGAGGTACTATTTTGGAATCTCTCTTTGAAACAGATTCTGTTGTACAGCTTGTCCCCTGGCCCCCCCCCCTCCTGTTGTGCCTCATTCTTAGAAAAATAGCAGTTTCTGTAGGTGATTGAGAGGATATTGCACCATGGTAGTACTCTTTCTGTGCCTCTGATTATTCAGTACTTTATTGCCTTTTTACCTCCCCTTGGTCAGAATCTCTTCCCTAGGTCTGTGCTTCCCACTATTCTGGGTGTCAATTGCCCCCCAGAGCTCAGATTTCCCTTCTCCTGGGACAAGATGAGTGGTTGCTTTAAGTACCAAATTCCTTCAGATAAGGTCCCCATCTCATGTCTCTTTTCACTCATAGAAACATTCATCAGAGGTAATCTCTCTCACAACTGAAATAAGGTTTCCACCCTTTTCCTCCACTTTTTTAAACTCTCCTTTTGCCTCATCATTCATTTTCCTATAAACTCTCTTCTTCCTAAGAGACTATAGAATTTATTTTCCCTTCATTGTTAGCCTTTGCCTTGATTAAGGTACATCACATGTTCTCCTCGATCTTCTTCCTCTCCTCCCCCTTTTTGTAGCATAGTCCCACAAAAAAAAATAATAATTGATTCCACTATAAGCAAGGGGTTGTGAAGTTTCAGCTACGATGTTTTATTTATGTTTTGCCACCATCACTTCTGTTTGTCTTTTGCTTTCATCCCTGTTTCCTTGTGTACTTTTAGAAGAAAATCTCATATTTCTTTCTGGTATTATTTTATCGTTGTTTTCCTTGGTTGGTGTATCCATTTGCCTTTCTTATGTTTCTGTCATCTGGGGTGTTTGAGAAGTAAACAATCTCTTCAGGTCCAGTCTTCTTTCTAAGACCATTTTGAACTCTTCTTTATGAATAAATATCTATCTTTTTTGTTATAGTTAAGTTCAGATTTGCAGGGTAGGTCACCTTAGCCCACATGTTGAGCTCCATCACGTTTAGAAACACATCATTCCATTTCCTTATGCATTTTCTTGTCAGTGTATAATAGTTTTGTGTCACTCAAATATCCTTTGTATAGGAGAATTTTCTTGTAAAATTGTAAATTTTCCTTTCCTTGGGGCTTGCTAGGTGGCTAAGCAGATAGAACACCAGGCCTGAAGTCAGGAAGATCTGAGTTCTAGCCTCAGATACTTACAACCTATATGACCCTGAGGAAGTCATTTAGCCTGTCTGCTTGGGTTTCCCTACATGTAAAATGAGGATAATAATACTACCTACTTCCCAGGGTTGTTGTGAGGATCAGATGAAATAGTAATGAATAAGGTGCTTAGCATGGTGCCTGGCATGCAGCAGACACTACACAAGTGTTAGCTGTTATCATCATCATCATCATCATCATCATTATCATTATTATTATTTTATTGAAAGATTTTTCTCCCGACCACTTGAAAAACTTCTTGTTTCTCCATGGAAGGTTAAATTTAACCATTATTTGTCTGCAGCCTTGTTTTTTTTTTTTTCTGGAGGCAATCTATTGGATTTTTTCAACGGACATTTTGGTTTCTGTATTCAGAGGTTCTGATAAATTTTCTCGTATTTTTTTTTCATTATGGTGTTCAAGTTTTGTTTTGTTTTGTTTTGTTTAGCATGTTTCTTTGAGAGACCTTGAATTCTTAAGTTGATTCTATGCATCCTGCCTTTGAGATCAGTGTTTTGCTAGTATAGAAAGCATGCTTTCTTTCAATGCTATTACTTTTTGCTTCTATTCTTAAACTTCCATGTACTTGTATACCCAAGCAATTGTTATCTCATTTGGTTTTTTGGCTAGACTTGCCACCACAAACTCAAGTTTTTCTATTCTGCCAATTATTTTTTTCTGTGCAGGCCATAAATTCTATTTCAATTCTTATTTCTCTTTTAAACTACTCAAGAAATGTTTATTTTTCCACACTCTCTTAAAACTCTGCAGAGTGCTCTCTCTGCCTCATCACAAAGTCCCAAATCACCTTCCTGTGTTTCACAGCATTTATTCCGTATATGTCTGAACTTGTTTACTAAATCTGGAGGCCCCATTTCCATTTTTATTAATATGTTCCCTATTGGTTTATTTGCTTTTGCCCAAGGTCTTGGAGTTTTCTTCCTCCTGAGACATTTGGTGATTTCAATCTTTTTTTTTTTTTCATTATTGCTTACTTTCTGACTCCCTCCCCTCTGTTGGCATAAAGCTAGATCCTAAGAGGTCTCAGCTTTCTCTCACACTGGACAATCACAGTTCACCAGCCCTGGTCTCTGTCTCAAGTGACTTCTGGAGGAGATAGAATTCACTCCAACTAGAGGCTTGGCTCTTTCCCTCAGGCTTAGGGGAGTGCCATACACCTCCCCACACATGGGGTCTTGCCCAATTTTTTCTTTATTCCTCAGTTCTCTGGTAAAGTGGCACAGAATGCTGCCATGTTTCTGCTATCACAGCCTGGGCAAACTGCTGCCATTTAGAATTTAGATCTCTGTAACACTGGGAGGAGGTAGGGGGTCAGGGCATAGGTTTGAGCTCTATTACAAGTCCAGTCATATGTTCTGTCCCATTCCCTCAGTTCCTCTGCTCTCGCCAAGCTCTGTTACAATAGAATGCTGCCTTGCAAGTGGCTATCTAGGCCCCAGCAAACTTTTCTGCCATTTGGAGTTTGAATCTTTGAGCCACTGGAACACAGGAGGGTCAAGTAGGAAAGCTGAGTTCTATTGCTAACTCAGACATATGTTCTTCACCATTCCTTCTTATCCTCTGCTTTCCTACAGAGCTCTTTTGTAGAACAACACTGCCAAGGTGCTAGCTATTATAGCCTCAGTCAATTTCTGCAATTTGGAATACAAATGTCTATGGCACTGGGAGAAGGGAGGGTATAGGGTTGTGTTTGTTACAAGTCCATGGTGGGTGGAGGGGGAAGGGGTGCTGAGTGGGCATGAGGTAGACATCAGTTCATAGAGTTCACCCCTCTTTGGGTTTTTGGTGTCCTAGACCATGGAGACAGATGAAATTGCTTCATCTCTGGCACATAATATCTATTTTGGAAAAGTTTGAGAGGCAGTGAGAATCCGAGAAAATGACTAGTCTTACATCTTGTTGATGACGACACAGAAGTTGGCTAGAGGTTTCTGAAGACAAACTCCTCTTACTTTACCATCAGGACAACATTCTTCAATCAGAATTTAGCCCACTGTAGCTGAAACCTTTCAGCTTACCCACCGTAACTCTCTACCTTTTTTGGTCAACAGTACCTAATGGATCTGTATGATGATAAAACCTCAATGAGCTTGCTTTTCGCTGCTTCTGAATAAGGCTCAAACATCACCCGAAGACCCTAGGATCTCAGTTCTGAGCCTTTTTCTAGGGACACAGGAAAAAGATTTAAAGAAATTAACAAAGAGAGCTTACAGGGAAGGAAAATTTTTTCTCTTCTCAACATCAGAGATTCTTAGCCTGGGGTCCATGAACTTTTTTTTTTTAAGATAGGTAGATAGAGAAATATGCAAATGGGTAGGTAGATAAGTAGGTAGATAATTGTATTTCAATATAATTAGTTTCTTTTGTAATCTTACATATTTATCTCAAGTTTTAGAAATATTATTTTAAAAATAGGCCCATAGATTTCACCAGACTGCCAAAGGGTTTCACGATCCAAAAATCATTCAGAATCCCTAATCTAAAGTCTACCCATATTCCAATCCATGTTAGGGGTAGACCTGATGCCAGCACCCGATGTGTTCAGGTTGGATTTGGAGACAAAATGAGATACTTACAAGTCACAGAACAGTTAACAAAAGGAGGATTACTTTGCCCCCAACAAAGCAAGAGTATACAACAAGGACAGTGCGGTGCTTAGGTTTTACAGGTCCTTTCCTCTGACTCTTCCATCCCTCTTGTCTCCATGTGGAAACATGTCTGATCAATAAATATGGTGATTCCTGTGGTCTTTAGACATCCACTAAGTAGGAAAGGCCTCAGCTCCATTGTAAGGGAGGGAAGTTTTATTCCCGTAGATGAAAGCTGTGTGAAGGCAGGAGAAGGCCAATGAGTTCCTGGGGACTTTGGAAACAGGGAAAATCCTCGGCTTATCACACATTACACCACAGGAGGAAAGAAAGGTCCTAAGGATTTTCTAACCAGGGGTATCAAACTCCTAATGGGATGTAAGCAGCCTGTAAAACTCCTGAGTGTCAAAATATAAGTGGGAAATGTTTGAGAAAATAAATAAAAATACAAGAAAATATAGATAAGATGTGTACTTTTCTCAGTCAATATGCAGCTTGCAGAGATCTATTTCTATCTTAATTTTATACTACTATTCTAGAGAGTGTTCTACCATCTAAATACTTTCTGGATTTTTATTGAACAATCCTCCTGGCATAAGCAGCAGTAGAGGGAGAAAAAAAAAAAAAGAAATCCCAGCCCCCTCCACACTCCTTGAAGAGTCACCATAAAGTAACAGAAGGACAAAAGTCAGAAATCCTAAGTTTTTCCTTCCCATTCCAGAGTCAATCTTAGATCTCACCTGTTTCATGCAGTAGGGGATCTCACATCTTTGCTATCTACAGTGGGCCTCCTGATACATGATAAAGAGGATGACCTCCCACCACACAGCACAGAAAAATGCCCCCAGCACAGTCACGGATTCCTCTCCTAACATAAGGTGATGATAATGAGGAGCAAAGTAGTACCAGGAACATCAGGGCCACAATACGGCTGATGACCCTTCCAGCACACTTAACAATTCTTCATCATTCATCAGAGTTATCTGCGGTAAAGTGTGAAAGAGGTCAGAAGCTTCTTTCTTGCATGCAACCTCTCCCAAGTTCTAAGTTACAATCAAGGATCTTCCGATACTTCTACCCATTTAGTATTCCCTAGCTCATCCACTAAACCCTTCTCTCCCTGAAAGCCACTTCAAGGGAATAATACAAAACTTTTGCTCCTTGTAGAGGCCTCTGCAAGGAGGCTGCTCCTCCACTGAGGCTAACTAAGCTGTCTTCCTTACCTTCATCCAGGGACTCAGAGTTGCCACCAACTCGGATAGGGGATTCTCTTTCTTCTAAGTAAATATGCATTCACCATAGATACATAGCAACATTTCCACCTACACTATGGTGTTAGTGAGCATGGTGCCTCCCAACAATACCATCTTTTGGTTCCCCAAGCCCCTCCTTGGAAGGAGAAACATCCAGGAGAGAAGGAAGCCTCTCAATTAAGAGGGACTCAAGCTATCCAGGCCCTAGGAAGCCTTCAGAAGACCTTGAAGGACCTTGAAGTACAAAATGATGCTGTGTTGGGAAGGAGTAAGAATGGTCTAGAAAGGGTCAGTGGGAACTATGTCCACAAACAGTCAAATCTTAGCAGGTAAGTCTTCTTGGAGACTGGATCCCAGAAACCACTGGACTGGAGAGCCCTTCCCCTTCGTAGATTGGTATTGAACAGTCACGGACATCGCCGATGGGAGATTGGACACCTGACCTGGGAAGTAAGGTGCATGATGAGGGAGCTAGTGATTAGCAGGGGCAAATCTCTTACTCTGAAATGAGAGAATTCCATTTTGCCGGTTGGAGACTAGTTAAAGGCCTCTTGAGCTAGGTTGGTACTCCTCAATGGTACAGTTAGGAGACACCCAGGCAACCCATACAAGAACCCTAGTTGGGCAAGAATAACTTGCCTTGTCCTTGGTTAGGGAATCCTATGATTCCATGCCCAGCACAACATGGCATCACCACCCTAATGTCCATATCAGCAATTCATTCCTCAACCTCTGATGTTTTTGTCATAGTTCCAACCTAGTTATTTAACATATATCTTCGATGAATGCTAATATACCTCACAAACACCTGCATACAGCAGGGAGCATCAGCAAAATTCCTTCATTGATGCTGACCCCAAAGAGGAGAACCTCTGATTGTCTAGTTCTGTGTTCTCCAGGCCCCGGTCCCTTCGGCCAGACACGTGACCATTGCTCAGGAGCCAATGTAGAATAAAATCTCATCTCTACTGTCACTCAAAGCTCTCTAGCGTGCCAGCTTAGCAGCTTGGTACTCAGCCCGCTGGGAGGACTTACTAGGGCATCCGCTCTCTCGGGTATCCCCTGTACTCAGCTGGTGGTTTCTGAAGTCAAGTTGCATATGCTTTTCCATAAGAGATGAAAATATTGGAGAGCCAGGCAAACAGGGTTTCTCAGGATATGTGTATTAATATGAGTCAGAGGAGATATTTGAGAGTGGGAAGGACATCGGGTTATCCCAGGAGGCAGCGTTCCAAACTCTGGTCTGGAGATCTCTGTCTATTGAATAGTCGCCACAAGTTTATGAAGGGCACTAACACTGAGGCAAAAATAACTTTAAATTTACCATTTCCATTTAACAATAGAAGCCTCCTGAGGCCTGCTCCTTTCATTAAAGGAACCATGAAACAGGGAACCATCTTGCATCACCCAACCCACAACAGATAGCTTGGGTGAAGGATCATTCCATGGTTTTGCATCATCTGTTTAGTAGCAACTAGGGCCCAGTTCTAGGTGAGAAACTACTTTTCAAAAGTGTCACAGGGAATGGCCCATTCAGGGAACGTGCAGCTCCAGTGCTCTAAGTCACTTATTCTGACCCCCTTCGGTGTCTGCAGAAGGCCCCACTCCATGGGGTCTTTGTGGACAGAGACTTCCAGAAACATGGGGCTTGCAAGATCATAAGACTCCAAGGTGAGAGCCCATTTGACAACTACATCTGTAGCTTATTCTGGGCCTCACTTGAAAGAAGTAAATTTGTAGGTAACGAGGTAAATGGGCATTAGGATGCTGAGGTGGGGAACATGGGATCTCTAAAACCTAGAGAGTCCAATAAATCTCTAGGTTTCTTTCATAGATCATGGGGAAGTGAGTATTCATAGCTTATTTTCAACTGTACTCAAAATCCTCTGGGTTTTCCCCACCTGCTATTTTCCCCAAAACTTGACCGAGAAGAGTAGACCTAGATTCTTGTAGGGTTGATTTCCTACTCTTTGTCCTTCATGTAGGCCACAATCTGATCTAGGGCCTCTACCCCCATAGCTTTATCTAGCCTGGTCAACATTATATCATCAATGCAGTGGTATATGTCAATGCTGTCAGAAAGGCCTCTGCTCACCATAATGTGGCAGGAAAGACAATAATAGCTAAAATTTATATCATTCTCTAAGGTTTACAAAGTGCTTCACATATATTATTTCATTTGATCCTTAAAACAACCCTGGACGTTATTGTTATCCTCATTTTATAGATGAGGAAATTGAGGCAGAAATTAAGTGACTTGCCCAGAGTCACACATCTGGTAAGTGTCTGAGGCCAGATCTGAAGACAGGTCTTCCTGATTCCGTGTTCACCACCCTATCCACTGTACTACCTAGTAGTTTTGAAGAAAGACGATGAAGGCACACTGGATTCCTTCCTGAATGAAAGCAAACATTTTCTGTCTAGTCTCAGCCATAGAAAAAGAGGAAAAAGTAGTTGTGATGCCAATAACCTCATACCATTCACCCCAGGCCTGAATGAGGTCGGGAACAGATACAGTGATAAATTTTATTCAGCTTCCTGTAGCTTATCATAAGCTGCTAGTTTCCATCAGCCTTCCTCACAGGCAGCATCAGGTTGCTGTAAGGGGATCTGGTATAACAAATAATATAGTTTCCTTCATCCTCATCATTAGAGAATAAATAGCTTCTACCCCACTGGGGACCCAATATTGTTTGGTATTAATGACACAGTATGGTTCAAGTAACCCTGAAGATGTACATTTGGCCCCATCCACAGTAAATTGCATAAAGGTTGCTGAAAGGCCTGCACAGATCCTGACTCCCAAGAACCCATAATACCCCTTCCCTCTATTGTTTGCCTCTCTGTAGCCTCCAAAAGAGAGGATACTTCAGACTTGGGCAGGTCTAAAGGGCCCCTAGGGCCCTGGTGCTCGATTTCCCTTCATAGTTTTATTAGCATTCCTCATGGTCTGGCCATCAATTGCTTTCTTATCAGAACCATGTTGCAGAAACCGTAAGTAAAGTTCCCTCCTGGGAGAAGCTGTTGCTACCCTTTGCCCACCTAGCAAGGCAAGAAGTTCTATAATACCTGCTCTGTATTCCCAGTGTACCAATTCACACTGACTAGAGTATTCACCCAAACCGCAACTATCTAGGCCTCTTGCTTAAATTTCAGTTAATCAGTCCACACCTGAGAGTCCATGTAGTGGGGAAGTCCCACAGCTAAAGTCTGAAGTCAGTCTGGTGGAGTTCCCCCTAGAAATCCAGGATCTAGTTACTCCCCAAGACAGGTTGACCACAGGGTATTGCAGGTCATGACAGGAAGGGGCCTGAATAAATCCGATCGATCAAACCCATTTTCTTTAGGAACATCACCCTCTCCTTTGCAGATCCCCATCAGAAAGCCGAGAGGGATTTATCTTTATAGGGCAAAATGTGAATAACTCCCCATTTCAGCCACCTAAAAAGAGATGAAGGACAGCCCCTGTCTGGTGCCTCCAATAAATATAGCTGACTCTGTAGCAATTAATTGTCAGATAGCTCCTTAGGAACTCAGTGGCAGAAAAGATTTCAACATTTGGTTCCATTAGACCTCATGTTCAGGAGCCGTGGCTCCAGAGATCCATCAGGGTTGTGTTTGAGCTTCTCCTGCCACCTGCCCCATTTTGTGGTGGAGAATGTCTACCCATCTCTTCTTCTCTCAATGGAGGGAATCAACCTCCTCCCAGAAGCAGTAATGGGATAATTCTGTTTATTTGTTGTTGTTTTTTAACCACCTGTGAGAGTTTCCAAATCTCTTCTTCACTTTCTAATATTCCTCTCAAGGCTCTGATCTCAGCAGGATGCCATTTTCAGCATTCAGGTGCCTGCTTTCTGAGAAGATTCCCCGTACATGATCAAAAAGTTGCTTGTGCCTGGAAGCCAACATCTCATTATCTTCTCACCCTCTCACCCTCTGTGATTGCAGTGCCCTTCCCGTAATTGGCCACAAGGCCATCTCATCTCATCACAATTATCAACTATGTCTCCATGCCCCACTATTGGGGGAGGGGCTGATGCCAGCATTTTATTAGCTCATGTTATATTTGGACACAGAAGGAGACAATCATAAGTGACTAAACAGTTAACAGAAGGATTTTACGTTGCCCTAAATCAGCAAGAATACAGTAGCACTTGGGATCTCTATGCACCCACCTCCTGCACTTCTCATCTATCTATGGAAATATATCTGATAAGCAGGACAAGGTATGGCGACTCCTGCAGTCTTCAGACATCCACCAAGTACTGACTCTACTTGGATAGGACTTTTAATGCCCTTAGGTAATCAGCAAGCTTTATCAGCTGGGACCAGTGATGACCTAGGGAGAGCTCTGTTTCCTTTTAGGGAAAATTAATTCCTGTTGTGGGAAAACAGAGGAACCCTGGTCCCATCAAAGCCCAATTTCCCTTTGAATTCATTCCTAATTACTCCAATTCACATTGCTTTTCCACTCTAAACTTCTATTATGCTTAGTCTATCAATAATCAATTACATCTTAAGTCACATCATCAGCTCTCGTGATTTTTCTGAGGTTGTGATGCGCCATGATTTGGAGCCAATTTTCATCACTAGGAAAAAATTCTGGATGGGTCCAGTCTTGTAATTTCATTATTGGATCCCACTTCTGGTATAGAAATGTCCAGAGTAGAATGACAACTCATCTGTATGGCCTGAGAAAGCTGCCTGAGGGCACTGAGAGGTTAAGTGACATGTATGTGGTCACATAGCTAGTTCATATCAGAGCCAGGACATAAACTGATGTCTTCCTGACTCCAAGAGTGGTCCTCCAACCACTATTCGATGTTTCTGTCAGAAGAGATGGGCTTGTGAGATAGGAAGCAGCTTATGATCATCAGATGAGCTGGTTGATTTCCCAAATGCAATCTGCCCCACTCTCCTCCTCACAATTGTCAATAACGCAATGAGTAATGAAACGACGCGTGCTGGGGTAGAGGAGGGTTGCAGCATGTCATCAGTGATAACACGCACGTGGTAAGTGGCATCAGAGATAATCAGAAACATTAAGGACAAGAAAATGGAAGTTGGTCAATCATGATATGATAATAATTAACATTTATATATCATTTTAAGGTTTGCAAAACACTTTAAATGTTTTCTTATTTTTCCTCATCACAATCCTGTGAGGTAGATGCTATTATTATTACCATTTTATCAAGAAGTAAACTGAGGCTGTTAACAAGACAGCTAGGTTGGGCAGTGGATAGAGTGCTGGGCCCGGAGTCAGGAAGACCTGAGTTCAAATCCAGCCTCAGACACTCACTAGCTGTGTGACCCTGGGCAAGTCACTTAATCCTATTTGCCTTAGTTTCCTCATCTGTCAAATGATCTGGAGAAGGAAATGGCAAACCACTCCAGCATCTCTGCCAAGAAAACACTAATGGGGTCATAAAGAGGCAGACACGATTACAAAATGACTGAACAACACCAAACTGAGTCTGAGAGATAAACGACTTATGCAGGGTGACAAGTAAATGGCTGAGGTAGAATTTAAACTTAGGTCTCCCTAATTGTAATTCGAGGATTCTATCCACTGTGCCTTCTTCTTATGCAGCAAGAGTGGGAGGTTGCAGATGGGAAAGCAGCCTCAGTGGTGCTCCAGTATCCATGAGATGTTGAAAGACCCTGAGCAAGGACTCTAACATATAGAGCGGTTCCTCTAGGGACAATTTATGGAAAAGATATGGACTAGCATTGCAGGGGATGGGCCGGCAGGGATGGGATGCAATTTGCACCATTAGAGGGAGTGCTTGCATTGATGAAATCATGGATCCAGTAGCATACCAACATCCATTCCACTTAACAAGCACTAAATGTCTGTCACACATGGAAACATGCTTTCCGTGACTGTATATGCACAACTGACATCACACTGCTTGCCCTCTCAAGGGACAGGAGAGAGATGGGAGGGAGGGAAAGAATTTGGAACTCCACATCTCAAAAGTGAGTGTTAAAATCTTTTAGGAAGCCTTTAGGTTGCTTTCTTCAGCTCCTTTCAGATGCATTCCTAAGGGCACTTATCTGCCTGGGCCCCTTGTAGTTCTGCCTCCCTTATTTTTGCTGAGGCACTGGGAGACCCGTTTGCTGGGCTGCTGCACTGCTGCTCCCCATCTTTCCTCTAGTTCAGCTGTCCCAGGGTTTTTTTCTGGGATGATATTTTCTGGGTTTTTCAGAGGTTGATAGGGGAGAGTGAGAGCGACTGCCTTTTTACTCCGCCATCTTGGCTCCCAGAAGCAGAAGTCTAAAATTTTTTAAATATAATTGGGAACTATTTAATGAAATAAATAAAAACACATTTTAAAATGCCTATTACATACCAAGTACTAGAAATATGGAGACAAAATTAAAACTGTGCCAACTCTCAAGGAATCTACATTCTGCTGGGGGAAAACAACATTTACTCAGATAAGGGCATACAAAATACATACAAATTCCCAAGTGACTTTGGAGTTGGAAAGGGGGAGGGGGAGCATTAACCTCTGGGGGCTCAGGATAGGTCTTCTTTAAGTGGTGGAACTTGAAGTGAACCTTGAGAGGAGTTAGGGATTCTCTGAAGTAGAGATGGGGAGGGCGAACACTCCAGGCATGAGAAATAGTTTAGCCAAAGACAGAAAGGTGGAAGACGGAGTGATGTATAACAAGGAGAGTAAGTGCACCAATCTGGCGTGAATGATAATACTATGAAATTCACCTAAAATAGTAGGCTGGAGTCAGATTCTATTTCCTTTGTGTTCTTCCCATCTCCCCTAAACTCCTTGAGAGCAGAGACTGCGTCCTTAAGCCTTCGTATCCCCCAAACCACCTAGGAGGCACTTGTGCTCTGGCTTGACTGATGTTTGCTACTGAACTCTGCCTTCCAATACATAAAGCAAGCTCAAGAAAGAAGCACGGCCGGGCCTCCCTCTTCAATCAGTGTAACACAAGAGATACCAGCAGTCTAGCCCAAAGTCTTGCTAATACATGGGCCTTGGCATATTGCCTCTTTCATTAGACTGTGAGCTCCTGGACTTAGCATGGGATCCCATAGTAGGCACTTTTAAAATGCTTATTGACTTTAAAAAATGAGCTCGGTTGGCTAGGTGGCATAGTAGATAGAATACCAGACCTGAAGTCAGAAAGACTCATCTTCCTGAGTTCAAATCTGGCCTCAGACAATTATTAGTTGTGCGGCCCTGGGCAAGTCACTTAACCTTGTTGGCCTCAGTTTCCTCATCTGTAAAATGAGCTGGAGAAGGAAATGGCAAACCACTCTGATATCTTTGCTAAGAAAACTCCAAATAAGGTCAGGAAGAGGAATGAACATGAACAACAAAAATTCTCATTCCTAGGCCAGTATTATACCTCATGACATTCTCTTACTCAGAAACATAACTGTTTTTTAGCTGAAGGGGCTGTCAGAGCATCTTTACACCACCGAGTTGCTGGGAGACCCACACTTCATAGGCCTTCCAGTGCTACAGAATGTGGGTTATTCTTCTTTCTCTAGCCCCTCCTATAATGCAGGATCCTCTGAGAGCTTTGTAAACAGCTCACGGAAATGATTTCCTTTACCCCTGCAAAAGCAGGCTGATGTTTTACAGCCGCAGCCTCACTGAGGAATAGCTTAGGACTGTAAGTCAAGGGGAGTGCGCACAACAGAAATCGCTGGGGAAATATTGGAGATGCAGACTATAATGATCTACATCAGGACCCCTAGTGTCCTCCCCATCTCTCATGGAAAGCATTGCCAGCATCTTTAATGGCCATCAGCCTTCAAAGTCACTGCCCTGTCTCCCTGGAAAGATAGGCCCTTGTCTCCAGCCCTGGGACTCCCTCAGGAAATAAGGCTCTCCGCCTGCGTCTGTCTGGCTGACTGACAGAAGGGGGTGGAATAACATGTCACTGGGGGCCTCCTGAGACCACAATCCATTTCAGCAGCAAAGAGAGGAGGGGAGGGAGGAAGCAAGCCATGGGAAAGCCAAAGACCTTTCTTCACAAAGAACAAAGGCTCCAGGGGAGGGGGCCAAGCGCCGTGGAGATGCCTCACATCAACGCCTCCCACGGCATCAGACCAGCCCCCGGCCTGCTCACCCTTGCCCAGACCACAGAGATGACCCCCCCAGTGGCAAGGACACTTCTCCTTTCCCAGTTTCCTCAGCTGCTGATCCCCTCCCCTTTCAGATCACCATCGTCTTTCCTGCACATCTCTTCTATGTACCTAGTTATTTACATGCTGTCTCTCTCGTTAGAATGTGAGCTCCTTGAAGGCAGGGAAATATACAGACACAGATACACACACATACACACACATACACACACACATACACACACACACATAGACATACACATATACACGCACATACACACACATACACATACACACACACATACACATACACACTTTGTTGTTGTTTTTGAGTCATTTCAGTTGTGTTTATTTTTTTGTGATCCCAGTTTGGGTTTTCATAGCAGAGATATTGGAGTGGTTTGCCATTTCCTTCTCCAGCTCACTTTACAGATGAGGAAACTGAGGAAAACAGGGGTAAGTGACTTGGTCAGGGTCACATAGCTAGGAAGTGTCTGAGGCCAGATTTGAACTCAGGAAGATGAATTTTCCTGACCTCAGCCTCAGTACTCTATCCACTATGAGACCTAGCAGTCCCCCTCCCCCGTCTCTTTCTGTGTGTGTGTGTGTGTATGTGTGTGTGTGTGTGTGTGTATACACACACATATACACACACACACACACACACATACACACACACACACATACACATTTTGTTGTTGTTGTTTTTGAGTCATTTCAGTTGTGGTTTTTTTTTGTGATCCCAGTTTGGGTTTTCATAGCAGAGATATTGGAGTGGTTTGCCATTTCCTTCTCCAGCTCACTTTACAGATGAGGAAACTGAGGAAAACAGGGGTAAGTGACTTGGTCAGGGTCACATAGCTAGGAAGTGTCTGAGGCCAGATTTGAACTCAGGAAGATGAATTTTCCTGACCTCAGCCTCAGTACTCTATCCACTATGAGACCTAGCAGTCCCCCTCCCCCGTCTCTTTCTGTGTGTGTGTGTGTGTGTGTGTGTGTGTATACATACACATATACACACACACACATACATATACATATACATGTATATATACACATAAACACACACACACACACACGTGTGTATATTTGCCTTTCTATGCCCAACAGTGCCTGGCATATAGTAAGTGCTTAACAAAGGCTCATGCATTGACTGATTATCCAAACTCTCATCCTCCTTACAGGAAGGTTTAGCTAAGGGTTGATCTATAACCAATTCTGCAGTAGCCCTTGCCTTCTTTGCCTTAGAAAGAAAATAAAAATAGCTCACATTTCTAGAGCGCTTTAAGGTCTACAAAGCGCTTTGCTCCTAAACTGCAAGGTACATATTGTGAGATTATTTCCCCCTTTTTGCAGATGGGGAAACTGAGGCTTGGAGATAGTAAGTAAACTCTCCCTTTGTCACATTGTTAGTAAGTCTCTGAGCCTAATTGCCTGATTCCAAATCTGCTTTTTCTTCATTGCCCCAAAGATAAGAATAGCACAGTGTTATTGATAGCGGTGTGGCATGGTATGACATGTTGCGTGGTATGGGGTGGTATCATGTGATAAGAGATGAAAATGACTGGAATAAGAATCAGTAGACCCATGTCAACTCTCTGGGCAATCACTTTATCAATCAGGGTTTGAGTTTCCTCGTCAAGTGGGGATAACAATCTCTGCTTACTTTATAAGATACATGAGACAACATACTCTCAAAAATTCATTGAAAAGTAGTAGGTAGCTTTCTATCCCTTTTTGCACAGATGAAGGACTACGGGTATGGAATATTGCATACCCATAGAAAAATATCACAAATGCATGAAGGCTTCACATTGAGTATTATCAGTTTCCTCATCTGTAAAGTGGGGATAATAAGTGGAGTAGTAGAAAAAGTGCTGAGGTTGAATGCTGCTTCACTTACTAGATGTGTGTCGCTGGGCAAGTCACATAACCACAGATTTTGAAGGTTAGAATGGGCCAAACAGTCTAATTTATACATACAAGGAATTCATACCATAACATACGTGTATGAGGTGTTCAGGGAGGAGTAGTACATCCAATGTGAGGGTTTGCCAAGCCCTTTACAGGGCTACTCATCCACCTTTGGTGTCCAGCTGATTCACTGAACTCTCACCTTTGGCTCCAAGAAGATATGGTAGGCACAGCAGCCACACCCCAGTAAACTGGGTCAGCAGATGGGCTAAACAGGCCTCGGTGAAGAAGGGGGATGTCTACCAGAAGCATGTAAAGACTCCCCCAGTAGAATGGACAGATGAGAACAATCTGTTCCAACGGCTCTGAAGGCAGCTGCAGCAGGCACCGTGCAGCGCTCAGAGCCTGGGCAGGCATGGAAGATGCCAAGGTCATCTACTGCATCCCATAGACAGTCATCTTGACTTTTGTCTTGCCACTGGACTTCAATGACCTAGGAAGACAGAGTGAGGCTGGCAACTTTGTGTAATGGCCTCACTTAAATACAATCCAGTTCCTTCAAGAAATACTTTTACATCCCCTGGATTCACGGTCTTTTAGCATCCTTGTTGGTCTTCTCTGGAAAATCTTGCTTTTCAATGGTCCCCAGAACTGAATACAACACTCCAGATATGGAGTCTGAGTCACTTAGCATCTCTCCACCCTCCTTGAGATCCCTCCATGTGGCAATGAGGCAACAGAGGAAGACTTTTAGCCTTTCCCGTGAATCGGTTAATATGATTATTATATTATTATTATCCACCTATGTAAAGGGGATAATAACAGCACCTACTCCACAGGGCTATCGTGAGGATCCATTGAGATAATAAATGCAAAGTGCTTTGCAAACCTTAAAAAGACACACGCATGTTAGCAGTCTGTTAAATTGTCAGACACGGTTGATATATTAGTTTTGCTGAACAGTTTCCTTTCATTTTTTAATTCTTTGTTACAACGGATGACTCTCTGGATAGGAGGGAAGGGACACACATATTGAGAAATCAAGATGATGTAAAAACAGAAGATGGCAATAACAATTTCTTAAAGAAGAGCACGAGGTACCGTGGTGAGTTTGTTACTTGGGGACAGAGTGGCTGGCCTAGAAAATGAATGCTTCTGCAGCCACAGAACAGCACAAAGCCACCTCAGCCACCCAGGGAATCAGAAGAAACAACACGCCAGGTCTCTGCTCCATGGGAGCCAGGATGCCAACATACATGCCGAGACAGAGCGGCACCCTGCCAGTAGCATGACAAGAGAACAGTGACTGCATCTCCATCCTGCATGTTCTGCACAGAGAGGCAAAAGGAATGGAGAGGATGAGGCTGGGAGTCCTGAATACTCCAGATACAATTTGGTCCAGAGACCAAAGAGCGGGATCACTAAACTCCACCTCTGCTGCTTACAGCTTATCCCAGCCTCAGTTTCTTCCTCTTTAAAATGGGAGGAACTGGACGAAATGACCTCTAAAGTCTGTAACACATACCAGCTGTGTGATGATGGACAGGTCGTTCAGTTTCTCAGCGCGCCACACAGAGCTAAGTCCAAAAGCACGGGGAGTTTGGTCTACATCCACGGAAGGAATTTCTGCATTGGGAGTTCCTTATGCAGATGAAATCCCAGGTCTGGCTGGACTCCTCCCCCAGGCCACATATAAATTCCAGGCAAGCTGACGCTGGCTTTTTCACAGAAGTCTGTCCCACCAGCCACTCTGTCCTCCAGAGCCCGCTTCCATAGTCATTTGGCCACTAAAGTCCTACCTTACCACCTAAACGATTCCAATTCCTCCGCACAGACAATGGAGTGGAGTGGTAAGGGCACCAAACTGTGAGTGAAGAGGCCCAGGCTCAAGCTGTGGCTTTGCCAATCCTGGCTGATGTTTCTTTTCTGTGGGCCTTGTCTGTAGAATGGGGAGAAGAAGACAGGAAGGGTGGGATGGACCGGATAATCACTAACGTCACTCCCAACCCTAATAGTCTTTGATTCTAAATTAGGCCAAAGAGTCTGGAAGGCGGGGATTGGAGGGGCAGGGATGGGTGATTCAGCTCTGGGTCCACTGGGGCAGTTTACTTTTTTTGTTCTAGGGGCATGGAAGGTAGATGGCAGGCATTCTCAGCCATGTCGGCTGGTTTCCAGCAAGCATGTTCAGGAAGGCAGCTCCTTTGGCCTCATTCTTCACTAAGATCTCTCATTAACCTCAATTCAACCCCCCTTGTTGACACCTCTCTACACTCCCTACAGAGAACAATGTGACTCTCCTGGCACAGGGAGAGGGGCTGAGTCAAGGATGGGATCAGGCCTAAAGATGGAAACAGATTTCTCGTCTAGCCTCCCAGACCATGGCAATGGCATTTGTCCTTCTTCCTTTATAAGGACAAGCTTTCTCTGTCCCACTGAGCTGTGTCTGACCCAGGCTCTGAGCTTCTGGAAATAGAAGTTGTTTATTTAATCATTTTCAAGGATTCTTACCTTTTTTTTGGGTCATGGACCCCCATGTTAGTCTGATGGATTCAGACTATGGCACCCTTTTCAGAATAATGGGTTTTAAAAAAAAAAACACAAAAATTTATTGACACTTTGTTTTTACACTATAAACATTTCCAGATCACCCCTACCCAACAAGAGCTGTCCTGTGATAAAGTAAAGCAATTCAACAAAACTAACATTACAGTGTCCTTATCTGAGAGCGCATGTAACATTCCACACCTATAGATCCACTCTGCAACCTTTCTTTATAATGTATTCAAATGCATAAAATGGACAGTGCCTGACACAGAGTAGGTACTTATTAATTGTTTATTGTTGTATAAAGTACATAGTATTATAAATGGAACCAATTATATTGAAATACAGTTATTAAAATATTTTTTAAAACAAGTTTATAGACCCCAGGTTAAGAGCCTCTAGTCTATACTATTAGGGTAGCTAGGTGGCACAGTGGATAGAGTGCCAGGCCTGAAGTCAGGAAGACTTATCTTTCTAAGGTTAAATCAATCCAGCCTCAGACACTTACCAGTTGTGTGACCCTGGGTGAGTCATGTAACCCTGTTTACTTCAGTATCCTCATCTGTAAAATGAGCTGGAGAAGGAAATGGCGAACCACTCTAGTATCTCTGCCAAGAGAACTCCAGATCAGATCACGAGTAATTGGCATGAATGACTGAACAATAACAATCACTATTACAGTGAAATGATCAGATTATCTCAACGATATAATATTATTCTGCATGTTCATGCTCTCTCTTTTCTCCAGGGAGGGGGGTGGGGAGGACAGAGGAGGGAGAAACACATAAAAAAAATGGCCCAAGCCATCCCCTTTGTCACACATATTTACCACACTGGATATGCTGACACATGATCAGGGGAATGGCTGCTTGGTCTAGGAGTCTGGAACACCAAATCAGGGCGATAAAACAGACCACAGCCAGGCAAAATGATCTAGGTCAAAGGGCAAACGATTTAAAGGGTGTGTCTCTCTGGCAACTATGACCAAACTGAATTAGCCACCCTGACTTACGCCATGGTTTATATATAGAACGAACAGGAAAGAACCTCAGAGGCCCCCAATCCAATCTGTACCCAAAGGGTGGTGGGCATGGCAGCACAGGGAAAATCTGCCGGTCTGAAATGAGAAAGTCCGGGTTCAAATGGTTCAAGTCCTGGCTTTGTCTTTCACTTTCTGTGGAATATCGGATAATCCATCTAACTTCCCTTTCCTCAGTTGTAACATTCAGTTTGGGGTTCGACTCAGCAGCCTCTAAGACCCCTTCCTGTGCTAAATCTATGACTGTAGGACCATCTCCACCAAATGATGATCCAATTTCTTCTAGAAGACCTTCAGTGATGGAGGATTCTCTACACTCCCCACAGACCATTCCACTTTTAGATTGTTCTGATGCTTAGAAATGGGCAGCTAGGTGGCGCAGTGGATAGCGTGCCAGGCCTCAAGTCAGGAAGGCTCATCCACCAGTGTTCAAATCTGGCCTCAGACACTTACTAGCTATGTGACCCTGAGGAAGTCACTTTAACCCTGCTTGACTCAGTTTCCTCATCTGTAAAATGATCTGGAGAAGGAAATGGCAAATCACTCTGGTGTCTTTGCCAAGAAAACCCCAAAAGGGGTCACCACGAGTCGGACACGACTGAAACAAACGAACACCAGATGCTTAGAAAATTTGCCCTATGGACAAATTAGAGATGGGTAAGCAGCAATGGTGGGTCTGGCATCAGGAAAACCTGAGTTCAAATCCAGCTGCGGGACCTGTGCAAGTCACCTTAACCTGTGTCTGCCTCAATTTCCCCAACTGTAAAATGTGGAAAATAAACAGTGTTGTGTTGTTTTACATTGTGTAAAACTTGTATTGATGCGAGCAAGACTCTGCCTCTGTGGAACTTGCCCCCCAGCACTCCGTCTGGAGGCAGGCAGAACCAGGATGTTTCCCTCTGCAGGTGAAGGCCCTTCATACAATTTTAGATAGCGGTCATAGCCTCCGCTGTGAGTCCTCCAGCCAAGCAGCCCCGGTGTTTTCAACTCGTCCTCACAGAACGCGTTCTCTCGTCCCCTCCACAGCCTGGTCCCACGCCTTGGGGTTTGCTCCGGTCTTGTCTGTGTGCTTCCCCAAAGGTGGTGGCCAGAATGGAGCACAATACTGAGGACGGGCTCTAACCAGGACAGAAAACAGCATGACGCTCCTTCTGGACAAACACTTTGGTTCCTGCAGACGAGGCTCGCATTGACTTCTCTGGAAGCCATTTCATATGACTGACTGACTCGGTCAGGTTTACAACCCACTCCTTCACCCCCCCCATCCTTTTAAAAAAAAAAACCTCTGCGCTTTAGATGCCTCTCCCATTCTGTAGTTGTAAATTTGGTTTTTTAAAATACAAGCTCAGCATCATATATTTGTCCCTATTAAAATGTGTTGTATCCACTATATTTAGAGATGAAGTCACCAGAGTGATATAGAGATTAGAACATCTGAATTCACACCAGAGGACCTGGGCTTGAATCTCAACTTTGCTATTTACTAACTGTGAGTCCAGTCATTGCTAAACCTCAGCTGATGGTATAGAGAGCATTACATTTAAATTCATACCATCCTGGTTCAAATTAGGCTTTACTGCTTACTACGTATGTGACCTTGACCAAGTTATTTAACAGCTCTGGACTTCCATTTCCTTATCTGCAAATGGACTGACTGACTTCTAAGGTCCCTTCTAGCTCTAAATTTATAATAGGCAGCTACACAGGAGAGGGGGATGAAGTGCTGGGCCTGGAATCAGGAAGACCTGAGTTCAAATCTTACCTCAGGAACTTACTAGATGTGTGACCCTGGGCAAGTCATTTAACCTCTATCTGACTTTGTTTCCTCTACTGTAAAACGAAGACAATAATAGTAACTATTTCCCAGGGTTGTTGTGAGTCACAAAAATGAGATACTTGGTAAAAGTGCTTAGGGATAATAACAGCACCTTCCTCCCAGGGCTTTTGTAAGGACCAGATGAGATACTGTTTGTAAAGGGCCTGGCCCATAGTGGGCACTACAGAAATGCTAGTTTCTTTTCTTTCAAGTATGCAGAGGGTTGGAGCATGTAAGAAGGATTAGACCTGTTCTGCTTGGCCCCAGGAGGCAAAAAAAAAAAAAGGAATGAGTGGAAGTTTCAAAGGAACAAATTTAGATTTATATAAGGAAAAATTTTCATATATGTGTGCATATATCCATTACGTTTAGAGATGAGGTCAACAGAGGGGATGGAGAGGTTAGAACATTGGATTTTATACCAGTAGACATGGATTTGGAGCCCAGCTCTGCTACTGTACACATACGTATTACATATATACTGATTTTGGCCCAGACCTGTGATCTCATTGGAATAGGGTAGGGGTGGGGAACCTTCGGCCTCAAGGCCACATATGGCCTTCCAGGCCCTTAAGTGTAGCTCTTTGACCGAATCCAGATTTCACAGAACAAATCCTCTTAATTACTTCTTTTTAGGCAATTGGGGTTAAGTGACTTGCCCAGGCTAGTGTCAAGTGTTTGGTCTGAGGCAGGATTTGAACTCAGGTCCTCCTGACTTCAGCACTGGCTCAGCTGCCCCTACAAATCCCCTTAATAAAAGGCTTTGTTCTGTAAAATTTGGACTCAATCAAAAGGCCACACCCCAGGACCTGGAAGGCCACATTTAGCCTCAAGGCCACAGGTCCCCCTGGGGGGCTCCACATTAGTGAGGGATCCTCCTCTCCCACAGTAGATCAGAAATCCTTCTAGACCTAGAGTCTCACAGAGCTGCCTGCAGCACTGAAAGGTTGCTGATCTGCTCAGGGCTCTCATAGAGACAGTATACAATGTCAGAAGCAGGATTGAGGTGGGAGGGGGAGGGGAAAAAGGGAAAAAAAGAAATTTACAGGCTAACTTTATTGTATATTTAAAAGGAATTACAAGTTGTACGTAATAAATTTGCAGTTTCATGTGCAAGCATCTTTTTTTTGTTATGCTATGTTATAGAAATGCTTGTTTTATTCCATAAATTAAAAACAAAATAAATTAATTCAAAAAGAAGTAAGACTTAAACCCTGGTCTTTGTGATTCCGAGCAGCCAGGGGAGGTAGTCCCCAAGCAGAGGTTCAATAATCACTTAGCCCGTATGTCTGGGCATGGGACTGGGCAGCACTGACATGAATGTGACTGAGGGAGCGTCATCTAGTCTCTTGATTGGGATCGCCCTTCCCCTGGTCTGACTGGGGCATGCTCCATCTCATCACAAAGGGGTGAGAACAATTGATTCCTTGTGTCCCTACCTGTGATTTCACAAATGAGTGAATGAATGAATAAGTGAATAAAAAAGCTACTGCAATGTGCTTATTCTGCACCAAAACACCATGCTGAGTGCTGGGGAGCAAACAGAAAAATGGATACTGCTCTGCTCTCCACAGGGACACAATCTGATTGGGGAAAAATACATCAGAATTCAGCTGCAAGAGGGAAGGAAAAGCCCAAGGATTCATCAGGAGGGTTGTATGACAAGGTCAAGGGTCAGATGGCAGTGCCGGAGGTCTTGAGGGCACAGAGGCAGGGCAAGAGGTAAGACCTGGAGAGCCTTAGCATGCAATGGCAGAGAGGATGGTAAGGCCTCACTGTGCTCCACTTCACTGCAAGGCCCAGTGGGTGACTCATATCCCATCCAAGCTGGGTGTGAGCAGTCGCACAGTCCAGATAGATTCTGGATAGGCTGGGAAAGCATGGGGAAAAGGCAAAAGTATCCAAGATTCCTAGAAAGATATAAGCCTGTTCAACCACCTTGCTAACATGAATATCAGATGAGGCATGAACTGAGAGAGGTATGCTCACCAGAGGCATTTGCCACCAGGATAGAGGAGATGTCAGTGCAGAGTCCAAGAAAAGGTATTTGTGCACTGGGGGTGGTAAAGTCCCCCAGAGGCTACTAGTAGGCCTTCACCATAAGGATACCTCGTCCCTGGTTTACTCCCTATAGGAGACCCCCACATGGCCAAAATCACTTTCCACCAGAGGAGACCCATCTGGATGGTCCCCCTTCCCTTTTCTCTGAGCTGTTTCTGTTGTAAGCACTGAATGAACACGCTTGCTTTACCTGCCTCCTGCCTCCTGCCTCCACAATTGCTGCTTTTGAAGTGCCTCGCCAGAATTCCTCCTGGCACATCTGACCTCTGGCATTCCCCTTCCTTTCCGACCTCATAAGCAGAGCCAGTAAGGGCAGCCAGGTTCCTAGGAGGCTAAGTGGTGTGCCCAGGGTCACTGACAACCAGCATTTGTCCCAGGTAGAACTGAAACCCAGGTCTTCTCGTCTTCAAGGGCATTCTATTCTCTATGGCATACCAGCCTACATTATGATAGCATGAAAATTAGCATCAATTTTATGGACGGAGGTTTCCAATCCAGCTATTGACTGTAAGAATGTGAGCCTAAAGCTTGAGTACACGAAGATCCTGGGTTAAGACCAGATGAATTTCAGCCATAATCGTGCGAATTGATTCTTTTAAAAATAGAAAACCACAGGAAGAAGCTTTATGTAAGGAATACTCTGGTATGGCTACATAGAAGGACAGCATGGTTTGTTAGAGGAGATTGGGCTGGAAGTTAGAAGGCCTGTGTTCAAGTCCCAGCTCTGGTTTTTTATTAGACTTTATACAGGTCTTGGCCCTAACAAGAGCCAGGTGGTGGTGCAGTGCCTAGAGTTCAAATCCAGCCACTTACTATCTGTGTGCCCCTGGGCAAGTCACTTAACATCTACGTGCCCAGTTTCCTCATCTATAAACTAGGGATGATAATGGCGCCTCTTAGGGTTATTGTGAGAACAAAATGTAATATATTTGGACAGCGCTTTGCAAGCCTGAAAGTGCTATATAAATACTACATATTATTATCAGCTGTATAATTTTGGGCAAGTCTCTTAAACTCTCTGGACTTCTGTGCTTCACTCAGTAACCTGAGATATTTTACAATGCAGCTTTAACCACATCCTGGCAGGCTATAATCTTCATGGGTGTTTGGAGGCAGGGAGACCTGGATTCATGAGCTGCCTCTAACAAGCCTTAGCCATAGAACCCTGGGTTAGGCTCTCCTGGCCCCAGGCTGATCTTCATTTGCACGGGTAGAGCGATTGATCAATAAGCATATTTACTGAGGGCCTACTGTGTGCCAGGCGCTGTGCGACGTCCCTGAAGCTCCTTACCCCTGTGAGATCACCGTCTGTAAACAAGAACTAAAGCCAGGGGCAGAGGTCTCGGCTTGTCCTTTTTTTAACGGGTGGGTTGATTGTAAATGAAAACACTGAACCAGGAGGGGCCGCGCCTGATTTTTAATACAACAGTGCCACCCGGTGGCCACTTTCGGGCACCACCCTTTACTATGTTAACTTTCTGTGGCTGCCTGCTTTTTGAGGTCGTGAGGGGGTGCCGAGCCCCGGATCAACCCCCACTGCCATTCCTGTCAATACCCGGGAGGCTGGATTCTGCACGTGGAACACAATCATTCCCACAACTCCCTCAGCCCGGCATTGGAAATGACAATGGATGTGGCGTCAGAACACTTGGGCTCGAATCCTGGCACTGCTGCTCACTTTGAGCTATGTAACCTAAACCCTGATGGACCACAGAGGTGGAAACCTCACTGAGTCCAACCCACCTATTTTACGTATGAGGAAACTGAGGCTAAGGGAGGCAAAGGCTCTTGCCAAAGGTCACACAGAGCTGAGAGCCAAACCTCGGTCCTCTGACTCCAATCTGGCCCCCTTTCTACAGATGCTCTCTGGGTTTCAATGTACTCACCTACAAAGCGAGGAACTCTCAGGCCCTGACCGCTCTGAACACCCCAGGATCTAGCGACCTCGTTTCCCCTACAGTGTCAGGGGGTATTTAATGAAATCAACAGCAACTGGCTGCTAGCTCTCATTCCGTACAATGTCACTTGGGTCCATATCATTGTTATGCCACGAAGGCTTACCACTGCAGCTCCTCTGGGTGCTGACTCAGGTACTCCCAAAGCACCCACGATTTCATGGGCGTGGACATTCTCTACCTCTGCTGATGAAGAATGCAGTCCTTCTACCCTGCTCGGGTCAAAAACAATTTGTCTTCTTGCTGCATTTAATGAGGCTAGTTTTCAGCTGACAGGCAGTTCGTTGCTAGGCCAAAGCCTTTCTGGATTGCCGGCCATGCTAGAATTGGCAGTCGGCTAGCATAGCCTTTGGGAACCCTGGGTTTCCTCTACAGAGAGGAATTTAGTGGAAACGACTAGAATGACTTTTTTTTCCTTTTCCCTTCACCTGCAGCCACGCAGCTGGAGGGCATGTGAGGGCCGGGAACGGAGAGAATATCCCTGCCTCCACATGTGTATATGTTTATGCGTGTATATCCATATCCATACATACAAGTACACACATCATACATACACACATATAAGCACATATTGAGCCTATTACAATGTTGCAGTATGTTACATGCACATGTGTATACAGTGTATGTATTGTTCACACATACACATATAACACATGCACAGATGCATTCATAGGATCGAGATTTAAAGTTGAAAGAAACTTTTAAGATTTTGTCATCGTTCAGTCATTTCAGCCATGTCCAACTCTTCATCGACTCTGTTTGCAGTTTTCTTGGCAAAGACCTTCAGCCCATTTTACAGATGAGGAAACGGAGGTAAACAGGGTGAAGTGACTTGCCCAGGGTCTTCCAGCAAGATGAGGAATCTTCCTGACTCCAGGCCCAGCCCTCTACCCACCGTGCCACCCAGCGGCCCCAGTCACAACACTATCGATGGTCAGTTCGGAGGTTAGAACACCTTGGCTCAAATCATACCCGTGTGACCTTGGGCAAGTCCTCTGCCCCTCGGCTTCTTTACCTATAAAATGAGAGGTGGTTCATCAGGATGTGTGTGTGTGTGTGTGTGTGTGTGTGTGTGTGTGAGAGAGAGAGAGAGAGAGGGAGTATACACACACATCCTAGCTCTTATTATTGTTGTGCTGACTCTTCTGACTCCCTGAACCACAGCGGCCACGGGGTTTTCTTGACAGATACAGGAACAGCCGGCCATTTCCTTCTCCAGAGGACTAAGGCAAACACAGTGAAGTGACTTGTCCAGGGTCACCCAGTCTGAGGCCAGATGTGAACTCCGGTCTTCCTGGCTCCACGCTCAGCGCTCTATCCACTAAATCACCTCGCTGCCTCTAGCCCTTATCATTATTTGGCCTCCAACGTTCCCGCTAGCACTAAATTTATGAATCGGCGATTCTGAAACATCGTTTGCCGACACTATTGTGTTCTCAAGCGCCCAGGAGGAAAGGCCCGAGAACTACAGTTCCCTGCACGACCACGGGAAGGCGCGATTTCTGCGACCCTCCCCCGGGCCGGCATTGCCTCATGGGAGTCGTAGTTTATGACGGCTCAGGCGTCTCCCATATTAAGGCGAGCCCTCCCCCACCCAAGGACTCCCAGCCCCAGAAAGCATAGCGCCCGCGGCGTGCTCATCGCGAGACGTGCGCCACGTGGTTCGCGTTCGCGGCGGCAGCGGCGGCCGAGACTCCGGCGGGATCCGCCGCGCTGTTTCGGGCCGCCCGTGCTGCCTGGCCGAGGCCGGGCCCGGGCCGCGAGGGGCCGCCCCTTCAGGCCCCGGGCGAAGACCGCCGGCGCGGCCCCGGGCCGAGGGCGTGGCCATGGCGGACAGCGGCGGAGGGAGCGCCGGGGCTAGCGCGGGCGGCGGCGGCGGGGGCGGCGCCGGCGGCTCCGGGCAGGCCTCGGCGGCCTCGGCCTCGGGCTCGGGGGGCGCCGGCGCCGGCGTTACCAACCCGGCTTCGCTGCCGCCCGGGGACTCGCAGCTCATCGCGCTCATAGTGGAGCAGCTCAAGAGCCGCGGCCTGTTCGACGGCTTCCGCAGGGACTGCCTCGCCGACGTGGACACCAAGGTAGCGGCGGCAGCGGGGCGCCGGGCCCAGCGCCGAGAAGCCCGGCGTTCAAATCCCCGTCCCCTGTGCCATTTCACCTCCCCGGGCCTCACTTTCCTCATCTTTGGAATGGGGATGATGATGCCTGGAGGACCTCCCGGGCCCCTACGTTGTCGTAGGAAAGTCGGCCTCCCGACGGCAGGTATTGCTGCTCCCTGCGCGCCCCTCGGGGCTTCAGTTTCCTGACGCGTGTGTGACGTGAAGGGGCTGGCCCGGGGCGGGCGGGCCTCCGCTCAGGGTCCGGGGGGCATGCTCTGAGAACAGTCTCGATGCCTTTCGATGTGATTCGTGTCCTTTGTGATCGTGTCGTTCACTTCGTGTGTTCAAAGACGCCGTCCCGACGAAAGGGCCCGTGCGCCGCGCGTCCCAAGGCGTCCGTGACGAAAACGTGCTCTTTTCTTTAAAAGGGGGACCCTGGAATAGAAGATCTCCGCGCATCTCTTCGGCGGGGCGGCCCCGCCTCGAGCTGTCGCTTCCAGCGCCGAGCCCCGCGTGACTTCCTGGCAGCAGAGCAGCCGCACCTCCTGGTCGGGGGCACCCGCACCAGCGGGGGGCGGGGCACTGCCCTGCTGGGGGCCGGGGAGGCTGTAGCACTTCATTTGTAAATTTCCGCTTCAGTCATTAGTTAGAGGAGCATTTATTAAGCACCTACCATGTGTTTGGCAGGGGGAGGGTTTGTATCAGAGCAAAACTTGATACAAAGTTTCTGTTGACTAAAAAGCTACTCGTAGTCTTACTGAAGTTAACTTCAACACGTACACAGAAAAGTTAAGTATGAATTACACAAAAAGTCCTTCAGGGATACGGGCACAGGAGCTGTGAGGATAGCAGGATAGGCCTCATGTAGCGCTTGAACTTTGAAGAAAATGGAAGTGAAGGAGCGGGGCCCAGGTATAGGGAACAGCCTGTGTAAAACTGGGTCTTTGGGAGATCGAATGGATAGGGAGCAGCAGACCATCCAGTTTGGCTACAAAGTGGAGTGTGTGAAAAAGAATAACGTGCAGTAAACTTGGAAAAGCCAGGAGAGGGCTTTACATGCCAAATGAAGGCATTGGTGTTTTATCCTAGAGATAACAAAGAGCGGTTGGAATCTTTTAGTGAGAGAATAACATGACCAAGTTATCCTATAGGAAAAACTATTTGGCCTCTGTGTGGACAATAAACTCGAGAGAGGAGAGACTAGAAACAGGAAGACCAAAAGGCTATTGAAATAGAGCAGGAGAGAAGCATTGGGAGCCCAAGGTAGGATTATGGCTCTGTAAATAGAGATAAGGTGGTAAATGTGATACGTAGGTGATGTAAAATTGCACGACTTGGCCCCTGATTGGATAATAAAGGAGAAAGGAAGGAGTTTTGAGTGGCTGAGATTTCAAATCTGGGTACCTGGAGAAATCGTGGTACTCTGAGGAGAAATAAAGAAGCTTGGGACAGGTGAGGTTTTGGTGGAGCAGCTAACTTCTGTTTTGGACAAGCTGAATTTAAGATGGCTGTAGAACACCCGGTTAGGGGTGCCCTGTCAGTTGGGGATAGAAAAGGTGAAGTCCAAGGGAGAGATTAAGGCTAGGTGTCTGAATCTGGGAGTCATCAACCTTCCTGTGGCCTTTCACACTGTTGATAGCCTCTTAATGTTCTCTTCTCTGCAGGTGTTTGAGACAGTGCTGTCTCCTGGTTCTCCTGTCAGAGTGCTCCTCTGTCCCCTTTACTGGGTCTTCATCAAAGCCAAAACTACTAACTCCTAAGGGTGTGTCCTGAGTCCTTTTCTCCATCTATACTGTCGGTGATCTCACCGGCACCTGAAGTTTCAGTTGTCTCTACGTGGATGACTCTCGAATCTTGTCTAGCTTTTACTTTTCCATGACCTCCATTCTTGCATCATGAACTGCCTGTTGGACTTCTCAAACCAAGTGTCCTGTAGACATCTTGAACTCAACACATCCAAATCTGAACTCATTATTTTTCCTCACAAACTTCCCCTTCTTCCTAATTTCCCTTTTACTGTCAAGGGAACTGCCATCCTCCTAGGCAACCCAGGTGTCATCCTCAACACCTCACTCACAGTTATGCATAACACCCCCCCATCCAATTAGTTGTCAAGTCCTGTCATTTCTGCTTTTGTAATAGCTTGCCTAGATATGCCTCCCTTCTCTTCTGATACTGTCACCTCCTTCCTGGTCTTCAAACAAAACACTTTATCTTCCAACTCATAGCATTTTCAGTGGCTATCCTCCGTTCCTGGAATTCTTTCCCTCTTCATTTCCACCTCCTAGCTTCCCTGGCTTACTTCAAGAAGCTTTTCCCAGTTCTCCTTCGTCTTCTGAGATTATATCTTGTATATCATCTTATTTGTGGATAGATGTTTGCATGTTGTCTCACCCCTTAGACTGTGAGAGTGCCTTGAGAGAAAGAGCTGGTTTTTTGCCTTTCATAGTATCCCGTGTTTAGCACAGCGCCTGGCACGTAATAGGCTCTTAATAAATGCTGACCTCCATTTTGAGGAAGGGCCCAGACCACCCATTTTTCATTCTCTGGCTTTCACCACCATAACTCAGCTACCTTCTGCCTTTGTCCATGCAGACCCCTTCTCCCACTGGTGATTTTTTTTCCTGGAACCTCCATTTTGGGCCCAAAGCAGATATGCCTCATTGTCCAGATTGCCATCATGTCCCACCCCCTTGCTTTTCTGCTTCCCTTTTATGTGCTGTCACTCCTTTCTTCACCTCCATTGTTAGGTCCGTGAGGACAGGCACTGTCATTCTTTTTACTTGTATTTGTATCCTCAGCAACTAGTAAGCATTTAATACATGTTTGTTGACTGACGGCCAAAAAAAAAACCCTGAAAAAGAATGGCCAGGTAAGTGGGAGGAGAACTAGGAGAGAGAGCATTGTTTAGGGAGAGGCGCAGTCAACAGTGTCAACTGTTGCATAGAAGTCTAGGAGGGCGGAGAAAAGGTTTGGGCAATTAAGAGATCGTTGATAGAAGCAGGTTCGTTTCTGAGGTCAGAAGCTAGATTGCTGAGGTTAATTGAGTAGGAGTTGAGAAAGCTAAGGTAATGAGTGAAAACTTTTTTCTAGCGGTATGGCTGGGAAAGGACAGAGCCTGAAGGTGCACAAAGAGAGGATAGGATTTTAAGGTACAAATAGGGAGACTGGCATGGACAAAGAAAGTCCTCTCATCATTTGAATCTGGAACAAAGGAGATAGTGGGGAGGTGGGAAATTGGTACAGATTGCCTCAGTGAAGCAAAGTCTTCTGCTGAGAGTGAGGGGATGGTCTAAGTCCCTTGAAGAGAAAAGAGAAGGTTTGGAACAAACACTTGGTAGTGCATTAGAAAGCGTTCAAGGAAAAGTAAAAGGATTGTTGTGAAAGAGTGAGGACAAAGTTGAGATTACATAACTTAAAATTGTCATCACAGTTGGGTGAATACTTGTGTCTGTATTTAGCAGTCAAAAAGTGCATGGCGAGAGTTTTGGAATAGGAATTAGTGTCACTAGGGGACTAGGGCAGGAGATTTAAGAGAGAAGACAATGTAAAGTTGAACTGGTTAAAACTGTAGGATTAGCTAACCCTCCACTCTCCTGTGCTCTAGCCTCTCTTGCGTTAGCACTTGTCATGCCTTGCCACCCCCACCCCTGGGGATCTGCCTCCCTCACTGCTAAATGGAACTGAGGAGAAAATCCTGAAACTGCAAATTGGATCCACTAATCTCAGCTCAGCCCTTACTGTGGAAGGCAGTCCTTTCACCTCTTCAGTCATTTGATTAGCCCACTCACTGCAGCAGCTTTTCCACATCTGTGATTTGCAGAGTTCCTTCTTCCCTTTTCTCTCCTATCCCTCAGATGTCTTTCCAACTATCTTCTGTATGTCTGTCTCTGATGAAGACATTGCCCTTTTCTTTGTCAGGACAAACCCTTATGTGCTCACCCGTGATCTCTTATATCCTGTCTTCAGCATGTTATTATCATTCCCATTTTCTCTCTTAAATCTAATAATAATCATAATGGTGATCATCATCATAATAGGTTTTATTATGCTTTGTGCCAGGTGCTGTACTGAGTGCTTTGCAAATCTTACCTCTCTGATCCTCACAACACCACTGGGAGATAGGTGCTATTATTATCCCCATTTTACAGTTGAGGAAACTGAGACAACTAAAGGTTAAATGAATAGCCCAAAGGCACACAGCTAGTAATATTCTGAGGCTGGATTTGAACTCCTGACTCTAGACCCTGATTCTATTCACTGAGCCATCTGTGTGCCTCCTATTGACTGGTTCCTTCCCTGCTGCCTACAAATATGCCCATTTCTCCTTCATACTAAAAAAGAAAGAAAAACTAGCCTTCCTTTGATCTGCCTTTCCTGATAGCTCTCATTCTGTATTTCTCCTTCCCTTCTCATCTAAACTTCGTGGGAAAGCAGTCTTACACTCAGTGCTACAACTTCCTTACCCCTCACTCTCTGCATTCTACCTTTTGGCCTCTTCACCTAACTTGAAACTGCCTTCTCCAAAATTATCAATGATCTCTTTTTTTCTCATTTATTTCTATTTTTTTTCCAATTACATGTAAAGATAGTTCACTTTTATAAGATTTTGAGTTCCAGATTTTTCTCCCTCTTCTCCTCCCTGTCCAAGACAGCAGATACAGGTTATACATGTACAAAATGATATCTTTAATTACAAAATCCAATGGCTTTTTTATTATTCTGTAGCATTTAACACAGTTGATCATCACTTCCAGGATATTCTCTCCCGGTCCTCCTACAGCTCATAGCCACTCTTTCTCAGTCTCCTTTGAAAGAACGTCCTCCATGCCATGCCTCCTGTCCATGAGCATTCCCCAAGGCTCTTACCTAAGCCCTCTTTTGTTCTTCCTATATAGCTGAGCTTCTCAACCCTCTTTGTGTCATCGTCTCCTTTGGCAGCACAGTAAAGCCTATAGACCTTTTCTGAGAATACTAGTTTTAAATGCCTAGAATATGTAAGATTATAAAGGATTATGTCGAAATACAGTTATAAAAATATTTTAAAAAACAAATTCACAGACTTCTTGGACCTCAGGTTAAGAACTACTAATCTGTATTGTCTTGCTTAATCTTATCAGTTCCCTGGGTTCAGTGATCGTCTCTATACAGATGTTTTCCCAGGTCTGTATATCCATTTGCAGTATCTTTCCTGAGCTGTAGTCCTGAATCACCAGCGGTCTTTTGGATATCTCCAACATTACGTGTTTGAAATGACTCGTCATATCCTCTCTTCTCCAACTTATCCCTTTGTCTACACTTTTGCAAAAGCTGTAGAGTACATTGCCATCCTCCCAGTCATGTGGGTGTCATTCTCAACTCCTATCTCTCCCTCACCCCACACATCCAGTATCTTCTCAAATCTGGTCATTTATACTTTATACCATCTCTTGCATATGCCTCCCTCTCTCCTTCATAGATGCTATGTTAGTACAGATCTTGCCTAGACTACTGCAGTATTCTTCTAATTGGTCTCCCTAAATCTCTCCTCACTTCATTTCATTCTCCACTCGTCTGATTTTCCTAAAGTTTAGGTCTAACCAAATCACTCTTTTAGTCAGTAAATTCCAGTTCCCTATTACCTCTAGGTTAAAATATAAACTCCTTGGTTTGACAGTCTGGCCCCATGCTACTTTTCCTGTCTTCTTACACTTGACTCCCTTCTGTCAATTCTATAGTCTAGCTATACTGGTCTACTTAATGGTCTTCAAATATGATCCTTTTATCTCGACTCTTGATTTTTTTGCACTTACTGTCCCCTGTGCTGAAAATGCTCTTATCTCTACCTCTTAGTTTTCTTGTGTTCCTTAAAGACTCTGCTCAAATCTCACCTTTTTCAAGAGACCTTTCCTACTCCCTCTTTTTCCCAACTCCCCCCATTGCCTCTCCTCTAAGATTATCTTTCATCTACTGTATATATCCTATATGTAGTCATTTACATGTTGTCTCATTAAAATGTGAGCTTCTTGAAGGCATGGATGGAGTTTTTGCCTTTCTTTGTATCCCTAGTATTTAGCATAGTTTCTGCCGTGTAATAACTACTCAATAATGCTTATTGACTGATAAAGTCAAAATTGAAAAAGGAGGAAATCAAGTCCAAAGCAGGGATTATAGCCTGAAAGGGCAGGGTGCAGTGAAGTGAATGAAAATTGAAATGGATTTAGAGGTGGTGTGCGGCACAGGGAGAGACGGAGAGATGAATTATGATAAGGTCAAAGGAATTTCACAGTTGTAGGTTGTAGAACATGATGATGATGGGATAGGAAAAAGAGTATGACTCTTCCTATATGCTTGGCATGGAGTGAAGATGCCTGTCATGGGAATAGAGGAAGTTGATGATTTGTGACACCAGGGTGTCTGAATGGATGTCAGTGTGAATATTGTGTACCCCAAATATTAGGGCAGAAATTGAGATGAAGAGAAATATTGTGATCCAGTTATTAAACTGTTTGAGAAAGGAGGGAGAATAATCTTGTAGAGGTCAGTTAAAAGAATCCGGTTAGGGTGATGGTGTCTCTGAAAGCTGGACAAGTTGCAGAGTAAAGGTGGTAGAAGAATCAGGAAGTAATTAGTGCCTCCTTCTAACCCTGTGTGTCACAGAGCATTAGTGCAGAAGAGCCTTCCACTGCTAAAGAGGGTGATCATGAGTATGACTTGTGGGAGAAAACAGATGATTTCAAGGATCAACAAGAAACAGAAATCTAGTATGAAGTGTAGCTCATTAACAATAGAATGGGCTTCCGTTGGACAGAGTAGAAGGGGAGGATAAAGTGGATATGGAGAGGGAGAAATGCCATGGATATAAATGAGGACACTGAAAATGGTATCTGGGGAATGAGATGCTCAGCTTAGGCAGCCTGTGACTGACTGGCAGGGATTCTGAACAGAACCAAAAGATACTGGATTCCTACACCCTTCTCAGTAGCAGGGGTACTGTTGATTTAATTTATCGTTCCCTGGGTGAGAGGTAAAAGGAGGGAGCCAGGATGCACTGGGGAACAGAATGTAGTAGAAATAAATGATACGTCTTGGTCCGGTCAGAGGCAGAAATCAGACAGTAAATAAATAAGCCTGAGCCCCTGTGGCTTATAAGAGTAGGAACGGTGATTTTGTTAGCATGGCCACCCCTTCCATGGATATACACGGCAGTCCTGCTGTACTTGACAGCCTTCGTGTGTTCATAGATTTAAAGCTAGATAGAAGTTTAGTGAGGAGTTCTCTTGCATCTGAGGCCTGGAGAATTTTCCTTGCCCAAGGTCACACAGGTAGAAGTGACAGAGGCAAGATTCCATTCCAGACATTCTGACGCTGTTGCCAAAAAATTCATCTTCTGCTAATGAACTTGTTCAGACTTTGGCTGGTTCTTGAATAGCAGTTTGTCGCTGGTTCATACTTAAAAATTTTTCTAGCTTGCTAGTAGCAAAATGTTTATTGAATAGAATGAAAACTTCTAGAGCTTAGATTTTGTTATTAAAATCTCCAATAATCTAGGGTCATTTACCCACCAGGACAAGGCACTGGAAGAAGACTTCAATGAAGGTTGTCATTATATATGAGAAACATTATTGTTTGGAGAGATTGTGACCAGGAAGTAAGAGCAGATTGCATCTTTTTTCGTTTTGTATTGCATTTGCATTTGTACTAATTCCTGCATATTTTTCTTTCTACTCTGTGATCAGGATTGTTGTAGTTAGAGACGGGCATTTTTTCTGAGACCTTAGACACTGCTGTAAAGCCGACTATTCCTGCAATTGAAGTTAGTCTTATTAGAGTCCACGTTCCAAAACTAGTCAACTGTTGTCTAAGAGAGAAATGATCTCTGTGATGCTTTTACAGTTATAACCCATCCCCAAGTTTTCTTCAACTAGTAAATAAAACAACACAGAGTTGAACACAAAGCAAATGCACAGTGTCCTGGCAGAGTTTAATAGTAGTTCATAATTTTTATGATAAATATTACCCAAAAAAATGCACAGAAGAGAACAGAATGAAGATTATCAGAAAACACAAACAAGCCGAATAGCTTTGAAAATAACATGTTGAATTTGTTGTATACTTAAGGGGAGAAGAAAGCCATGTGTCATGGCTTCATGTATAATCACCCTTTTTCTCTTCTGCTTTGGATATGGAAAATTCCAAATAAGAAATTCTTACTACAAGTTAGTGGTTGTACTTTTGCGCAGTATTTACGTTTTAATGTAATTCCTCTATAGGTGTTTTTTGTTTTGTTTCGTTTTTTAAATAACATGTTTGCACATCTCATAGATTCATAGAATGTTAGAATGGGGAAGGAATCTTAGAGATCCTCTAGTCCAACCTCTTCATCTGACAAATCAGAAATCTGAAGCCACTGGAGGCTAGATGTATCACCTGGTTACAAAAATCAGATATATATTTTGAACTCTCTGGTTTGCACAGAGTTGGATTTTCTGAATAATCTGTACTGCATGCATCTAAAGGGGTAGTTAAAATTTAGGGTTAAGCTGGCTCTCCTTTAGGAAGTGATCTTGTATCAGCAAGAAACATCTAACTTCTCAATTTTCTTGGGTTAGTTTAAGCTGTACAGGAACCTAAATGTATTTATGTGATTGAAGAATGTGAAACCCTGCTTACTTTATTCCCTTTACTTGTCATTACATGGAGGAAAAGGAAATTCCCTTCAAAGAGGTTTCTTTGCCTTTGAATCATGAACCCCTTTGGCATCCTAGTGAAATCTATGGATCCCTTCTCAAAGTAATATTTTAAATGCATAAAATAAATAAGATTACAAAAAATAAAAAAAAACTCTTCAAAATAGTAATAAAAATATCTAAAACAAAACAAGTTCACAAACCCCAGGTTAAGAATCCTTACTTAAAACCTTTCCCTTAGTGGGAGGATTGCCAAAAGTTTCTTGCAATTGCTGTCTGGGCTCTTGAGGAATCCACAGAGGTCTTTGGTACAGATAATAGGACTTGAATACTATAAATGTATCTACTATGCAATAGGTTACTTTTCAGTTCTGGTATTTCAAATTTGCTGGTCTTATGTGAAATATTTCAGTCAAGAAATTCTTCTGTTAGATATTTAAACATTCATCTTGGAAAGAAACTGAATCTTTGTTGGATATTTTTGGCTATCCCACGGCAGTTACAAAACGTCTGGCTGGGCACCATGACTTAAAGGTGTCTGTGTTTTTAAGTAAAATGTTAATTTTACGTGGGCACATAGAGGTACATTTTGACCTGGGGATAATCTAGATGTGGAAAATATTATGCAGGACTCAATCCTCTTAGGAATTTTGGAAAGTGACTTTTCTGACTTTTTCCCCTCCCTCTTTCAGCCAGCTTACCAAAATCTAAGACAGAAAGTAGACAACTTTGTGTCAACTCATCTGGACAAGCAGGAGTGGAACCCAGCAATGAACAAAAACCAGTTGAGAAATGGGCTGAGACAGAGTGTGGTTCAGTAAGTAAACAGAATTGAGTAAATAGACAGCAGTGATGAATATAAGTATTTAGCCTCCATTTATTCAGTCAAGATTTATGTTATTGTGTAGTGAAATACAAGTTTTGGAAGAAGCAATAGAATTACTAGAATATGGGCTGACGTAAGCGAAGCTGTCAGTCTTTGATACCTCTGAAGCTTTTTAGGATAGGAAAACTTTAGATTTGTGTATTTGTTTCTTGGGTAAGAAACAATAACTTCTTTCATTGTGTTCAATTAACATTATTTGACGGTTTAAATTGAAGTCTCTTTAGTTTATTATTGTCATCATTAGCTTGGGTAGAAGATAACATTCTTAGAACACAATTCACCCTCATCCATATGGGAGTGAAATTGCAGTTTTCAGGAAAGTTCAGGGTCTTATGATTTGTCCTTCAGCTTTGTAACACTGCTGTGAACTTCATGAATTTGTTAATGATTGTTCATGCATGAATTTGATTGTTTTTCTTCTGTGTGGAAGGTTAGCCTCAAAATATTACACTGGCCAGACTCTGTTATTACCAGTGACTGAAAAATGATTACTTTTTGTCCTGAAATGGAGTACGAGGTTTTTGTTATTATTGTTATCATAAAAATGAGAATCCTTTTTCTGTTATCCAAGAGCCAGTGCTTTTCAGCTTGCTGCAGGTTTCTGAGGCTTTTGACAATCAAAGCTAAAATTCCAGAAGCAGTCTGTGATAGGTTTTTTTGAGTGATAGATAAGAAGGGCTAATGATGCTGAAAGGTATAAGACACTTTATCTGTTTGAAATCATAATAATGTACTTTTCTTGCTTTTTTTCCAGTGAAAGGATCATGGCGGGTTAAAAGGAGGGAGGATAGAGATTAGACAGTGGCTTAGTGTTTGCACTAGTTTCCATTGGAGCACTACCTAGTTCACCAGTATGTTGTGAGGCTTTTGTAACATGGGGAAAGCACTTTGAGACCTTTGAGGGAACGGTCCTAAGGTAATTCCGGGTGTTATTATTGCTGTTACAAAGTTTGGTAAAGAATGTAAATACCTTGCGCGTAGTATGTGGACCTGGAAGAATTTCTATAAGTGACCAGTAAATATCGATGTTCCTTCAAACCCTCCCACCTCCCAGCTCCTCAGTCTGTTCCCTCGCCTAAGAACAGTAAAACTTCATCTCTTTCATTCACGATAAAGGATTGTGAAATGTCTCTAGCCTTTCATTGCATTTCTTATGTCCTCCTCCTTTTAAGCCCGTGGTTCAGTCACAACGTTATGTCCCTTCCCTGTGCACTTCAGTACTTTCCCAGTCCATCGCCCTTACCTTTCTCTCCTGTCAGGTTTGACCTTGTACTTTACCACTGCACCATTACATCGTCTTCTGCTCTCAGGTCTGTCGTGCACTTGTTACTGCTACAGTCTGCTGCTAGTCAGGTGCTGCTTAATCGCGTTAAAGGAAGCCACCTCACCATGCTTGACTTGGCTTCGCTAAAAAGTTGTCACTTAATCTCAACTGTGCCCTCACTGCAGCAGATCAGTCACGTTACTCCTCCCCATGACCCAGAGCGATTTGTTCCGAACCTTCTCTAGCTTCTCACACCTCCCCATATCACGGCCCTCTCAGGAAAAGGCCGTGCCTCATATTTTGATGAGAAAAGAAAGACTGGTCGCCATGATTTTCTTCTTTTCCCCTGCTGATATCTCCCAGATCACTCTGTATTTTCCGTTCTTTTAATCTAGTCTCTGTCCTATCTCTTGGCTCATTTCCTGCAGCCCACTAACATGCCCGTGTCTCTCCAGTCTTAAAGAAAAAACAAAAACAAACCCTCCCACAAAAACCTGTTTGACCCCATTCCATTATTTGGTATCTCTCCTCCTTTTCTTAGCCAAACTCATATGGAAAAAACTGTCAGCAGAACTGTTTCCTCTCCTTTTCAGCCCTTTGCAGATCTGGCTTCCAACCTCACTTACCTTAAATTTCTCTCTCCAAATTATCAAGGACTTCTGATTGCCAAATCTGATGGCCTTTTCTTGGTTTTCAAGCTTTTTAACCTTTCTGTAATATTTGATGTTGGCCACCGTTTCTTTTTTGTTACTCTCTTTGGGTTTTCCTGATACCATTCTTTCTTCTCCTTAATGGTTCCGGTTCAGTCTCCTTTCTTGGTATCCTCATCCATCTCATGCCCTCATTTTTCCCTCTACTTATTCCCTGTGCTTTGTTCTCACTATGACCTTCACTCTCTCTGCCCCTCAGTTCTTTTATAGGCTGTCACCATCGCACTGGTTACACTCTCCTCCTTTCCTGTCTTGACTCTTTGGTGAACCAAGTTCAACTCTACACTCTCTGTTTCTCTGAAATCTCTTGACCCCATATCCTATAAATGATCTTGCCCTGCCAAGCAACAGCTTTGGATTACTTTAGCCATCTGCCACTTTCACTCCTATTCACATGTAGCTGAACAAAGCTAGAGGAAATCCTGAAACTTCTGAGTCAGTCTACTACAAAAATCTCAAGTAGACCCTCACTTCAGCAAAGCAGTCCTTTTATACCTCCTAATTGACTATCCCACTCACCACAGCAGATTTTCCAAACCTTTTTTATCCTTCCTCAAGTCTCTCATGGCTCTTCCTTCCCTTACTCTTTCAGCTGGGAATCTTGCCCTGTATTTCATTGAAAAAATTGAGGCCATTCTCGAAGAGCTCCTTATTTCTCCTCCTCATGTCCCATCACTCATGCTGTTTTGGGCTAAGCCTGACACAAGTTAATGCCTTTGTAGTTTAGGCTCAACACTGGAGCAAAATGAGGTACCTCATATGTCATTCAGCAGTTAACAAAAGGAGATTTGTTTAGCCATAGCAGGAAAAGAATGTTCAGCGGAGGCATTGAGAATCCCTTGATTTCGTTCACTAAGTGAAAGTGTCATTGGAGCCCTGCCAGCTCCTCCTGGCTGCTCTGTATTCAGGCAGTGAAGATGTGATGGCAGCCGCCTGAGTCCTCAGTCTTCCGAGTCAGTTGCCTCTTGAGGAATGTCCTAGTACCTTTGAAGAGTGACTTCCCGTGTGGGGACCGAGTAGGTACTGCTTAGTCGCTAAGAAAATGCCTTGTCCTCACTGTCTTTTTCTTCATCCCATCTCATATGAAGATGTGGCTCTTCTTGCCAAGGAAACCCTCTCTACATGCACAAGTGATCCCATTCCATCCTTAACAGCAGGTTTCTTTCATCCGTTTTATTGAGTTGTTTCAGTCTCATTCAACTCTTGGTGACCTCATTTGGGGTTTTCTTGGCAAAGATATTGCAGTGGTTTGCCATTTCCTTCTCCAGCTCATTTTACAGATGAGGAAACTGAGGCAAACAGGGTCAAAGGACTTGCCCAGGGTCACACAGCTAATAAGTATCTCAGCCTGAATTTGAACTGAGGTCTTCCTGACTCTGGCCCAGCACTCTATCCTTTTTGCTGCCTAGCCAACATCTTTCATTCCTGCTGTCTTACTAATCTTCAGTCTCTTCCTGTCTGCTGCTTCCCTGCTGCGTACCGGTACGCCCATAACTCCTTCAAAAAACCCACACTTGATCTGTCCATCCCCACTAGCTATTATTCTATACCTCTCTTCCTTTTGTGGCTAAACTCCTTGTGAAGGTTTGTCTACAATAAGCAGACAGTACTACAAGAAGAAGCTTCCACTTCCTTTCCTCTTAGTCTCTTGTCAACTTTCTGTAGTCTGACATTCAACTGGAACTGCTCACCAGAGTTACCAGTGACACTAGTCTCTCCTGGTTCTTGTTCTACCTCTCTTGACTGCTCTCAATCTACTTCGCTGGATCTTATCCAGGTCATGGCTGCCAGCCGTGACTCTACTCTTTCTCCTGATCTCTATTTTCGCCTCTCTGCCTGGTGGACAGAACCAGATAGATATCTTAAACTTATTATGCCCAAATCTGAACTCAGTATCTTTTCTTCCACAATACTCCTCTCTTTTTTTGCTTCCCTATTACTGTCAAGGGCACCACCATCCTCCAAGTCACTGTGCCTAATAACCTAGCTATCATTCTCTACTCTTCACTCCCCACCCCCATAACCAACCCATTCCCAAATCCTTTCAGTTGTACTCTCGAAACATCTCGCCCATGTGCCCCTTTCTTTCCTCTTATGCAGCCACCACCCTGGTATGGTCTCATCACCTCACACCTGGACTATTCCGGGTTGGTTTCTCTGCCTCAGTTCTCTCCCCTTTCTAATCCAACTCAGCTATTAATTTCCCCATGTTGATTTTCCTAAATTGCAGGTCTAACCATGTCAGCACCCCCACACCCCCATCAGTAAACTCTAGTGGTTTCCTATTACTTCCAGGACCAAGTCTATATAAATCTTGTGGCTTTTAAACCCCTTCATAATCTGTCCCCCTCCTACTTTTCTAGTCTTCTCACACCTTATTCCCCTCCATGTGCTGTTCTGCAGTCAGGCGATATTGTACTCCTTATTGTTTCTTGCGCAAGGGATTCCATTTCCCAGCAGTCCTTTCACTGGCTGTCTGACCACTCTCCCTAGAGTTTCCTCTCTCCGTGTCTCTGATTCCTGATTTTCCTAGTGTCCTTCGAGTCTCAGCTAAAGATCCCACCTTCGAGAAGCCTTTCCCAGTCCCTTCTAATGCGAGGGCCTTCTCTCATGATTGTCTCCAGTTTCTCCTGTTTTTATATTGTTTGTGTGTAGGTTTTCTCCCTATTAGACTGTGAGTTCCTTGAAAGAATGAGCGGGGGTGGGGAGGGGTTGCCTTCTTTTTGACCCTGAAGCTTAGTTAGCACAGCACCTTTTACATGGTTGGTGCATGACAAAAGTGTCTTGACTGATTCTGTGTTCTCTTGGCTTCCATTTGTCCGTTATCTCTATGTAGAGGACTCCCAGACTGAGTTCCAGTCTTCCATCTCCAGATATCTAGTGAGCATTTTGAATTATGATGTGCCATCAGCCTCTGAAATTCAGTATATCCAAAATAACTTGTTTTCTTTCCCCTCAAAGAAAAAAACAAGACGTGTCTACCAAATTTCAGTATTCCTATTAAGGATGCCACCATTCCTCCAGGTTCCCAGCCTCAGCTATCTCCAACTCCTCATTCTCCTTCACAGCGCATACTCTTTTAGTTGCCAAGTCTTGCTGTTTCTAGCTCGGTGCTATGTCTCTGTCCAACTCCTTTTATCTTCATGTAGCCATCACCTTAGTGTAGTCTCTATCGTAATGGCTATGGCAGCAGATGGCAGGAACCAGATTCAAATGCACTTGGGAAATACTTAGCAAAACAAATAAAAATACAACATGTATAAGATTAATTTGTGGTTTTCTAAACTGGTGTGTGGCCAACAGGGAGTTTCTGTTTGAGTTTGACACCCACTTCTCTGCCCAGTTGCCATGGTCATTTGGTACAAACTGATCATATTTCCGTACTCCCCTCACTCAGCCAATTCCAGTGGCTCCCTACTGCCCTCGTGGTTTCATACAAACTCCTCTAGCATCTGAAGTGCTTCACAACCTAGTTCCGGACTTCTTTTCCAGCTCTAGTATACAGTATTCCCTTCTAAGTATTCTTCAGTCCATTCAAACTGGCCTTCTTGCTATTTCTCAGACTTGACAAAGAAAAGGAAGGGAAAAGAAGAGAACATGCATTTATATAGGATCTGCTGTGTGCCAGGCACTGTGCTGAGCTCTTTACAAATATCTCATTTGGTCCTTCCAGGCACCCCAAAGGAGATGCTATTATTATCCCCTTTTTGCAGTTGAGGAAATTGAGGATAAGTGACTTATCCAGGTTCACACCTAGTACTATCTGATCCAGATTTGAGCTCGAATCTTCGAATCTTCCTGACTCCAGGCGCTGCCTAGGTGACAGACACTCACTGCCTTCTGTCCCTTTGCACAGGCTGTTTTCAATTCCTGGAATGTACTCTAACCTCAACCTCTGCCATCCTTCCAAGCTCAGCTCAAATCTCCCCCCTCTCCGTGAGGCCTCTTCTGATTCTTGCCCCTCCCCAACCCCCAAGTGCTAATGCTTTTCCCCTAAATCACCTCGTGTGTACTTACTTTGTTTTTGTTTATGCTCTTAATACAGAAACATGCTGTTTCCCCCTTCAGAAGCTCCTTGATGGCAGGCTCTACTGTTTTTTTGGTTTTGTGTCCTCAGCACCTGACTTAGTGATTAGCACAGAGTAAGCACTTGATAAATGGTGATTGATGGAAAACTTCACGGCTTTCTCTTGTTTTTTGCTTTATTGTCCCAGACTGTAATAATTTAGCCAGGGCCATAATGTTTAGAATTGATCAGAAACCCTGGCATAATTATTTTAATCTTTCCTAATAGATTTACCTTAATGGAGCAAAATGATATTGAATGTGATGTATGGTTCTAACCCTCCCTTAGCTTTCTGACTGCCATAGGCACTTGTTATTACTGGATATGCAGATACGGTAATCAGTATTTTGACTTCTGTTTATAAATTATTAACAGTTATCTCTCTTATTACACTGGCAAGGTATTATAAAGAAAAAAGTTCCATAATTATAAGAAATTAACTGCCGAGTGACAGTTTCTGTTTAATCTGTTGGGTGCACTTCCCTGATAGGATGACACGTATTTTTCAGAAGTTCTGTCAAAACTGACGCAGGCTCTCAGAGACTTTTTACTTGAGAAGCAAGCCCCTTTTCATGTGGTTCGTCGTGGTTAGTCCATCATCTTGGACTAAAGTTAACAAAGCCAATCCAGAGAGATTCCCTCTTTAGTCTGTCTCTGTCACTCCCATTTCCGCATGTGACAGCCTTAGCAGCTCCCCTCTTTCCCCCACTGCTCACATAATGGAGGCACACTCCAAAGGTCCGTTTCTCTTCAAAGGGCTAGGCTGATTGTCCTCAGCTTAGAGTAAGTGGTGTGAGAGAAGACTGGAGAGGAGGGTACTACTGGGTTGTTGAGGGTCTTGCATACCCAGCTAAATGTGGGCTTTTATTTTGTAGCCAGTTGGGAGCCATTGAAATGCGCTAAGCTAAGGATATAAACAGATCTATTCATAAGGAAATTAATCTGGTGGAATTGTGAAGGGGTACGAGGGGGAGAGATTGCTGTGTAAGGAGACTAGATAAAAATAGAGAGATCATCCTTGAGGCATTGCAGTAGTCCGGATGGATAAAAGAAAAATCTGTATTACATTGGTAGTGATAGAAAGTACTGGAGAGAAGCTATAGTTTTGAGAGATTTCAAAGGTATTCTGTGTAATATTTGACAACTTTGACTATAGGGGGTGAGGGAGAAGGAAGCATCTGATAGATAATAAATTCCACAGTTTTGCACTTTAGAGACTGTGTTAATTTTGGTGCTGTTGACACCAGTAGGAAAGCCCTAAAATTCATGAGTGTATATATATGTTATACATACACAGAGAAGAGTTATGTTAAGGAGTCTATGTGCTGGTGGTTCAGTCTTTGGGGAGAGAATTTTAAAAGTAAGCCATGTTAGATTGTGTGTGACAAATGGACTGCTGTTTGAAGAAATTACTCAAAAGGGCTTTAGTTCTCACCATGTTGACATTCATTTGGGTGGACATAAGGACTCTCAAATTACTGTGGTTAGGCTGAAGCTGATGGTTCTTACAGGAACTGAGTAACAATATTTGTTTGTGTTTACACAAGGTCAGGAATGCTGGAAGCTGGAGTGGACAGAATTATTTCACAGGTAGTGGATCCAAAACTCAACCACATCTTCAGGCCACAGATAGAACGAGCGATTCATGAGTTCCTGGCTGCACAGAAGAAAGAAGACACTATCCCAGCTCCGCCTCCCGAGCCTGAAAATCAGGATCCACCTGCTCCTTCTCAGGATTCCTCTTAAGGTATTACGTCAGCAGGCTCAAATTCTCCAGTAGCCATTTACTTTGCCTAGCACTGTCCTGGGTGATGGTTTACTTTGCACACCACATTGGCTAGTTATTTGGGGTGACACTGAGATCGCCCCCAAGCCATGAGGGTAAATTGTCATCAGTGAGTCACACAAGGTGCTTCAAGAGCCGTGTTTCCCTCAGGAGCTCATTGGCTTGTTTTTGCTGTGGGTGTTCTGTATAAAACTGTCAGTGACTGTTTGAGAGATTGTGACACCAAGGCCAACAAGTGAAGCTATGAGTAGTCTCTTCATTTTAAAAAACACCTGAAGGGATCGATTTGTACAGCCGATCAGATGCCAAGAAAAGCTTTTCTCTTAATGAGCGTCTGTCCTAGAAATGAGTGAGCCTTGTGTTTTATACTGTTAAATGACATTTAGCAAGCTCTTAAGTGGTGTCCTTGATGGAGTTCAACCAATCTCCTTGTATCTACTGGAAGTATCTTTCATTGCCATCCTATTTGGAGCTTGCCCATTCAGGTATCAAACAGTTCTGTGATTTTCTATTTTCAGCCCTTGAATAACTTTTAATTGAGTTCTGAGCTAAATTGGTGAGGCAAATTGTAACTAGATTGACTGGTGTTTGCACGATGGATATGATAGTAATAGCTGATGTGAGGGTTTGTAATCATTGCTTTTGATCCTTGAAATAGCCCTGTTAGAGATACATAATATGAGCTTTTTTTTTTAACATATGAGAAAATAAAAAGAGACTAAGTGACTTATTTATAGTTTTGCAGCTAGTACGGGCCAGAGGTAGATTTCTGTTGTCATTTCTGACTCGCAAATGCAGTGCTTTTTCCATCATGCCGTGCTCCCTTTCTAATTTGATTTAAATTTATCATTCAACTGGAAAAAAATATAAACACCTTTCAAAAGATATAGCATTTGGCATTTCAGGTGAAAACTAATTACATTTCAAGCCGTACAAATAGGAAGGATCATATCTGTGTAGAGCAGCCTCTGTTCAAGTTCTATTTCTGCCACTCAACCACCTGTATGATCTTTGGGAAATGACCTGACCTTTTGGGGCTTCAGTTTCCTTGTCTGTAAAAGGAGGGCATTGAGCTAGATGACTTCCAGTGTCCTTTTTAGCTCTAGATCATGTGATCTCATTCCTAGTATTAGGGTTTTCTTTGTAAGATTTCCCTTTATCTAAAATGAATCAGACAAAAACTGAGGTTAGTCGTCATTGTATCTCGTACCATTAGTTGAATGATAGTGGAAGACCCAGGTATACAGAAGTTTTTCAGATAGGAAGGAGAGAAAAACAGCTTCTCTGTCACCTTTAATTTTAGTTCATGTGTTTACTATATTCCTTAAGTTTGTGGAGTATTTTTTAAAAAAAGCAAAAAACAAACATTCCACTAAGTTCTGGGATATCCTATTTTCCCCTTTTTTTCTGGCTTAACTATGAATTCTTTGGGTACCAAGAATTTTAAGTGAATATGACATTTTCCAAAAAGTGGTATTTGGATCTGATTGTCCTTTTTTTTTTTTTTACAGCCTTTTTTTCTTATGCCTTTGATGACAGCTGCTAAAAATTCCATGTAATTGAGAGTGAATAAGCTTATTCAACTTGACAAGACTGCAGCCTCATAATGAAGATCTTCAAAGATTGTAGAGCCTTCAGATTTCATTCCTTAGTGAGAGCAGTGTAACAGTTTGAAGGGGGGAAATGCAGTTTGCCAGTAGAGAAACTGACCTTTATAATGGGACCTTTATGATCCTTAAGAAAGCTATTGAATTGATAGGTGTAAGGATTGAATCCTTACAGGTACTCAGGAAGTTGCTTAGAACTTCTGCCTTTAATGTAAGTTTTAGGGAAAAGGGTGGGTAGTACATGTTGTAGGGGGTTTGTTACTTTGACATGGGAGGGATTTGAATTGATTTATTAAATGTTCTTTTCACTTTTCTAATAAAAATGTTTAAACATGCCTGTTTTGAGTCCTTCACATAAGCCATGTTCAGCTTTAGATCCTCTGTTCTAGTTTCCTTCCACCTCTAAAAGTGATTGTTCAGTGTTTTCATTACTGAGTTTTATGGTGTGAAATTCAGAGTCATAGGTTCTGGGTTTGAGTACCAGTTACAACCTTGACCAAGCCACCTCTGGGCCTCAGGTTCCTCATCTTACAAAATGAGGGGCTTGAACCCTGGTTCCTCACTTGACTAGTACCCTAGCTCTCTACTGCTTAAAAAAAAAAGTTAGATTTTTTTTTTCCATCAGCGTAATAATATGTAAACATAAAGGCTTGATAGTTTAAACTCTAAGTGTAGCTAAAGTACAACTCCTAGTTCTTGTTCTGGGTTCTCTTTGCACTAAAGAAATTAAAGGCTTGACTGTTCTTCCCACCAGTACTCTTGACATAAAAATATGCATTAAGCATTTACTCTGCTGGGAAATAAGGAAATCTTTGCCCTAGTAGAGTCTACTATTTAGTAATGGGGTAAAATATAAATGGCTTAAGTAGATCGTGTTCAGCATGGGGTCATGAAGACCCGAGTTTTACTGTTACTTTAAATGCTAGCTATATGACTGAGCAAGTCACTGAATCAAATAGCCCTTAAAGTACCAGATACGTTTTACCTGTTATATTAGTATAATAACAGTATTATAATGAACAGTGTTTCATGATGTGTATTCAATAAGTCCAATAGCCCCTGCAAAGATAAGGAGAGATCATGTGTAAAGACTACAAGATCAAAAGAGGATTTTTGCATACCGTATGAAAAGATTGTGTATTTTTGCAGGAAGCTTCAGAGTTCATTTGCCAGTAATTGAGCAGATGAAACTGTCTAGAGTCAGGCTTGATGTAAGTAGGACCTAGGTTGCCTGCCTTAGGTTTTCTGTCCTTAGAGTACAGCTCCGATCAGATCCATAAATGGCTTCCTAGCTGAGGCTTATTTCAAGAAGAAGGAAGAGTATGTGCATACTTGATTAGAATCAGCAAGTGCATTCCAGAAAGCCAAGGAGACTGTGTCTTTGGTTCCTTTTTGTGCATTATTCCCATTAGGCTAGAAATGAATAAGTGAAGTTGTGAATCTAATTATAGGTATAGGCATATTAAACCATCTGTACAAAGGACTTGCTGGCTTCATAGCGTTATACTGCTGAGTCTGCTTTTAAAAGCTGCCCAAAGATACTTTACAGCACTTAAATTTGAGGTTAAGAATTTACAGAATTGAATTTGAAACCAAAGGGCAGTTTGTTCCAAAAAGCTCCAACTAGGGCTTATCAGAATGCAGTATAAGTATCTCAGCTGTCACTGACTCTGGGCTCACTCTCCATGAGGAGTGTTTGCATAAGCAAAATCTGCATGATTTTTGAGCTCGCGTGAGGTCCTCTACCATTGGCTCTACTCTGTAGGTGGGGTGTTTTTGTCTTTTGGGGGGAGTAGGGGATATGACATTAAAAAAGTTCAGATGTAGTTTCTGTGTATTTAATCATTGACATTTGGCCCTCTCTCTTGGACCAAAGACATCACGGAGGTAGGCTCACAATTCATGTGCCCTTGGAAGAGTGGTGGCAGTCAACTGTAATTGGTTAGCAAGTAATGAGAGAATGAATATTAGAATGAGAGGTGGGCTTATTCTCATGAGGGTCTTGAGATGTGTGATACTGAGCACCCAGTCTTGGTCAAAGAGACATCAGTTTCCATATCACGTGTCTGACAAAAGGGAAAATCCACATTTTCCCAGACCTGTCTAAGTAAACGCAATGAGCAGAAATCAGCCAGTTCACCTAAACTTAGAATTTCTTTACTGTCTTTGATTGGATCTTAGCCTACCTGGCCAAGTCTTTTTAAAATTACCATTTATTTACTTATTTCAAGTTTTCAGCATCCACTTTTATAAGATTTTATGAGTTCTAAATTCTTCCCACTCCCCAAGACAGCATGCATTCTGATATAGGCTACACATGTATAATCATTGAACGTGTTTCTACATTAGTCATGTTGTAAAAGAAGAATCAACAAAAGGGAAAAATCATGAGGGAAAAAAAAAAAAGAAAATACTATGATTTGATCTGCATTCAAACTCCAAAGTTCTTTCTCTGAACTTGGATAGCATTTTCTATCATAAGTCTTTTGGAGATGTCTTAGATCCTTGCATTGCCGAGAAGAGCCAAGTCTATCAAAGCTGACCATCACACAATGTGGGTTGATTTCTGGATGAGAAAGTGGAAAATGCTTTGGTCCTAATTCAGTAATTGCTTATTAATATATGAAAGAAATAATCATCTCTCTCAGAGAGATTTGTATTTTCATTAGTATATGTAGGAAAAGCTTCATTGCCTACCTGCTTTTGTTACTTCATCTTAGTTGCCCAGCACATTGAAGGTAATCAACTTGTCCATGGTTACACTGCTAGTGTATATTGGAGGCAAGGTCGTAGAGCTGGAAAGGACGTCAGAGTCCCCTCGTTTTACAAATGAGAAAGCAAATCAAGAGATTTGAGCCCAGGTTTTCTTGACTCCTAAAGGCTAACCCTGTCCATCTACCTACTGCGGCAGTAATGTCTTCCATATGGTATAAAGGGTGGGGGGGGGGGGGCACAACAATTTCCTTTTCAAGAGAAAACAGAAGACACTTCCTTTGAGGTTAACACCACCAGAGCTTTTAACCCTTGCTGTTCTAAGGCTTCAGTATCTTTAGAAAAAAATCCTAAAAGGTCCTCAACTACTTCATGCTGCAGACTGCTCGGAACTTCTCCTGTAAACATCAGCATAGATGAAAAGCCTAGATTCAGGAACAGCTAGACCAAAAGCACCATGTGCAAACATTCCAAAACTTGTTAAATTAATTGTTAATTTCATAAGTTGATCCATCATGATGTTGCATTCTTGATTTTTTTTTAAGTTTTCTCTCACTTTAAAATTGAGAAACAAACATTCCATGTGAAAAGGAAGGGGATGGAGCATCTCATTTTTTTGAAGGTTCACTACCTTGTGTTAGCATCCCCATCTTGTGGGCTACTCAGATAGCACAGCTAGTGACCATCATGATGGGTGTGTTGCATATTTGCACTTGGGTGCAGTAGAATGTTAACTGAATTATCCATACCTGACTGCATACGTAGCTTAGTTGGACTCCATGTCTTGGTTTTCCTGCTGGCATCCTTGATATCTGTGATATCAGAGGGTTACAGAATCTCAGAAGCCACCTAATTTAGCTTATCTGAAAAAAAAATCAGTCTTTGGCTACTAAGAGAGACCATCAACCATCTGTTGATTATTTGCTAGCCTAATTAATAAATAGAGTATTAATTACCCAGAAAAAAACTCCTTTTTGTAATGTCCCCAGTGAGTTGTCACCAAGCTTCTGCTTGAGTACCTTCAATAAGAAGGAGCCCATTGCCTCACTCAAATTTTCCCATCAGCAAGTCAAGGTAAATTATAGTCTTCGAGAACTACCTGAGGTACTAAAGTTACGAGGTTTGCCCAAGGTCTCACAGCTCCACAGGTAACAGTACTAGAGCCTAGGTTTTCCAGACTCCCGGGTCAGATCTGTATTATGCTGTGCTGCGTCTCATCAGTGTCCTCATATTGTGATGTCTACAACTGAAGGCAGCACTCAAGCTGCTGTCTAATCAGAGTAGATTCTGAATCCTTCCTATCCTGTCTCTGAAAGCGTTTCATTTTTTTTTCTCCTGAAATATAAGGTGGGTGTCAGATTATGTCAGACTTTCCTTAACCCTGTGACGAATTCTTATATAGTCACTTTCCCACAAGGTTCCCATCATTTCTACCTGAGTAGCTAGTCTCTCCCTTTGGATGAAAATCATCTAGAATAGAAAATTCTCTAGTTTTTCTGCCTTTTGAAAGAAGCAAGCATCATTAAGGTAAATCAGCAAATTATTAGCTGCTCCATTTTCATAACAGAACTTCAACAGGCATAAATGAAGTCCCCATCAGTTCTATAGCACACCTCCATGGGATTTGTTTTCCACACCTTATCAGTTCCTCTTTTTGTTCTGGGTGGGGCTATCGTAGACACCAATGACAATATTGTTTCTCATTCTGCCTCCATTGATATCTTCCCAAATGTTCTCCACCATGGTTCCACTCATCTGGTTCCTGGATTTCCTCAAATGAGTATGTTATTTTTATTTGCAAAACTACTCCTCCTCCACCACCTCCCGCTTTACCTCACCTGTTCATTTTGAATAAAGCATACCCTTCTAGAATTGTATAGTTGGCATAGGTCTCATCGCACCAAGCTTTGGTGATGAGGCCAAATTTGCTTCTTTCTATCCGTTTGTCTTGCTTATCATCTATACTTTTAATAAACATCTGAGACAATAGGTTTTATTTTCATGCTCTTCTGTGAATTTATGGTTGTATCTCCTGTGTTTCTTCCTACAATATAGCATCTCTTTGGTATCTAGCATTGTTTTCAGTTTAAAGGACTTTGAATAATATTTGCAATAGGTTAAACAACTGCAAGCCTTGTGAGGAGTCCCTGCCTCTGTTCCCCCATGAAAGGAGTCCTTTCAGTCTTACATTTTAATCTGTGGTCCAGAAGTCCAAATCCTTTCCCCAGACATCATCTTAGAAATTATGTTTTATTGGCAACTTTCATTTTTTACATTTAAGTTTCTCCCAATATACCTCTCCCTCCCAGAGAGCCATCCCACATAAAATGAATTTTTCTTTTAAGAAAAAGAATAAAAGGGTGAAAATCAGCAAAACTAATCAATGCATTGAAAAAAATCTGAAAACATTTGTAATGTTCCACACCTGTGGACCTCCCATGTTTGCCGAGGAGTAGGGGCAGGTGGTAGCATCTTTCACAGCTGTTCACTTCTCACATTGGCCATTATTTTGTCTTTGCGCCTAAGATATTTTTGCTAAGACTGTAATCATTGACAGCACTACCAGATTTGTTCTTCTAGTATCATTTGTGTCCACGTGAAACAACAGAAGGGCGGAGTCATCTGACTTCAGTCTTTGAGGTTCTCTGCCACGTTCCCCTCCTGGCTTACAAGCTCCAGGAAAACAGATAACCTGTACTGTTATTATTCGGTTGTTATTCACTAACCACCACCCTTCATTTTTACCTGGCAGCATCTATAAATTCATATTATCATTCTTTAGAGAAGTGATTGCTTTCTCCACACAGGGTCTAGCTCATTTCTTTTTAGAAAAAGCCCGATATCTGTTAATATATCTTAATTCTGAGCGTTCAAAGGTCCTTCCCTTCCTCCTTTGCATCACATGTAACTGCCTGACAACCTTTTAACCTAGGTCATGGTTTTTCTCTGCCTCTTAGTATTCTTTTTCTTCTGCGTTTTCAAATGGCCTATCTCAGGCTGGACTAGTACCTTAGGCTTAAGATTTGAGCAAAATAAGACAATTACAGAACATCTGGCAGTTAACAAAAGGAGGCTTGCTTAGCCCTAGCCGAGAAAAGATTTTCAGAGCAGGGAAAGGCTATTCAGTGAGGATATAGCATTGATTCAGCTCAGAACAGCTTCCCTGTACTGCTGTTAATTTTGCTGATCAAAATCCAAAGGTTCCATGAAGTTTCATCAATAGTCTGAGACTTCAGTCCATAATCCAATTAAATCTTGAGGCCAGTTTTGATACCTATCAAGGAGCCTAATCTGCCCAGGGCAGGGCCTTAGGATGCTGCCCCCACCACAGGACCTTTCTTTCTTTCTTTCTTTCTTTCTTTCTTTCTTTCTTTCTTTCTTTCTTTCTTTCTTTCTTTCTTTTCTTTCTCTTTCTTTCTTTCTCTTTCTTTCTTTCTTTCTTTCTTTTTCTTTCTTTCTTTCTTTCTTTCTTTCTTTCTTTTTTCTTTCTTTCTTTCTTTCTTTCTTTTTAAAAGAAACATTTCATTGTTTCTGATAACCTGGAAAAAGAAGACATATTCCTTGACCCCTTTTACAAACACTGTGAGCCTCAGTTTTCCCCATCCATAAAGTCAATCTGTACTTGAGAGGATAAATGATTCACTTGTCTCTGGCAGAAATAACAAACGTTGCACACTGAATGCAGGTCCCTTAAAAATTTCTCTTGATCCCTTGCATGCTAGTCGCTAGCAGTCCCTCTGAAAACTGCTGTGGTAGATCTCCAAGAGGAGCAGCATTTTGGATTGTCGTCACAGAAACGTAATGTTAGATCTGAAAGGTATTTTCGAGACCATCCCATCCAATCTCCTTATGATATACGGAACTCAGAAGGGGCAAAGGTTTTTCTCATAGTCACACAGCAAGTTAGTAGTATGGCTAGTATTAGAACCCACGTCTCCTACTTCCCAACCAGATCTCTTTCCAGCATAATATATTGTCTCTCTATACAGTCCCTGACTCCATAAGTTCTAAATAAAGATTAATAGATGACATTGTACTTTGAAATCTATTATCTCTAGATCTGTTTTTTTATTTGGGTTTTCATTTCCATATTCTTTCTCTCCTCCCCCCCCACATCCATTAAGAAGGCAAGAAATATAATACTCATTATACGTATGAAGTAATTCAAAACATTATCCACGATGGGGGGGGGGGGTGGAAGAAGTAAGAAAAAAAGAGACAAACAAAAATGTGCTTCAATCTACACTGTCTATCGGTTCTCTAACTGGAGGTAGAGGACATTTCATGAGGATTCCTTTGGCATTGTCACGGATCATTGTATTGATCAGTGTTGCTAAGTCTTTCATTATAATATTGCTGTTGCTGTGTACATTGGAAAACAGAATCTCTAAATGGTCTGTGAATGGTAGAAGACAAGTAACATTGAAGGCTGTAAATTAGATATTCAGCTGCATTTCCCACTAGGCAGAAAAAAACTCACTGCTAAAAATCGGTTTGTGTTATAATGGTCTATATTTATAGAAACACGTGCTCTAAACATTCTTATCAGCTTAACATCAGGTTCTATCCCTGAATTTCCTCTTCCTCCTTTCTTCTCCTCCACTTCCCCCTTTCTCAAGGCCAATCAATGTTTTTAGAATTCTACATTTCAAGTAAAACCCGTGACTTCACTGTTGTGGACATTTTACTGCTGCTCATTGCAACCCCTCTAATAAGCACCCTTTGAGAGGTGCTTTAGTTGAAAAATGAATCACTCCAAAGCCAATCTGATGATGTAATAATTGCTGTGGTGAGACTGCTGTTGCTGCTTATGATAATTGGTTTCTTGCAGTTGTTTTTAAAGTGTTTTTCACATATACCTCAATTCTCACAACAACTCTGTGATTCAGACAAGGCAGGGATTATCATTTCCGTTGTACAGATAAGAAAAACTTATAAGGAGAGCGAACACATCTTGAAATTGATATCTGTAGTAGGAAGTCCATATCGCTTACCACCAAATGTCTTGCGAATAAGCGATGGTCAAACAAACAATATTGAGTTGAATTGAATTGGTCTCCTGCCTCTTAGTTGACCAAATACTAGTAGCTGCAAACTTACAAGGGGAAATAAATCATGTAACTTAAAAGACAGATGAGGGACCACAATCTAAGGCAACTGAGATATAGGCGATTGAGAATCAGAAAATCAGTATTGGCTCTCCCTATTATTTCATGACCTTGGGACCATGGAACTTCTCTTGGTTTTTTCATCGTTAAAGTGGGGATAATAATACATTGCTTCTCTTGAAGGGTTGCTGTAAGGGAAGCATTTTATAAACATTAGAGGGCTATATCCATGGGTTATTGAGGCCTACATGAACCCTGTCAGTCAACAGACATTTATTAAGCACTTATGTGCCAGACAATGTGCTAAGCACTGGGGATACAAAGGAGGCAAGAACCAGTCCCTGTCCTCAAGGAGCTTACATTCTAGTGGTTGGAGACCCCAGACAATTAACCTTTCTGGACCTCTGTTTCCATCTCTGTAAAAAAAAAAAAAAGATTAAAGTAGGAGAACTCAAGGTACCTTCTAGCTCTCACATATTATAGTCACTTGAAAGACGGTAGACACCAAAAAAAAATATTGACCATTTTTCTCAAGGGAAAACCTGTGCTTTTCTCTTTGTCAGTGTGTGTGGGTAGGTGTATATGTGTAGATACTGTAATTGTATAGCAAGGGCTGTGACTGTGAGTACATATGGCTAGGTCTGAGGTCTGGACTTGAAAACCGTGTCTGGATTGTGGCTGGCAGGGGGTAAGGCGCTGTCTAGCCTGGTAGGTCTTAATAATGCCAGGGACGGAGAGGGAGACAGGAAGGCTGGAGCGTCTGAGCTTTCATTGGCAGGCCACACTAGGTGCTGTCCATCATTTTATTCATGGAGAATCTGGGCAGTCAACTGTTTATGGCTTTGTCGTTGAGGATGGATTGGAACCAAAACTGCATACAAATAATTGCTTCCTCCCCAGAATTCATCCCTCCCCCATTCCCTCGGTCACCGGTCCAGAGTCAGGCCCACACGGCTTCACAGATGGATTATAGCAAGAGCGGGGTTAGTGCATAGGGTGTAACGTAAAGAGAGTCTGAGAGTCAGGAGACCTGCGTTCAAGTCCCAGTTTTTCCGCATAATAGCTGTGTGATGTTGAGCATATTATTTCATCTCCCTGAAGCCGTTTCCCTATTTGTTGATTAGATCAGAGGTTCTCAGACCTTTGTGTGGATGTCTGGACCCCTTGGGCAGTCTGGTGAAGCCTATGGGCCCCTTCTCAGAATCATGTGTTTAAATGCATAAAATAAATTACACCAGATTACAAAGAAAACCAAATCTATCAACATATAGTTGTCTAAATAGTGTATCCATCCAACTTCACAGGTCCTCTGGAATCTGTCCATGGACCCCTTAGGAGTCTGTGAACCCCAGGGTAAGAATCCCTGGATTAGATGATCTCGACGATCACTCCCAGGTCTAACAGGATGTGTTCTAAGGCCCCTTCCAGGGCTGGCATTCCAGGTCTGAAGTGCCCTCCATCCAGCTCTGGCAGTCTGTGTTTTTATCATTCCAGCCTTTCGATATCTGAAGGTTTCCTCTGGTTTGTCCTACATTCCTTCTTTTTTTAAGGGAATTCAGGGGAATTCTCTGAGCACCAGAAAGGAGAGGAATCTCATACCAATAGGGGTGACTTAGCTCAGTGTCTCTTTTTCAGTGTACTTAATCGTATCCCCAGCCACCGTTAGCACTGCTATCTCCTTCATGTAAAAGAGCAATCCATCCAGTCTCCCTCCTGAGAAGAACCTGAAACACCGAGGCACGAGTCCCTCCCCAGCCAAAGCAAAACTGGTAGCCACAAAATCACAGCACGGTGGAATAGTGGGGATGTCATTGGATTTTGAACGAGAGGATCTGGGTTCAAATCCTGCCTGTGCTACTGAAACGATGTGCAGCCTTGGGCACATGACTCTGCTTGCTTCCTCCCCACTCATCACCAGCACCCTGGGTCTTAGTCTCCTTCTCTATAAAATGAAGAAGTTGAACTGAATGGCCCTGAGAGTCCTTCTAACTTTAGGTCTGTGTTCCTGTGATACACTGTGTATATCTTGTGATGTGCTATGATCCCTCCCAGTTCTAAGTCCTGTGATCCCATAAAGGTTCCAATCTGCTGGCCACTGACAGACCCATTAGACATCCAGCCTCCTCTCCCTGTTTCTGTGCTTTGAGAGACTAAGGTGGTGACTGAAGAAGTCACTGGTGCCTCTAGTTGAGACAACCAAGTAGTTTATACTGCTTCTCACTCTTCTCTCCCCTCAACCTTTCCCCAACCAAGAGCTCAGTGGTTTTACCCATTAAGGGTTTAAAAGAGGACTTGGACCTCCCCCACATCTACATGCATTGAGCTAGCTCTCCTGTGCTGTCACCCGAAAGAACCTGAGGGCTTTGAAAATATCAGTAATATTACACTGAATGTAGCTAAGGACGGATGTTGCTGTCTAGCAGAGGAAAATTATTAGCAAGACAATGAAATAGCAGCAATCACAATAGTTCCCATTCCTGTGGCTTTCAAGGACACAACAACCCTGTAAGGTAGGTAAGGCAGATATCACTATCTCCATTTTACAGATGAGAAAACTGAGACTCAGCGAGGGGCAGGGACTTGTTGTAGGTCCCACAGCTAATATGATCAGAGTTAGGATGTGGACTCCAGTCTCCTAATCTGAGTCAGGTGCTTTTCTTACTTGCCTCTCCCACGCATCTTTCAATTATGATTTATTGCTTTGTTAAGTTCGGTCGATTCTCCTTGAATGGTCTAATAGCTCGTGGTAAAGATGTAATAACTCACTGAAATAAACGAATCATAACAACTCAAACTTATGCCGTATTTTAGAGTTCACAAGCATTTGCCGTGCGACAGCTCTGTAGTACAAATGGGGTAAAGGACGGCTAGTCCTCATTTCCTAGATATTGAAACTGAGGGAATTAGCTTACTTCATGTCTTACTTTACTAGCTAGTAAGTAGTAGAGTCAGGATTTGAACTCAGGTCTTCTGGCAACAAGTCCATACACTGAACTATCCCTGCGTCAGGTTGAAAACTGACTCTTTGGCACAGACATAAACTCTGCGTTTGTCAACCGTTGATGAAAATAAACTAAAGTATCTATCAGTATATTGCATGCAAAAAATATTGAGATTACCAATATGTGTACTTGCATATATATTTGGATCAAGATACAGCACAAAACAAAGTTAATTTCCTGCGGTAAAGTGAAATTTTGGGGACAAAGAACATGACAATGGGCAAATCAACCTTCAGTAACTGTCTTCAAATCTTCTTTGCCTCCTTCCTTCTTTCCTCCCACTATTCCCTCCCTTAACTCTCCTTAATTCTTTTCTTCCTCCTATTCCTTCTTTACTGCCTCCCTCCTTCCTTCCCTCTTTTCTCCTTCCCTCCTTCCTCTTCTTCTTTCCTTCCTTTTTTTCTCCTTTTCTCTTTCCTTTCCTCCTTTCTTTTTTCCTTCTTTCCCTCCTTCCTTCCTTCCTTCCTTCCATTCTTCCATCCTTCCTTCTCTCTTTCCTCCTTTTCTCCTTCCTTTCCTCCTTTTTTTCCTTCCTCCCCTCCTTCATTCCTTCCTTCCTCCTCTCCTTCATTCTTTCCTTCCTTCCCTTGACATGCATTGACTGAATAATTACTATGTGCAAGATGACCTGGTACGAAGTTATGGCATACAGACTACAGTAGAGATATCAGGATATTGGTAGCATAGGACTTACTAATGGAAGGAAGCTTAGGGACCATATAGTCCAAAACTCTATTTTTTTCACAAATTAAATTCTAATCTACAAATATTTATTAAGCACCTGCCACATTCCAGGCATCACGCTAAGTGATGTAGGTGCAGAAACAAAAATGAAAGTGTTCATCCTCCTGGACCTTGCATTCTACAAATGAAGCCCCAAAAGGGTAAATGAGTTGCCCAGGGTCACACAGGTAGTAAATATCAGAGCCAAGCTTCAAACCCAAATCCTTTCATTCCCCATCCTATGTTCTTTCTGGAACACCTTTATCACCTAACTGCACTTGTGCCTCTAAAAAGAAATCCATTTACTAGTGTTAACACTCCTACTGTGATTCGGTAATAAGAATCTGACATACATTTAGAAAGGGAACAATGATCCCAATGAGCCAACATGGCCTTAGTAAGAACTGGAAGAGCCAAATTTCCTTTTTTTATCTTTAACAGGGTTGCTAGACTGGAGGATCTGGTCATAGTACACACAAAATAGACTTGGAGGTCAGTCACATATTTAGGGAAGTCCCTCAAGATCTCCGTGGGGACGAGGTAAGTTAGATGATGGCAGAGTTAGGTGGATCTGATACGACTTGGATGACTGGCTACAAAGAATATCCAGGACTGATGAATCACTGTCGCTTTGGGTAGAGTTCTGGAGTAGCCCAGGACATGTCGTTGGCCCTTCAACATTTTTTTCAAACTTAGATTAAGATATACAGCATCTGAATCTATGTTGCTGATAACACGAAGTGAATACCAGAGAAAACTAACATTTGATGACATGTTTTGGATCTAAAAGGATCTTGACAGACTCGAATGATGGTTTACATCCACATGGATGTAGTTTGGTGAGAACAGCTGAGGATGTTCTTGTAAAAAGGTGCCTCTTTCACATTTTGACAATTTTGCTAATTGAAAGGAGCGTGGAGAAGGACCAATGTGAGACTTGCATAATTGAGAGGAGCTGAGAGAGCAGCTTACAGAGACAAGGCACTTACTCAGGAGAAAGACAGCTACATTCCCTGATTCCCAACATCTGATTTGCCTGTGACTTACAGGAGAGTTTTACAAATGGTTCCTGAAAAATCCTGAACCCCAAAAGTTGTTTTGTGGATAACTGTACATTACTGGCAGAAATTAAGATTTGGCTAATCACCATGAGCTAAAAAGAAGGTGTCTCAATGGAAAAAGTCCCTCATAACCTAGTCCCCTTCTACCTTTCCAGTCTTCTTACACCTTTCTTCAGTCCAGTCACACTGGCCTCCTCCTGGCTTTTCCACAAACAAAACACTTCATCTCTAGGCTCTAAGCATTCTGGGCTGTCCCCCATGTCTCCCACGCCTGGCATGTCCTCCCTCTTCCTGACCATGGTTGGGTTATATTGATGTAACGGCCATGTCAATGTAATAAGTATATAATAAGATGACACTATCAAAATTTACAGATTTTGTGCTATACTGATTAAATTACTAATACTTTATAGAACTAGATAAAACAATAACAAAGTTCATTTGGAGGAACAAAAGTCTGTAATCTTAAGAGAAATAATGAAAAAAGTAGAGATGAAGAAGGAAAAACATTACCAGATCTCAAACTATTTTATACAGTAATAATCATCAAAATGATTGGCTTTAAAAAAAAAGTATATCGATAAAACCAATTAAGTTAGCAATAACCAGAAGCAATTAAAAACAGTGTCTCCATGTTTAATAATCCCAAGAACATTAATTTTAAGGAGCTAGACTCTGTATTCGACAAGAACATCAGGAAAATTGGAAAAAAAAGTTGGCAGAAATTAGGTTTCAACCAACTCTTTGTACCATATACCAAAATAAGCTCAAATTAAATACTTGAGTTGCATATAAAAGTCTCATTATAAAAAAAAATAGAGGAGAAAGAAGATTCACAGCTATCATTAGGGGGAGAATTCTTAACCAAGCAAGGAATAAAAGTGATCATAACATCAAAATAGATCATTTCAGTTACATAAAATTGGAATACTTTTGCAGAAATAAAATCAATGAAGCTAGAATGAGAGAAACTATTAAGTGGGGAAAATATTTTCATTAAATGTTACTGATAAAAATCTTATATCCAAAATATAAAAGGAATTAATGCAAATTTATAAGACCAAGAATCCTTCCCTAATAGGGAAACAGTCAAAAGAAGCAAACAAATAATTTTCAAAAGACTTGTAAGCTCCAAATTACCATATGAAGACATGCTTTAAATCAATAATCATTAGAAAGATGTCAGTTAAAACAAATTTAGGTTTCATCTCTGCAAATAGGCAAAGGTGACAAAAACCAGAAACTATCATTGTTGAAGGATCTATCAGAAGATGAACACATAAATACACTATTGATAGAGTTTTAATTGGTCCAACAATTTGGGGGGGTTTTTTGGTTTGGTTTTGTTTTTGCTAGGCAATGGGGTTAAGTGACTTGCACAGGGTCACAAAGCTAGTGTCAAGTGTCCAAGGTCACATTTGAACTCAGGTCCTCCTGACTCCAGGGCCGTTGCTCTATCCACTGCACCACCCTAGCTGCCCAGATCCAATTAGTTTGTAAAGCAATTTGGAACTTTGCAAGAAAACCTACTAAAATGTTCCCAAAGGATCCTACTACTGGGCATATACCCCAAAGAGGTCGGAGACATGGTCAAAGATCCAATGTACACCCGAATATCCATAGCAGCTCTCTCTCTCTCTCTCTCTCTCTCTCTCTCTCTTTCTCTCTCTCTCTCTCTCTCTCTCTCTCTCTCTCTCTCTCTCTCTCTCTCTCTCTTTCTTTGGTGGTAGCAAAGAACTGAAAGCAAAGTCAGCGCTCTTATTCATTGGGGAATATGTGAACAAATTGGATATGAATGACGTGGCATCACACAATTGTGTTTTTCCTGTGTAATAATACAGTAGGAAATGACAAGTATGAGGAACTTAGAAGAACATAGAAAGATTTGTATGAACAGATACAGAGCAAAATAAGCAGAACTAAAAGGATAATATACTCTGAAGATAGCAATATAAATGAAAAAATCACTAAAAGGAAGCTGAACTCTGAGTAACTGAAAAACCAGCACCCTTCTGGAGAATAAATAACAAACAACTAAAGAGAGGTAAGGAAGGACTAGGGTAGAGTGTTAAATACATTGTCTGACACTGTCACCGTACTGAGTATTCTTGCTTAACTGTTTTTCTTCACCGTGAAGGAGGGTTCAGTTTAGAGGAGAAATATTTCCAGAAATGACCCTAATGTAAAAACAAAAAATATCAGCAAAATGGAAGGAAGGAAGGAAGGAAGGAAGGAAGGAAGGAAGGAAGGAAGGAAGGAAGGAAGGAAGGAAGGAAGGAAGGAAGGAAGGAAGGAAGGAAGGAAGGAAGAGAAGGAGTTCTTTTTTTCCCTCCCATTTCTCGTAGTCTTTCGCCTGGACACCTGCTTTGCACTTATATCACTCTCCCTGTTGGTTGTGTAATTGTCTAATTGTTTTTGTTCCATTCCTATTGGATTGTAAGCTTCTTGAGAGTAGGACCTGTGTGTGTGTGTGTGTGTGTGTGTGTGTGTGTGTGTATACATATTTTATATATATATATATATATATATATATATATATATATATATATTTGCATAATTGGAGCCAAATCAAGTTTGTTTAGTAGTTAAGTTTATTGATAAATGTTTAAGTTGAATTAAATTGAATTGAATTGAACTGAATTGAATTGCTGAGGAGGTGAAATGCGTCAGGGAGGCAGAAGAACCAAATGACCTTGAGAAACCTTCCAAGTGCCAAACCCAGTCTCCTGGGCTGTGAAGACCCAGACCTGCGTTCTGCATGCCATGGACCTCTCATCATTCATCTCAACCTCTTGAGCTCATGTTACTTGAGAAGACACAGCAGCCTCCTTCGGGTGGAAAGGTTCAGTCAAGTCTCCTCTTAATGCTCCCTTTGTGGAGAAACCTTCCACCAGCACAGCCCGTAGAGAGCTTGTCTCATCAGGCCCACTGTAAACAGGGCTGAGACATTCTAAATAAATACTCCCACTCGCTCCGCTGTGAGGGAATGACCTGGCCTGTCAGGGAGGCAGCTAGGGATTATGGAAATAACAACAGGGCAACTCGGAGGGCTATGAAGAACAGCCTGGCTCTCTTGCCTGAAATGACCACTGTGTGGGGGACATGAAGAAGCCAGCCAGTGGTGGCTGAAGGCTACAGCTATGACAGGTCACTATCCTCTGTTTCTTTCCTCTGACAGCCTGTCCCTAATTAAGCGATATGATCTTTGGGCCTCTAACCCTTCTCAAGGGATTTAATGGTGATAAAGTCAAAAGCCTCTAATTTTACAGATGGGAAAACTGAGGTCCCAGATAGATCATCTAATCCTTATTTTCAAGCTAGAAGAGCTCCTACAGGCCATCTAGTCCCGTTCCATCATCAACACATAAGGAAACAGAGACCCAGAGGGAAGGTGGCCTCCTCCAACTCCATACAGCTGGTGAAGGTGGCCTCCTCCAACTCCATACAGCTGGTGAATGACAGAGCAAAGATGCAGACCTGGTCTTCAGACGCCTCCCTCAGCTCCATTGGCTCTCCTAATGTTTCCTGACCATGACTCACTATCATCCCTGCTTCCCAGAAACCCTGTAGGCCAGTAGTCCCTTCCCCTTCTTACACTCAACAAGTTAGACACCAATGATAATGATGCCGATTTTCTCGAAGCATTATCACGTATGCCTTAGCAGTGGCATTCTACTCATCCCCACGAAGGCTCTGGATGCTGGAAAAGGATGTAGGAAGGAGGCAATGCATAGTTTTGGTAGTGACAGGACTGGAATCCAGATTTCTATGCTCAGTCTAGTTCTCAAGTTCTAGATCAGTACTAAGAGATCTAAGGAAAACATAGATATCATTCCCCTGATCTTACAGTTCAGTAAGCCTGCCCAAGAAGGCAATAAAGTCATTCAGGCATGGACTGTTTTTGATGACGTCATCCTAGCTCCTTGAAGTTACGCTTCCTTTACCAGATGTCCGCTAATCTTCTCTCTGCTAGCACAAGTTCTGTTATCTAACATATCAGCTAATCTTTCCAATTATGTGTCATTTAATTAGCCTGCTGTCTATATCTTCATTCAGATGATTGACTAAAATATGGAATAGTACTGATCTAGGGAGTGATCCCTGGGGCATTGTACTCCACTACTTGGCCATCTCTCTAACTTGATATAAATTCATCAATCACCCTTCTTTTGGTCCAGTCATTCATCCAGTTCCTAGGTCACCACAGTGTAGGAATTTCTGTTACTTAGAAGGGTCAATTGAGATAAAATTTAGAGTCCAAAGAAATATTTTTTTCCCTTTCATACTCCTCAAATCATACTGTCAACTCTGGCTGGCTTTGGTGGAGCTCCTAAACTTGGGTTGAGCACTGAGTTGTTTTGTTTTTAAGATTAGGTCTCTCCATCTCAACCACTTGGGAACACAGGGGCTGAGCACAGGTCCCATCCCACTACTGTTGGCTTTGACCTGTTCCATTACTGACCTGGGCCAGTTCATCCTTTTTTTATTTTTTTTTAGTTTCAACAAATTTATTGGTACCAATATTTAGAAGGAAAAGTTTTTCAGAAAGGAAATTAACATAAACAGGGAGGAAAAATTCATATAAAATTTCAGACTACTAAAATATTTGTTATAAAAAGGCTATTGCCTCTTTGATTATCTATAAAATTTAGCTCAATCTTCTCAAGGCCAGCTGTACTATTGTAAATGGCTGGTTAGGGGTGGTGGTTGATTCTACAGTTCTGGCATACACGGATAGCCTTACCTTCAAATCCCCCTACCTGCCAGTGTACCTACTGACTTATTTAAAGTTCTATTTCATGCTAATGAAGCTGTTCCTCAGTTTAGCCTTCTTTGGGCAGCTTAGTGGCTCCTGGGCATTCACCATCTTGATAGCCAAATTTGTTTGTCTATTTGTTTATCTATTTAATTTTTATGCCAAATCTGGTGCAGACACCTATTCAACATAGCCCATTTCAGCTCAGAACTTCTTAGCTGAAGAGATTTGCCATCCTCAGCCTCTCTGGTAGCTGGCATTACTGGCGCACACCATGCTCTGTAATCACTGAGTTTGTGAGCCAAATGGACCAAAATGCAAAGCTTCTCATTTGTCACTACTTCTTCAGATGTCTTAAAATCCTGACTTTACATTTGGAAAGGCCCTTAAGGGTCATGTGATCTAAGTCCCTCATTTAAGAACCTGGGGCACAGGAAGGTTAAGTAATTTGCTCAGTATTACATAGATAGCAAATAGCAGAGTCAGGATTTGAATCCAGGTCCCCTGACTCCAAATCCAGCATTCTCTCTGCCACAGCATACTTCCTGTCTTGAAAAAACAGTTTTGGAAAATTAAGCAGTTACTGGTCTAGAGTCTAGAGCCAGAGGGGACCTCAAAAGTCATCTAGTTCAGCTGCTTCACTTCACAGAGGGGGAAACAGGCCCAGAGTAGTTAGGACCTACCCATTACCTAGCTCACAGATTTATTGTGAGGAAAGCGCTTTGAAGATTTTTAAAGTACCATGTAAATGGGAGTTACTATTATTAATATTACTCGTGCCAAGGTTACAGAGCTAGTAAGTGTCAGATCTGGGATTTAAACTCATGTCCTCTGACTCCAAATCTAGGGCTCTTTCCACAAGGATGCCTCTCATCCCAGCGTTCTGCTTTTTATTACGATCTGGGCCTCCTTCCTTGGGTAAACTGCTGCTGCAGCTCCCAGTGCCCTCCCTACAGTGGCATCTTTTGAAGTCCTCGCTAGTCAGAAGCATTTCCATTTCTGTATTCACCTCAGGGCCTCTGAGAAGCTGGGATCTGTGCTTCTCCCTAGCAACAACGAACACACAGAGCTTTGGCATTTTAGATAAAAAACCCTATCTTGCTGGTTCCTTTTTTTTCCCCTCCTAAGTATATACATATTGCATATGTATATAGGTATATATGTGTATATGTATGTGTATATATGTGTATGTATATACGTATGTGTGTATATATACATATTTTTTTCTTTAAAACATTATTAATATATTTTGTTTATATATCACCTTAATTTGTAAATATTTATTTCCCCCTCCCCTAACTGGAAAACCATGTGCTGTTATGTTATAATAAATTACATCTCAAGAAAGCTACATTGGAGCTGGTCCAGAAAAAGGTAAGTATAAGTGAGCAGAGAAGAGGATGGTTTCTTCCAGAAGACATCTGAATGAGCTGCCTAGAGGCAGCTAGTGTGGCAGCAGATAGAGCGCTGGGCCTGGAGTCACGAAAGACCTGAGTTCAAATCTAACTTCAGATATTCACCTGGGCAAGTCACTTAACTTCTGTCTCCCTCAGTTTCTTCAGCTACAAAATGATGATAATAACAGTACCTACCTCTCAGGGTTGTTGTAAGCATCGAATAAGATAAAAATATGAACAAAGCACTTAGCAAAGTACCTACATAGTAGGTGCTTAATAAATGCTTATTTTCTTCTTCCATTCCTTATGACATAGAATAAAAAATAAAGAGGAAAAAAAAGTTCAGTAAAATTATACCATGTGGCAACTGAGCAAGTCTGACTGTATATGCAGTTGTTCCACACCTAAAGTTCCCCATCTCTGCAGTAACAGGAAGAAAGAGTGTTTTTCTTGTAGTTTCTCACATGCCGAGCTTAGTCATTATAAACACATTATAACTAAACAATACTCCCTGGCAAATTGGCAAGGATGACAGTAGGTGGAAATACAATAGTTAATGTTGGAGGGGTCATGGGAAAATAAGTATACTAGTACATTGTTGCTAGATCTGTGAATTGGTACAGCCATTTTAGAAAACAATTTGGAATTATGCAAAGTGACTAAAATATCCATACTCTGACCCAGAGATTCTGTTGCTAGGTATGAACCTTGAGAAGTCCATTGATAAAAAGAAGTCCCTATATACACCAAAATATTTATAGCATCATTTTGTGTGTCATAACAAGGAACTAGAAACAAAGTTGATGCCTATCAATTGGGGAACAGCTAAATAAATTGTGGTACATGAATGCAATGGAATATTACTGTGTTGTAATAAACAGCATGCATAACAAATACATATAAGCATGTAAAAACTTAAGTGAACTGATATAATGAATGACACAATGATCACAACAATGTAAATGGGGAAAAAAAACAACCGCCACAAAACAATTAAAAGTGAATACTGCAAAATTACAAAGAATAAACCTAACTTCAGACAAGATGAGAAGAAACCTCCCCCTACCCTTTTTCAGAAGTGGGATGTCCATGGGTATGAAATGTTGCGTATATTTTTTCTTTTTTTTTTTTTTTTTGGATGAATTGATCAGTTTTATTAATTTCTTTCTTTTAAAAAATGTTCTATTATATAGGATGACTTTCTGGGAGAGGGGGAGAGGAAGGATACAGGGGGAAATGTGGATGACGTAAAAAAACCCAGATATCAATTAATTTTATTTTAAAAATTAAATAGGTCTCCAGACCAGAAAGAAAAAAGGCTGAGTAAAGATAAGCTTAAAACCTATATGTTACTGAATGCTGTAAAGAGGGTAAACACGGACTTGTTCATTACATCCCAGAAATATTAGAGTTATAGATTTAGAGGGAGAAAGGAGCCCAGTGATCATCTACCAGTGGCGTCAAATTCAAATAGGAAGGATCCCTGCCTCCCACGCATTGACTCAGAAAACCACACACACACACACACACACCACACACACACACACACACAAAGCCCACAAATTTAATCAAAAGCCCTTCTAGATCTGGTTCAGGGCTATACTGGGGAGTTTTGCAGGTGGTTTGCTCTTGAAGTCCATGCGTTTGACACCTCTATTCTAGTCACCTCTGAGGTTGGGATGAGGAAACTGAGGCTCAGAGAGTTAAGATGACTTGTCCAAGGTCACACAGTGTTGTAGGGCAGGCCTGACTCCAGACTGTCCAGAGGTTCAAGCTTGGGGTTGGAATAAAATGCAGCACTTCTAGGTCACTAATAGTAAACAAAAGAAGTTTGTGTAATAATAGCAAGGAAAATTATGGGGTAGCTAGGTGGCACAGTGGATAGAGCATCGCTGAGCTTGAATCTGGCCTCAGACACTTCCTAGCTGTGTCACCCTGGGCAAGTCACTTAACCCTGCTTGCCTCCGTTTCCTCTTCTATAAAGTGAGATAGAGAAGGGAATGGTACACCCCAAAACCCCAAAAGGGTAACACAGAGTCAGACATGAGTGAAACAACCCAAACAATTTGAGTCCAAATCTAGAAATCTTCCCACTGCACCGTGCTGCCTCCGTAAGGACGTTCCCTCGGAGCTCTCCAGGGGTGCTTAGGAAAAGCTTCTTAACTGTGGTTGTACACATTAAAAGTATAAATAGGTTCTATGGAGACTTAGATAAATTAGAATCATAGAGCCTCTCATTGGAAAAGGCCATGAGAAGGCATCTCGTCCAATCCGTATTTAAATAGGAGTCCTCTCTATGGGGAGTCTTCAGAGATGGATAACTCTTCCAAGTCCACTTTTAGCTAGCTTTTATCATTAAGCAGCTTTTCCTTTCATCAGGCCTTGGTGTTTCTTTCTGAAACTTCTACTCATCATATCCATTAACAGACTCAGAGATTAATGATGGTCATTTAAAAAGAGCCATCAATTTTTGAGGGGTATGTCCCTGGAGTACCACATTTGGAGTCTGAAGACCTCGGCTTGCATTCTGTGTAATCTGGGGCAGGGCCTTAATGCGCTCCAGGTTTCTTATCTATAAAGTGATAGACTTTGCAGAGATGGGGGACTCAATAGGTGTGGAATATAGCATATGATGTGGTTCTGCCGAAATTTGTTTTGTGTTTTAGTTCTAGAGGCAGAACCAAGATGGCAGAGTAGAGAAATCATTCATCTGAGTTCTCCCAGCACTCCCCTCCAAACAAGACTAAAATAACCCCTCAAATTGAATTCTGGAGTGGCAGAGCCAGCAAAAAGTCAGAATGAGATGTTCTTCCAGGCCAACAACACTTAGGAGATCAGAAAGAGCGACGTGTGCCATGGAGGTGAAGGCCAGCCTGTAGCCCACATGGATAAAACAGGTGGGACCAGGTGGTGGTGACAAAGGTAGCAACAGCGTCAGGAACTCTCAAGCCGGAGATTTCAAAGGGGACCTGGAAACCAGTCAGAAAAAGATTGCAGAAGGCTTTTGTACCAGCAGATGCAGAACCAGGTATTGTTGTCTGTGCCCACTTGGATATACCTCCTTTGTCTATACCCACTGCTGGGTCATAGTGCAAAGGTGGAAAGGAGCACTTGTAGTCAAGGCGGGTGGAAGCCCTGAGGCATAGTATTGTTTTTAGTCATAAGGGATCAGGGACCCAGAAAAACAGTGTTAATTTCAGTCCCAAAAGACCAGAGCCCTTCCTGGGTGAGGATAAGAGTTCAGACCAGGAGAGCAATAACCACACCTCTCCCTAAATCACACAACCCTGGAAGCATCGAAGACTTCAAAACACCCAGAACTAGTTCTGAAAACAGCAGTGTGGAAAAGTATAAAGCTTGAGACAATGCCCCTCTCCCTCCCATGCCAGGAATAAAGCCCAACTTTAATACAAAGTTCAAAATCAAGAAATAAGGTGAAAAAAAATGAGCAAACAACAAAAAAGAATCTGACCATAAAAATCTACTGTGAAAATAGGGAATATGAAGATAAACTCAGAAGACAATAAAGTCAAAACAGCAATAAGCAAAGCCTCAAAGAAAAATTGTGCATTGGACATAAGCCAACAAAAATTCCTGGAAGAGCTAAAAAATGATTTTCAACACCAAATAAGCCTGGGGGGGGGGGGAAGGTAAAGAAGTGAAGGCAAAAGAAGAAAATTATGAAAATACAATTAATATCTTGGTAAAAAAACTTGAAGAAAATAGCTTCTTTAAAAAGCAGAATTGGACAAATGAGAAAAGAGGTTAAAGAAAGCTCATTGATGAAAATAACTGCTTAAAAATCAGAATTGGGCAGCTGAAAGCTAATGACTCTATGAGACATCAAGAAACAATAAAACAAAGTCAAAAGAATGAAAAAATTTTAAAAATGTGAACTATATCATTGGAAAAACAACTGACCTAGAAAATAGCTCAAGGAGAGATAATATAAGAATTATTGGACTACTTAAGAGCTGTGATCAAAGAAAGAGCCTAGACATCATATTTTTTTTAAAAGATGTCAAGGAAAACTGCCCCAATATCCTTGAATCAGAGAGTAAACTAAAAATTGAAAGACTCCACCAATCACCTCCTGAAGGAGATCCTAAAATGAAAAATCTAAGGAATAATATAGCCAAATTCCACATCTCTGAGCTCAAAGAAAAAGTATGTTGAGTAGTCAGGAAGAAATCATGCAAACAGCACGGGGCCATAGTAAGGATCACACAAGATGTGGCAGCTACCACATTAAAGAAGAAGAGGGCTGGGAATATGATATTCTGGAAGGCAAAAGAACTGGGATTACAACCAAGAATAAGCTACCCAGAGAAACTGATTATAATCCTTCAAGGGGAAAAAAAAAATTTGAATATTTAATTAAATAGAGGAATTTCAAGCATTCCTGATGAAAAGACCAGAGCTAAATAGAAAGTTTGACTTTCAAATACAAAACTCAAGAGAAGCATTAAAAAAGGTAAACATGAAAGAGAAAGTATAAGCAACTCGGTAAGGTTAAACCATTTACCTTTCTATATGAGAAGATGATACACGTAACTTCTAAGATCTTTATCATAATTAAGGCAGTTAGAAGGATTCTACATAGGAAGAGGATACAAGAATAAGTCAATCATGTTGGGATGACATAAAAAAAAACAATTATAGTTGAGAAAGAGGGATGCCTTGGGAGAAGGGAGAAGGGAGAAGAGAAAAAGAATGGGAAAAAAATATCTCACATAAAAGAGGTGTGCAAGGAGTAACTTTTATAATGGAGGGAAAAGTGGGATGGAGGGAGGCGACATTTGAACCTCACTCACATCTGAATTCATTCAAAGGGGGAATATGTGTGTGTGCGTGTGTGCACTCAATTGGTAATAGAAATCTATCTTACCCATCAGGGAAGTAAGAAGGGAAAGGAATAAGGGAAAGAAGGGGATGATAAAAAGGAGAGCAGATAAAAGAAAGCAGACTTTAGAAGAGGAACAGTATAAAAAGAGAGAAAAGGATAAACAGAAGAAAATAGGATGGAGGGAAATGCACAGTTAGCAATCCTAACTCTGAATGAGAATGGGATGAACTTACTTGTAAAATGGCAGTGAATAGCAGAATGAATTAGAAATCAGAATCCAACAATATGTTGTTTAAAAGAAACACTCAAAGTAGAGAGAGACACACAGAGTTCAAATAAGGAGCTAGAGCAGAATCTATTACGCTCAAGTTGATATAAATAAGGCAGGGGTAGCAATTGTGATCTCAGACAACGCAAAAGCAAAACCAGACTTAATAAAAAGGGATAAGTGGTGAAATGACATCTTGCTAAAAGGAACCATTGACAATTAAGTACTCTTAGTACTAAACACATATGCATCAAATGGCATAGCATCCAAATTCTGAAAAAGTTGAATTATAGGAGGAAATAGACAGTAAAACTATACTAGTGGAGGACCTCAACTTTCTCATTTCAGAGTTAGATAAATATAATCACAAAATTAGTAAGAAAACCTGGAAAATTGATCCAGGAGAGATAATTTAAAAATTATGGGACTATCTGAAAGCCACAATCAAAAAAAGAACTTAGACAGTATCTTTCAAGAAATTATCTAGGAAAACTGACCCAATATTTTAGAACCAGAGGGCAAAATAGAAATTGAAAAAATCCACCAATCACCTCCTGAAAGAGATCCCCAAGGGAAAACTCCTAGGAATATTGTAGCCAAATTCCAGAGTTCCCAGGTCAAGGAGAAAATATTGCAAGCAGCCAGAAAGAAACAATTCAAATATTGTGGAAACACAATCAGGATAACACAAGATTTAGCAGCTTCTACATTAAGGGACCATAGGGCTTGGAATATAATATTCTGGAGGACAAAGGAGATAGGATTACGACCAAGAATCACCTACCCAGCAAAACTGAGCAGAGGAAAAACTGGATATTCAGTGAAATAGGGGACTTTCAAGAATTCTTGATGAAAAGACCAGAGCTGAATAGAAAATTTGACTTTCATATACAAGACTCAAGTGAACATGAAGAGGTAAACAGGAAAGAGAAATCATAAGAGACTTATTAAGGTTGAACTGTTTATTCCTGCATGGAAAGATGATATTTGTAATTCATGAGTCCTTTGTCAGTATTAGAGTAGTTGGAGGGGAAAAAATTATATGTATGTAGGTAGATAGATAGATAGATAGATAGATAGATAGATAGATAGATAGATAGAGGGCACAGGGTGAGTTGAAGATGAAGGGATGATATCTGGAGAAGAGCTTTAAGGGGTGAGAGATTATATGGAGAGAAGGAGAAAGGGAGAGGTAGAATGGAGTACATTATCTCACCTAAAACAGACAATAAAAAGCTTTTACAGTGAAGGGGAAACAGGAGAGGGTGAGAGGGAATGAGTGAATCTTATTCTCTTGAGATTTGGCTTAAGGAGAGAATAACATACATACTCAATTGGGTGTGGAAATTTATCTTACCCTACAGGAAAATGGGGGGGGGACAAGGGAGCAGGAGGATGATAGAGGGGAGGGCAGATTGGGAAAGGGGGTAATCAGAGGAGGGACAGGGTCAAAAAAGAGAATAGAATAAATGGGGAGGTGAGATAGGATTAAGGGAAATATACTTAGTTTTTCACAACATGACTGCTATGGAAGTGTTTTGAATGACTACATATGTATAACCTGTATTGAGTTGCTTGCCTTCCCAATGAGGGTGGGTGGAGAGGGAGGAAGGGAGAAAATTTGGAACCCAAAGTTTTAAAAAACACATGTTAAAAAATTGTTTTCACATGCAACTCAAAAATAAGATGTACAGGAAATGGGGTATAGAAATCTATCCTGCCCTACAGGAAAATTGAAGGGAAAGGAGATAAAAGAAGGGGGGGAGATAGAAGGGAGAGAAGATTAGAAGAAGAGGTATTCAGAATGCATGCCATCTTGGGGTGACGACCACACTGGTACTAAATAAAACAGCCAGTTCATTTCTAAAATAGATAGAGAACTAAGTCAAATGTATAAGAACACAAGCCATTCCCCAATTGATAAATGGTCAAAGGATATGAACAGGCAGTTTTCACATGAAGAAATTAAAGCTATATGTAGTCATATGAAAAAATGCTCTAAATCACTATTGATTAGAGAAATGCAAATCAAAGCAACTCTGAGGTACCACATCATGCCTATCAGTTTGGCTAACATGACAAAACAGGAAAATAACAAATGTTGGAGAAGATGTGTGAAAATTAGAACACTAATGCATTGTTGGTGGAGTTGTGAAATGATCCAATTATTCTGGAGAGCAATTTGGAACTATGCCCAAAGAGCTGTAAAATTACGCATACCCTTTGACGCAGCAATAGCACTCCTAGGTCTGTGTCCCAAAGAGATCATAAAAGATGGGAAAAGGACCCATATGTACAAAAATATTTATAGCAGCTCTTTCTGTGGTAGCAAAAAATTGGAAATTGAGGGGATGCCCATCAGTTGGAGAATGGCTGAACAAGTTGTGGTATATGAATGTAGTGGAATACTACTGTACTATAAGAAATAATGAGCAAGTGGACTTCAGAAAAACCTGGAAAGACTTGTATGGACTGATGCTGGTCAAAGAGAGCAGAGCCAAGAGAATGTGGTACACAGTAACAGCAATGTTGTGTGATGACTAACTTTGATAGGCTTAGCCCTTCTCCAAGAGTCTCATGATGAAAAATTCTATCCACATCCGTAGAAAAAAACTATAAAGTTTGAATGCAGATTGAAGCATACTATTTGTTCTTTTTTTTCTTCTGTTTTGTTTTGTTTCTTCTTTCTTGTGGTTCCTTCTATTGGTTCTAATTCTTCTTTACAGCATGACTAATGTGGAAATATGTTTCATATGAATGTATATATAGGGCCTATATCAGATTGCACTCTGTTGTGGGAGGGAGGTAGAAAAAACCTAAAACTCAAAAGCTCATGGAAATGAATGTTGAAAACTAAAACTAAATTAATAAAAAAAGAGGACACCTTTTTCTCAGATGCACATGGCATCTTTACAAACGCTGACAGTGTATTAGGGCATAAAAACCTCACAACCAAATGCAGAAAAGCAGTGCACCCTTTTCAGAACATAATGCAATGAAAATTACATTCAATAAATGGACATGGAAGCATAGATTAAAAATTAATTGTTCCTATGATTGGTCCCTTGATCCACTCATTCTTCAGGATTAGATTATTTTGTTTCCAATTAATTTTGTAGGATGCAGTCAAAGCAGTACTCAGGGGGTGGGGGGAAAGAATCTCTAAATGTGAATATCAATAAAAGAGAGAAAGAGCAAATCAAGGAAACAGGCATGCAACTAAAAAAAAAAACTAAGAAAAGAATAAATTAAAAATTTCCAATTAAGTACCAAAACGGAAATCCTCAAAGTCAAAGGAGAGCTTAATGAAATTGAAGATAAAAAAGCAAAACAAACCAAAAAAACCATTTAACTAATAAAACTAGGAGCTGGTTTTATGGGAGGAAATCCAATATAATAGATAAACAATGGTTAATTTGATTTAAAAAAGATCAAATTACTAGTATCAAAAATGAAAAGGGTAAATGAATGAATATGAAATTAAGGCAGTTCTTGGGAATTATTTTGCCCAATTATATGTCATTATAAGTGACCATCTAAGTGAAATGGATAAATATTCATAGAAATACAAATGGCTCAGATCAACAGAAGAGGAAAGAGAATACTTAAATAATCTTATAAATGAGCTCCCTAAGTAAAAATCCACAAGACCAGATAGATTTACAAGTTAATTCTACCAAACATTTAAGGAAAAATTAGTCCCAATTCTACATAAACTATTTTAAAAAATAGGCAAAGAGGATTCCTACCAAATTCCTTTTATGGCATTAAAAATGCTTTTGATACCTATACCAGAAATATTAAAAGCAGAGAAGGAAAACTATAGACCAATTTCCTTACCGAATATCAATGCAAACATCTTAAATAAAACACTAGCAGGGTGTTTACAGCAATATATACATCCTACACTATGATCAGGTGGGATTTATACCAGGACTGTAGAGCTGGTTCAATTTTATTTTTTTTTTATTTTATTATTTTATTTTATTTTATTTTGGCTAGGCAATGGGGTTAAGTGACTTGCCCACAGTCACTTAACTAGTAACTTAGCTAGTGAGTGTTATGTGTCTGAGGCTGGATTTGAACTCAGGTCCTCCTGACTCCAGGGCCAGTGCTCTATCCACTGTGCCACCTAGCTGCCCCAAGCTGGTTCAATCTTAGAAAAATTATCAGCATGATTGACCATATCAATAACAACAAAAAATCATATGATTATATCAATAGGTGCAGAAAAAAAGCCTTTGACAAAGTACAATATCCATTCCTTTTAAAAAAAATTAGGAAATATAAGACTAAATGGAGCCTTTCTTAAAATGATAAGTAGTATTTATCTAAAACCAAAAGCAAGCATTGTCTTGTTTTGGAGATGAACTGGAAGCCTTCCCAGCAAGACCAGGGGCGATGCAAGGGTGCTCACTATCACGACTATTACTCAGTGTTGCACTAGAAATACTGGTTGAAGCAATGAGACAGAAAAAGAAATCAAAAGAATAAAAGTAGACAATCAGGAAATGAGTACCCCTCTTTGCATGTGATGTGATGGTATCCTTAGAGAACCTTAGAAAATCAACTAACAATTAGTAACTTCAACAAAGTAGCAGGATGTCAAATAAACCCACATGAGCCATCGTCATTTCTACATACTACCAACAGAAGCCAGCAGCAAGACATAGAAGAGAAATTCCATTTCAAATAACTGCAGACAATATAGACTACTTAGGGGTCTACCCACCAAGAGAAACCCAGGGATTATATGAATACGATTACAAAGTGCTTTTCACAGAAATAAAGATAGATTTAAACAAATGGAGAAATATTATTTGATCTGGGTAGGCCAAGCCAATAGAATAAAAATGACAATTCTACCTAAATTAATTTACTTATTCAATACCATACTAATCAAACTACAAGGAATTATTTTATAAAGCTAGAAAAAATAACACACCCGTATACATACATATATATGTATGGATGTGTATATATATGTATGTGTGTATGTGTGTATATATATATGTATATGTGTATGTATGTATGTGTGTATGTGTGTATATATATATGTATGTGTGTATGTATGTGTGTATGTGTGTGTATATATATGTATATGTGTATGTATGTGTGTATATATATATGTATGTGTGTGTATATATATATGTATGTGTGTATGTATGTGTGTATGTGTGTATATATATATATATATATATATATATATATATATATATATATATATATGTATGTATATCTCAACTCTTTCTGTAGTGGCAAAGAGCTGGAAATTGAGAGATTCCTATTAGTTGGAGACTAGCTAAACAGGCTATCGTATATGATTGTGATGGAATATTATCTTTCTATAAGAAATGATGAGTAGGATGGTTTCAGAAAAACCTGGGAAGACTTATATCGACTCAGCAAAATGAACTGCACAGAACCAGGAGATCATTGCTCGTAGTAACTGCAATATGATCAACTGTGAAAGACTTAGCTGCTCTGATCAAGATAGTTACCAGGACTATCCCAAAGGACCTATGATGTAAAATGCTATCCAACTCCAGAGAGAGAATCGATGAACTCTGCATAATGAAGCATCCTTTTTTTTTTTAGTTGGGGTTAAGTGACTTGCCCAGGGTCACACAGCTAGTAAGTGTCAAGTGTTTGTTCTGAGGTCAGATTTGAACTTAGGTCCTCCTGAACTCAGGGCCGGTGCTCTATCCACTGTGCTACCTACCTGCCCCGAAGCATACTTTTAAATGCTTTATTTTTCTTGTTCTCTCTCTGTCTCTCTGTCTCTCTGTCTCTCTGTCTCTCTGTCTCTGTGTGTGTGTGTGTGTGTGTGTGTGTGTGTGTTTGGTAACATGGCTAATATGGGAATGTGTTTTGCATGGCTTCACATGTATAATCTATACCAAATTGCTTGCCTTCTCAAGGAGAGGGTAGGGATGGGAGGGAGGGAAAGAATTTGGAACTCAAAATTTAAAAAAAAAAAAAGATTATTAAAATTTTTATATCTAATTGGGAAATATTTAATGAAATAAAAATATTTTCAAAAATTAAAAAAAATTTCAAATGGGATAATATTTGTAAAGTGCTTAGCACAATGCCTAACGTGTAGTAGGTGCTGTGTACATGTCTATTCCCTTCCTCCTTCCCTTCTTTTAAAAGAAGATTCTTTGTTATGGGAGATGGCTCTCTGGGAGGAGGAAAGGTGAAAGATACATAGGGAAATCTAGGCAATATGAGAATAAAAGATAGTCATACAAATACAATTTAGTTGAGGGAGTTGAACTATAGTCAGTAGTCTCTAAAGCCCTTCTAGCTCTAAGCCCTGTGATTCTCCAAATCTTTTGAATTTATTAAAGAGTGTTTCTTTTTCAAAACTCCCCCTCTGTGTCCCTGTCAGATCATAGGGTCATAGATTTAAAGACAGAAGAGACCTCAGAAGCTATATAGTTCAACCCCATTTCACAGATGAGGAAACTGAGACCCATAGAGTTCATGTGACTTGCCCAAGGTCTCACGAGTACTAAGAGATAGAAGCAGGATTTGAACCCAGATCCTTTGGTTCCAAAGTCACTGTATCACATTGCTTCAGAGACAACATTGAGCTGACTGCACCCTGCATCTCAGCCCGGGTAGTATTTCTGATGTTTCTAAGCTTTTAGCGTTCTCCATGAAGAAGAGGACATCGTAAGGGATCAGGTTCTCATCTTTGATTAGGAAGGTGCTGAGAAAGCTTCTTTGGTCTCAGTGTTCAGAGCAGGGCAGTATGCCCTCATCATGGACACTCTCCACTCAGCCAGAACCAGATCAGACAAAGAGGGCTTGAGAGAGCTCTCTGAAACATAGAAAGGACTACACATGCATAAGTTATTATTATCATTGGAGAGACTTTAGCTTTCTTGTGACCTGAACGTCTCCCACATGAGAGATCTACCTGCCCCCAAAGAAAGTAATTATTGGGCTCTACCGCAGTCATGCAAGTGAGGTAATTGTTTGGAAACCATTTCTTCTCTCCCTGAAGTACCATCGAAGACATTTAAAATTATGGTCATGCCTCATGAATTTCAGGCTAAAGTAATTTTTAAGGAGTGATTCTTTTTTATAACCCACCTTTTTAGCTGATTGTGAAAATTGTAATTCCCACAAGATTACATATAGGAGCTTATTTAAATTAATAATAACCATACCAAATCAAGTTTGATTTGCAAAGGGATGTCATTTAGGAAATATATTATTGAAAAAAAGGTGGGCACCCCAAATGTTCTTCACAACATCAAGAAGAATTGAAGGGAAGTCTCCAGCACTTGTGTCAAATTCAAATAGAAATGGGGCGTCACTAAGCCATACAGAAGAATTCCTGAGGGCTACAGATCAACTTAAAAAACCACATATTAACATTATCTATATTCTCTTTTATTTTTACCTCTGATCTACAGGACATTGAATGAATATCCAACCATAGTGGGTTCATAGACAAGAGTCCCACAGTATGAACGGTTATGGATGGATTATCATCATCTACATTAATGAAGAGATCATTCAAATCAATAAGAGTACCAATAGATAAGTTAATATTGATACAGTCTAAAAATGGATTCCTAGCATCCTCTACCTTCTTTTTGGTCACTCACTCCTCATAGTGAAAGAGGGCTGCTGAAGCCCATTTTGTCATTTTCTTTGTTTTGAGGGTTGTGCCAGCCAAAGAATTCATCACCCATTGGCCAACCTAAAAGCAATGGTCTTCTCCAAAATTAGCTAGACTAGCCCTCAGCAGGCAGAGACAGTTGGCTGCCAGAAGTTTTCCAACATGGTAGAACCTGCCAGGCTGTTTCATTTTGTTGACATAGCCTTTAAGAACTCCCTCATCAAAGTAGGACTCAGTCTTCTCTATAGCATAGACTAGTAGGGTCTCAGGCCAAAGGCCTAATGAAACATACCTACCTCCTACTTCTTGTTTTTCTCAAAATGTAAACAACAAGAAATCTTAATATCAGGGCAATTGCTTTTCTAGAAATAAGTGGTAAAAAATATTAGCCTCATGATTTTGCAAGGCCCTGGGGTTTTAAGATCCCAGAATTCCAGAGCTAAAAGGCCCCAGAGGCAAGGATCATAGGATCATACCATCTATTGCAGCTTGTACCCAAGTAAGAACCATCTCTACAACATCCATAACAACCGGTTGTCCAGCCTTTCCTTGAAAGGGGAGTGCATCTAGGCGTGGTGCCTGGTAGGGGTTGGAGGGAAAGGATCCAGTGTGAATGTATGAAGTGGGGAAAGACAAGGCAAAATCAGGGAGCAAGGAGTAGTCCAGTTTTATGGCAGTAAAGATAGCATGAAGGTAATGGTTGAAATAGGTTGAGAAGAATGGTTGAAGGCAGATTGTAGAGGGCCTTAAATGCTGACTGTAAAGAGTCTGTATTTATCTTCCTATCGTCCATGGTACCTAAAGGGAGCAGATGGCCAAAGAATTGTTGTCAATCTGACTCAATGCGCAAATTCAATGCTGATATAATTACCCCAAAGAACCATTATTAACAAAATTTCACTAACCTAGTTCAACAGCATGGCTTTAAAATGGAATGGAAAAGGATTTATTAAACATTTACTTTGTGCCAAAGACGGTGCTAAGTGCTGGGAATAAAAAGAGAAAAAAAAGACAGCACCAGCTTTCAAAGACTTAACATTCTAATTGAAGGAGAGTATCTGTCTGTGTGTATACACACACACACACACGCATATATATATATATATACATATATATGTATATATATATATATATATACATATATATATATATACATATATATATACATATATATATATACATATATATATACATATATATATATGCGTGTGTGTGTATATATGCATATATATACACACATATATACATACACATGTACATACATTCATATATATGTGTATATGAGTTCAGCTGCAGGGAAGGTAGAAAGTTCTGGTGGTCATTAGGGTGCCAATTCAGAGCTGATGGCCAGCCCTAGAGTTCCCAAGGGTGCACTGTTAGGGAAAGGAGATCTTGGTGGGACTTGAGTGTGCAGAATTCAGACTAGGGCCTTTGGGGTATGCAGGTCTGGTAGAATCTACTTTCTCTACCTCCTGTGATGGTATCTGGGCAGGCTTATTTAAAAGGAATAAGAGTACTTTTTTAGATTTCAAAAGTACAAGGGATCAGTAAACTCATAGATGTGGTACGTCTTCCATAAGCACAAGATAACAACTTAGCCATCCTTCTAATTTTATGTGTTTCTTTTTGGGAATTCATCTGTAAATTCTTCTTGAAGGATATGCACAGTGCTCTGGATACCTTTCTATGGTTCTTTTTAATATTTTAAGGATACCATCATAATTGTGATGGAATGTTATTATGCTATAAGAAATGACAAGCAGGACGTTTTCCAAAAAATCTAGAAATACTTACACAAACGATGCAAAATGAAGTGAGCAGAAGCAGGAGGATGCTGTATACGGTAACAGCAATATTTTTGATTAATTGTGAATGACTTAGCTATTATCAGCAATACAATCATCTAAGACAATCCCAAAGGACTCATAATGAAACGTGCTATTTGCCTCCAAAGAAAGAACTCATATTGTGTGAATACAAACTGAAGCACACTGTTTTTCTCCTTTCTTTCTTGGGATAAGCGCTGCTCAGTTTCCCAAATATGACTCTGACTGACTTGCTCTTCCTACTAAATCTAAACCCATCTCACTGTCCAGCTGCAGAATCTTTAAAAAAAAAATTCTTTAAGTACATAATTTGAATTTAAATAGAAATAAGAGAGTGGGGTTGGATTTCACCGGGAATTCATTGTTTTCTGGCTTTAAAGTGAGAGGTTTGCATAGTATATCTAATATCTAATAAACATCTATTAAGTGCCTTCTACACACTAGAGTCTAGACACCGTGTCAAGTGTCTTAATGAAAAAGAAAGACAGCCCTTGCCCTCAAGGAGCTTAACAATCTAATAGAGGGAGGTAACACACAAAAGGAGGCCTGAAAATGGAGGCAGGGTAGGGGGAAAGGACACCGAGGGATAGAAGAAGTATTGGACATGAGGACATCCCATTCTGTGGAGTTGAAACCATCAGGCAGTGCAGCAGGTGCAAAATGGAAGGAACTGAGAGTCCAGTTTCTGCCCTTCATAAAGCAAGGCATCAACGCTCTGCCCTGCAGCCCTCCAACCAGAGGAGGGAGGAAGCTGAGGGAGGCGGCATCAGTCAAGGCTTGAGTTGGCAGAATGGCGGTAAGTTTAGAGGAGATGAGCTTATCTTGGGAGGGGCATCTTGTTCCCTGGAGTTGAAACCGGGCACAGCAGCAGATACAAGCTGGGAAGAGCACCAATGCTGGAGCCACTTGGGCTGTGTGAGTGAGGCCTGGGTCTCTTACTAGTAATGAGGCCTTACTCCCTCACCTGCGGCATCATACTTTTATTTTTTTTATTTTATTTTTTTTATTTTGTAAGGCAATTGGGGTTAAGTGACTTGCCCAGAGTCACACAGCTAGTAAGTGTCAAGTGTTTGGTCTGAGGCCAGATTTGGACTCAGGTCCTCCTGACTTCAGGGCCTGTGTTCTATCCGCTGTGCCACCTAGCTGCCCCGGCATCATACTTTTACGTAAGCAGAAGGGCTTCCACCAAATAATATTTTTTCAAAAGTGTACCCACTAAGGGGCAGCTAGGTGGTGCAGTGGATAGAGCACCTGCCCTGGATTCGGGAGGACCTGAGTTCAAATCCAGCCTCAGACACATAATACTTAATAGCTGTGTGATCCTGGGCAAGTCACTTAACCCCATTGCCTAGCCAAAAAAAAAATGTACCCACTTTCCCAGTGTTGCTATGAGGAATACAATTTCTAAACAGTGAAAGAAGTGCTTCTAAAGATGGGAATTATTCATTCATTCAATCAATAAACATTTATTAAGCATCTACTATGTGCTACTGAGCTGAGCGCTGGATTATTAAGAATTCTGATGCTCCTGGTCATAGCTTCAGTTTCCTCACTCATTCACGAGACCATAGGCACAGAACTAGAAAGATACTAAGAGCCCAGATGTAGAGCTGCAAGGCTTTCGAGACCATCTTGTCAAGCCTTCTCATTTTACAGGTGAGAAAACCGAGACCCAGGGACGCTAAGCGACTTTCATGGGTAGTAAGCATCAGAGGTGGAGCGTTGAACCCAGGTCCTCTGCCTCTGGAGAGAAGGGCTTTCCCTCTGTAGCACACCAGAAGCCACCTAATCTGATCTCTCGCTTTATTGATCAATCAATCAAATGCCTATGGTGTGCTAAGCAATGGACAGGAAGACTGAAGCCCCAGCAGGTGTAAGTGGGCACCTGAGGTCACAGGTCACCCATCCAGAGGTGGAATATGCACCCAGACCCCCTGACTCCCCAGCTCCTGCTGCTTCTCCCATCATCCCACACTGCCTCGTTCTGTGCTAACAGTCCCTGCAGGCCAAGGTCGCTCAGGGTTTCTTGGATGAATTGTTTCCATCCCACACATGGCTCCTTGCACGGTTTCCCAAAGAACGCTGAGGCTCTGCAGGGGAAGGGAGATGATTCCTTTTCTGAGATGATTCTGATCTCCATGAGCTGCAGCTACCAGCGGGAGGCCCTGATGAGAAACCACCCGTTGTTTTCAGGCCCCTCTGCGATGGCTTTTGTTCCAGGTTACACAACCTCACCCTTGAAAACTGGCAGCGCCTGACCTCCTGGCTGGCAGGAGGGGCAGAGGGCCGAGTGAGGCATGGAAACAGGCCTCCCCTGGGGCCTATGTATGAGTCTGAGTCAGGCCCTGAAGGACATGGGTGGGGGCCTGAGAGGCTGGGCTTGATCTGATAACAAACAGAAGACCTCGGTCCCCTAGGAGACTGGTCCCAGGCCCCAGGCAGCACTGGACTCCCCCTCACTGGAACCAAGCAGCCTTGGCAATGTTGACAATTGCCTCCTTCAAACATTAACAGCAATTAATCTTAATAATCAAAGGACAGACACCTTAAGTGGCCAGAAAGTTCCCTGGGGCCTGGCAATTTCAGGATTTTATTAGATGGCAACCCTCCGACAGCAAAAATAGCCACTGCGTTTCACCGCTAGACTTTGTTTTTTCCACCCTTCTTTTGGCTTTCAAACCATTAAATAGCCCCGGCCTAGAATAGCCCTCTCTTCCACATCAGGGAATGGAAAAAATGTCAGTGGCATTTTCCCAGAGTGGCAGGGACTGGATTCAATTCTGGAGAGCCTTTCTTCTCCTGCTCAGGTGACAAAGGAATTCCTTTATTGATTGTAATGTCTAAAGTGGCCCCCAAAAAACAACATGGAAAAATCATTGGCTCTGAAGGCGGAGGATGAGAGTCTGACTCTCAGTTTTGCCGCTTACTATCTGCGTGACCTTGGGAAAGTCACTGCCTCTCAGTACCTCCATTCACTAATCATTTTGTAACAGACTGGGACAGGCATATGTGGTCTCAAGGCCCCGGACTGGGGAATCGCATCAAAGATGCTCCATCGAGCACCTCTGGACTAAATGACCTCTGAGAGCCCTTCTGGCTATTCTATGATCCTAGTGGAGTGTGAAGTCGAGGCAAGAAGACTTTATTGGCATTTACTGTGTGCCAGGTACTGAGGATATGAAGAGGGGCAAAACCAGTTCTCACCCCAAGGAACTTGCAGTCTACTAGAGGAAACAATATGCCAACAATGGTGCATAAATAAGAGATATACAGAATTCAAGTTAGATACAGGATGTGCAAAATATGCACGGGATAACCTGCAGGGGATGGCACAAGGAAGGCACGTGTATGAAGGGGGTCCGGGAAGGGCTTCTTATAGAAGGTAGGATTTTAGCTGAGACTGGAAGGAAGCCGGAGAAGCCAGACAAGCCAGGAGGTAGACATGAGATAGCAGAAAAGTCCAGGCATGGAAGAGAGCCAGTAAAAACGCTGAGCTGGGAGATGATAGAGCATCTTGACTGCAGAGCAACAGGGAGTCCAATGTCACCAGAAAAACTGACCCTCATTGAGGGGATGGTGACAGCCCTCCTAGTACGGCTGGTGAGTCTGAACTGAAAATTTCTCTACTCTCTAGGCCCCAGTATTGGCTCGCTCAATGCTAAGATGGAGGAAAGAAAGAACTTTTTATTTCCTTTAACTTGAAGACTCAGATTCTTTATGAGTCTCTATCAAAGCTGTCTAAATAGTAAGTCCTGGGGCTTAGATCGATTTTTTTTCCTCCCATTTTTCAGTTTTATTTTTTCTGATTTTAAAATTATAAATTATTAATAATCAACCAAAAATATGTTCAGTTTCAACAACCAAAATGATCATATATAAGACCACAAGCTCTAAATTAGTTATGTTTAAAAGTAATGTTAACTTTAATTATATATCAAGAAATATCCTTTTTGCATTTTTTTCTTTATGATCTGACTTTTTGCTCAATTTTTGTTTGATCAATACACATTTCAGATGTCAATTTATTCATCTTAACTGGAGTCACGTAAGCAAGAGCCAATTGTTTTTAGTTTCTCAGTATCTTGTGTTTTTAGATTTTTTTAATCCCAATTATTTTTATCCCAATTATTTCCACATGATCCTCAATTTAGTGACCCTTCCCTTCTGAGAAAAACTGTTAAGAAAAATCATTTGGCACTGTGCACTTGTCTTAAAATGTTTACAACAGTTTACATCCATAAACCCTTACCTTCCACAGAAAAGGAAGGAAGTGCATTTCCTCATCTTTTGGAGAAGGCCAAGATGGGTTATTACAATTGCATTAGGGTTTGTTTTAATGTTATTTTCATTAAGTCATTATAGTCATTGGGTATATTGCTTTCTTTTTCTGCTCACATCACTGCATCAGTTAAAATAAGTCTTTGCATATTTCTCTGCCCTCATAATTTAAAACCCTTTCATTTCATTTTCAGATGACAGAAAATAAAACTTTTAGTTACAGTAGTTCAGGAACTAAAATAATAATAATTAGCATTTACATAGTACTGTAAGATTTACAAACCATTGTAAATATTATCTCATATGATCCTTGTAAGGTAGGTACTATAATTTTGCTCATTTTACAGATGAGAAAATGAAGGCACAGAGTTGCTAAGTGACTTGTCCAGGGTCAAACAGCTAGTTAGTGTCTAAGCAAGACTCATGTCTTCCTGACTCTAAATCTAGAGCACTTTCTACCATACTACCATGGCTCTAAGAAGAAGGAAGTTGTTTATTTTTCAACAACAGGTGTAGAGATGAGTCAGCATATTGGATGCTATAAGCGGAAATCTATTGAGGCAGTGTGGTATAGTAGAAAGAGTAAAGAGAGCTGGACCTGGAATCAGGATCTAGCTGGAATCAGATTCTAGCTCCATACTGTTTGTATGGCCTTGGGCAAGTCATTACACTTTTCTAAGTTACCTTATATATAAATGGTAAGAAGAATCTTTGGACCTTCTAACTCCTAGATCTACTATGCAGAAACTTGTTTTAAACTCTAAAGTGCTATAGGGATATAAATCATTAGCTCTGGGCCTCTGTTTCCTTATCTGAACAATGTGAGGAAATACTTTCCAAGGTCCCTTCCAGCAACTGTGACAAATCTCATACAGCCCTGACAGAATTTTTAAAAATGACCATCTGTAGTATTCTACTTCCTGGCCTTTTCTTCTGCTTCTCCACCAGATCCCAGCAATTTAATAGATTTCCTCCTCCTTGCCTTTGTCTTTCCCTCCTCTCTTCCTGTCTCTGTCTGTCTGTCTCCATCTTTCTGTCTCTGTCTCCTCTTTCTCTCCTCTCTATCCCTGTCTGTCTGTCTGTCTCTCTCCCTTCTCCCCTCTCTCTCCTTTTGAGACACATTGGCTAAGAAGTTGTTTTCTAAACTCTGAGCAGCCACAACAGAGATCTGAACTAAAGGCCCAAAGACAACTGGGATGTTACCTGACTATGTCTGACTGTCAGCAGCCCAGATCCCCTCCATGCCTGGAGCCCTTAGGCTTTTCTGTTCAGGCATCCTTTCCAAATTCCAGCCAAGGCAGTTCCATTCTGCTTTGGGGATGGGCCATTCTCCTTGAGACCTCTTTCTATAATCTCCCCACAGCAGTTACTTAGCATGGTATGGTAGGTCAAATGCTGGACTTGGACTCAGGAAAAGCTAAGTTCAAATCCTGCCTCTAACATTTACTAGCTGTGCGACCATGTCGCTTAACTTCAGTTTCCTCGTCTCTAAAATGGGGATAATAATAACAGCAGCAGCTGTTTCATAAGGTGCTGTGAGCCTCAAATGTATGTAAAGCACTTTGTAAACCTGAAGTTATGACATAAACGTTTGCCATACTAACTGTTATTAGCATCTGTACATATGTAAAAATACTGGCCCATATTTCAGAAATTCCTTTTTCTTTGGTAGAATCTTACAGGCCTATGTCTTTCTCATGACATTAAACTTCTATCTGCACAATTACTAATTCTGATTATCTCTTGCCTTAAGACAATATTTTATCATATTTTCTAACTTAATTTTCTCTGAAATGAATCTAATATTTTACTTTGAATCTAGTAATTTACTCTGAAATGAATCTACTCTGAAATTTAATCTGAAATGAATTTAGTATTAACTAAAAGCCTATTTTCATGCTCCTCCAGGGTGAAGAAAAGTTCCCAGATTCTTAAAGGCTGTGCCAAGCAGAATGAGCTTTAGACAGCTGGATGAAGTTAATGGTTGGCATAGAGAAGGTTACTAATAAATGTTTGAATGATTGATTGATTGGAAATAAAGCTGGATTTTCAGTCAAAATGCCTGGGTTCAAGGCCTGGCACCACTCCTTACTTTCTATGTAACCTTAAGCAATTCCCTTTGCTTCTCTGGACCTCTGTTTCCTCATTTGTAAAATGAAAGGGTGAAGTAGGTAATGTCTCCTGTCACATTCAGCTCTAGCATCCCATGATCGTTCTGGCTCCAAGCATGTCCCCAGAAATTCATCTGCTGTCTGAGAACCAACCCCACTAAATATGGAGGAACCTCATTGCCAAAGGGCCTGAGCCCACCAGGGGATGATTTTTAAAAGTTTGTCACAGACACTAAAATAAACTATTTAACTATGAGCAGGGAAGGACTACCTCTTGATTCAATGTAGGGAGTGCCCACACTAGTGAAATCGTAGTTCTTTTGAAGTATTGAAAACTACATTAACAAGTTTACTAGGAAAAAACAAAACCAAAATAAAGTTAACTGGTTTGTTAATAATGCAAATGTTGATGATACTACACAAGCTTTCTCTGGGACCTGGGGGGGCGGGAAATTCCTTTATAAACCCTACACATCAGAGCACAAGCTCACTTTACACCGTCAAGAGATGAAAACTTTTAGAAACTCTTGGGTAATACAGACTCAGCACCATATTGCCTGTTTGATTATTTTCAAGGGAGGCACCCGTTCCTTCTCTTCCAGTGGGACTCCTGCAGTTGGGCAGCTAGGTGGCTCAGTGGATACAGCACCAGGTCTGGAGTTAGGAAGACCTAAGTTCAGTCTGGCCTCAGATGCTTACTGTCTGTGTGACTTTGGGCAAGTCACTTAACCTCTGTTTACCTTAATTCACTGGAGAAGGAAATGGCAAACCACTCCAGAATCTTTGCCAAGAAAACCCCATGGATAGTACTGGCTTACTATGGTCTATGGAGTCACCAAGAATGGGACACAACCAAGCAATTATATACCATAAACACATGTATGTGTACATACATATGTATGGATGCATTATATGTGTGTATGTGTACCTGAGTGTATATGTATGTATGTATATATACACAGAAACACATGGGATTTGGCTTTGCAGCATATATACACACATGTACATATATGTGTATGTATACACATATTTTTCATATGTATGTATTATACACTGTATAAGGTATTAAGACAGGAGGATGGTGAGGGAAGAAACACAGAATCATAGAATGGAACAGTTAGAAGGGGCCTTAGAACAGAACCACCCAGAGATGGTAGGAGTCCGAGATAAAAACTGAAAATGTTTGAGGCAGAAGGAAGCTTAGAATGGCAGTTCAGGAGAGGAACCATAGGATCTAGCACCCTCGTCTTATAAGTGAGAAAACTGAGGTTTAAAGACATAAAGGTATCATAAATGACAGAGAGCCCTACCATTCTGGAAGCACCCAGAGCCCCCCCGAGGAGCAGCCAGACCCTGTGTGACAGTCACTGACTGACTCATTTCCTGGGGGATAGGAGCAGAGGTGTTCTGCAGTCAGCTTCTGCTGACTCTCAAAAGCCGATTGTTAAATGTTCAGTGTAAGCATTTGTACTTTGGAGACTGGCAAGCACCACACAGCAGGACTCAATTCATTGTTTTGTTGATTATCTTGGGAAAGTGATGAAGAAGATGTTAATAATACAGGTTTAACATTGTGTTGCACATCCATTTTTCAGGAGGCCTGGCTGTTCAGCATTTGCCAGCATAGCCCTGGACGTGAATCCTGGTAGAGGTTGGGCTAGGGAAGCTTTGGTATCCTCGAGTCAAGGGCTCTGCATCTCAGGCCTGCTGATAGTGCTGAGGGGCCAGAGAGAACACATAGCAGACCCAGAAGGGAAACTTATTGAAAACTAGTTGTGGGTAGGGAAAACGTGACTTGACACGTGGAATTTGGTTTCACGGCCAATTTAGCTTGAAAACGGCTATTGCACATGGCGAGGGACAGCTGTATTAATTAGGCCAGGATGGATTCCACCATAGCAGCAACAGCAACTCGAAGGGAGAAAAGAATGATTCAGGTGCAGCCATCAGCTCCGGCCTTCAAACCCAACTTCCTCCCATTCCCTTTCCTCTTGGGGTCCTTCTCCCCAGTCCCACTTCCCTCCCTTGGTTTAAGCCAGGGAACATTTTTATTTTACTTTACATTAACCTCCAGTGACCTGAGATTTCTCAGCTTCAGTTTCCTTATCTGTAAAATGGGGTTAATAAAACCCACGGTACTTATTCACAGGGTTATTCTGAGGCTCAAATGAGTGAAGATATGTAAAATGCATTGCAGACCTTAAAGCACCATATAATTGCAATTGTTATAATGATCTTCCCCTCTTCCTTTCCTCTCTCTCTATTCCTCCATCCTTGCCTTCTCTCTCACTATTTTTCCGTCTTCCCCTCTTCCTTTCCTTCCCTCCCTCTGCTCCTCCACCTTGCCTTGTTCTTTCCCTTTCTCTGCTCCTCCATCTTTCCCCTCTTTCTCTTCACCCCACCCCTTCTCCTCTTCTTCTACTCCTCCCTGGCCTGTAGAACAGATGTGGTCAAAGCTCAGATCTTAGGAGCATCTGGGGAAGGCACTGAAAGCTGCCCTTGAGGGACACAGTATCGATGTGTATCTGGGGAGCACTTCATCCGTCCGCCTGCTGGATTTCGTGCTGAGGACATCAGCACCGCGACCCAGAATGCTTGGTCTCAGTCAGGCGTAGCCACTGGCTAATAAGATATTTTGAGGCTTCTGTTCGATTCCCCCTTGCCCGTGGAATCTGATCCCTGGCAGCGGGAAAGCATGAGAACATTCAGCTGCCCCCATCTTGTATAAAAGACAGGAAAGGCTTGATTTGTCTCCTAACGTCCATTTGGCAAAAGCATACCTGCAAAGAATGCCACCTGCCAGCCCTCTGTTTTCATCCCTTCAGGCCTCTGCCTCACCAGGAGTTAGTAGGAGGAAGGAATGTGAGGATCACACCCTTTCTCCTCATGCTACAGAGAAAGCCTTGCACACGGCGCTAGCCATTTATCATATGTCCTTAAGGGACCATCCCTTCATCATGCAGGGATTAGAGAAACTGGGGCCTAGAAAGAAGTGACTTGCCCAAAGTCATATAGCCCATTAAGTGAGGATGCCAGGATCTGAACTCAGTTTTTTTGTCTTCTTTTTTAAAACTAGAAATCAGCACTCTTTTCATCATACTAGACCGCCTTCTCACAGGCAGGGCTGGTCCTATACACCACCTACCTGATGAGATTTAAGGGATTTCTTTCCTCCAAAACAGTCCCCCCCACATCTGTCAAGATGCCTTAAATTCCACTATTAGAAATACATTCCTTTAAATCTTGAATGCTTTTCAGTCTCCTGCCAGTATAAATATCTCTGAGATGTATAACAATTTAAAACATTAAGTTCAACTCAACAAATATTTACGAAGTTGATACTACTTCACCTTGGAGATATACAAAGAAGGAAAAGACATAATTCCTGCCCTTAAGGGATTTACAGTCTCCTAAGATATGAGGTAGAGGAGGAAGAGTAATACAGTAGCAGTCAGGGTTTGACTGGCTTTGAGGCCTGGTTCTCCACTAACATCCTGGGTGACCTTGGACAAGTCACTTCAGACACCTACACACTCTGAGCCACAATTTCCTCACCATAAAAGGGTTGCTAAATTTCCTTCTGTCACATTCTATTCTGTAGTTCCATATGTACACGAAAAGCTGAGAAAAATGAGAAAGTGAGAACCCAGGGCATAGAAGAGATGGAACAAAGACAGGTGAGAGGCAGGCAAGGGAAGGGACCACTTCTGGGTCAGGGGAATCCAGGAAGGCTTCATGTAGGGGGCAGTGCCTGGGCCCCAGTTCCTATCCCAGCTTGGCTACTTGCAGGACTTTGGGTAAGTTGCTTCCCTGCTGAGGCCTCACTTTCTTCCTAAAGGAGTGGATTAGTCGGCTGGCCTCTGAGGTCCCTTCCAGCTCTGACATTCTACATCCCCAGGCAGGAAGAGAAGGAATTCAACAAGTGGATTGTGGAAAGAGTTTCTTCCAGGCATGGAGAACAGCCTTCTTTATAAATGGCCATTTATCTGTAGGCTCCAAAACAGCTTTGCTGTAGCTGCTGAGTTCTAGTTGGCTGACAGCTTCTGCGACTCTCTCTTGAATTCAGCGAAAATCCATCTTGGAGAATATTTGACTGTCGAAGGCAGGATTTTTTGGTTAAAAAACATTCTACTACATACCTCAGATAGTTTTACATGATAATCCCTCATCGACTGATGTAGCCTTCTCTGGGGCCTTTGGGTCTTGCCTGACATGAGGTCACTGGGATGGAGGGAAAGAGAGACAGAAACAGACAGAAAGAAGGAGAAAAGAGGAGAGAGGGGGGAAAGAGGGAGGGAAGGGGAGAGACAGACAGAGAGACAAGGACACAGAGAGAGACAAAGAAACAGAAAGAAGAGGGATGAAAAATAGAACGGTAGGAGAGAGAGAGAGATAGAAGGGTTTAGGAAAGAAAAGGGAAGAGAGAAGTAGAGAAAAGAGGGAGGACAGAAAGGAGAGAGAGAGGAGGAGAAGAAGAAGAAGAAGAAAGAGGAGAGGAGAAATAGAAGGGGAGAAGACAGAGGGGTTCAGGGAAGAAAGGGGAAGAGAGTAGAGAGAGAAGGGAGGACAGAAAGAGAGAGAGAGAGAGAGAGAGAGAGAGAGAGAGAGAGAGAGAGAGAGAGAGAGAGAGAGAGAGAGAGAGAGATTGTATGAGAGGGAGCCAAAAAGGAGGAGAACTGTGGCTACTAGATATTTCTGGCCTTATCGATTAATACTGAAAGGGGCTTAAGGCAGCTCCTGGGAGTAAGGCCCTGCTGGGATGGTACACAGAAGAGGCCACAGGAAAAGACACAATAGCACTATGGGAAATCATAGGACTTAAAGTCAAGACCTAGCTTTAAAACCAGGTTTTGTTACTAACTTTGTGACTTTGGGCAACTAGGTGGTGCAGTGGGTAGAAAATCAGGCCTGGAATCAGGAAGACTCATCTCCCTGAGTTCAAATCTGGCCTCAGATACTCACTAGTATGACCCTGGCCAAGTCACTTAACCCTATTTGCCTATGGCAAACCACACTGGTATCTTGGCCAAGAAAATCCCAAATGGGTTCACAAAGAGTCAGACATAACTGAACAGCAATAAACTTTGGGACTTTGGGCAAGTCTCTGCAACTCAAGTTCTTCATCTGTAAAATGGAGCTATAAATGTTTATTAGAATGAATCAAATGATTTGTCTCCCTGGGATGCTGTAACAATATTATGAGCTAATGTAAGTAAAAGCGCGTGTTATTAGTCCATAGTATTGTACTAAGGAAGATATTATTATCGTTATTGTTTGTTGGTTGGATTGTTTTTTACTATCATTACTAGTACGAGAGGAGGTTATTTACATGGATCTCTTTTGCTCCAAGAAGTGGGTAGGATCAGACAACCCCAAAGTCGTTTATTTACTCAGAATTTACCTACGGGGAAGATACAGGAAAAGTAAAAGACATGGGCTCTACCCTCAGGGTACTAGGGCCAAGTTCATAGGATCATAAATTTAGAACTGGGAGCCACTGAGTACTACTCTCTTATTTCACTGGTGAGGAAAATGAGTCACAGAAAGATCAAGTAACTTGGCTGTTGTTTAGTTGCTCACTTGAGGACCCCATCTGAGGTTTTCTTGGTAGATTTAGTAATGTGGTTTGCTATTTTCCTCTCCAGCTCACTTTACAGATGAGGAAACTGAGGCAAATAGGAGGTGACTCCCCAGCTATAACCATAACACAGTTAGTAACTGCCTGAGGATGGACTTAAACTCATAAAGAAGAGTCTTCCTGACAGGCGTGGCCCTCTATCCACTGTGCCACATAGCTGCCCCCTTAAGTAACTTAACCCTGCTAATAAATATCTGAGGCAAGATCTGACCACGACTCTTCCAGCATCCAAGTTCAGTGCCCCATCTATTGCACCAACATGTCTGGGAAGTTGAGGACCTGCAGGGGAGTGGGTCCTCTAGCATTCATAAAAGAGAGAAAAATGGGAAAGAGCAGCATGACCCTTGTTCTGACAGCAAGAATGCTGGTTGACGGCTCCAGTTTTGGACCCTCCCCTGCAATGTTTCCAGTACCTTCCCGAGGCTTACAAAAGCTTCAAAACAATTTATGCAATTGGGCTATGGTTATGTGGCAGGCACGGAAGGAAATAAACAGGCACACAGAATGGGATGAATGTGTTTACATGCAGCCTCAGGCAGACTCAGCTGGAAGTACTGATCATCTCTGAGGACAAATTGCCTACACCCTGAGAGAGTCAACCAGTGAGATGACTTCTCTCCTGCCAATGTAGCTAGAATTAGAACCTTTTGTTGAAAGAGACAAGGAAAACAGTTTTGCACTTTGCCCCTAGGCAAAGCTGTGAGGCAGATTAAAGAGAGAACTGAAAGTGGGTTGACTAATCCCCAGGCATGTGGCCCAGGCCATCTCATGCCAGAGGAATTACACACCCCAGAGCAGCAGTGGCTAGAAGCAACATTAGGACAGAGATACAGCAAATGCAGTTAAGAAGCCGGATGACTTCAGCAACAGTCTGGGAGTGAGCAGAGCATCCTGACTAGATTAAAGAAACTGTCTGGGAGTAGGGAGGAGCACAAGGTAAGATAGGGAGGTCAAAATGGGGGGCAGCGAGGTGGCACAGTGGATAGAGCACTGGCCCTGAAGTCAGGAGGACCTGAGTTCAAATCCGGCCTCAGACCAAACACTTGACACTAGCTGTGTGACTCTGGGCAAGTCACTTAACCCCAATTGCTTACAAACTAAGAAAAAAAGGGCACGATGAAGAGATGCTTTCAGAAGGAGTGAGGAAGTTCTCAGTGACCCTCTCAGAACATACTGTAGAATCTCAGTCCTTTTAGTGTAATAATGCAAATGGAGAGAAGAGCTGGCCTCTTTATCTCTGCGACAGCAATGTCGTGCCATATGTACTCACTTTGGCACTTGGATCGGTCCATGACCTCATTAGTGTGAGTGTCATCTCTACCATCAGCCGATAATGCCCCTCTAGCATTTCTTACCCTGTGCTGTGCTCAACCAGATCTCACAGCAAATCCAATGTGACGTGTATATCAAGGCAGCACTCGGGCCATCCAACCACCATGCTTCACTCTGGGATGATCAACCCGTCTTCTTTTGCGATTGCCACCTGTCCTTGACAATAACTCTTATGCTACTTCCTATGTGCAAACCACTATTATTACACCCTGTAAGTATATATATTTATATCCACCAAGTGTCCTCACATGGTGACCTTTAGGTCACTTGCAGACAATACAGATGCCTAGAATAATATTTACTAGTTTCTTAAACTGTTTGGTACTGCAGCACTTTCTTTGGGCTGAAAGAATCAACATCAAAAGAATCCTAGAAACCTGAATAAGTCTTTGACCACAAATCTTATAGTCTCCAAGACCAGTGGGCTGCAGAATTGTAAGAATTAGGGAGTGGGGATTAGAATATCTTCCATATCGAATTAAGGTTTAAATCAGAATTTGCATCAAAAGCCATCTCCCGAGGTGGTATGAATGGTTGAAAGAGGACCTAGAGTTCAAATCTTAATGACAGACTCCATTCCTCTCATCAGTATGAGTTTAAGCAGAGACAAATAATCAATGGCTTCTATCAGACCCTGAGGTCCTTCTAGGAAAAGTCTCTATCTCCTACCTTGGATACCCCTATATGAAGGTCAGCTAAAACCTGATCTAAAAAACAAACTTCAGAAAAATTTGCCCCGTATGCCCATAAGAGTTTCACATCCTTTAGTAGGTGCCTCTTGCTATAGAAAAATAATGTCAAATCAGATTTTTTTTTTATCCCCTGTAAATCCTGCTCAGGAAGAATAAATCCAAGTTTCTGTGGGCAACATTACTTCAAGCAGACATACAGGCCCTAATGAAGGCTGGGAAGCCTTCAGCAAAAGAGCAAAGGGGAAGAGTTAGGACACAGTGCTGGGATGTATGACCCAATCCATACGGGTTAGCTATAACTATTTTGCTCTTTCTGCTATAAATGCCATTCCTTTTTATGGAGGTTGCGTTTACACGGAGAAGCAAGGATGGGATCAGGTTGGAGTGGGGACCAAAGGGGAAAAATTAGTAGCGATGGTTAGCAACGACCCAAGTGCAGCCATAGTACTCAGAAATGGAAGAAAACCTCAGAAGTCCATCAGTCTCCTACTCAATGCAAACCTCTTGAAAAAAAATCTCCTGTATAATACATAGAGGCAGTGTGGAGAAAAGAGTCCCTTGGGCTTGGAGTCAAGAAGATGTGGGTTCAAATGCTTCCCGGGCACAGATACACTCTACGTCTCAGTTTCTTTATCGGTACAATGAGGTAGTTGGACTTGATGAGTTCTCGGAGCCCTTCCAGCTCTAAAGCTGTGGTCCAAATGTGACCGTTCTCTGGGGCAGCTAGGTGGTGCAGTGGACAGAGCACCGGCCCTGAAGTCAGGAGGACCTGAGTTCAAATCTGGCCTCAGACCAAACACGTGACACTTACTAGCTGTGTGACCCTGGGCAAGTCACTTAACCCCAATTGCCTAAAAAAAAAAAGTCTTTCCAATTCTCTTCGAAGAAGGGGGAAGGTTCTGCCACCTCTCCAGCTGAGAGAAATGACCCGCACTTGACTGGAATTTTGCACTTTTTTCATCTCCCAAGGCAGAGAAATGTCTCATGGTTGGGGGATGGGGACAAAAGTTGAAGAGCCCTTTGCAAGAAAAATTGCCGCAAAAGAGAAAGGGGGGCACTTCCGGAAGGTCGTTGCCCCATGACCCTCGCTGCCCACCCAGCCTTGAGCGGCTGGGCCATTGTGGCAACGCTCTAATGCTTGTCGCTGTTGTGCAGTAGTCACAATCACAACCGAGTCTTCGCGAACCCTTTTGGGGTTTTCTTGGCAAAGACACTGGAGTGGTTTGCCAAACCCTTCTCCAGCTTGTCTTACATATGAGGAAACTGAGGCAAACAAGGTTAAGTGACTCGTGCACAGTCACCTGGCTAGTGTCTGAGGCCAGATTTGAACTCAGAAAGATGAGTCTTCCTGACTCCGGGTGCATGATGGCGCCCCCTAGCGGCCCCTGAGCTCCAATGCTTGGAAGGTTCTTCTGTTGCTCTGTAATCTCTCCTTCTATAATGTCGGTCCTTCAGATCCTCTTCTTCCTTCTGGGGTCACAGGGAGCCAAGCCACTTCCTCACCACGACAGCCCTGAAAGTACTGGAAGCCAGATATCACTCCCCCCACCCGATCTTCTCTTCAACTACAGCTTTGATAACCTCAGATCCTGAGATTAGTCCTCATATGATAGGGTTCTACGTCCTAAACTTACCCATCTGGCGTGGAACTGGATGCTCTACAAAATGGGTGTAGGTCATGGCCCCTGGCCTCAAGCGGCTTCCAAGCGCTGAAAGGAGACAGGGCTAACGTCCATGAGGGAATGCTAAAGTGAAGAAAGACAGTTAAGGGCTAGAGTAGTCTGGGAGGGCTCCATACAGGAGAAGTACTCCAATGCTCCCTCTTTCAGAGAGTAAGAGAAACAGCCTGAATTCGTAGGGGCAGCAGAGCAGCATGACTAGAGCCAGCGCGCGGGTAGGGGTACAGTGGAAAGAGCGCTGTGGACCCCGGCACCTCCCCCACTGCTATACGACCCTTGGCACCAAAATATCTGGGCTCAAGTTCCAGCTACTTTATGAGATACGTGACCAGCGCAGGGCAGATCACTTCACCTCTTGTGACCTCGGTTTCCTCCTCTGTAAAATGAGGTTTGATGGTGTTTGCACTCCCCGCTGAACAGGGTTGCCAAGAAGGAAAACGTTTGCAAACGTTCAAGTGCTATACGGTAGCCATGTGGTGATGGAGAGCTGGTGTCCCAGGACGGGAAGATCTAGGTCCAAATCCAATTTCTGGCAGTACTGGCTTTGGGACCCCGGGCCAATTCCTTAGCCTCTAAGTGCCCCAGGGAATTCTCTAAGACGATCCATCCCGGAATATTGGCAGGGGGGAATCCTCACCCAAGCGCTCCTGTAAAGATTAAACTACAGGGCCAGACCAAAAGAAGTGTGTGTAATTATTAGGTAGCAACAGGACGCAGCGAATAATGTGCAGGACCTAAGAGTCAGAAAAGCCTATGCTTGAATATCACCTCAGGATTCCTAGCTGTGTGAGTCCAGGCACTTAACCCACCTGAGCCTCACTCAATGTCTTCATATGCTAAATGGGGATGATAACCCCAAGGTTATTGTGAGAGTCAGATGAGAAAATGCATATAAAGCTCTTTGCAGAGATGAAGGCCCAGAATAAATAACAGCTTTCAGTGGGTGCCTCAAGGTGATTTTCTTTTTCTAAATTTTTTCTGAATGTTTTTTTTTCCTAAATTCAATTTTATTTTGTCTTCAATTCCAATGTCTCCCCCTCCTCCATCCTTTGAGAAATCAAGGAAAACAAAACCTGTTACAAATATGTATAGTCAGGCGAAACAAACCTCAGGATCAGCCACGTTCCCCTCAAAATGCAAGAAACAGAAAGAGAGCAAAAAATGTGCTTTAATCTGAATTCTGAGCTCATCAGCTCTCTTTATAGAATTGGATAGCATGTTTTATCACGAGCCCTTTGGCAGCTAGGTGGCGCTGTGGATAGAGTGCCAGGGCAGGAGTCAGGAGCACCTGAGTTCAAATGTGGCTGTAGACACTTACCAGTTGTGTGACCCTGGGCAAGTCGCTTAATCCTGTTTGCCTCAGTTTCCTCATCGGTAAAATGATCTGGAGAAGGAAATGGCAAACTACTCTGGTATCTTTGCCAAGAAAACCCTAAAATGGGCCACAGACAGTCAGCCACGATTGAAATGACCCAACCATCCTTTGGAATTGTAGTAGGTTATCATGCTGATCAGATTTACTCACTTTCACAGACGAGGCCTCGCGCGTCTTTCTGAAACCATCCCCTCCATCATTTCTTAGAGCACTGTAGCATTCCATCACACTTATAAGCCATAACTTGCTCAGCCACGCCCCAGTTGATGAGCATCACCACAAAGAGCAGCTATAAATATTTTTGTACTTATCTCCATGCATATGTTGACATCATGCAAGATTCTATGACAGACATGACTGCAGACATGCGTTGGCACAATGGTCCACTTACATTTCAGCATCAAAGTATCCAACAATCAGACCTGGGCCTGCCAGAGGGAAGGAGGGTGGACAAAGCCCAGATAGAAGAAGGATTCCAAGTGGATGTGTGCTGCTCTAGAGGAATTAGAATTGTAGTTAATTTAAAGAGCTATAAAAAGACACACAGGGGTTGCATATAAACGACAGCACATCCCCAGTGATGATTTCCAGCCCAACCATTTCCTTACCAACTGTCTTGCCTGCTGCTGCTGCTGTACCCTCAGGATGAAACCTTGCAATCCACTCTACTAAAGTACCATCATAGGAGAAGGCACCCTCGTTGCTCTGGAATTTCCACCCTGGGGTCTATTAAGGCATTGCACGGCCCCAAACCTGACTCATTCAATTATGACTTGGGTGCAAGAACTGCTACAAAAGACAACATCTAGGGGGCAGCTAGGTGGCACAGTGGATAGAGCACCCGCCCTAGAGTCAGGAAGACCTGAATTCAAATCTGGCCTCAGACGCATAATACTCACTAGCTGTGTGACTCTAGGCAAGTCATTTAACTACAATTGCCCTCACCAAAAAAAGGAGAAAATTATAATAATAAAATAAAAGACAGTATCAAAAACATGTCAAAGAAAGGGAGGTGGACAAAACATGTAGCAAGAGTGAGGGACTATAGACGGAGAGCCTGAGGTATGCACTCGGATCCATTAAACATTTAAAAAGGAAAGCAGTAGAGGAAGATCACACTGATGACAACAATAACAACAGCAATAATAATAACGAGCACTTTGAGATTTGCAAAGCAATTTACAAATAATATCTCATTTGATCCTCACAATAACCTTCTAAGCTAGGGGCCATAATTATCCTCATTTTACGGCTCATAAAACTGATAGAAAAACAAGTTTGGAGACTTGTCTAGGGTCACACAGCTAATAAGAGGTAAGGGTATCTGGACTTGAACTCAGGTCTTCCTGACTCTAGGCCAGCACTCTATCCACTACACCAGCTGGCTGTCTCTGTTGCTGTTATCTACTCACCTCTAGGTCACTCTCTCCTCTAAATGGCTTCAGTACCTGCATCATTAGACTTCCTTTCCAATCCAAATCTCACTCTCTTCTTTGGTGATGTTACTATTTATACTAATGGCTGTTGTAATATAAAGGTAGCTTGGTGGCATAATCAATACAGCACTGGGCCTGGAGTCAGGAAGATCTTGAGTTCAAATCTTCAGACGCTTACTAGCTGTGACCCTAAGCAAATCACTTAAATGCTGTCATTTCCTCAACTGTGAAGTGAGAATAATAATAGTGCCTACCTCTCAGAGTTGCTCTGAGGATCAAATGAGAAAATATTTGGGATTTTTTAAGTGTTTAGCACAGTGCCTGGCCCACAGTAGGTGTTATATAAATACTTATTCACTTCCCTTCCAACACCTTGGCCTCCCAATTCATAAGTCTCAATCGTCATGGTCGTCTCCATTCTGCCACCTATTGGGGTGGTGACTTCTTAGACCTCACCATCAAATTTTTCTCCTCCTCCTCCTCCTCCTCCTCCTCCTCCTCCTCCTTCCTCCTCCTCCTCCTCCTCCTCCTCCTCCTCCTCCTCCTCCTCCTCCTCCTCCTTCTTCTTCTTCTTCTTCTTCTTCTTCTTCTTCTTTTCTTCTTCTTCTTCTTCTTCTTCTTCTTCTTCTTCTTCTTCTTCTTCTTCTTCTTCTCTATTACCTACTTCCCTGCTCTCCCTGCTCTTTCCTCACTTCCCTTTGCCTGTCAACCACAAGGTTAGCTAGTTCAACAAAATGGAAGTCATCTTCCCCTCTTTAATCCCGTGTTCTTTGGTCATTATGCTGTTCATGCCCCTTTAATCCTCAGCCCTGAGTCCCACCCACAATCAGCTTTCTCTGCTCTTAAACCATTGAACACTGTTGAATTTGTCACAAAGTGGCATAGATTAGCTCTACTACAAATATATCTTATCTTTTTTCAACTAAGAGGTGCCAATACATGAATCCTTTTATCTATTTCCTGTTGTCTCCTAAGTATGTAGTCCCCATAGTAATAGTTCCAAACTCTTTTCTCCACCTCTAACTCTTACTCATCTCATTTCTCTTAACAGATGACTTCTCCTCTTCCCTCAGAAGACAGAGGCTGTTGACACTCACATTTTTCCGTTTTCCCATCTTAAAATCTGTTATTCTTTATTTTAGTCCCCAAAAGTCCCCAAAGCTTGCCCTTACTGCTGGTGCCCCTTGATCCTGTCTTTGCTTCCTTCTGAGAGTTTTTCCAATAGATCATTCTTCTCCCCAACTCCACCCCTGTCCTGCCATCTTTAAAATCTCCCATCTGCCTACAAGAATGCCCAGGATTTCCCTAGGCAAAAAAAAAAAAAAATTGCTCTTGTGCTTCCATCCTTTCAAGTTCTCCTTCTAAATCTCCCTTCCTCCTCACTACTCAATTCCTAGATTCTGGGAAGATGGCAGAGTAGATCAGAAATTCCAAGCTCTCAAGACTTTCCCCCACAAAAGAGATAAAATGGTGTCTCAAGGCGAACATAGAGCAGTAGAAATAAGTAAGAGTAGAGGCAGAACAGGGGACCTTCTGGGACAATCAGAGATCTGAAGAAAGATCCCAGGATGAGGTTTGGTCCCTGTGAAGAATAAACACCTCTAGGTTAGTTCCAGCTAGTTCTGCTTAAACAAGTGGCAAGCCCTGGGGTTAGTTGGGTTGGGGGGCTGCCTCAGCCCCAGCCACAGGACCTTTTACCCCCAGACAGTGAGGAGGGTTGGGCTTCTGAGCTGGGGAAGTTGGAGAGAACCTCTGCTGACAAGGAACAGCAGACCCAGCTGTGCTGCAGAGACACGGCCAGGGCAAGAAGGAGCCAGCATACGCCCAGTGAGTGCAGAAGCAGAAGGGAAGGGCCGCTACTGGCTATGGGCACTTACAGGAGGCTGGAGGTCTTCGTTTCAGTTCCAGGCAAGAGGGGAGAACTGAAGGAGGGTCTGAAGCCCGAAGCACCATCCCCCACACCCCAGGACTAGAGGTGATTACAAAAACTAAGCTATTACAATTTTTTTAAATGCACAGCAAAGGAGAAAGAATCCAACCATAAAGAGTCACTATGGGAATAGAGAAGACCAGGGTTCATCTTCAGAGGAGTATACTGAAAGCAAAGAAAACCCTCTTCTACCCCAAAGAGTAACGTCAAATGGTCACCTGCCCAAAAAGAATTCATAGAAGAACTTTAAAAAGATTTTAAATACCAAACAAGAGAGATTGGGGGAAAACTTTAAAAAAATAAGAACAATCCAAGAAAAATAAGATTATGAAAAGAAAGTTAAACAATTAGAAAAGGAGCTCCAGAACCTTAAGGAAGAAAACAACTTTTGAAAATTAGAATTGGGCAAGGGGAAGCCAGTGAAGTCGTAAGAGATGAAGAAATCATAAAATACAAAGAATGAAAAAATAGAAGAAAATGTAAAACATCTCATAAAGATCTGGAGAACAGATCAAGAAGAGAAAACATTAGAATAATTACACTACCTGAAAGCTATAATTAAAAAAAGAACCTTGATACAATGATACAAGAAATAATTAAAGGAAAATTGTCATGGAGTGTTAGAGCAAGAGGGAGAAGTAGAAATAGAAAAAATCCACTGCTCACCAACTGAAAGAGATCTTATGAGAAAAACCCACATGAATATTATAGTCAAATTCTGAAACCCCCAGCCCAAGAATAGACTATTATGAGCAACAAGAAAAAAAGCTATTTCAATATGGCAGCTAGAATCACACAAGACCTAGAAGGTCTTGGAACACTGTATATCATTATATATTGAAGAGCAAAAGAACTGGGGTTATGGCCAAAAATATCATACCCAGCAAAGCTAAGCATAATCCTGAATGAAAAAAAAATGATATTTAATGAATTGTCAGACTTTCAGGATTTTGTTAAAAAAAAATAAAACAACACAACACCTAAACTTAGTAGAAGATTTAATATACAAAAGCCAAGAGAAATGCAAGGTACATACCAAAGACTAATTACAAGGGACTCAGTAAGGAAAGACTGTTTACCTTTTTATGTATGTAAAATGTAAACCATATGTCTAAGATTGTCATTAGTAATTGGGTATTTGTAAGAAAGATTGGGATAGACCTGAGTATGACATGACTTTAAAAAGTAAAACCATTTAGGAACAGCTAAAATTAATAATTATCTTATACAAATGAGGTATGAGAGGAAGAACTACACAGAAGAATTAGATGGGGGAGGAGGGCTGTTGGTTCTGGAAACCTGCATGAATTCAAGAGGGTGTGATACATACATCTAGAAGAATATAAAAGTCTTCTGAATTCAGAAAAAAATAAAACACAATGGGGATTGGGAGGGAGGAGAGAATAAGGAAGGGATCTCTAGAGAAGAGGCTGAGGGAATAAATTAAAGGGTGTATAGAAGGGTGTTTAGATTAATGGGAATGGGAGGATAAGGGAGGGATCCTGGGGGAGGAGGTGTAGGTTAAATAATAGGAGGGCAAGGTATTGGGTAGAAGTAGAGGAGTCAGAAGGGATAGGAAATAAGAGATACACACAAACATAGAAATGAAGATCAGGAGTAGAATTTGTTAGGGAAAGTATGTGTTTATATATGGATGAATGGATGTATATATATATATATATATGTATGTGTATGTATATACCTATATCTCTACATATCTGTGATTAATTGTAGCGTGGCAGGGGAGGGGGAAGAACAAAGCTAAAAATGCACAGCAGAAAACGAAAGAAGACTTACAAGGAAGCAAAGAAAAGATGGACAGCTCTCAACACTACTCATACTATTTATTATATAGTCTTTCTTGAAATGGAAATTTTTTACTATACATTTTGAATCTTCTTTTACATTCTGCTGTGCACATGACATGCTTTTTCTCTTATTTTGTATTTAAGTTTATAATGTTTCTTTTTTTCTTATTGTGTATTTAAGTTTTAGTATTTAAGTCTAAAATTTTTAAAAAGCACTTAAAAAAAAGTCTATGTCAGTGATGTCAAATTCAAATAGAATCAGGGACATTAATTCATCCATAAGGATCCCTGCAGGCCACAGACTGACTTAGTTTTAAAATGTAATATTATGTTTTATTGTATTTTTATCTATTCTGTGAAATGTTTTCCAATGACATTTAAATCTGATTCAGGAGGCCTCACTCAGTAGTGTTATGGGCTATGTGTCCACATCAATGATCTCTACTTCATCCTAACTCACCTATTCCTAAACCCTTTCCAATCCAGCTTCGTAATCCACCCTCTACTGAAATTGCCCTTTCAGAGATCACTAGTGAATTCTTACTCACTAAATCTGGTTTTTCCCTCAGTCCTCCTCCTTGCCCTTTCTACAAAGTTTCACACTGGAAACACTTCTCCCTTGGCTTCTGTAATAATGTTCTATACTTATTTTATTCCTACCTGTCCGACCACTCCACCTTGGTCTTCTTTATGCCACATTCTCCTCCTCCTTCCACATATACTGTATGGGTGCTCCAAGTCCCTTGTTTTTCCTCTCTATACTCTCTCCTTTGGTGATTTCATGTACTCCGAAAGATTGGATCATCACCTTCATGCAAATGTCTCCCAAATCTACACATCTAGTCCTAATCTTTCCCATGGGTTTTAGTCATACATTTCTAACTCCTTGCTGGACACCTCCATCTGTATATATGACCAGCACCTCAAACTAAATATATCCAACATGAAATTCTCTTTTGCTCCTACATCTGACCCTCTCCCCAACTTCTCTATTTCTTTTGACGGTAGCATCGTCTTCCCAGTCACCCAGGTACTAGATCTTAGGGGCCATCTTTGATTCCTCTGTTCGTCTCATACCCCGTATCTAAGTAATTGCTGAGTCCTGTCAATTCTGCCTCTGCCTTTGGTGTTGTTCTCACTGTTCTGTCTGTCCAGTCCTGTCTGACTCCCTGTGACCCCATGTGGGGTTTTCTTGGCAAAGACACTAGAGTGGTTGGCCATTGCCTTCTGCAGCTCATTTTACAGATGAGCAACTGAGACAAATAAGGTTAAAATGACTTGCCCAGAGTCACACGGCTAGTTAGTGTCTGAGGCCAGATTTGAACTCTGAAGATATCTTCCTGATTCCAAGTCCACTGTACCAGTTGGCTGCCCTCTACACCCATGCTAACTTTTAAATCTCTCCTCATATCTCTGTTGGCACGGCCACAACTCTAACTCAATCCCTTATTACCTCTTTCTTGAACCATTGTAAAAGCCTCATAAATGGTCCCCTCTATCTTTACTTCTCCCCTCTCTAATCCATCTTTGATATGCCTTCTAAAATACCTTGTTAATGGGCAGGTGTGGCAACCTCATCCCCTGTTTAAAAATCTACAGTGTTTTACTATTGCCTAGAGGATAAAATTAACAACTACTTAGCCTAGCACTTGAGGTCCTCAGCAATCTGGTCCCAACTTCCCTTTCCAGCCTTATTTCATATCACTCCACTTCACACATTCTGTATTCCAATCAAGCTGGATTGCCACCTCCCACCACCACGCATCTATGCAGGCCTTTCTCGTTCTTAGAATGTACTCATCTTCTGTCAAAATCCTTTTCTTTTAAGGGTCAATTCAGTAGCTGCCACAGACTCTACTTTCAACTCTTTCTGTTCTCAACTTTTCTTAAAGTACTTTGCCTGGGTCTTTTCTTTGTATCCATCACACTCTATCTTGAATTCTACATACTGGAGTACTTCATATCCTTCCTTGACAACTGTAGGGTCCTTGACGCCAGGAGTCTTATTTATCTTCATGTCCTCAATACCTAACCCAAGGCCATGCAAATAAGAGCTTAATGTGTTTTGAGTTAAATTGAATTGAATTGAAAATAGAAAAAATTTGAAGGCAGCAGTGAGTTTAATAGAGACAGCTGTTGACTTGCAAAGTGTCTTTTGCTCTAGGGTCTTAAGAGCACTCTAATAATGCCCAGGGATAGATTTTCTAGTCTGGGCTGGGTTTTTGGCAGTCCCTAGGTAAGGAGTTAAAGCTGGACTATTAGAGCCCTTGGGGAAATTGTGGAACAGGTAGCCTAAAACCAACTGACAATTCCAATACCTTAAATTGCATTCCGTGCAGGAAGAATGAATTATGGGGAAAACAGAAGATACATTCTTGGTCAGCCAAGACAAATCTTTCATAGCTGCGGCTAATCTGAGTCTCTCCTGGCATGTCTGCTACTGTGAACTCCCCATTTTTAGCCTGGGAAGTTTCCAGAGGTGAAACAGAGGCAGGAAATGTTTCTAATGCTACACTAAGAAACTTCCCACCCAACAGCTGTCCAGTGCCTAATAGAGAGCAGATGTTTTTAGGGACAGAATGGAAGAAACCATCTCATTCCATCCCACTGTGAGTGATTAGGAATCTGGGAAATGAGGTTCATGTAAGGTCAGCAGGCATTTTATTAAATCTTAGGGTCACCTGTGGGAGCAGCGGGAAACAAATCCTACTGGGCCTGGGATGAAGACAGACTAGTAGAATAGGTGGATTTTACAATCCCCATATCACACTAAGCTCATCATAGGACTCTAATGGCATGATTCCAGAAGGGTCTTCCTTCAGCCTAAAGAAAATGGATTCTGATAAGAATCCTGTCAGTGGGATGAAGCTGTTGTTTCCCTCCCACGGGGCTCTTAGTTTGTGGTCAACTGAAAGTATTTCATGTCTGATAGTCCTCTAAGACTCAGATGAAAGGCTACCTTCTCCATGAAGCCTGCCTTGATTCTCCACAGGTAAAAGGTGATCTCTCCCACTTCTGAAATCTCCTGGAACTTTGAGGAATGCTTCTTGGCCCTATATATTTAGGTCAATTTCCCACATATCTTGAATATTATGAAAATTTTCTCCCTCCCCTTTGATAGCCTTTCTTCTCATTCCAGCTACATTGATTTTATTCGTGCAAAAGATTTTGTTTTATGTAATCAAAACTGTCTATTTCACATGTTTATGATTATCTATCTCTTGCTCAGTTAAGAATTCTTTCCATTCTTCTCTTGGAAAAAACCCCCCAACATGTTATCTTTCATATTATTCCCTGACTTACTTAGCTTCATACCTCCCACCACCTCTAGTACAAGGCCTTGAACATAGTAGGTGTTTAAGAAAAGGTTACTGAAGAGAGAGAAGGAGAAGGAAAGAGGGAAGGATGGGGAAAGGAAGGGCTTGAATTGATACTCACTCCCAGGAATATTTGCATTTCAACAGTGGATTCTGGGAGCCAAAAAGTCTTTAAGACTCAAAGGAGCAAATATCTAATGATGGAAATCCAAGTGCCTAGAGAGGCCAGTGGAGATTTCTTTAGGCCAAGGATTCTTGACCTTTTCTTTTGGTCATGGACCCATTTGGCAGTCTGGTGAAACCAATTGACCCCCAATAATGTTTGTTGCCTTCATTCGTAACTGAAAGATATGTTAAATTTCAGTGAGAGGTTAGTGAAAATAAAGAGATTTTTTTTCCCCCATCCAAGTCCACAGACTCCTCAAAGATCCATGGACCATTGGTTAAGATCCCTGCATTAGGCAAAGGGGGATGTCCAATACTTCTTGTAGGTACCTCATAGACAGCCATCTGCTTAGAAGAGGAGCTCTCTCCCTCAGCTTTGCTGTCCTGTACAACAAGGGCTTAGACAGGTAGAAGGCTCTGCTCAGATTCCTAGGTTTTGGTCTGACTAGGTAACCTTTACCTCCGGGAAACTGAACATGCCTACATTTACCATACCTTATAGGTCACAGAATGTCAGAGCTAGAAGACATTCTAGCTCATTCTTTGAGAACAGCCCTCTCACTTTCTGGATAAAGAAAATGAGACCCAGAAGAGTGTAAAGTGCCTAAGGTCACAGTTAGTATGTGACAGAAGAGGGATTTCAATCTGTCTATCTGATTCCAAGACAAAGCTCTTTTCACTACACTATACTTTATCTTCTCTTTTGCTCTGTTGTTATCTAGGTCATGTCTGGATCAGTGATGCTTGGGACAAAAATTCTTATGCATGACCTACCCCACTGAAACAAAGATTTATAGAATGTCAGACCTGAAAGGGATCTTAGAGTGTAGTCTGTGTTTGGCATTTAAAGCCTGTTGCAACATGGATCCAACCTACCAATATGACCTTATCGTTCCTAATCTTTCCCGATCTCCCCAACTGCTAATTCTCTCCCTCCAAAACTACCTTGTATTTAACTGCTCTGTATAAATTTGTATTCACAAATCTGGCCTCTCATGTTGGATTCTTCCCAGAGTCTTTTCCTTCAGCAACTGGAAGTGCAATGGGCTTCTTCCATCTTCTCTCTTAAAGCTAGAAGTCAAAAGCACTTGAAGACAAAGAGACTCAGCAACTCAAAGACCCAAACTTTGTGAAAGAGAGACTAGAAGCTTGAAGAGAGACTAGAAGCTTGAAGGGAACTCAAAAAAAGGTTAAAAAAAAAAAAGAACTCTTCTTTCTCCCGCTCCCATCAACTCTTCCCTACCCTTCTTCACACAGGGCGCAGCATTCATTTCTATCAGTCCCATACCAATGGGCTTTGGGACTGGGGTTACATGTAAAATAAAGGAGGTTTCACTAGATTTCTAAAGTCTCTTTTATCACTAAATTCTAATTGTAGCACAATTTTTTTTATCTTAAAAAACTTTATTGATATATTTTGTTTTTGTATCATCTTCATTTCTCAGCATATCTCTCCTCCACTCTTTTCTTGAGGGTCATCCTTTATAATGAAGGATTAAAAAAAGAGTAAAAAACCCAGAATAATATTAATCTTAATTAATATTCATTCTATGAGAGGATCTAGGTTCATATTTAGTGCTTAAAGGTACCTCAGAAGTCATCTGAGACAAGTCCATCCGTCATATTTACAGGAAACTGAGGATCAGAGAGGTGAATGACTTGCATAAGGTCACACAGGTAGTGAAGAACAGTGCTGGGTTTTGAATGAAAGTCCTCTTGGCTCTCAATCCAACACTCTCGTGTTGTTCCATTCTGCCTCTCCCATGAGGCTGTGGATCACTTGGAGGACCTTTGCTTGCCACCTATCTCTCTCTACCACCTTCCCCACACTTTGAAAATCTCCAGTGTCTACCTCTTTCCCCAGCACGGAATCACTTTTAACGAGAATAGAAAACTCTTTCCCCAGCACGGAATCATTTTTAACAAGAATAGACACCTTTGTGTAACTGTCCAGGAGATCTGTCCCTCTATGAGAAAATTTAAAATTCCCTTTACATTTTGCACAAAAGATCATCCTTATTTGAGATATATTTTAAGAGAGAAAGACAATTAATTAGAACCCAACTAACTCAAATGCTTAATTAATTGGATTTTTTTCATACTCCAACTTAAGGAGAAATAGCAAAGTAAATATAGAAGCTGATTATCTAACTTACTTAAAAGACAAACAAACACATTTATGTGAGGGCCAACCTAGAGTGTAATGTTCTTACACCTTCTAAAGCCACATTTCTCTAGAGGGAGAAAGGACATTTTGCCTCATGTCTGTTTTATCAGTTCCATCCAGACTGGATACTTTCCACGACTCCTTTTCATCCTGCTATCTCTCATCTCCACGCTTTAGGTTGAACCTTCCCCGAATGCCTGCAGTTGACTCTCTTTCTGTCCCCAGCTCTGTCTGTTGACATCCCTCCATTCCATTAAGGCCCAGCTCATCAAGTTCTCCTTCCTTCACAAAACTTTCCCTGATGCTCTCCTCCTTCTCCAAAGCCAAGAAAAAAATCTTTTCCTTCACAAATATACTGAGTCATAGTACTTTACTTAGCATTGACACTGAGAAGCAGCAAAGCATAGGGAATAGAGGACCTGCAGTCGGGAAGACCTGGGTTTGTGTGCTGCCACCAATGCCTACTGACCACATAGGAGGAACACGCAAATGATTATGTACAACTACGATGTGTACAGCATAAGTTGGGAGCAGTCTCAGAGGGAAGGCAATAAGATTAAAAGGACTGATTGAATATCATTTTTTCCCCCATGTGTTAATTGGTTCAACTGAATTTTTTTCTTTCTTTTTTTTCTTTGTAAAAATTCTTTGTGATAAGTGATGGCTCTCAGGGAGAAGGAAAGATAAAGAGTAATTTAAGTAATTTAAACACAAAAGAAATCTATAAAAATCTATTTTTTAAAATGTCAGTAACTGTTCTCTGCTCTGATCATATTATACCAAGTTGTCAGAGCAAGAGAAGATAAAAATGCTCCTTTTGATGGGAATTGCAGAATCTTGACCAAGTGCTGTCTGGAAGAAATCCTTCAACCAAATCCCTGAATCTACTCCCTGCCCATTGACTTAGCTATCTATGAATGGCATTCTCTTTTCCCTGTTGACTTTTTTGTTCAATATTGGGGTAGCTTGGGATCATTTCTAATTGCTACGACATAGTTCAGTCTTCTAAGTCCGTGATTAGATTAGTACAGTAACCCATTCTGTCATTGACTTGCTGTGTCCTGGGGCAAGTGATTTCCTTTCTTTGGGCTCCAGTCTCATCCTTTGGAGCAACGAGAGATTATAGTAGATGAATTCTCAGGGGCCTTCAAGCTGTGACCTTGATTCTATAGGAAGAGTTATGCCTGCTTCCCCCCTGCTGTAATGGGCAGACATGAGTCAGGCCACTCTGTTAGCTTAGGTTCTGTATTGGATCAAAACAAAAAGCTGGTAGGTCATTTAACAACGAACAAAGGAGGTTTACTTAGCCATAGAATAGAAAGACTAGTCAACAAGGATACTGCAGCTCTTGGTGTGGGGCCCCCTTGCTTCCATATGGAAATGTGTCTGGTCAGCAGAACAGAGTGTGGTGACTTCCTTGGCATTGGGTCCCAGGGCCTTGGGGCATCTTCCAAGCCTAAAGGGCCCCAACCCTTTATAGCCTTTTTATGTTCTTAGGTGACCAGGAAGCAGGGATATGCTGGAGCCAGCTTGAGCTGGCTTTTGAGAGCCAATTCTTAAATTTTTAATATGAGTATGTGTACTTTGAAATCAGCACACACTACAAATCAGGGCTTGATTTTTTGTTCTACTGATTGTCTAGACTTTTAAAAGTGTGAAGAAAATAATAATGCAAATTCAAATTATCATATGTATATTGGGGGCAGAGAGCAGGGAGTAGAAGCCAATTGTTAAACATTTGCTAGCTTGCACTCCCCTACTAGGTAGCCATGTCAATATGACTGGACGTGGCCACCAGCAAACTCCTTCAGCAGAGATCAGGATTGAGCCTTCTACTCTCTGAGCTAATCGAGGCTTGGGGACATGTCCTTTTAGGGAAAGAAGTAGTCAAATCTAGGTGGAAGGGAGGGGCGCCTGGAAAATAGGGATTCTATTACATATGCCAGTGTGCACAATCTGCAGATTGGTTCAGAAAGTTGTGGATAAGTAAGTCTCTTTACAGGCAATTTTCCCTCTGGCTCTAAAAGTGTGTATACTGATTATAAATTCATAGTATTGAGAACAAGAAGGAACCTTGGGAATCATTTAATCCAGTCCCCTCATTTTACAGAGAAGAAAAGCTCATACTTGAAAAGGTTGAAGGTTAAAAGGTTTAAAGGTTGAGAAACAGATTTTTGCACCAGAGTCATCATTAACATGATGACGTATCATATCATACCACACCACGCCATATCACTGTGCCACCTTGCTGTCCCTTTACCAGTTATTCCTGCCCAACAGCAAAAATGTTTCCTCTCCCTTTTTAGTTAGAGAATCAATGACTTCCACTAGGATTATGCCTTGGGTAGTGTTCAGTTGTGAGTGAAAAATAAAATAAAATAAAATACTGTTGGGATGGTCTTGAAATGAGTTCCATTTTATGTTAAATCTCCTGAATGTGGATTCTATCAATAGCAGATTATATTGAAGCGGCATGGTATATTATGAAAAACATCACTCAAGGAATCGGATGTTTCAGCTCCAGCTAAGACATTTACTAGCCTTATAACCACGAGCAGCTAGGTGGCACAGGGGATAGATTGCTGAGCCTAAGTCAGGAAGACCTGGGTTCACACTTGGTCTCAGACATTCACTGGCTATGTGACCCAATGCAAGTCACTAAGTCCTGTTTGCCTCAGTTTCCTCATCCATAAAATGAGCTTGAGAAGGAAATGGAAAACCACTCCAGTATCTTCGCCAAGAAAATCCCAAATGGGGTCACCTAGTCAGACATGACTGAAAAATGACTCAATAAGAACAACATAACCAAGAGTAAGTGATTTCATTTCTTTTTTATAGTATTTTATTTTTTCCATTTATGTGTAGAGAAATTTTTAACATTTTTTAAAATTTAATTTTAAAATTTTAAGTTAAATTCAAATTTTTCCTCCTTCCCTCACCTCCCCCCTCCCTAAGATAGTAAGTAATTTTATATAGGTCATAAATATATATGCAATCACATAAAACAAATTTCCATATTGGTCATGCTGTAAAAGAAGAAACAGACCAAAAGGAAAAAATGCACACACACACACACACACACACACACACACATAAAGAAAGTGAAAAAAGTGTGCTTCAGTCTGTAGTCAGACTCCATCAGTTCTTTCTCTGGATATTGAGAGCATTTTTCATCATAAGTTCTTTTGAATTGCCTTCAATTATTGTACTGCTGAGAATAGCTAAGTCATTCACAGTTGATTATCATACAGCATTGCTGTGCTGTGTTCAGTGTTCTCCTGGTTCTGTTCAATTCACTCAGCATCAGTTCATGTAGGTATCTACATGTTTTTTTTTCTGAAATCCACCTGCTCATCACTTCTTATAGCACAATAGTATTCCATTACATTCGTAGACCACACCCTGTTCAGCCATTCCCCAGTTGATGGGCATCCCCATTCCAATTCTTTGTCACCACAAAAAGAGCTGCTATAAATATTTTTGTACAAATAGGTCTTTTTCCCCTTTTAAAAAAAATCTCTTTGGGATACAGATCTTAGGAGTGGTATTGCTGGATCAAAGGGTATGCACAGTCCACCCTTTGGGCATAGTTCCAAATTGCTTTCCAGAATGGTTGGATGAGTTCACAGCTCTACCAATATTGCATTAGTGTTCCAATTTTATCACATCCCTCCCACATTTATCACCCTCCTTTTTTTTTTATCATATTACCCAATCTAATGGGTATGAAGTGGTACCTCAGGGTTGCTCAAATTTGCATTTCTCTCATCAGCAAGTGATTTAGAGCATTTTTTCATATGACTATAGATAGCTTTAATTTCTTCATTTGAAAACTGCTTATTCATATCCTTTGACCATTTATCAACTGGGGAATGACTTGTATTCTTATAAATTTGACTCAGTGCTCTATATATTTTAGAAATGAGGCCCTTATCAGAGACCTTGGCTGTTAAAATTATTTCCCAACCTTCTGCTTTCCTTCTGCTCTTGGTTGAATTGGCTTTGCTTGTGCAAAACCTTTTTTAATTTCATATAATCAAAATTATCCTCTTTACCTCTCACAATGCTCTTTACCTCTTGTTTGGTCATAAATTCTTCCTTTCTCCATAGACCTGACAGGTAAACTAGGCCTTGCTCTTCTATTTTCTTATGGTTATCACCCTTTCTTTCTAAATCATGTACATGTACATGATTATATTTCTAAAAGCCTCAGTTTGCTCATTTATAAAAGGGGATAATAGGGAGGTACCACCCACCTCATAAAGTTGTTAAGAAAGTCCTGGATAAAGCTGTAAGGGCTGTAACTATTCTCACAGCAGGCCCTCAGAATTCACAATGGGTATTACAGAATCCCGGGAAATAGGGAAATCAGCAAATATTGTACATTAACAATATGCTAATAATAACAACATGTTAATAGGATGCTAATAATAAAGCGATGGAGAGAGAGGAGCTATGAACTGTATGTGAATACTTCCTCTTTTTTTTTGTCTTCCCTCATTGGAGCAGGGACAAAGCAAATATTCTAGAAAGCAATAGTACTGTACATTGGAGAGATAGGGGTGAGGGAAGGCTGGAAGAGAGGGTTATCTCCAAACCATTTCTGATAATCTTATCACAGGATCTCCTTAACCCAGAAGTGTCACAGGCATAATTCCATAGACCACCAGGGCCCCCTATAAAACATAAAAGTAGACAAAACTCCTGTCTCTGTTTTGAATCTTTTCCCAAGCCTGTCTCCTCCTGCCTGTATGCTTCCCCTCCCAGGTAATTAATGCCCATTTGCTGTGCATCTCAACTACTCTGTAAACTACAGCCAGTCAAGACTCCAATATTCTATTTATTAATTTATCTAATTATCATTAACTGAATAATAGCACCTCCCTCTAGCACATTAAAGTTTGCAAACCTTTTCCTCTACAGCAACCCCGGTAGGTCACGTATGGGGTGTATGGGCTATTGAAGGAGAAGTGGCGCCCCTGAAAGGAGGGCTCGCTGAACCTTTTTCAGGGCTGCTCATCCACCTTTGGTGTCCACCTGCTAAACCAAAGGGCTTCAAGCCCCTTGGTGAGTTAGGGGGCTGTCTACTCCCAGCATGTGAAGACTTCCACTGGCAGAATGGGCAGATGAGAACAATTTGTTCCAGCAGCCATGAAGGCAGCTGAAGCAGGCTCTGTGGAATGCTCAGAGCTTGATCGGACGTTGAAGATGCCAAGGTCATCCATTGCATCCTGGGCCATCACCAGTTGTTTTGCCTTTTGTCCTCCAATTGGATTTCAATGGCTGAGGAAGAGAGAGTGAAGCTGATGGCTTTGTGCAAGTCTGCCTCACTTAAATCCAACTCATCCGCAAGTCAAGGCATCGCCCACGATGTCATCAGTCCTCTCAGAAACAAAGGACAAATAACAATGAGGTAGTGGCAGTATTACCATTTCTACTTTACAGATGAGTAAACCGAGGCTCAGAGAGCTGACTTGCCATGTTCAGGGTCACACAGTTAACAATTAACAGAGCTGATGCTCAGCCTAGGTCTTCTGATTCCAGCTCCAGAGATTTCCCCACTATACCTCGCTGCTTTTCTCTAATTCTCTAACTACCTGGCTAAAATCATTTGCACTAAAGTTTCAACGCTCATGAAGCTTGATCCTCTGAGGGGACGTTTGCATTTCTAAAAAGGAGCTAATGAACTCGAAGGAATATGTAATTGGTAGGGTGTAGATGGGAGACATATAGGCAGGGTCGGGGAATGTTATAGAGCTTATTGCTTGCTACAGGCACTGACTCCTTTCCTCAAGGATAACTCATAGAGTGTCAGCACCGGAAGGGAACTTAGAACACAGAACGTTAGAGCTGGGAGGGGTATTAGAACATAAAATGTTAGAGGTAGAAGGGACCTCAGAGGTCATCCCTTATTTTACAGAGAAGGAAGTTAAGGCCCAGTGATAGGATCCAAGATTAGGTAGTTGCCCAAGATTCTGTCTTAAAATAATCATAAAAACAGGAAGAAAAATCAGGTCTCTTGCACTCTCATCTGATTCTCATTCTACCACATCCAACAGCTAGTGTGAGACAGTCCCTTCCCAAATATGAAGAGTTCCTTCTACAACATCCCCACTGGTGCCCATCTAGTATATGCTTGTGAAGGCATGCAGTAACACCTGACTCATCATCTCCCAAATCAGCCTATTTCTTTTCGTACAATGTGTTACCAAGTTTTCCTTCACATCAAGTCATGTCTACCTCTCTGTATCTTTCCCTACTACTTCTAGCCAGGCCAGAAGAACAAATTTTAATCTTCTTCCCCATGACAGTTCTTTAAATATCCAAAGATATCGTCTCCCTGAGCTTTCTATCCAAGCCATTGGATGGCATGGCTTGCAGAATCTTTAGGAAATGAAGATTATTGTGAATATTCAGATTTTCAAGTTTCATAGTTACTAGTTAGAATATGCTTCATTTTTTTCCTTAGCTCTTATTTCACCCAGTATCACTGATCTGGGCCAAAACAGTACTGAGAGGACCTAGCCATGATGGAAAAGTTGCCGAAACCCAAGGAGTCGCATAGAGATGAAATATAGACAGTGGAGGATTGACAGAGATTTTCCGCAGCCTTCTGGCCTTTGAGTCATGTAGGCCTTACTTCGGGTCCCATTAGACGCATGACTGATAAATTTACTAAACTTTTCTAGGCCTCAGTTTCCTCAATAGTAAAGTAACTTTCTGTCTCTAAATTCCCTCCCGGCAGTATTTTGTATGCTAAAGCTCTTTTGCTACACTAATGTTCTATGTCTTATGATCTAAAATACCACACAGCTCTGACATATTTGTTGTTAAGTTGCTTCATTCGCATATAATTCTTCATGACCCCATTTGGGGTTTTCTTGGCAAAGATCCTAGAAAGGTTCGCCACTTCTTTCTCCAGGTCATTTTATAGATGATATAAGATAACAGAAGGCCATAAAAGATATGAACAACTGAGGCAAACAGGGTTAAGTGAGTTGCCCAGGGTCACACAGCTAGTAAGTATCTGAGGCTGAATTTGAACTCAGGAAGATGTGTCTCCCTGATTCCAAGCCCAGCGCTCTATCCACTTTACCACCTAGCTGCCCCACATTATTATAATAATAATGGATGATTTGTATAACGCTTTACATTTTTTCCATGTACTTTACGTGCATCAGTTCATTTCTTCCTCATGCTATCCCAGTGAGGTAGAATCTTCAGTTCTGCTGTTCTCTGTCCTATAGTCTCAGGTTCCCTCCACCTCTAACTCTAAGACTACGTGAGTCTTTAAATCTCAGAAACGGCCAACTTAACCAACCAGATTAGAATTGGGCATTGGTTTCGTTTGACCACTAGAGGGCGCCCGCAACTCCTCTAGTATATATGCATAATTTAAACTCTTCAGCCTCCTTTTCAGAGAAGTATTGAAAAGTTGGGCCTCAGGCCCTGAACCACCTTCAGCAGGGGCTTTGACTGCAAGCATTTGCATTTAAGAAATCTTGAACTCATCCCAAAGAGCCCAAAGACGGGAAGCCTCCTGACAACTTCTCTCTGCACTCCTGAAGCAGCTCCCCTCGCTCCCCCCACTTCCACTCCCGACTCTGCTGAATTGCAAGAGTCCAGGTGGCTCAATGCACTAGCAACTTATGGAGCTGCTGAGTGCCCGCTCTGAGCAGGGTTCTGTGCTTAGCACTGGGCATAGGAAGAGAATAAAAGACAGCCTCGCTGGCGTCGAGAAGTTACGGACCAGAAAGGGAACAAGGCAATCCTACAAATATCTTTGTTACCAGACTGAATGGGATAGTGGTGAGGCAGGGGTTTGCCTTTGGTGCTGTCTTGTTCCCCTTTGGCAGTCTGGTGAACATTTTGGAGCCATGTTCTTAAATACATAAAATAAGACACAAAGGATTACGGAGGCAACCTGGTTATATTATATTGAAACAGAGTCATCTGTCTATCTCTCAAGTTCATGGACACCAGATTAAGAACCCCCGTGGTAAAAGGAAAGGAAAATTCTTCCCTTTACTAGATTTGTGACCTTACAGTTATTTTCCTTCTCTCACCTTCATTTTCCTCCTCCACAAAATTAGATGGACCAGATAGTTCCTAAGGTTTCTTACATTTCTAAATCCTGCAGTCCCAAGAGCATCTCTTGTCACCAGCCCTACCTTCCCAAAGCTTTCAAGGTGATTTCCATAAAGCACAGGTCCAAACATGTCATTCCCCTGCTTAACATCTCCAGATTTTTGCCTTACTAGTTCTGTGAGTATTGGCAAATCACTTAACCTCTCCAACCTCCCTTGTTTCTTGAAAAAACAAAATATAAATAAAAACGTTTTTCTTTTCCTCTAGGGCCTTACCTCTAGGCTCAAATACAGACTCCTTAGGTGTTAAAAAAAAAAACAACCCTTCAAAATCTGACTCCAAACTACCTTTCCAGACTCATTGTACATTGTGCAGTCGTTTCAGTTGTGTTCAACTCTTCATGACCCCATTTGGGGTTTTCTTGACAAGGATGTCATTCCCTTCTCCAGCTCATTTTGCAGATGAGGAAACTGAGGCAAACAGGGTTAAGTGAATTACCCAGGGTCGCATAGCTAATAACTGTCTGAGGCTGGATTTGAACTCAGGAAGATGAGCATTCCAGATTCCAAGACCAGTGCTCTATCCACTGTGACACCCAGCTGGCCCAGTTATATTACTCCCCTTCATTCACAACATGGTCCAGTCAAAATGTTCTTTCCACTTTTCCTCACATATGACACTCTATCTTCCATCTCTGTGCCTTTGTGTGGGCTGCCCCATGACTGGAATGCACTCCCTTTTCAAAGAATCTCTTATTTCCTTCAAAATTCAGTTCAAATGCTGCCTCTTTACTGATCCCCCAGTTATTAGTATCTACCCCTCAAAAAATTCCACGTATTGAATAAATGTGTGTGCATACATACATGTGTACATATACAATAGATATATATTTATATACAAGGGATTTTTTGAAGGGAAGACACTAAGTTCAAAGTTTATCTTTGCCTCAGGAAGAATTTTCAGGTAGCTGTGTGGAAGAGATATTAAAGAAGAGAATCAATGGATTTAAAAACTATGATTCAGTGGCAAATGTGCTACAAAGATGTTCCTTTTAAAAATAAATTTAGAAATCTATTACAGATTCTGTATATGTCTATATTTGTCTACATATACACACATGTATATATACATACACTATATATATATACAAGGTAATTCTATATATACATATGCACACATGTACACACACACACACACACACACACACACACACACACATATATATATATAACATACCAATTGGTGCATATATAGTCTCCTTCAATAAAATGAAAACTACTTAAGAGCAGGAACTATTTAAATTTTGTCTTTATATTCTCAGAAATTAGCTTAGTGTCTGGTATACAGTACATAAAATGAATGTTTGTTAATTAATAAGTAATTTGAAGAGGAAAAGAGCACTTTAATTTTTTTCTGGAAATGGGGGAGGGTAGAGATATGAGAGGTTAAGTGAATTGCCTGTGATTACAGAGCCAATAAATATAGCAAAGGTGTCCTGACTCTACATACCACACTCTTTACTCTTTCCTATGGGCCCTATGATCTATCTCCCTCACTGCCTCCCAAAAATTAGCAGATGCATTCTAATCAGTTTTTTCAAAATGCACTTATAATAAAGTCATAATGAACTAGGATATTCAGGGAATACTGGTTCCTAGGAATTGGATTGTTTTTGTTAAATGAAGATTAATTAAAATACATTTTTTTCTGCTTAACTCCTTTTTAAAAGATCGTCTAAACTATATGATCCTACTTTCCTGCCTCAGTAAGCATAGTCAAAGGGCCGCACTTGAGGACCTAGAGGCCACACGTGACCTCCAGGCCGCAGGTTTTCCACCCCTGGCCTGTGATAATACAGAGAGGCAAGGGAGTATGGAGGAGACCACCATGCCACGCTGTGCAGTTTGTGAAAGGCAGTAACATGAAATACAGCTGCAAAGGGATTACCTAAGGGTGATGAGAGTGCTGGAGCTTCTAACAGCTCTGAAGAGCCTATTGTTAACATTTTCAGTGCAAGCATTTACAAAGTAGAAATTGACAATTGCTACCAGTCAGAGCTAGGTTTATTGTTTTGTGGATTGTCTACCATTAAGAAAGTGAGTGTAGTGTCTTTTTCTAAAAAAGCTGGATGTTAAACATTTACAGAGGGTGGGGTGAGTATAAATGCCAGATTGAGTGATACGTATTTTATCCAAGAGGCAATGAGGAGCCACTGAAGATTTCTGAGTGAGCACTGACATAGTCACATCTTTGTCTCAGGATGATTATTCTGATGGCTGAACGGAACATGAATTAGAGAAGGGGAACAATAGATTTAAAGGCTATGACACAAAGACAAGTGGGCTACAAAGATGCGGCTCCTTGTTTTGTTTTCTTTATTTATTTTTTATAAATTTCACTCTATACAGGCAGCATAGATCAAAAGAGATGGAGGAACATACAAAAACATGAAATCAAAGACAGTGACAAAGTATATCATACGAAGGCAAGGGGATCTGTGTGCTCGGGAGTGAAGGGTGAGCCATAGGAAATGCAACTTCAGGAAAACTGGAAGGAGGTGGGGCATATACATCACAACTTTGATTAAATCCTGTTGTATACCTCTCTTCCAAAAGTGACAAAACACAGCCAAATCTCAATTAATAGAATTCCAGGCTGGTTAGAGACAGAACAAATAACGATTATGTAAGAATTAATCTAATTCTACCTACCAATCTGAATGGGACTGATTCTAGGCCAAATTGTGAAGGAAATAAAGGCAGGGAACACCCATGTTCCCCAGTAGGTCCTTTCCTACCAATTCTTTCATCATAGCTGCTCCAAAGCCAGACAAAGAAGGCTGGATTTAGAATCCAGAGACATGGGTTTGAGTATACAACTGCCATAGCTATGTGACCTTAGACAAGTCCTTCCCCTGGCCCTCATTTTACTCCTCCGTAAATTGAGGTGGTTGTACTAGATGATTCCTAAACCTACTTCCAGCCCTAGATTCTGTGGATTTCTGAGTTATGAAATTCTCTCTTTTCCTGTCTATCCTGTGGCAGTGCAATGGCCAGAAGCAGAGAGCCCAAGAGAAAAGGAATTAAAACAAAAAGACTAAAATCATCCTTTTGCCTTACAGAGTGCATTAGGCCTGATCCTATCAGAGCAGAGGATATAGAACTGGAAGGAGCCTTGGTGCTCATCGCGTCCTTGGAGGTCACCCCCATCATTTTAGTGATGATTTCACAGGCCCAAGGAGCAAAGGAAATTGACTATAGTCACACAGCCTGCTCAAAAGTAGGTCTGGCATGTCTAGCTTAAGCGTGGCTTTGGTTATACTGCCGAGTTCTCGGTGGCAAAGCTCCTACTTGCTTACTTTTCCCTGTATTAAGCTTTGTAGAACTCCACACTCAAAAAGCCTTGGAACAGAGACAATGTGGTGCAGGGATGCTGGCTTTGGGGTCAAATGACCTTGGGTGCCCACCCATCTAGGGGAGAATTCTGGGATAGCTAAGCTGCCTATGAGTCAGGGCCAGACAATCATCACAGACACAGACTCTTAGAATAATAATACAGCTGGAAAGGCTCTTAGAATAAAAATGTAGACCTTCTAGGTAGAAGGAAACTTAAAACACAGAACATAGGATGCCAGAGCTGAAGGGGACCTTGGAAGCTGGTGGGTTTGTAGGATTATAGATAGAGAGCTGGAAAGGAACTTCTAGGTCATCTAATCCAACCCGCATATTTGACAGGTAAAGAAATTGAGGCCCAGAGAAGTAAAATGACTTGACTAGGGTCACTTAGATATGAAGCAAGATTTGAACACAGGCTTTCTGACGCAAGATTTGACCCACATTCTGTGGTCCTGTGCTGATCCCCAAGTTTGAAGGCCAGAGCTCAAAGTCAGTGAAAACAGGGAATGTCAGGACTGGAGGGGATCTTAGGATCACAGTTTCCTAAGTGTGGTGAGAATCAGTAGAGTTAAATGCCAAGGAAACTCGTTGACAATTGGAGACATACGCTTATAGTGTGGCAGGGGCATCTACAACGCTTTGTTTGTCCTAGGTCTCTATGTTGCCATTGCTGTGAGGGCATATTTTCCTGAATGTCTCTGGCAAGGTGCTGTGTCTTGTGCCGTTCCAAGGCCCCACAGAAACTAAGGGAATGCCCAGCCACTGGGGAATGGCTGAACAAATTATGGTATATGAATATACCATATAATGAAAAGGCATTGATCTGTAGGGAATGACGAAAGAGACTGCTTCAGATGAATCCAGAAAAATTTGTATGAACTGATGCAGAGTGAAGTGAGCAGATTTGGGAGAACTATTTATATACTAACAACAATAGCGTAAAGACAAAGAACTTTGAAAGATGTAAGAATTCCAATCATTGTAATAACCAACCATAACTCTGTATGACCCATAATGAAATTGACTGCCCACTTTCTGACAAAAAGTTAACAGACTCAAGGTATAGAAGGAGACATATATTTTTTAGACAGAATGTACATTGGGATTTGTTTGTTTGACTATGTATATTTTTACAAGGATTTTTTATATCCTTATAGAAAGGGGGAGTGAGGTGTGAGGAAAAGGAGGAATAGCCAAGAGGAGAGAGAGAGAGAGAGAGAGAGAGAGAGAGAGAGAGAGAGAGAGAGAGAGAGAGAGAGAGAGAGAGAGAGAGGAGGGAGGAGGAAGGAAGGAGGAGGAAGGAAGGAAGGAAGGAGGAAGGAAGGAAGGAAGGAAGGAAGGAAGGAAGGAAGGAAGGAAGGCAAGAAAGAAAGAAAGAAAGAAAGAAAGAAAGAAAGAAAGAAAGAAAGAAAGAAAGAAAGAAAGAGAAAGAAAGGAAGGAAGGAAGGAAGGAAGGAAGGAAGGAAGGAAGGAAGGAAGGAAGGAAGGAAGGAAGGAAGGAAGAGAAAAGGAGGGAGGGAACCAGGAAGAAAGGAAGGCAGGAAGGAAAGAAGGAGGAAAAAAAGGAAGGAAAAAATGAAGAAAAAAGAAGGGAGGATGGAAAGAAGGAAGAAAAGAAGGAAGGGAAAGGAAAGAGAGTCACTGAAATGTTAGAAGGGAACAAGAGACAGACAAGCAGGGCAACTCTGCAAGTTACATGTTCAATTTAATATATAAAAGGAAAAGCAAGTTGAGGGCAGCTAGGTGCGCAGTGGATAGAGCACCAGTCCTGAAGTCAGGAGGACCTGAGTTCAAATCCAGTCTCAGATCAGACACTTAACACTTACTAGTTGTGTGACCCTCGGCAAGTCACTTAACCCCAATTGCCTTGCCAGAAAAAAAAAAAAAAGGAAAAGCAAGTTGTACCTACTGAACATTGACCACTTCACGTGTAATCCTTTTTTCCGTTCTATTTTGAATAATGAAACGCTCACTTCATTTTTGTATTTGAGAAATTCAGAATTTTTTAAAAAATAAATTTTTAGACAGTTCATACCTTTTGACCACTTATCTCTCTTGAGTAACAACTCATGTTTTTAAATGTTTGCATAAGTTCTTATATATCTTGGATATCAGACTTTTATCTGAGAAATTTGCCACAAAAATAATTTCTCATTTAATTCTAACATCCTAATTTTGCTTATTTGAAGGTTTTTCAATTTTGTGGGACCCAGATTGTCCCTTTTGTCTTGTATTCTCATTTCTATCCATGACTTGGTCAAGAATTCTCCCTTTGTCTATAGTCATGAAATTTAATCTCCTTCCCAGCTTCTCAAATTCGTTTATGGTATGACCTTTTATATTTAGGTCATATGTAATGGGAGTTTGACTGCATTGTACTAGTTCTACTGCATGTATTGTGATTACCTGGGCTTCTGGGTTAATCACCATTGTTCTGTTAAACCCTGATGTAATATAATGCTGTGCTATGTTGTATACTGTAAATGTCAAGCCAGTTTTGTAAGGGACTGCAAAATTCCAAATGTTGTGGAGGAATGTAACAGGGATTTAAGAACTTAGTGGCATCCTGGGATTTGAAGTTCAAATGGACAAGCATTCCTTCCCAGGCCTGAGAGTAATTTGGGTTCCATCTTGAAGTTTAAGTCACCCTTGGGAGTTCTTAAAGGGTACCCATAATCTCTGAGATATGGACTGGAAGTGAGGTGTTGAGGCTTTAAGAGCTGAACTGTAGTGGTGGGGGGGAGGGGAAATGGGCTGGTGGTGGGAGGAGCAGCTTCCCCAACCCCCATAGAATTTAACAAGCTGAGCCAGAAAAGAATATCAGCACAGAATAAAAGGTTGAAAGGAGAAAGTGAAAAGAACAATTGAAGAAAGACTAAAAGGTGAAAATAAAAGGAACGAGTTGCAGCGGAGAAGACAGATGGATGAATAGCATCTGGTCTCTACAGGCATCTCAGTGAAGATGCTGTCTATGCTACTCATCTCTTTAAGGGTGGATGAAAGTTCCAAAAAGGTCCCCTCTTTTCTATCTTTCCCCTCCACATGCCTGTCAAATAATAGATACTGTAATTTACTCTGTTTACTTCTTTTACCTAAATGTTTGCTTATCCTGATTTTTGAATTAACATAAAGAGGTCAGAGATTAGCTAGACATAAACAGAAATGTAAATTAGGAGACTCAAATCTCTATCTGAATGTCAGAATATATTTTTTTGATTGGGGGTTCTGATCTATTCCTATTATATCAATAGCTTTTGACCTAATATGAACTATATAAAATAGAGAAAGGAATCATATGCACTTGAGAAATATGACATAGTCCCTAGACTTAAAAGCAAGCTAATTATTTTTTAACAAAATATGACTGATTAAATCTCTGGAGTAAAAAAGCATTGAGGAGGAGGGGGATATAACCAAAGAAAATATCATATCCTAGATTTCTCTCCAGGGAGGAGATAAGAAAGGCCTGGGAAGAATTCAGCTCTGTCCCTATCCAATAATGAAGAAGGAGTAGAAAGGATTGAGTACCAGCTGGGAAACTCCCCACCAACAGTAATACTTTGCAGTGTTACATGCATACATATATCCATACATATACATATACATATACATACATGTGCACTTGTGGCTTATTCTGAATATATGGTGTTAGATGTTAACCTAAACCTAATTTCTCCCAGAGAACTTTTCAATTTTTCCAGCAGTTTTTTGTTGAATAGATGTCTTAAAAGTAGTTTGCTTTCTATGGTTTATTGAATACTATGCTACTATGCTTGATTTCTGGGTCTTCTTTATCTACTCTGTTCCATTGATCAACTTGTCTGTTTTTAAACTTGTATCAAACAGTTTGATGATCGCTGCTTTGTAGCTTAGGTTCAGATCAGAAACAACCAGGCTCCCTTCCTTCCTACTTTTAAGAATTATTTCCCTGGACATTTTTGACCTTTTGTTCTTTTAGATTCTTTTTGTTACTGTTTTGTCGAGTTCTATAAAATAACTGTTTAATAGTTTGGTGTGACATTTAGCACAACCCAACCAATGAGCAATTATTTTTCTCTCAAATTATCTTCCCTTATTTCTGAAAAGTATTTTTGTAGTTGAATTTATATAATTTCTCTGTGTATCTTAGTAGTTGAACTCTCAGATATTTTATAAATTATGAATTCATTTTTAATGGAATTTCTCTTCTAGGTGTTTCTTCTAGGTTTTGTTGGTAATACACAGAAAGGTTGATGAATTTTATAAGTACTTCCTTTTCTTTAAATTATTTCAAGTAATTTTAGTTGACTCTCTAAAGTTTTCTAAGTAAATTATTATGCAATCTCCAAAAATAAATGTTTTGTTTTTTCTTATGTTTATTCTCTATCTTATTACAATTGCTAGCATTAATAGAATTATATTAAATATTATTGCTGACATTAAACATAATCACTTTACCCCAATCTAACTGAAAAGATCTCTGTTAGAGATAATACTAGGTCTTGGTTCATCATATCAAGGAAAGATCCATTTATTGTTATTTTAAAAACATAAATGGGTATTGTGTTTTGTCAAAAGTTTCTTCTAAATTGATTAACATAATAATATTTTTATGTTATTAACATGATATGTAACTTTTATAGATTTCTTAATAATGAACTAATCTATTTCCAACTAAGTCTTAGTGTATAATCTTCTGCATATATTGCTATAGACTTTTTACTAGAATGTATTTAATATTTGTGCATCATTATATATTAGCAATATCTGTCCTATGGTTTTCTTTCTCTGCTTTCTCTTTTGCTGGGTTTTAGTCAGGACCATATTTGTATCAGAGAATGAGTCTGACAGAATGCCTTCTTTCCCCATTTTTTCAAACAATTTATATGAAATTAGAGTTAATCATTCTTCAATGGTAGAATTCACTTGCAAATCCTTCTGAGCATGGAGTTTATTTAGAAGTTTATTTATGATTTGTTTAATTTTTTCTAAGATTAAATTATTTAAATTATCTACTTTTTGTTATACTAATTTGGGCATTTTATATTTTTGTAACACTACTTTACAAGTTCTTTTACAACCAAATGTCTTCCATCTAACATCATTGAAGATTCCTTGGAAGATATAACCACAGAAATAATAGCATTCAATAACCCTCCAAAAATAAACAGCAAGCAAGGCACAAAATAGGAAGATCTATGCTTGTCAAAAGCATCCATCATGGTGAGGGAAAATAACCTAAATGTAGATTTAGATTTAGAAATATCCCCAGTAGACAATGGTATATATCTGGGATGGATAACGCAAATGGACAATGAGCTGGGCCCAGAGTTGAAAAGGAGAACAGACTCGTTTCTGGAAGATTGTTTTCCACAAATTGTGAAATACTTGACCCTAAATTTTCCATAACAGCAAAGTCTCATATTTTCAATACAAACATTTTACCCTTGTTGCTATATAGCAGCAATACCTGGAATACCGTTCCTCTGAAGAACTGAAGATAAGCATGACACAAAAGGCAATGGAAAGAAACATGGTAGATGTGAGCAGCTGCAACATGTAACTAATGAGAAACTCTAAAGAAGAACAAGAATAAAAGATTCTATCAAAGAGGTATAAAACAGAAAGAGAAGAGGAGCTGCTAACATGGAAGCCTTGAGACATGACCTATATGGCTTGGATGCTTAATTTTTACCTTCTAGATGGTGAGAGACATGAACAAAGGCCTCTAGTATGTTAGGTGGAGCCCCTGTGACAAACTTTTGGGAGAACATGGAGGGGAGTAGCATAGAAAGGATTGGGATGAATGGCTTGTGATTTATGTGGTGAAAGGAACTCTTAAATAGATGAAATAACATACCCATTTGAGTATATATTTTTGTAAATATTCATCCATTTAATTTATGTTATCAGTTTTGTTGGTAAGTAATTTAGTAAGTTAATTAATAATAATTTCCTTCATTTCATCTCTATCCATTGTGAATGTTAATTTTTCATTTCTGGTTTTTGAAATTTGGTTTTTCTTTATTTGGAAAATAAAATTAGCTGTTTGTCTATTTTATTAGCTTTTTAAAAACAATTCCTGGTTTTATTTATCAATTCATTTGGATCTTTGCTTTTGATTTTTTTAATCTTTTCTTTGATTTTTAAAATTTCTATTTTGTGTTTAGCAGAGTTTTTTATTCATATTCTATTGACTGTAATTTTCTTGCATTATGAGCAGTAAAAGATTTAATATTTTTCCTTTTTATAATATTTATGTTTTTATGCCCTAGCACATGTTTAAAAATGTAAAGGTGCCTTATAAAGCTTAGAAATATGTATACTTCTTTTGATTCCCATTTTGTAATTACTAGAGATAAGTCATGGCTAACTTTTCTAAAATTCTAATCAGTTCTCTAAATTTTTTCTTATCTGTCTTTTTGTTAGACTTGTCTAGGTCTTATAAGAGCACGCTGAGTTGCCCAACTATTACAGTTTTGCTACGTATTTCACCCCATAGTTTGATTAGTCTTTCTTTTAAGTACTTAGATGAGAGAATTTTAATTTTTTTCTTGACATGGAACCTCTGGTACTCTGATGAAACCTATGGACCCCTTCTCAGAATAATACTTTTTATATAATAACTTTTAAAAAATACATAAGATTTCAAAAAAAACCAGTTATATTGAAATGCACCTATTATAACATTTTTTAAAACCAAATTCATAGATCAAAGATTTAAAATCTGGGACTTATATACTATGCAATTCAGTACATACATATTTCAGGTTGAGATTATGTTATTATCTGTAGTAGAATTAAGAATATTGCAATTTCCCTGCTTATCTCTTTTAATAAAGTTTCATATTGGATAGAGTGCTGAACTTGGAGTAAAGAAGACCTAGGTTCAAACTCTACTTTTAACAGTGGATTTTTACTAATGTTTTATCTGAGATCATGACTTCCCTTACCGTGTGTGTGTGTGTGTGTGTGTGTGTGTTCTTCAGTGAGATCATATATTCTGCTCCAGTCTTACATTTTAACTCTTTGTAAATCTTTATATTTCAGGTGTTTCTTGTATTTAGATTTTGCTTTCTAATCCATTCTGACACTTTTTTGTGTTTTAGGCATGATTTCATCCCATTTACATGTGTCATTATAATTGTTGTGTTTTTCCTCCTTCGTATCTTTTATGATTTTCCCTCTCTTTGTTCTGTATTCCTTCTTTAACAAGAAAAAGAAGGCAGAAAAAAAGGATACTAGCAATCTACGATTAAAATGGTTTGATCCCACTCCTCTACTCTTCCTTTCCTCAACCAACTCAAACTACAATCACTGTTCTTTGTATTTTTTACTTTCCTTTTAGCCTTCTTCTATCATCTGCCTCTATCATTGAAGTTTATTTCATTTGTGTATTCTTTTGGAGGCAATTGGGGTTAAGCGACTTGCTCCTGATCACACAGCTAGTAAGTATCTGAGGTCAGATTTGAACTCAGGTTCTCTTGACTCCAGGGACGGTGCTCTATCCACCGCACTACCTAGCTGCCCTTGTTTGTTTCATTTGCGACTATTCCCTTTCTCTTAAACCTCCTTTTCTTTTTCTCTGTCCAATATGGTGTACTACTACACCAAACTTATGAACATGTGTGCATGTGTGTGTACATATCCGTGTACATTCAATCCTCTTTTGCCCAGTTCAGGTAAAAATGAGGTTCATGAAATATTCCCCATCATCCTCTCCCCTGGGCTTCTGTATTCTTCTTCTGGGGCACCTTAGTTATAAGAAATAGTATATTACTCCTTCTTCTCCTCATTTCCTCACTAATGTATTCTTTTCCTTGCCCCCTTTTCTTTCCTCTTTTAAAACTAGCAGAATAGAACAAAACCACATCCAGGTCTTGTGTTTGTCTTTCTCTACTCCATCTTCATAGATGAAGACACTTTGAAGATAGGGAGATTCTGAAGGGATATTTCTCTCTTATTCTTCTGTTAGAATTCAAGTATTTAATCATCATTTAGCCCCTTTCAGTTACTTCTATGTTCTCTGTCTCCTATGTCTGCCTTTCACAAATTTTATTCAACTCTAATCTGGAATGCTTTAAAGCCTTTATTCCATTGAAGGTCCATTCCTCCTCTCCTCCACCCACCTCCCATAGAATTAATAATAATAATAATAACTAACATTTATATAGGGCTTACTATAGGCACTGTGCTAAGCACTTTTCAATTGTTATCTCATCTGATTCTCATACAAACCTTGGGAGGTAGGTGCTATTATTATCCCCATTTTGTAGAAGGAGAAACTGAAGCAAACAGGTTAAGTGACTTGCTCATGGTCAGACAGCTAGTGCCTGAGTTGGAAATTATAGTCATTTTCATATGAGAGAGAGAGAGAGAGAGAGAGAGAGAGAGAGAGAGAGAGAGAGAGAGAGAAGAGAGAGAGGTCTCCTGTCTCTGTCTTCTGGGCAGTCCCCAGCTGAGAGATAATTTTGTCCCTGCTGTGGCTCTGGCAGGATATCAGGGATCTTACTGGTGTCAGACCTCTTGAAGGGCTGTGAAGTATCCACACACTGCTAGGAGCAGAATCTTCTTTTCTTCCCATGCATTAGCCTAGCAGGGGCTGTTTTTGTCCTCTAACCATTGATGAGGTTATGTTGGCTTCGGATACCCCTGAGCAGAACCCCTGCAGGTTTCTGATGATTTTCTTACACAGCCTTAGAACCCTTTTCAGTCTGTGCTGGAGAGCACAGATCTCTTAGGGAACTGGACTCAGCTGTAACCTTTTCCATTGCCATCTTTCCCACAAGTCTATTAAGACGTGTTGTGATCATCTTCACCCCATTGCTGCCTGTACCGACGAAGCTTGGGCCCAACTTCCCTTCCCTAGAGAAGGGGATGGGCAGCAGCGGCCTGGCAAGCCATAACCAGAGGGGCTTCGTAGCATTTGCTGAGCTTCTCTGTATTACGTGACAATCGGCTGATATGCTGCAGAGCAAGGATCAGCAGCCTCTTTGGTCCTGAGCGCCATCGGGGGTATAACCAGTGCCTGTTAGTTACTCTGGCAGATAGATAGAAGACGTGGGCATGGAGAAAAGGAAATCAAATGAGGGCAAATACAAAGGGAGCAGAAGAAGGGAAGAAGGGCAGAAAAAGGAAGAATGCATTTTTTTAAAAGGGCCTGTGGTGATAGATAGGCCACAGTTTACTGCTAGAGAGAAGATAAAATGTCATAATGGATAGAGTGCTGTCCTGGAGTCAAACTCTACCTTTAACACCTACAAGCTGTGCGACTCTTTGTAAGTGATGTGTCTTCTCTTAGCCTCAGTTTCTTCATCTGTGTGATGGGGACAGTAGCAATAAGAATAATAACTAGTATATACACGGTGTTTCAAGGTTTGCCAAGCACTTTGCAAATCTTATCTCATTTGATCCTCACAACAACTCTGGGAGACGGCTGCTGTTCTGATCCCTACTTTACAGGTGAGGAAACCAGAGCAGACAGAGGTTAAGTGTCTCGCTCAGGGTCACAGAGGCAGTCAGGGACTAAGAAAGGACTTGAACTGAGGATTTCCTGACTCTCTACCCACTGAACCATTGTTCGGCTACCTTGGGGGTGTATGGGGTGTTCAGGGAGGACCGGCGCCTCTGGTGTGAGGGCTTGCCTAGTCCTTTCCAGAGCTGCTCAAGCACCTTTCACCCAACTCTCACCTGTGGCTCCAAGGAGCTGTAGCAGGTGTGGTGGCCACATTCAGTGAACCATCTTGGCAAACCAGGTTGAGAGCAGCCAACAGCCTTCAAACCCATTGCCAAGTCAGGGGTATGTCTACCCCAAGCCCATGAAGACATCCCCTGGTAGAATGGCCAGATTGAGAACAGTTTGTCCCACCCACCAGGAAGGTCTGCTGAAATAGGCGCTGTAGACCCTTAGAGCTTGGTCAGACATCCAAGATGCCAAGGCCATCCACGGCAACCCAGGCCTTCACCGTCATTCTGACTTTTATCTTGCCACTGGACTTTAGTAACTCTGGAAGAGAGTGTGACTGACAACTTTGTGCAACTCTACCTCACTTAAATCCAGTTCACCCGAGTCAAGACATCACCCATGATATCATTGGTCCTCCTCGAAAAGGAAGGATGGACAACAGCTACCTATAGCATAGTGCTTAACTCCCAGGCTGGTTGTGAAGATCCGATGGGATCGTGTAAGTAAAGTGCTTTGAAGACTTCAACATACTTTATAAATGTAGCCTGTCATCATCATTATCATTGTTCTTGTTCTCTTATTCTTCTCGTCTAGTTTGGTGGCATTCAAATAGATGTGGTCCTGAGACAGGTCACTATTCTTCAATTAATCTTTTGTGTTAAATATTCTGTGGATTATTGTGCAGGTGTAGATAAAATAACTGTTTTTTGTCATTGAATAAGAGCTTTGGAATATGCACTCACCTTCTATAAACTAACTGAAGGCATCTTGGGGACAATTCCAAAAAACTGACAGAATGACAGGGATACCATGGAGGAGGAGGAGGAGGATAATGATGGAGGAAGAACATGGTATCGTGGAAAAAGCATTCACTACATTTGTCATGAGTAGACCATGAGTTTGAGTCCAGACTTTGGCCTCTGCTTACTGTATGACCTTAAGCAAATCACTTTGCCTCTCTGAAGTCCAATTTTCTCATCTGCAAAATGGGAATAATAATAATATTGGCATTGCCTCCCCCACAGAATTGTGGTGAGTCAAATGAGATTTAATTCAATTCCACAAGCATTGCTGATACACACTATGAAATGAGCCAGGGATACGAAGACTGGTCCTCTCAAAGTGTTTTCAGCTTTCCTAATGGTCTGGAACTAGGTAAGCTGTTTCTTTTTCCTCCCTTTAAATAATCAAGAAATACTAAATACAAGGGCAATGTCAGGGATAATATTCTCCAAGCAAAATGTTAGATTCACCACTTCCTTCTCAACTAAACCACCAGTTCAAGGTTCAGAGCTTGCTCTGTAAGAGCTGACAACAGATCTGAGATCAGGGATGAGTCCTGCCAGCCAGCTGGGCCATCCCACAACAAAGGCAGCCCCCCCCGGGGAGGATGGAGAAGCAGCAGCTGCCAAAGCATGGCAACAGCTGGGACCATTGTAAGACCTTGCCTCTCCAAGGCCCACCAGGAGAAGGGATAGAAAGACTGGGGAGGGTACAAGGCCCTAAAGTAAGAGGTTTTATGAGCCATCCCCACCATCATGGGACACGGAGGGGGATGACGTTGGAGAGATGAAGCCTTGGGAAATGAGCTGTCAGTAAAGCTGCTAAGTGGCTGTACACTGGAACCTTGGGAACAGAGGCTGTGATTTTGCCCACATGTACTCTCTAATATGGGGCACTGAAAGAGTATGGTGTATGAAGTCAGAAAACTTGGGTTCCAACTGTAGTTCTGCTAACCACTACGAATAATGACAATAGAGCTCACAAAGCTCTCCCCATATATATGCATATGTATGTATGTATACATATATATCACACATATACATACATGTGCATATATACACATAGACATACACCTATATCTATAGATACACATGCATGCATACATATCTATCTACATACATACACATATCTATATCTGTATCATATATATGTGTGTGTGTGTGTATGGAGAGGAATAGGGGCTGGACCTATAATTTCATTGGGTACTCCTAGGTGAAGAAACTCCTGCCACCAATATAAATTCACACCATTCCTACCACTTAGAGATTTGCCTGGAGCACCAAAAGGTTAAATGACTTGCCCAGTGTCAAACTAGATTATATACATACATACATACATACATACATACATACATATATATATATATATATATATATATACACACATACATATATATATACATATATATATACATACATATATATACATATATATATATATATATATATATATATATATAATATATATAATCTCAAGGGCAGGACTTGAAACCCAGGGCTTCCTCACTTTGAGGTCAGTTCTCTAACCCACATACCCAGATGTCTCTCCTATAAAATAAATACAAGACAAATACAAAGTAAATTATGTGAAAGGAGGATACCAGCAGCTGGGATCAGGAAAGGCTTCATGTAGAAAACAGTTTGTGAAGAGCCTCAGTTTCCTCATCTGAAAAGCAAAGGGTTTGGGTTAAATGATATTTAATGCTCCTTCCATCTCTGAAATCTATAAATGACAATAAAATCAATAAACCGAGATATTTGGGAAAAAAGAATTATGGTGAGCTAAATTAACTAAAGAACTCCATAACTTCAACTCTATTGGACACACACACACATACATACCACTTAATTTTCATTTTATTTTTTCTCAATTATATGTAAACAATAATTTTAACATTCTTTTTTTTAATTTTGAGTTCCAAAATTTCTCTCCCTTCCTCCCCTCCCCTCCCTCCTCTTTCCCCTCCTTGAGAAGGCAAGCAATTTGATATAGATGTACAATCAAGCAAATTATTTCCACATTAGTCATGCTGCAAAAGAAAATGCAGGGACCCCCTCCTCAAAAAAAAAAAAGAACAAGAATAAAGAAAGTTTGAAAAGAATGCTTTGATGTACATTCAGATTTCATTAGCTCTTTCTCTGGAGGTGGATAGCATCTTTCATCCTAAGTCCTTTGGAATTGTCTTGGATCATTGTATTGCTGAGAATAGCTAAGTCATTTACAGCCAATCATCATATAATATTACTTTTACTATGTACAATGGTCTTCTGTTCATTTCACTTTGCATCAGTTCATGTAAGTCTTTCCAGGTTTTTCTGAAAGCATACTGCTCAACATTTCTTATAGCACAATAGTACTCCATCACAATCATATACTATAGCTTGTTCAGCCATTCCTCACTTGATGGGCATCTCCTCAATTTCTAAATCTTTGTCACAACAAAAAGAGCTGCTACAAACATTTTTATGAAAAATAAGCCTTTTCCCCCCTTTTCTTTGATCTCTTTTGGATACAGACCTCATAGTGGTATTGCTGTATCAAAAGATATGTCCACTTTTATAGCAATTTGGGCACAATTTCAAATTGTTCTTCAGAATACACCAATAATTTATAAGGGTACTTATTTTCCCTCATCCTCTCCAGCATTTTCTCATAGGTATGAAGTGGTACCTCAGAGTTATTTTAATTGCATTTTTCTAATCAATAGTAATTTAGAGCATTTTTTCACATGATTATAGTTTTGATTTTTTTTTTCTGAAAACTGCCTGTTCATACCTTTTGACCACTTGTCAATTGGGAAATGACTTTTTATTTTTATGAATTTGACTCAGTTATATATTTGAAAAATGAGGCTTTATCAGATAAACTTGACATAAAATTTTATATTATTTCATTGTCTATAGTACTCTTTAGCAAAATGTAGTTTCCCCAATTATCTCTTTCAATTAGGGCTATTTCTGCTTTTGCTTTGTCTGAGATCATGATTGCTACCCCTGCCTTTTTTTAATTGATCTGAAGTATAATAGGTTCTGCCCTAGCCCTTTATTTTAACTCTGTGTATTTTCTGTTTCAAGTATGTCTCTTGTAAACAACATCATTATAAAAGCTGACTATTTGTAGTAGTATAAATAGTAGCAATAGATAGATAGGTAGATAGATAGATAGATAGATAGATAGATAGATAGATAGATAGATAGATAGATAGACAGACAGACAGACAGATAGATAGATAGATAGATAGATAGATAGATAGATAGATAGATAGATAGATAGATAGATAGACAGAGTTGACAGATACATTACATAGAAAGATGGATGATAGAGTTAGAGAGATAATATATAATAGATGTGATAGAGATAAATTGACAGACAGATAGATAGAACAAGTGTTTATTAGGAGCAGCAGTATCCTATATGATTGTAGGGTTAAGCATATTTATTTCATTGTAATCTAGTTCTTTGAAAATGAGTGGTTTTTATAATATATTTATAAATATATATTTATATTATATTTATTGTAGTCTATTTGAGTTCCAAATTCTCTCCCTCACTCCCTCCCCTACAGTCATTTGAAACATTATCATATTAGTCATGTTGTGAAAGAAAACACAAACTAAAAAAATGAAATAAAATAGTTTTTTAAAAGTATGCTTTGATCTGCATTCAGACACCATCAGTTCTTTCTCTGGAAATGAATAGCATTTTTCATCATCAGTCCTTTGGAACTTTCTTGGATCATTGCTTTGCTGAGAAAAGCTAAGTAATTCACAGTTGATCATGACACAATATTGCTGTTACCATATATAATGTTCTCCTAGTTCTGCTCATTTCACTTTGTATCCCATTTTACTTTTGAAAACAATTTTTAGTTTTCTTTTTCCTATCATGAATTTGACACATATCAACATTTCTTTAGACGAAGAGCAGGAAAAAGGATTATCGATGACATTGCATCTCCTGAGCTTTCCCCCATGCCTGGTCTCCCTCCCTATCACCGCGTGCAGTCTTCCCCAGCTTCCTTCAAGCTAAAATCCCCTCTTCAGCAAGACACCTTTGTGGATCTCCTTCAATCCTAGTCCCTCTCCTCTGTTCTCCAATTTATGCAGCAGGTATTTTGTTCGTGTCTATCTGTGCTCCTACTGTCTCCCATTTGAAAGCGGGGGCTGTCTTTGGCCTTTCTTTGTATCCTCAATGCTTAGTACAGTACCTATCACATAGTAGGTACTTCATAAATGTTCATTGGCTTCCTGACAATAATTCGTCTGTTGTGAATGTTCCCTGAAAATATCACCAAAGACAACAAAAACTTAAACTGTTCAAAGATTTTCACAGCATCATTCTATGTCATTGTAAAATACTAGAAGCACCTTGAATGTCCAACAATGAGGAAGCATTTAAAGAAATGATGAGCCATTAATAAAGTATTGTGACGCAACTAAGACAAATATGAAAAATACAAAGAAATCTGGAACGATCTTTATGAAACAATGAAAAGAAAAAACACAGAAACAGTGCAATGCACACTAACTACCATCAGAGAAAATGAAAAGTAAATGAGAAGGAATGAAAAATCCTGATGGGACTTAAATAGAATAACTGAAGAATATTTGTTATAGTTACTGAAAAAAATTAATTACTCCAAACGTAAATAGTTACTAAGTCCAGTTGGTTGTGCTGATGCTCAATGTTATGTTTTTAATGAAACAATTTATTTTAAAAATAAAATGAAATGAAAAGTTTGGGTGCAATTCACCCTAAGGCCTCTTCAAGCTCTGAATTCTGTGCTCTTACTCTAGTTATCCCTCATTACGAGCCCCATGGAGGCTTGAAGCTTCCTGGATCTTCCTGGCTGGCTAGAGGCCAGTTTGACTTCTCAGCACTCAGAGATCTGCTGCACCCACTTCCTAATTACCTTTCCCTTTTCATTCTTCACTGCCACTCTTACTGAATGTGTTTGAAATCTACTCCCTCTTTCCCTTGTACCTTGTCTTGACACATTTTAGACAAAAAGAGCATATTTTCTAGGTTCAGTTAAAAGGGAAAGGAAAACATACCAAATCAGAAATAATTTGCCAGGAGAATGTATTAGAAGTGCAAAGAAAAGAAGTAAACCAAGTCCCACACTAGATGGCCCTCTATTTCTTAAGCTTTTCTATCCCATTACAATTCATTAGGCCTAACTTGGTCTGTCATGATTTTCTCTCTTCTAAAGCATCCATCCCTTGATGTCTCCCAGGCAAGAATTCTGTCTTCCATACCAGAACAATTCTCATTTGGGGTATTTGCTCAGTTGGGCTTTCTAAATCAAGATCAATGGCCCAATTTACAATTCCCAGCCAAGCTCAGACAATAAATAAGCTTCCTGCTATGAACACCTCAATCAATCAATTAACAAGCATTTACTAAGTATTTTCTATATGTCAGGCACTGTACTAAGGACTGGGGATTCAAAGAAAGATAAAATTAGCTACTGACCTCAAGGAGCTTACATTCTAATGGGAGAGACAACATGTATGTAAATGGGTACGTATAAGAGATGTACACCATAGTTGAAAGCTAATCTTGGCAGGGAAAACCTTAGCAGGTGGTTACCAGGAAAAGGCTCCTGTAGATGATTGGATTTGTCCTGAGTTCTGAAGTAAGTAGGAATTCCAAGAGGTAGGATTGAGCAGAGAGAACATTCCAGACTTAGGGGGCAGGCAAATACAGAGGAACAGAGTGGGAAGATGGAGTGCTGTGTGTGAGGAACAGCAGGCAGGGTCACTGGATCATAGAGTGAGTGTAAGGGAACAAAGCATAAGAAGATTGAAAGGTAGGACCGGGCAAGGTTATGAAGAGCTTTCAAGGCCAAACGGAGGACTTCGTATCTGATCCTGGAGGTGATAGAGAGCCACTGGAGTTTATGAACGAGGGGATGGTATAGTTAGTCTTGGTAGCTGAACTTAGGGTAGAATGGAGAGGGGAGAGACTTAGGGCAAGGAAACCTATTAAAAGATTATTGCAATAGTTCAGGTGGTGGGTGATGAGGACCCGAACTCAGGTGGTAGCTATGTGAGGGAATAGAAAGGGACATATGACAAGAGATGTTGTGGGGAGAAAGGATAAGATTTAGTGAGTGATTGGATTCATGACGTGAAGTAAAATAGATGATATCAAGGTTGGGACCTTAGGTGGCTGGGAAGATGGTGGTGCCATCGACAGCAGATGGGAGGGTTGGTGCAGAACAATATGAGTTGTTTTGGGGATGTGTAATTTGAGATGTTTCAGGACATTCAGATTGATACGTTCAAAAGGCATTGGTGACATGGGACTGCAGCTTAAGTGAGAGACTAGTGATTGGATAGAGTGGTGTGTTGGAGCCAGATCAAACAGCTGGAGAGCCTATAATTTTAGAGTGAGCATTTACACTTTGAAAATCAGAAAACCAATAAGGACTTGATTTCTTGTTTTGCTGATTGTCTAAATTTAAGGTAGTGATGGAAAAAATGTTAATAATCAGATTAAACTTAAAAGAGTGCTCTGTTTTCAGAGAGCCGGTTATTAAACATTTACTAGCATACCGCTAGATGTATATATAGGTCTAGGAATCATCTGCATGGATGATTAAGTCCATAAAGCTGGTGAAATCAACAAATGAGGGAGTTTAGAGAGAAAAGGGAAGGCCTAGAGCACTAGGAGAGGCGCCTGCAGTTAATGTGATATAGGGGAGATAGCAGGGTTTGTTTGTTCCATCTGTTACACTTTGATGAATCTATGATATTGCGACTAGAGAAAGAAAGGAAAGGGTTATGAAAGGATCCAAAGGGAACAAAAAGCTAGGGCGTGGAGGGACCCATTGACCAAATTCACACAGGTGGTAAGTTACTCACTGCCTATGTGACCTTGAGCAAGTCACAACCTATGTGATGCTAAGTTTCCTCATCTATAAAACAAGGGGGCTGTTGTAGAAGACCGCTGAGGATGTCCTCTCCCTCCTCTGAGGATATAAAGACAAAAACCAAACAGCCCTTGTCTGAAAGAAAGCTAAAATGGATTAGAGCTTATTCAATTGGTCCATCTTTTTTTTCTGATCATACATGTCCACAATGATGTCTTTTACACAGTTTATCAGGCACAAATCATCATTGATCATATGATAACAGCCTAGTTAGGCCAACTATTTCTTTTTCTAGTGCCCTTTGTGTTACCAGATTGATTCTTCCAAGATAGTGGTCTTCTAGGGGTCAGAGCTATAGAATTTCAAATCTGAACCCGTCTATTCTCTTATTCCTACTCTTTTTTTTTCTTTTTTGGCATAATCAAGTGCTTATTTAGTTAACAGTTTGAACACTGTCTTCCTGGCAGGGCCAAGCGCCCTCTGCACTCTCCTCAAGCAGAGACAGGAGGATCAAGTGGCCCTATATGAACAGACCCGTAAATAAATATAGCCACATCTTTACGTGTCGCTTTGGAGAAGGCTGCCAGGATCCCGGCGAACACCACGTCTGCGGACTGGGACGCGTCCAAGGCGGAGTGGATCCCTCGCTTACTGTAGCATTTCACCACTGGGGTAGTCTAGGAGTGGTATGCCTTCAGCCGGGTTTGCAAAGCAGTTTCCATATCATCTGAACGTCGAATCAAAGGCTCCCCAGGGACATCATCCTTCATGTGCTGCTTTGGGGGATTGAGCTCCTCATGGTAGCAGCGGCCACTTGCAGGACGGATCAGCCTTCCTGTGATTCTCCGGATAAGGAGAGGGTGGGCGATGTTGAACTCAGTGACTGAAGTTAGCTTTTCTTTCCCCTTGTCCATGAGGTCATCAAGAATTTCTGCCTGCCTCACTGTCCGAGGGAAGCCATCTAAGAGAAAGTCATTCTTGCAGGGAGGTCTGTCTAAGCTCTTGTCCATCAGCTCCGCAACCATATCGTCACTCACCAGTTTTCCAGCATCTGTTGTCTTCTTGAGCTTCTGGCCCAGCTCTGAGCCACAAGCTACCATGGTCCTCAGAATGTCTTCTGTAGCCAAATGGCAAACACAGTAACTTTCAGCCAGCTTGGAGCCTGTGCGCCCTTGCCGGCCCCGGGGCGGCCCCAGCAGCACCGAGCGGATGCCCCTGGGCTAGGCGCCATTGTCCCTCACTCCCCTATTCTGTTCTAAACATTGTTCATCTGTAAAACCAGTACAAAGTATAGGTATTAATGAAGTAATTCATCAGGTTGTCAGTGCAACCACAACGTCGCATTCTGGGCAACATATTTTTTATCCACTTTGTTTTTCCATGTGGATGACTAGATTTCTTTCTATTTCCTGTGAATTTCACTAAAAAGACATTTGAATGTTCCAGAGTTGGACACAATTAGTGCAGTCTCATCTTCAATTGGGAGCAAGACTAGATGATCTCTTTGCACTGGCCATCCCACATGCCCAGGATGTACTCCCTCCTCATCTCTGCCTTAGTCTCTCTCTTTCTTTAAGACGCAGCTGAGAAACCATCTTCGGTTTGAAACCTTCCCAGATCTCCCCACTTGCTAGTGCCTGCCTTCACAAATAACCCAATATTTAGCTACTTTGTATATACTTTAATTTAATAACTTTGTATATATGGTATTTATATTTGTATATGTACTTATCTCCTCCATTAGAATGTAAAGTCATTGAGAGAAGAGATTAGTATGAATTTAATAAATATTTATTCATTGATTAATTGACAGACTGATGTATTGCATTGCTAGTTCTACTATATCGTTTCTACATCATTTCATACAAGCCTTCCAAATGTTTCTCAGAATTTCTCATATTATCATTTCTCATGATGTAATGCTATGCCATTACACTCCTAATACCATACAATTCATTCAGTCAACTGACAGGAACCCCCTTTGTTTTGGGTTCTTTGCTATTACAAAAACGCTGCTATTAATATTTGAGTTTGTACAAGATCTTTCTTTCTGTCTTTGACCTTACTTGGGTACATGCCCAGTAGTAGAATCCCTGGGTTAAAGTTCAGTGACTTTTCTGGCATAGTTCCAAAGTATTTTCCAGAATAGTTAGACTAATTCATTGTTCCATGAATAGTGTATCCATGGTGCCCATCTTCTCACAGTTTCTCTGATTTTTCTTCTTTTATTTCCTTTGCCAAACTTGATGGATATAAAATGAAATCTGTTATTTTATTTTACATTTTAAAAAAGCTATTATTGAAAGGCCTCCAAAGACTGAATCCAGTCCTTTGGAGCTTAGACCCTAGGCTACATATTATACATTACTTAGCTAATTAGACATTTTCCTTCCCTACATCCTGAGTAAAAGAGAGGAGACAGAGTTATCACATACAGTTAAAGTTTATCCCATCACATCAGACAGAAGATATAATACTTCCATATCTCACCCCCAAAAGTACATAAACATAAACCATTCTATCACTCAGCTGCCAGTAACTCTGGACTTCCACCAGAGAATCAGTTTCCTTCTTTGCACAAATTCAGATAAGGCAAAGAATTGAGCTTTCAGCCCATCTTCCTTGCTACTCCACTTCATTTTCCACTCTCATTTTCCATGACAATATTTTCCCTAATTCTCAAAAATCGCGTTCAGCTAAGTGCTGCCTCTGACATATGCTATCTGTGCAACTCTGAGCGTCATTTAATCTTTCAGTGCCCCAGGCAACACTCTAAGAATATACATTGTGGAACAGTTGTTCATCCTCATTTGTTAAGACTTCTAAACCAAAAATATTTTTTTCTTCCCCTTTTAATCTCCTTTAATCCTTTACTGGTTCCTCTCTCCCCAATGCTTTTAGTAGGGGTTAGTCTTTCTCCCTTCTTCTCCCCATGTCCTCTTCCTAGGCTCAAGCTAGAGTCCTGTGGTTTCTTCCTCTTGTATTCAGTGTCTTCAGGGGACCTACTCCTTTTTTTAATTTCAACTATTGGCCACCTGGGGATGGCTCCCAAATCTCTTTCTACTCTGATCCCTCTCCATCTTCCCAAATCTTCAATGAGAAGGACAGACATGCCCTAATGAATGATCCGTTAATGTTAGATATCTAGTTTGTCAGACAGACACTGAGCTCATCATCACCTTTTCTAAACAGTCAATCTTGAATGAACAAAGGATATGAAACAGGCAGTTTTCAGATGAAGAAATTACAGCCAGCTATAGTCATATGAAAAAATGCTCTAAATCACTATTGATAAAAGAAATGCAAATCAAAACAAATCTGAGGTACCACATCACACCTATCAGACTGGCTAATATGACAAAAAAAGGAAAATGATAAATGTTGGAGAAGATGCAGGAAAATTGGAACACTAATGCATTATTGGTGGAGTTGTGAGATGATCCAATTATTCTGGAGAGCAATTTGGAACTATGCCCAAAGGGCTGCAAAATTATGCATACCCTTTGATCCAGCAGTATCACTACTAGGTCTGCATCCCCAAGAGATCGTAAAAAAGGGAAAAGGACCCACATGTACAAAAATATTTATAGCAGCTCTTTTTGTGGTGGCAAAGAACTGGAAATTGAGGGGGTGCCCATCAACTGGGGAATGGTTGAACAAGTTGTGGTATATGAATGTAATGGAATACTATTGTGCCATAAGAAATGATGAGCAGGCGGACTTCAGAAAAACCTGGAAAGACTTGTATGGACTGACGCTGAGTGAAGTGAGCAGAGCTAGGAGAATATTGTACACAGTAACAGCCACGTTGTGCAATGACTAACATTGATAGACTTAGCCCTTCTCAGCAATGCAAGGATCTAAGACATCTCCAAAAGTCTTATGATGGAAAATGTTATCCACATCCAAAGAAAGAACTATGAGGTTTGAATGCAGATCAAAGCATAGTATTTGCATTTTTTTTTCTTCTGTTTTGTTTTGTTTCTTCTTTCTGGTGGTTCCTCCTATTGGTTCTAATTCTTCCTTACAACATCACTAATGTGAAAATATGTTTAATAGGAATGTATATGTATAGTCTATATCAGATTGCGCAACATCTTGGGGAGTGAGGTGGGGAGGGAAGGGGAGAAAAATTTTACACTCAAAAGTGATGGCTGATAAATCAAAATAAATTAATAAAAAAATTTTAAAAGAAAGTTTAGAATTCAAAATCTTATAAAAGTGAATGTTGAAAACTAAAAATAAATACAGAAAATAGTCAATTTTGGGAATTCCCTTTGTCATTAATGGCACCACTCAGTCTGCAGGGTCTGCTTCAGAGAATAATCTTACACTATTACCCCTCCAAACTTTTACCCGGATTATCACCAAGTCCTCACACCCCTCCTCAATATTTCCCGGATTCATTCCTCCCTTTCCTCCTCTCTTGTTGCTGTTATTCAATGGGTCAGTTGTGTCTAACTCTCTGTGACCCCAGGCGCCATAGCATACCAGACCCTGTTCTCCTCCACCATCCCTCAAAGTCTAATCCTTCTTGCCCGTAATAGCCATACAAATACTAAAGACAGCTGTCATGTTCCCATCATTTTCCCTCCTTCCCCCAACACACATATCAATCTTCTCTTCTCCAGGTTCAGCATTCTCATTCCTTCATAAAAGGTGATATAAAGGTAGGCTCTTCTCAATATCATTATTACAATTGCTATTAGTAAACACGTACTGATCCTTCACTTAAAGTCCTTCTCTGGGGCCTCGAGGAATGGAAATGCCCTGGGGCTCTCCAAGCAATGCCAGTGGAGTGGTTCAAGCTCTGGCAGGTCCTAATACATTGGAAGGACTTTGAGTACTGGCCCAGTAATGGACTGCGTGTCTCTCATCCAAGGCCCAGCCTAGCGAAGTGTGGAAAGAGTCATTGCTGAAAGGCTGGCGACCAACTGATTTATGTTTCAGTCACAGCAACTCAGGCAACTGTCTGCTTGGTTCCCCATCCATCAAATAATTCCTTAACTTTCTAACTCACAGGTTTATGAAGGTAATAATAATAAGAAAAACTCTAATTTCTAAGTCAATTTAAGATTTACCAAGCACTTTCTTCTTGGAGAGCCTGGGACCTGACCAGATGGAGGAAGTGAATATCCAGAGGAAAAAAATTACAGAACTTTTGAAGTACTGACCTGTTGTGGTGGAAGCTTCCACATCGTACATTTCTCCATGGAGCCCAGGCTAGAGCAAAGTAATCCCCGTCATAGCCTATAGATAGTGATTCTGTTTCCTAGGGAGAGAGGAGACCACACCCACTTGGGTTTGTAGTAGGCGTACATAGCAGCGACAGCGAGCATTTATACAGTGCTTTAAGGTTGGCAAAGCATCTGGTACTTGCAGATGCTATTATTAACCCCATTTTACAGATAAGTTGACTGAAGCACGCAGAGGTTAAGTGAGTGGCTTATCCAGAGGCACGCCGCTAGTACATGTCGGAGGCCAGATTTAACGCAGGTCTTCTGGACTGCAGTTCCAGCACTATGTTAAAGGCAGTATCAGGGCATCTCTGTTGGCATTGGATGGGCAGCTAGGTGGCACAGTAGATAGAATGCCAGGCCTGGAGTTAGGAAGACTCCTCTTCCTGAGTTCAAATCCGGCCTCTTGATACTTAGTAGCTGTATGACCCTGGGCAAGTCACTTAACCCTGCTTGCCTCAGTTTCCTCATCTGTCAAATGAACTGGAGAAGGAGATGGGAAACTACGCCAGTATCTTTGCCAAGAAAACCCCAAATGGAGTCACGAAGAGTTAGACACAACTGAAACGATGGAACAACAATGACAAATTGGCGTTAGATTTTTTACTTCTAGATACAGAAGATGACTAGGCTGAAAATTCCCTTCAGGGTACCCACAAACATGTATTTATAAAACTCCCCAAAGATTCTAGCTAGCCAGATACCATTTCATCACACCAAAGGTTAAATCATATCTACACTGCCCTCTCTCCTGTTTCAGCACTGCTGCTCTTGTAGGACGTTCATGGATCCCTACTCAACTATTTCAATGCCCCAATGATACATAAAAGCAGAACTGCCCCTCACCACTTCATTTTTACTGTTTGTCTTTAAGAGAAATACACGTTGTACTTTTCTGGTGCCCAGAAGGGAAATACTTTTCATCTTTGAAGAAGGATGACTTACTTGCAAAAAAAAAAAAAAAGGGAACATGGGAAAAATCCCTTGGAAGTCTATTTGTGTTGGGAGAGGAAAACTTGGTCGAATGTTTTCTGATTCATTCTTTAAGAGGTAGAAACACTGTAGAAATGAACAAGATGGGCAGGCGAGGTGCCACGTGTTTTTGTGTTTCTATGCCTTTGGCAAACTCGGGAGCAGCTGTTGTCGGCCAAACAGGAATGCTTTATGGCATGTCGACACTACCAGGAGATATTACAATGCATCCCCAGTGCCATCTCTGGAGGATCCATTTTTATGGCCTTCCCCTCACAGCGAGTACAGGAATGTCAGCTCTCTTACATGTTTTCCTGCCAGGGGCAGGGGCGGCAAGCAGAATCCACAGGCTCACCTTCTCGTCCATGGTTTGGCCATGCACAGAAATTGTTCCTCGAGGCCTCTGTCTTCCAAGGAATGAACAGATCCTTTCCTGGCAGTGCGTTGTGCTTGTTCCCAGTGGTGCTTTGGAACCTGGGAAGTAAAACCCTGTTCATTCCCCATTGTACAGATGGCTACAAGCTGCCCACTATAAAGCTTAGAATAATCCAATGAATACTGAGTGTTATCTAAACTTTGCATCTACAAGACAGATCAGACATCTTGGCATTTTCTATTCTACTGATCTCCTCCAGCACTTGAAAACAGCCGATTCATAAATATTTGTGGAATAAAAACAATAGCAATTTGATTTTCTAGAGTACTTTGAGGTTTATAAAGTGTTTTCCTCCAACAAGCTTGCGAAGTAGGTCATACAAGTGTGTCTGGACCTCAATTTCTTCAATTGTAAGTCGGGGGGGTAGTAATAGGTAGATAAGATCATCTTTAAGGCCTTTCTGGCTATAATTTAATGACCTTTCCCCCTCTGATTCACAGAAGAAGAAACATAGGACTGAAAACATGAAATGACTTGCACAAAGTCACATAGCTACTAAGCCAGTGCTGGGATATGAACCCAAAGTCCCGGGTTCTTTCAAATGTCCCATAACACCTTAACTAAAAAGTCCTCAGGCATCCTGGTGCCCAGCGATCTGCCAACACCTTTATGTGTCAGCAGTAGGGGGTGAGGGAGGTAAGCTTCAATGTTTCTGCTTGGGAAAGCTGTCTGGAAGACCCAGAGACTGCTCTCATGAAGGACGAAGAGAAGCTATGAGATTTCTGTATCTGTGAGTGGCATGCAAATAGACTGAAAACCCTTCTCCAGCCTCCTTAAGCTATTTCTTTGCCACTCTTGCTAATTAACCTTGGTGTAGAGAACAGACAAGACCGTATTTAGACTCCCCTCTGTGCAGAGTGGGAAACAGAGCTCTCATTTTGGAAAGTCCTTTGGCAGATAAAGGAGCAAAGCAAAAGCAGTGGTATAGTATGGGAGGCAACATGAGCAGTTGGCAGTTCTGCTAAGAAAGTGACTCAAACATCCATACCCTTTAATCCAGACATCCCACTGCTGGGTTGAATCCTCTAAGGCAGTAATGAACCGAAAGATCCCCAAATATTTGAGGCAGCACTCTTTGTAATGAAAACAAGGTAGATGCTCATTGTTGAAGGAATGGCTAAACAAATTGTTGCACATTAATATGATGGAATAGTTTATGGCACCGTAAGAAACAACTAATATGAAGAATTCACAGAAGCAAGGCAAGACGTCAGCCGTTTTTAGGTGTGTTTGACTCTTCGTGACCCCACTTGGGGTTTTCTCAGGAAAGATACTGGAGAAGTTTGCCATTTCTTTCTCCAACTTATTTTACAGATGAGGAAACTGAGGCAAACAGAGTGAAATGACTTCCCCAGGGTCACACAGCTAGTAAGTGCCTGAGGCCAGGTTTGAACTCAGGAAGATGAGTCTTCCTGACTCCAGGCCTGGTGCTCTGTCCACCATGCCACTTAGCTGTCCTAACTGATAAAGACTGAAATTAGCAAAATTGGGGAAATACTGAAAGCAATGACTACAATATAAATGGAGAGAGGAGAGGAAAACCCTAATACTAAACACTACGTAATTATAATGACCAAGCTTGGCATCAGAGAAGAGATAAGAAAGTGCTCCTCTCTCCCTTCTGAAGAGGTTGGGGACTTTGGGAGCGGAACACTTCACATACTGTGGATTTCTTAGTTAGCCCTATGGTCTTGCCTTCCCCTACCCCACCCCCAAACCCCAGTATGCCCCTCTCCCCATCTCTTTGTATTCTTTGTTACAAGAGATAGTGCTTTGAGTAAGGGAAGAGTAAAAGATAAATTTGAGAATAAAGTTATATGAACACAAAAGATTTTTAATAAAGAGGCAGTCTGGTACAGAGGGAAAAAACAATGGCTATGGCATCTGTATATCTTACTTTAAACCCTAAATTTATTACTTATTTTCTGTGTGACTTGGGACAACTCATCTTCCCTTTGGGTACAACTCCTCTTATCTATATAATGGGGGGGTTGACTCTATTATCTGTATCTATCTATATAGATAATGATCTATCTACTTCTATATTTATATTTGTAAGTATAAATTTGCATATATTTGTAAATATAAATATAGAGATCAATCATTCTATAGATAAATATACATACATATATCCTTTTATAAATATATAGAGGTAGATAGGTATAGATATATATGGATATATAGCTATAGATGTATATAGCCCCAAAAGTCTCTTCAGCTTTAAATCCTGAGGTCTCTAACAATAGCTGGTTGTCTGTAACAAGGCTGTCCCTTGTACCTGCTGCTGTGCACCTATGGGGAACCATTGCCCCCCACCCCATGTTTATAACTTCTTTTCATGGACAAATGTTTTTTTCAAGGAAATCTAAGAGATTCCAAAGAAGATGCTGCTGTTCAGCTTTTGCTGTGAAAGCCTCTGAGTTCAGGCCCTCTGTTCTGCTCTTGCAAACATGGTGACCTCTGGCTTTCCCTGAGAACTCCATGTACTGTACTCTAAGTGCCCTGCTTAGACTTTGCTGTGTTTAAGGCACAAAATTAGTTGTGTTTTTTTTTTCTAAGAACTCAGGACCAAAAAGTAAAGTGTGTAAATCTTCGGTATCAATTTAAACAGAAATGTCTTTCCTGCATTAGCCTTAAGGGAACGGGGTTGCTTAGTGGTAATGGCCAAGAAGCTATCATTCTTAAAGGGGGTGGGGGAGGTCTGGCTCTGCTTTTTTTTTATATACCACACCCCTGGGAACAGAGCTGGGAGTTTTGCCTGGTGAGAGAGCTGAAAGTGCTGGGAGGTGGGTGTGAGAGTACTTCCCACACTGACTTCATGGAGTGTCACCCAATGGAGCATTTCCATTGAGTCTTGGGAATGAGGAAGGGAGTTTCTGTGTCTTCGTGACTGGACTGAACAAAGGGTTTGACCTTGTTCTCCATCTTTGGCCTCTCAGTTCTTCCTGGGTGATGAAGTTGGCTCCCTGAAAGCTCACAGAGTAGCATAGATGGGAAGAGGCATTTTCAATTTATTGATGAGAAAAGAAAAAGGAACAGTCATTATCACAGAATATTCAAGCTAGAAGGGAGCTTAGAGATCACAGGTGGAAGTGTGGCATACTGGATCCAGAACGCCTGGAGACACCTCCTTCAAATCACTTATCCTCTTTCTGAGCCTTATTTTCCTCATCTATTAAATTGTGATGATAACAGCACCTACCTCATAAGGTCACTGGGAAAGTCAGTGGAGATCAGGTGTGTAAAACACACCGAGAAGCTTAAGCAGCACGTAAATATCAACTCTAGCCCAGTTCTCCCATTTTACATGTGAGAAAATGGATGCCTAAATAGGAGAAGCAACTTGCTAAGGGATGAAATGGGACCAAATTCTGGTTGCTTAATTTTTGGTCCAGGGCCCTCCCAACTGTCGCTCTTCTTAATTCCCACTTCTCCCACACTGATGAAAGACTCCAAGAAGCACAAAAGCTTTCACTTCCATAGTGCTTTAGGGCTGCTCCAGATGTTTTCCTCATAACAACCCTGTACAGGTAATATAATTATCCACAGTTCACAGATAAGGAAACATCTCCCCCCCACCAAAGTCTGTAACAAAATCCCCCACAAGATTATGCAGAATCCAGGGGAAAGTGGGCTCAAGATTAGAGAACACCTTTATCAAAGGAGTAAACCACAGATATTGGTTGCTTGAAGTCTTTTTTCTTTTTTTTTTAAGAGTCCTCATGAAGATCTCCTTGGGCTTTCTACTGGGTTCCTTGTAAAGTCTTGAAGCTACCATTCTTCAAGGTGTCTAATTTGCCTTTGTCAGATTCTCTGACCTTTCAAAATCCACAAGGTCTTCCTCTGGCCAAAGGGGCAAGAGGGTTGAAGACCCTTCTCCTCCCTCACTCTTCCCTTCCCACCTTCCAGTGATTACCTCTCAGAGGGTTAGTTGTTGGCTAGAACTGCTCTCTCCTGGCTTAACACCAGAATGCCAGAATCTCCTTGGCCTATAGGCATGTGAAAACTACTTGAGTCTTTGAGCTGCCTTAACCATAATGGATACTTTTTCTGAAATTTTTGTACATGATTATATCATTCTGAGCTGGGAAGAACCTTAGAGCCCATATGGACTAGGGATTCTTGACCTAGCATCTGTGCCCTTCCAAGGGATCTGGATAGATTTCAGGAAGTCCATGAAATAGGATGGGGAAAAATGACATCTTTATTTCAATATAACTGGTTCCCTTTGCAATTCTATGTGTGTGTGTGTGTGTGTGTGTGTGTGTGTGTGTGTATAAACTTTATACAAACCGTATTAAGCATAACTGAGTCTCCTCAGCCAGGCCCAATATACCTCCATTCCAGTATCATTCTGTTTCTTGTACCGAGTTTCATTTCTTCTACTTTGGTTAACCAAGTAATTAGAATGTAGTTCAATCCCTTTGATTGATTGATTCAATGGAGATGTTCAGGCCTTATTCACAGCCAGCTCATCCCTCTGATTGATTGACTCAATAAAGAAATCCAAGTTATCTATAATTACTGAGGCAGGGGTATGCAACACCCCCACTTACACATTTCCTCATCTCATCTGATGAACACAACAATGCTGTGATGTTGGTACTATCATTATCTTCTTTTTAGAGAAGAGAAAACAAGATTCAGAGAAATTGAGTGATTTCTCAGGGTCATCCAGCTACTAACCAGGCTTTGGGGTGTAGAACAAAGGTTTTGAAGACAGAGCACCTGGTTCAAATTCTTGCTCTGCCACCTGACTGTGTGTTTCTGGGCAGGTTACAACCTTACTGGGCCTCAGTCTCCTCATCTTTAAAATGGGGAGGTTGGACTAAGTGGCCTCCCCAGTTTTAAAAATCTACAATTCTAAACTGAAATCCTCCCACTTACTCTTTGTATGAAAACAGATAAGTCACTTAGGCTCTTGGTTTCCTTATTTGTGAAATAAGGGTGTTTGAATAGATGCATTTAAGGTTTTTTTTTTTTTCCAGCCCTAAATCAATGATCCTATTAATAAGTATCTAAGACTGGGATTTGAATCCAGGGCTGTCTGACTCTAACTTCTATGCGATGCTGCTAGGTTAAGAACCCCATCTATAAGGTCCCACCTTATCTTTTCCTACATGCTTAATGACTTCTAACCCTCCTGGCAAGTACAGACACTAGCCTGAAATCACCTAGTCAAGGAATTGAAACTAAGAGACATAGTCCTGGCCAGAAGTAGCATTTGGGTTAAATGTGTAAGTTATATAGAGAGACATAGGAAATGAAGCTTTTTCTAGTTTCAGCCTAGGAGACAGTTGCCTTTCTATAGGACCACATTCATCAGGTGGGGAAAGGGCCAGTTCATTTTGTGCTTGGCATAAATAACCTACATTCCCGGAATTCTTTTTCATGCCTATGACTGGGAAGGAAGAAATGCACCAGCATTCCTCTGGCCATTCTTGGCCACAGAAATTAGCATCCTTGTCCAGAACTGGGAGTCATATCACGACAGCCACCCAGCTGTGTCTCCTCTCCACAGCCAAGGGGTGTGTGTGTGTGTGTGTGTGTGTGTGTGTGTGTGTGTGTGTGTGTGTGCTGGGGGAAGAGAAGGGTGGGGAAGTAAAAGGGAGATGGGAGAGGACAAGCCCTGACATCCTTGTCTTTCTCCTCATCCTGCAGTGACGTGAAAACCATTTAAGCCTTTAAGCTTCCTTAACCACAAGGGATACTTTTTCTGAAATTTTCTTCATGATTATATCATTCTGAGCTGGGAAGAACCTTAGAGCCCATGTGGACTAGGGATTCTTAACCTAGCATCTGTGCCCTTCCCAGGGATCTGGATAGATTTCAGGAAGTCCTTGAAATAGGATGGGGAAAAATGACATCGTCATTTCAACATAATTGGTTCCCTTTGCAATTATATATATAAATACACAATACGTTTAAAACCATTGTTCTGAGAAAGGGTCCATAGGCTTCACTAGATTGCCAAAGGGGTCTATGACACAAAAAAAGATTAAAAACTCTTGACCAGCCTCAATTCACAGTTGAGGAAAGTGGGGCCCAAAAAAGATTTAGCCATGAACCGAATTTGTGAAATGGGATGCAGACTCCAAATCCAAGGCTCTTTTTTCACTACCTTTCATCTCCAGAAACATTTCCAGGTGTGTTACCTTTCCCCCACATATACCATTTTCCTCTTGAAATGACTTTGTATTTATTAGTATCCTCTACATATTTATTTACTTGTATATATATTGTAAAATCAGTCCAATAGAATATAATCTCCTTGAGGGCTGGGACTGTTTTAGGGTGTTCTAGGGTTTTTTCTTTTTTTTTTTCTTTTATCATTCTCTCTTTCTTTCTTTCTTTCTTTCTTTCTTTCTTTCTCTTTCTTTTTTGTTTTGTTTTTGTATCTCTAACTCTTAGCACAAATAAGTATTTAATAAATGTTTGTTGAATTTAATTCTTAACCATGAGTCCCACTCTGTTGTGTGTGTGTGTGTGTGTGTGTGTGTGTGTGTGTGTGTGTGTGTGTTTCCCAGGTGGATTTGTTTCCCTTGCAGACTTGGGGGAGTGGGGGATGGGATAGAAGGATGGTCAAGACAAGCTTGCTTTGGGAGGTTCTCAGCTTGTAACCTTATCACAAAGCAGTGAAGGAATCCTAGAGAGGAGGTTCCTTCGTGGGTCAGCAGAGTCTGAGAGTCCTAAAATCCCTGAGGTTATTCTATTCCCCTGTCAGGACTTCAGGTTCCTCAACTGTAAAATGGGGCTAGGAGAGGAGTGACCAAAAGTTTCCTTTCTAGTTCCAGATCCTACACTCTCTTGATCTTATGAACCTTTGTGCTCTCCACAGAATCCAAAAGACGGGGTCCCACTTTTAACTCCAAGACACTCCTAACAGACTAACATTACCTTCCAAAGAAAATGGCAGCTGGATACAAGCTTGCTTTCCATTAGGCATGTTCTCCGGGCTGAGGCAGAGATGCCAGTCAGCCCTGGAATAATCTTAGTGGTAAGTTACATGCAGGGCTGGTGTCCCACAAATACAGGGGCCAAGATATACCGGTAGAAGGGTATTCTAAATTGAGGCTTGGGCCTGCTTTCGCATTGATTAGTGTGGGCTGGATCTGCTCAGGCCTTGGAGTAACTGTCCCTGGTTTGACAGGTGGTAGGTAAAAGGGACCGGTTGGGAAACCCAGTGATCGAACTCTGCCAAGGAATGTGGTATGATTTCCAATGACAAGTCACCATCTCCGGGCTAAGAAGAAAACAGAGGCGAAAGTGAATTGGAAACAAGCCCGTTTCAGGCAGAAGACTAGAAATGCTGCCTTCAAAGAAGAGCTCTGAGGATGAAAGTACAGAGGCAGACACATGGTAGACAGTCCATAAATACTTACTGGTTGATCAGCAGTCAGTAAGTAATGACGGTCCTCACCAGCAGTGATGATGAGGCTCCATGATGACAGTGCTCCATAATGACTCCAGTTTCTATAGCACTTCAAGGTTTACAAAATGCTTGTCACAACAACTCTATGGGTCAAGGCAGTACAATATTATTATTCATTTATAGATGAGGAAACTGAGGCTTGGCAAGTTGCAGTGACTTGCCCTGAGGTGACACAGTAAGTGTCAGATCCAGGACTCAAACAGGTCATTGACTCGGAGGTGGAAGGAACCTCTGGTCCAATGCCTTCCTTTTATAGATGAGGAAATTGAGGCTTAGGTAGGTTAAGTGACTTGTCCAAGGTAACACAGGTATTAAGCAGCAGAAATGTGATTTGAACCAAGGGTTCTCTGATTGGAAACCTAGGCATATTCCTCAGTTCTTCATTCTTTCTCAGTCTCCATATCTAATCAATTGTCAAGTACTGCTGATTCTACTTTTGTAAAATCTTTCTTACATGTCTCCTTCTCTCTTCTGACACTGCCACCATCTTGGTCCAAGCTCTCATCCCTTCAGCCCTGGACTACTGCAGTAGCCTTCTGATTGGTCTCACAGACAGTTGTCTCCCCTCACCCAAGTCCATTCTCCCTCCTCAGCTATCAGGGCAAACTTCCTAAAGTGTAGGTCTGACCACTGTCACACTCCCTCTCCCCCTCCCCTTCCCCTTCCAATGCCACAAATTCCAGAGGCTCCCTATTACTCCCAGAAAGAAATAGAAAATCTTCTGTTTGGCATTTAAAGCCTTTGGTAACCTGACCTCCCTCCTACCTTTCCTCTTATACTGTACTCTCTCTTCATGTATTTTTATCCGGTGGCACCAGTCCCCTTGCTGTTCCTGACACAAGGAACTCCATCTCCTGACTGGGCATGCTCAGTGACTGTCTCTTGTGCCTGGGATGCTCTCTCTCCCCACCTCTACTTGCTGGCTTCCCTGGCTTCCTTCAAGTTTCAGCTAAAAGCCTACCTTCTGCAAGAAGCCGCTAGTTCTGGCTAGTGACTTCCCTCTGAGAGTATCTCCGATTTATTCCTGTATGTTATCTCATTTGCACATAATTGTTTGCACGTCATCTCCCTCAGTAGACTCTGAAAGCAGGAACTAGTTTTGCCTTTCTTGTGTCCTCTGCATTCAAAGGCTTGGCACACAGTACGTGCTTTAAAAACCCTTATTGACTTGACTTTACTGCACAGACAATGCTCTTTCTATCGTACCAACATTGCAACAACATTGCTTCTCAACTATCTTGGGCCCAGTGTGTGCCCTGAGGTATGGTGATACTCATTCTTACCCTCAAGCAGCTTACAATCGAATTGGCAAGGCAGCAGATGTATGGAAAAAGGAAAGAACACCACATGCCATTTGGGGAGTTCAGATTTGTGATTTTGTTGGCAGTAAGAACTCACAGTAAACTAATGAACAAGCGTTTCTTGGGAGCTCACTGTGTGCCAGGCTCTGACGTAATTGAATACCCCAATGCGGATAGACAATTTAGACTTTCAGAGATTTTCATGAGGGCAAATACTACAGTATGAAGTATACCGACTCTGTAATCGAAGGACCTAGGTTCAAATTCCAGCTTTTTCCCTTGCTGACTGTGTGACTATGGATAGGTCACAACCTCTCTAGGACTGGGGCTCCTCATTGGCAAGATGCAGCTTGAACATCCCTTCTTGACATAAAAAGGGTAAAGTATAAAGCAGCCTACCTAATGAAAAACCCACTCACCTTGGGACGGCTGGTGCATTTCATGAAGACAAGATTCTGAAGTGTTGACTTTATGGAAGCACCACAGAAAAAAAATTATGGGGGTCATAATGAACCACAAGGGAAGTCAGGATGGTGTCAGAAGACTAAAATCAGCTAAGCTGACCCGCTCATCCATAGACTGGCACTCAGCATGGAGCTGCTCCACTGGGCAGGAAGGTTCAGGCACCGAGGCAGGACCCCAGAGAGGCCAACCTGGGGGGGAGCAGCAGCAGCTCATGACGAAAGCTAAGGACTACATCTCCCGGGGCCTCAATGTCAAGAGCCAAGCTGAAGATAGAAGCTCCCTCTGTGGTACAATGGAAAGAGTGCTGCATCTGCAGTCAAAGGCTCTAGGTTCAAATTCTGACTCTACTACTGATTAACTGCATGACCTTCAGCAAGTTACTTCTGTCCTCAGGATGAGAAGCTGGGTGCCACAGTGGATAGAGCACTAGGCCTAGAGACAGGGAGACTCATGTTTAAGGCTAGCTTTGGATACTCACTAGCTATATTACCCTGGGAAAGTGACTTAACCTCTATCTGCCTCAGTTTCCTTAACTGTAAAATAGAGATAATAATAGTACCTACCTCCCGGTGTTGTTGTGAGAGTCAAATGAGATAACATTTGTAAAGCATTTGACATGTTGTAAGTACTTAATATTTATTCCTTCTCCATACTTTGTGTGCCCACAGGATATGTCCTTGGCCTTGTGCTGTGTAACATTTTAATCAGTGGCTGAAAAAAGCATAGATGGTGTGTTTAACAAATTTTCAGGTAATACAAATATATCTACTTTTCCTGTAATTTTTGGTCCATGACATTCTTTCTCATTGTATGTGAAATGGTAGCGATGTGATTTGCTCCACGCTCGTTGCGAGAAAGCTTGGGCTGTTGTGTGCTAGATTGTGCAAAAAGGTATTAAAGGAATGTTTTTTCAGTAGTTCAGTGCAGTTATATGTCTTTGATGTGGGATACTCCCACCACCAGCCCAGACCACACCCTTGGGCAAAACTTCCTTATCCTACATGATTCTTGTCACTAAGCCCGATCTTAACTACATCACTGGCTACTGAAAAAACTGGCAAATGGGAGAGCTGGTCTACTGTGGGTGATCTTTAAGAGACCATGGAGAACAGGAGAGGTGCTGTGGCACTGGAGAGGGGGGGATGTTGTCACAATTTTTTTTAAAGGAAGAGGGTGGAGTGTGCAAACTATAGGCCAAAGAACTTGACTTCAATTCCTGGCAAAAGTCTAGAACACATTATTAAAGGGATGGTCTGGGAGTGTTTAGCAAGGGAAGCGGTGAGCCAGAGAGGCTTCATCAGGAACTGGTCATGCCAGACTAACCTCACTTTTTTTTTGGCAGAGTTGCTAGGCTGGTAGATCAGGAGAATGCTGCAGACATAGTGTACCTAAATTTCTGCAAAGCATTTTGACCACAGGGTTTCTCATGCTGCCCTTGTGGAAAAGATGGCGAGATGTGGGCTAGATGGTAACCCAGTGATGTGGATTTGGAACTGGCTGAATGATCATCCAAAAGGGTTGTCATGAATGGGTTTGTATCAGTTTGGAGAGTGGTTGCTAGTGGAGTACCCACAGGACATGTCCTTGGACTTGTGCTGTGTAACATTATCAGTGGCTTGGATAAAGGCATAAATGATGTGCTTGACAAGTTTCCAGATAATACAAAACTGAAAGAAGACAGTTAGTGTGCTGGATGCAAGGGTCAGGATTCAAGATCTCAGCAGGCTAGAATGGGTTGGTTCTACTATGATGAAATGTATTTATTTACCTACTTTAACTATGATGAAATTTAGCAGAGATGAGTACAAACCCTATGTTTGGGTTTAAAAAGTCAATTTTACACATAAAGGTTAGAGGCTAATCAGTGGTTCATATGAAAAAGATATGGGTCTCATATATCTACATATCTGTATCTATCTATGTCTATGAAGTACAAGCTCAATATGAGACAACAGAGTGACAAGGCACACTCACACACACACACACACACACACACACACACACACACACACACACACACACAGAGAGAAAGCAAAGTGTTATGTCCAAAACAAGGGAGGTGATAGCCTTCTAATACTCTGTCCTATTAAAATCATATTTTGAATAATGTGTTTAGTTCTGAACCCTATTGTATGACAGGTTTAGCTCCTTTTCTGCTCTTAATTATGTCTTTCAAACCATTTCTCGTATTCAAGTCATCAGCAGTAATATACCGCAACCAACTTTCACCCATGTGCATTTTTCTCTTGCCCTTCTGATCACCCCCCCCCACTGTGATTATTTTGGCATCCTGTTTCTACCATTGCTAGCCATATGGCATCAGGATGAGGATATTAGTTTTTAAAAGATTTCAAAAGATTTTTAAGGCTTTGGTGGGAAGGCATAGATCAGAACCAGTGAAAGTCCTGCGCAAATGTGATTCAAATCCTGTCTCTTATTCAATTCTAGGCCCATCTCATCATCCACCTGTAGTGTCTATCAAATATGTATACAATGGTAGATCAATTACTAAGCTATTTATCAAACTTCATGCTATAATCTTAGCAATATATGTGTTCTTCATCCACTTTGTTTTTCCAATGTAGATTGCTAGATATATCTCTTTTGAATAATTATACGTGATATGAAGGAGGCCCTATAATGTTTAAGTATTTAATGGACTTAGTGTAATGCCATCCATGAGTAAAAACATCCGTAGTGTTCTTTATTTATAGGGAACTCTTTCACAGAGATTTTGTGCCGGTTAACCCTTATGGCACAAATGAATTCTTGGTGAATACGTCTGCAGGTTCAATGCCTCGCTTTCATGGTAAGACTCAGAAAAAACAGCATCAACTAATGTTTCAAGGGCATGACCAATCTTTCAAATAATGGACATATTCACAGCTCATAGAAAAATGATGAATGCAGGTGGAAAGTATTGGGTAATTCTTGACTTAGGGATAGAGATCACAAAAGACAAAATAAATTATTTTGATTACTTGAAATTTAAAAGCTTTTTTTAATGAACAAAACATGTAATTAGGATAAGAGGGAAAGTACTCTAGTAGGGAAAAATCTTTAAATGAAATATCTATGATAAAGGTTTGCTATCCCAAGCATACAGGCAACTAATCAAAGTGCATTAGACCAAAAGTCATTTCACAATAGATAAGAAAGAAAAGAAAAATTGCCAACTATTCACAGCCACATGGAAGAATGTTCCCAATCACTAATAATAAGAGAAATGCTAATCAAAAGAAACCTGAGGTTTCCCTTCGCATCCAGCAAATTGGTGAAGTTGACAAAAGATGGGAATAGTTAATGTTGTAAGTGTTGTGGAAAGGTAAGAATAATAATATATTTTGGTGAGGCTATGAATTGGTCCAAGTTCAGGAAATCATTTTGGAATTATTTAAAGAGTGATTTAAATGTCCATCATCTTTCACCCAGAGACGCCTCTGCTGCATGTATCCACCAGGGAGCTCAGTAACAAAAAGAAAGGTCTCATATGCATCAAAAGAGCAAGAGCTTCACTTTTTGTAGTATCAAAGAATTGAAAATAAAGTCGATGTCCGTCAATTGGGGATGGGAAAACAATCCTCGGTAGATGACTGAAAAAGAACATGACTACGGTATAAGAAATCATAAATATAGCAAGTTGTGGAAAGATTTGTCTAGACTGGAGAAGAGTGAGCTAAGCAGAATCAGGAAAACAACATATCCAATGACTAGAGCAATGCACATGAAAACAATGACCACTACTAGCTCAAAGCAACCAAACCTGAATGCTGCGAAACGCTAATGAGCCGGGTTCCAAAGAACCGATATGAAAAGACACTTTCCCCCCCTCTCCCGCAACTGCTTTTTCATAGGTGGGAGATCGTGGGTGTGGAACACTGCATATGCCCAACTTTTTTTTTTTTAATATGTTGCCTAGTTGTGCTTCATTTTTTTCCTTCCTCTTTTTTCTTCTTTGATGGATGTCTCCCTGGGAGGGAAGCAGTTGACAATATAGCCATTCTACCTGGGGAAGGGATTGGGGATTAGTTCAATGGAAATATCTATCCAGTTACTGAAACACTCTAAAACTAATTTTTGCTGGAAACCACGTATGCTCTAAAGTGGGGGATACCTGCATGATGTCCATGTCTCTTGGCCCAATCCTTAAGAGAAACAGAAAAGACTAGGACAGGGTTCTAGCCAGAGAAAGAATATTGAAGGGTTGGACGAGGGAAAAGTTTAAAGTAACTAGAATTATTTAATTAAAAAAAAACTTTTAAAAACTGGGTTTCATTGGTGTAAGGAGTTTATAGCTCTAGCAATTTAGAGGGGAACTTTCCTTGCAATATATAGTCTTAGATAGTTGCCCAGAATACTTCAAGTTTAAGCAACTTGCCCAAGGCCTCGTGGTCAGAAACAACACTTAAACTCAGGTTTTCTTGACTCAAAGGCATCTCTCTATTCACTCTACCACATTGACTCTTTGATAAGAGAAAATTGGTTTAATAATATTCTTCAAGTATATGAAAGGATTTTAGAGAAGATAGGGACCAGATGTCTTTCGTCTTCACTCTGGACTGGAAAGGAGGAAACTGGCTTAAGCTACAGCCTGAGGGTGTCTATAAGGAAGAATTTCCTGACAACATGTGTTATAAAGCTTGAAATGGGTTACTGAGGAAAATCTTGGAATCTTCTCCGGACATCACAAATAAAATAGCTTCTCCTGGGCGTGGGAAGGCTTATGAAGACCCAAGCTCTGCTGTTGTGAACCAGACATATAGTTAATACAGCCCAAGATTCTGTCTCTTACAAGAGACATCAAAGGATGGATTATGGAGAGGTATGGTTACCTTCAAGGGCTAAGAATGGACCCCTTAACCTTCTGTTCATAATTTATTATGTCTCACATTCATAAATTCATTTGAATTTTTTAAAAAAATCTAATTTTAAATACACATAACTGCTTGTGTTTGTGAGTTCCTTAAGTCAAATGATACACACAAAACACTATGTTTTCATACATTTCTATTGTTCTCATCATCACCTGCTCTACAAAGCAATAATTCCTTTGATTTATTCTAAGTGTGCCATTTCAATTCGCAAAGGGTGCTCCTTAATTTTGTCAGACCAGGATTTGGTAAAGTAGATCCATGCTCACTCCATTTATGTTTGTCATCATTTTATAGACCTTTCAATAGAACCCAAATATGGAACCCCAGTCAAAGAATCAGACTCTCGGAGAAGGAAGCAACCTCACTGATCTGTACCCAAACAGGAATCCCTTGGCTGGCCTTTGTAACAAGCAGTTGTCCGGCCTCTGCTAGAAGACTTCCAGTTATGAAGGACCTGTTACCTCCTGACGTCTCCCATTCTACTTCTAGACAGCACTCACTGTTAGGAAGCTTTTCTTTGTATTAAGCTAAAATCTGTCTTCTCAAGGTCCGCTTTTTACTCTAACTTCTGCCCTTTGGGGCTAGGGAAATCAACTGTCTTTCCAGGAATAAAATTAGGTTGCAAGGAGTCTTCCACAGGTTCTCACCTGCTTCCCTTAGCAATCAATAGTGCATGTTTCAGGATGGGTCCAGTAAAGGATCATGATCCCAATGTTTTCTTTTTGTGAACTAAATGGTCTATACTGGGACCAAGCCAGAAATCCCAACCTTGTTCACACTGTACTCCCACAGCTCCCCCACCACACCCACCCAAAAACATTCTCCTATTTGCTTCTCTTGCCTTCCTGTAACTTCTAAGTCGGCTCCATTTGGCAACCCATCCCTGCCAAGTGGCCCACCACACATTCCCTTGATCATTTTGTTTACCCTTCGTTGCTCCCTTCCCAGCTTCATTTTCTCTCTCTTGTGGTGCGGCTGATGATCATAATTGCATGGAGGTATTTCTGTTTTCACTCTTCTTTGCAACATCTAGTCACACCTGGAGGGGTGGGTAGGGAATGCTGGAGAAGAAAGGGGAGCCACATAGTCCTTTCTTGCTTTATGAGTCTCTGATCTTACTTGAACATATAATAGAATGATAATGATGATGATGCCTACACAGGACACTCCATTTCCTGCCACCACACCCTTGCACAGGCTATCCATCATATTTGGACTTTAACCTCTCTCACCTCCATCTCTTCTCCCCTCGCTAGGCTCAAATACTATCACCCACATGAGGTCTCTCCTGATTCCCTCAGATGCTAGGGGCTCACCAACAAAACTGCTTTTTGGGACACTCCATATTTTGTATACATGTAGTATATACATTCATATATACATATATACACACCCATGAATTTAGGTACGTGGTGTGTGTGCGTGTGTGTGTGCGTGTGTGTGTGTGCGTGTGTGTGTGTGTGTGTGTGCGCTGTATTCCCTGTCAGGATATATAAGCTTCTTGAGGGCAGGAGTTATTTAGTTTTGTCTAGAAATCCTCACTTTCTGGTACATGATAGGCACTTAATAAATACGTGTTGATTGATTGGTAAAGAATAAATCACATTTCTGTAGCCTTTTAAAGGGTATAAAGTACTCTGCCCATCTCACCCCCATGAAATATTCTCTACTTTACAGATGAGGAGACTGCAGTTCATGTAGTCTTCACAGCATGCCCAGGTCACACAGCTAAGAAGCACATTCCTACCTAGCCTCCTCCCCATCCAATGCCTGGGAGTCCTCATTGTAGCAGATGGCTACAGAAGCTAATGGTGGAGACCCACTGCAATGACACCCATATGTCAAGTAAGGTGTGTGGGAGGAAAGGAAAAGGGTGGGGTTGGGATTTGCAGGACTCCTTGTATTTGGGTAAATATTCTCTCTCTGTCAGAAGGGTTGGAAGGGTAAATATTAGTAATAATCTAGGCCACAGTGACTGGAGCAATTGAAACCCAGGGGAAGGACACACAACCCCTTGTACTGAAACCACAAAATGTTTTTTCCTTCGTCTTCTGACCCAGTCCTGCCCGAGTCTGCTCCTTACCCCCATTCTCTCCCACCCAAGGCCACCTATCCCTCCAGAATAGGTCAAGGATGGGTGGGGGAGGTGGGGTATCTCTGCCCACCTCTATCTTCAGGCCAGCAACAAGATGGCTCAAGAGACACTGAAGAAGAAAACAAGCCCATATTGCCCGGCTGATTGAAAATCATAATTTTTAAATGACTTCACTTACTGCCTCATATTGCTTCTATTAGGTGTCAGGGCAAGAAGTGTCTGTTAAGCCTTCATTCAGTTCTGGTTACAAAGCAGAGGCCATGGCAGAGCCCAGCAGGGATTCAGCACAGAGAGGACATTATTCACAGCTTTGGACTAAGCTCAGGGTTTTAATGAAAGTACTCATTAGCCCCATCTGGGGCTCCATTTTTCAGGGCTGGAAAAAAAATTATCTTGGTCATCTTTCCCACCCCCCACCCCCATTCAAAGTTCCCATTTGAGATGCATAATTACCATCATCATAATTGATGGATATTTATTTCACTTATTAACAATATACTGCCTTGTTACTGTTTGGTTAAAACCTCTTGCTTATTAATACGTGAATGTTAAATAATGCAGAAATCATTATTTACACATGGCAGTTGTGGGCCGTTTTCCTCTTCTCCTAAAGCAAAAGGGAATGCAGTAAGGAATAGTAGAAAGAGCACAAAACTTAGAAGATCATGATTGAGATTTTTTATTTTAGGCAATTGGGATTAAGTGACTTGCCCAGGGTCACACAGCTAGTAAGTGTCAAGTGTTTGGTCTGAGGCTGGATTTGAACTCAGGTACTCCTGACTTCAGGGCCGGAGCTCTATCCAGATTGAGATCGTTAAGTCTGCTACATGCTACCTGTGTGACTTAGAATAAGCCACTTTTGCTCTCTGGTCCTCAGTTGCCTAATCTGTAAAATGAGGAAGTTGGGGTAGCCCTTCAGAGTCCAGATCCTGTGACATGCCCTCTTATAATCCCCTTTCCCCCTAACTCCAGCCATTCATGGCATCCTTCCCTATTTTAGTCCCAATCCAAGGCTGCCCCTACTCCCATCTACCTGGGAAATACTGAAAGTGCATTGTGGCAGAGATAGACGAGGTATAATGGAAAGAATACTGGTCTGGAAACCTGAACACCCGGGTTTGAATCCAAGCTCTGCTGTTTACCAGTTGTGAACACTGAGCAAAGTCAGTTTTCTCAGCTACAAGATGAGTGTGATGACAGTCAGACCCTACTCATACTGTGGGGGCAGCTAGGTGGCGCCATAATGCACAGAGCACCAGGCTTGGAGTTAGAAAAACTCATCTTCCTCAGTTCAAATCTGGCCTCAGACATTTATTGGCTGTGCGACCCTGGGCAAGTCACTTAACACCATTTGCCTCAGTTTCCTCATCTATAAAATAAGTTGGAGAAAGAAATGGCAATCTACTCCAGTATCTTTGACAAGAAAACCCGCAAAGGGGCCACAAAGAGTCAGGCATGACTGAAAACGAGTAAAAAACATTCATACTCTGAGGATCAAGTGAGAAAATATGTGTAAAGGCTCTTATAGGTACTATGTTAATATTCTATCTTGAGTAGGCAGCAGTAGGAATCACTAGGGCTCTGCCAGAGGCATTGGCAATCTTGTTGCAGGGGCAATAGGGTGCCTTCCAAAATGTACTGCCCATTTCTGGGATTTAAGTTTAAATTGTTGAGTCGAATGAGACTAATTTAATAACCTGTGGTTTCCTGGCTACAAAGAGGTAATGCTTATCTAGAATTCAAGTAAACCAATATTTATTGTCTATTACATATTAGGCACAGTGTTAAGCACTGATGATACAGAGACAAAAAAACCCCACCAAGCCCTTCCCTTGAGTGAGGGATTACATTCTACTGAGGGGGGGACAATATGTCAGCTGATGAGAAAATGCAGAGAACATCGACATAATTTCAGTGTGGAAGGAGGAGAGAGCGCTACCTAACATGTTGAGGGATTAGGCAAGGCGTCCTGTCCAGGTCTTGAAGGAACTAAAGGAGGAGTGCATTCCCGACTTCGAGAGTGATTGTGCAAAGGAAAAGAGGAGGAAGAAAGAATGCCATGCACATCAAACAGCATATAGACTTCTGGAGAAGTCATTCATTAAAAAGTCAATCAGACGATAAATAGTCAAAGGATACGGTCAGGCAGTTTTCCAACCAAGAAATCAAAACAATTTATAGTCATATAAAAATGTTCTAAATCATTATTAAATTAAAACAACCTTGAGATACCATTTTACACCTACCAGATTGGCTAAAATGATTGAAGAGGAAAATGATAAATGTTGAAGAGGATGTGGAAAAATTGGGACACTATTTCACTGTTGGTGGAATTGTGAACTGATCCAATCATTTTGGAGAGCACTATAGAATTTTGCAAAGAGTTATTAAACTGCCTCTACCCTTTGACCCAGCAACACCACTACTTGATCTATTTCCAAAGATGATTAGGGAAAACATAAAAGAACCTATATGTTCTAATAGTCATAGCAGCTCTCTTTGTGCTGGCAAAGAACTGGACATTGTAGGGATGCCCATCAATTGGGGAATGGCTGGACGAGTTGTGGTATAGGATTGTGATGGAATACTACTGTGCTATATCAGAAATGATGAGCTCAATGATTTTAGAAAAACATGAAAAGATTTCGCATGAAACAATGGAAAGCAAAATGAGCAGAACCAAGAGAATATCACATAAAATAACAGCAATATTGTTTTAAGAACAACATTGAACAAATATGTCATTTTGACTATTATGAATACCCACATTAGTAACTACAAAAGACATATGAAGAAAGATGCTATTTGCATATAGATAAAGAACTGACAAATAGAAGTATGTATAGAATAATTTTACATATGGGTGTGTGTGAATTTGTGTCTAATGGTAGCCATCTCTAAAGTGGTGGGGGGAGGAGGGGAATAGGAAAGAAAAAAAGGAAAAAAAGAAATTTATATGATAATTTTATTGTATATTTGAAAGTAATAGCAAGTTGTACATAGTAGATTTGCAGTTTCATGTGCAATCTTCTTTTTTTATTGTACTATGTTATGGAAATGCTTGTTTTATTCCGTAAATTAAAAATAAAATAATTTTTTTAAAAAAGTCAACCACAATCTTCGTGTTGGTTGATGCCAAGAATCATGGAAATTTAGAACTAGTCTAGGTCATCCAAACCACCCTCCTTGCTACAACACCCTGACAAGTAGTGACCCAGGCTCTGTTTACATACTTGTAGTCACAGGGAACTCAATCCCTTCCCAGAGAGCCCATACCACTGGCAGACAGCTGTATTAGGAACTTGCATGCAGAAGTTGCAATGAGGAAGATTTTGGTTCAATGTTATCATGGACAAACTTCCTAACCATTAGATTTGTCCAGAAAAGGAACAGACTGCTTTGGGAGGGAGTGTTCTGCCCACTCATAGGTTCTTCAGGCAGAGGTTTGGATAATCATTTCCTGAGGATGTTGTAAAGGACAAGGAGGGGAGCTGATCAAGCAGAGGTTGAACTAGATGATCTCTGAGCTTCCTTTCAACTCTGAGGTTCTGTGATGCTGTGAGTGAAATTGTGCCCTCTGAGGCTACGAGGCAAAAATCTGCTCCCTTTTCCAAGTGACAGGCCTCCAAATATTTGGGAAGCTATTTTGTACCCTCCAAGGCTTCTCATGAAATGGTGGTACCTCCTTTCTTTTAGAGAGGTCACAGGTCATAGGATTTAGTGCAGGAAAGGACTTTAGAGATCATCCACTCTACAGGTTCTTAACCTGGGGTCTCTGAACTTACTAAAACAAACTTAGTGTTTTGATAATTGTATTTCAATATAATTGGTTTCTTTGGTAATCGTAGGAATTTTGTTTTATGTATTTTAAAACCTTATTCTGAGAAGGGGTTCAGAGGCTTCACCAGACTGCCAAGGGGTTCTCTGACATGCATAAAAGGCTAAGAACCCCTGCTCCTCAATTTGGAACTATGCCCGAAGGGTAACCGAACTGTGCGTACCCCTTGATCCAATAGCACTATGAGGTCTGTGTCCTGAAGAGATCATACAAAGGGGAAAAGGACCCATGTGTACAAAAAGGTTTATAGCAGCTCTTTGTGTGGTGGCAAAGAATTGGAAATTGAGGGGATGCCCACCCATTGGGGGATGGCTGAGCGAGTTGTGGTATGTGAATGTAATGCAATACTGTTGTGCTGGGAGAAATGACGAGCAGGCAGATTTTAGAAAAACCTGGAAAGACTTACATGAACTGATGCTGAGTGAAGTGAGCAGAACCAGGAGAACATTGTACACAGTAACAGCCGCATGGTGTGATGATCAGCTATGATAGACTTAGCTCTTTTCAGCAATACATTGATCCGAGACAATTCCAAAAGTCTTGTGATAGAAAATGCTATCAACGTCCAGAGAAAGAACTAAGGAGTCTGATTGTAGATCGAAGTATACTATTTTCTCTTCTTCTCTTTTTTTTGTTTGTTTGTTTTTTTCTTCTCATGTTTTTTTTCCCTTTTGTTCTGATTCATCATTCACAACGTGACTAATGTGCAAATATGTTTAATATGATTGTACATATATAGCCTATATCAGATCACTTGCTGCCTTGAGGAGGAGTGAGGGGGTGGGAGACAGGGAGACAATAAATTTGGAACTCAAAATCTTATAAAAGTGAATGTTGAAAACTTTAAAAAAAAGAATCTCTGTTCTCAACTAAACTCTTTATTTATAAATGAGGAAACTGTGACCCAGAGAGTAATGACTTTCTCAAAGTCACACAGTAAGTGAATGGCAGGGCCAGGATGCAAACCTAGGTCCTCTGACTTCAAACTCAGTGCAGCCCAGAACAGTGCAAGGGGGGCAGGATTTAGAGGAGGAGGAGCAGGGCTTAAATCTAGGTTCAGCCACTTCTTGATTCTGTGACTGGGGTAAATTACTTCACTTCTCGACTGCATTTTCTCCATCTATAAAACAAAAGGGTTAGACTTGGTGACCTCTAACATCTCTTCCAGTTCTAAATGTATGAGTCCTGTGATCCTTTTCCATATGAAAGCTCTTCAAATAATCAAAGAGAGCAATCATCTCCCCCAGCAAATCTTCTCTAACCTAAACATTCATTATATTTTCAAGCAACCTTCCCATAGTATTGTCTCCAGTTCCTTTAGTATCCTGGGTTATGCTCCTCTTGACATACTGCAGTTGTCAATGTCCCCAAATGAGACATAATTCCCCATAGTATACTGTCCAACAAGGGTAGAGAACAGTGGGGCCATCACTCACTCGTTCTGTTATTCCTGCTGGATTAATGCTTTTTTCAACTGCCATTCCACATTCTTAAGTATATTGAGCTCAAAAATCCCCAAAGCTTGTTTTCCTGCACCCCACCCTGTGCAACCCACAGGCTCTAAGGCCCCAGGTATCCAGATGTGTGCATACAGTAATAGTTATTGTATATATATTAGTATAACTAAGGCATTTATTCATCTACCTATCTACCTATCTATCTATCTATCTGTCTTTATCTGCTTTCCTCTCCATTTGCCTTCTTTTCTATCTCTATCTGCCTTCTCTATATCTATTTATTCATCTGCATTTCTATCTATCCAACCATCCATCTATCTATCTATCTATCCACACATACCCCTCTGAATGTAAACAGATGTAGGTGTCATAACACCATAGGATTTGGAACTGGAAGGAACCTTAGTGATCATAAAGTTGACTTCCCCAAATTTCACAGAGATAGAAAAGCTAACTTGTACAAGGTCACACAGGTGGTAAATGGCAGAGCTGGGATCTGAATCCACATTCTCTGACTCCAAACCCAATGTTCTCACCTACCATATGCTGCTCACTGGGGTTAACCCTTGAGAGCACAAGCATAGGACACAGTCTTGTATTTTATTAAGTAACAATTATGAAGCACCATGAAATTGCTCTTAAGGAGCCAAAAAGAAAATCAGGTCTCTTTTCCATTAAGTCCCAATTTAATAGATATTCAAGGAGCATGGAGGTGAGGGAACAGGGATTAGCAGAAGCTAGAAAAGTAAGAAAGCTCTCAGGGTCGGCATCTGGAGAGGGATGAAGGTTGTAAGAGGGGCCCAGCCGGTTGCTCTTCCCTCCATCCTTGATTCATGGGGTGCCAGGCCCCAGAGGATGCCTGCTGACAAATGCAAACAGTTTCCAGAAGAGCTTCAAGCTGCCTGCGTGAGAACAGCTGCGCAGCCCTGTAATGGATGTCACTGTCAGACATAAACTCAACATTTTCCTGGGGAATGGGGCTGTGGAGCCGGGTCTTCTTGAGGGACCTGGGGGAGGGGCACTGACAGGGGAGGCGCTGGGCTATTGCCAGGGTCAATGTTTAAAATTCTAGAGAGGATGGAAAAAGAGGATGAGGAAGTAGATGTCTTGTGGAAGCTATCTTATAAATGTGTTTTTCCTGAACTGAATTCAAACTTCTGTGGAATTAGCTAGCCTAAATATCCCCCTGTTCTCTCCTCCACTAAAGTCCCCTTCTGATGCCTCATTATGATGCTGAAATTGCTCTGGGCTCTCCACAGTTGAGCCCGCAGGAGCAGATCCTACAAAGCTCCAAGGGCCCAAAGTATGGATCTCACAATGGGCTGATTATTGTCTGAGAATCAGTTGGGCTTGGAGTTTACAGGGCTAGCTCAGTTATATTCCTCTCCTCTTTTTACATACTTAGGGGGTTCTGAGTAGAGTGTCACATGAACTGTCAGATACCACAGCTCATTCTTGGAAGAGAACCAATCCACCTTTCCAAGATGAAAATAGAAGAAGGAGGAAAAACAAGGTTTTCCAAACCTGTGCCTTTTGTACCAATATTTTTGTAATTTATTATTATTTTTAATGTGGCTTAATGCTGATTGGTCACCCTGTCTTAAGTCTCTCCCATTCTAGTCTTATCACCCACTCAGCTGCCGAAAGCACAAGTCTGATTGTGTTATTCTCCTATTCAATAAATTCCAGTGCCTATCTATTGTCTCCAGGATTACATATAAAATCATCTCTTTGGCTTTTAAAGCCCTTCACAAGCTCAGCTCTTCCTGCCTTTCCAATCTTACATTGTACTCCACTTCATAGGCTCCGTGGTCCAACTGAATAGCACAACTTACTCTTCCCACACAACACTCTGTCTCACCACTCTCCGTCCCCATGGGCTGTCTGTCCCATGTACTTACAATGCTCTTCCTCTCCTCTCCACCTCTTAGATTCCTTGGCTTCCTTCAAAACTCAGGTAAAAGTTCATCATCTGTAGGAGGCCCTTTCTGGTTCTCCATACTGTTGATATCTTTCTTCTGAGATTGCCTTCTATTTACACTGAATATATCCTGTATGCACGTGGTTATTTGTATGTTGTTTCCTCTGTTAGACTGTGAGATCCCTGAGGTCAAGGACTATGCTTTTTTGACATTATTTGTGTTGTCCCTAGTGCCTACCATGGTACCTGGCATATAGCAAGCACTTAGTAAATGTGTGCTGACCAGCCATTCTGCATTCAAGGCCCTTCACAACCTAGATCAGATCTTTTCAGTCTTATGTCATGTCCCTTCATATACCCTACATTCTAGCCAGAGTCTTGTCACTTCTCATGGCCCTTGCTCATACTTTACTCCATTTCTAGAATGTATTTCTCCATCCCTATTCTCATTTTCTAGAAGACCTTCCTTCAAGGCCCAATTCAAGTGTTATCCCTCCATGAAGCTTTCTTTGAACCCTACCTACCCCCACCCCAAAACTGAAAGTGATCTCTCTCTCTTTCTCTCTCTCTGTCTCATAGCACTTAGCCTGGTTCCTTCTTTTATCTTAATCTCACTGTCTTTTATGCCATGGTTACTTATATGTGTCTTTTCTCTATTATTGAAAGAAGGTTTTGTGTTTTACACACACACACACACACACACATATATTCGTATCCCATCAAAACCTATTACAGTGTCCTGCATGTACAGACACTTAATAAACTGCTGAATGAACAGAAATTTCACAGACAGTTATGGCATTTGAGGCCAATACCACAAAAAATGCCCTCAAATCAACTCTAAGATAAATTCAGGTGGGGTGACAGACCTCGGGACAAAATTCTTCATAGGGGGAAAAAGAAGTATAAATAAGTGTACCTAAGTACACCGGTCTCTGGCATGGTGATGGGAAAACATAGACCTTGGAACACTAGGAGGCCACTGCTGGGGGGGATATGGAGGAAGGGATCAGGACAGTCAGAGGGAAGGTCACTTGAGATACTGCTACCTGGAAGAGGACCAGGGTGTGAAGAGAAAGCATGTCATCAGGAAGCATGCTTATTTTTAACTATTCTTGCAAAGTGTTAAACCTAGTTTCTACTTGGTAAATTAATTTAAGTGCTGTCAGTGCCTGCTAAATTTCAATGCTCTTGGGCAAAATGCCATTTGCCTTGTCCTAGTTATAGTTCTATGAATGAATGAAAAGTAAGGAAGGAAGTATGAAAGGAAGGAAGGAAGGAAAGAAGGAAGGAAGGAAGGAAGGAAGGAAGGAAGGAAGGAAGGAAGGAAGGAAGGAAGGAAGGAAGGAAGGAAGGAAGGAAGGAAGGGCACAGCTGAAGATTCAGATGCTTAGATATTGCCAGCTGACTAAACTCTGTGATAACTCTAATAAAGTGAGATACTTTACCAAGTAAAGAAAAAGAAGGAAGCATAACTCAATAGATTATGTAAGTAACAAAACACTACCTATATGAAAATCACACATTAATGAGCAAAAACAATAAACTCCCTCATCCAGCATGTTCAGTGCTAATTTAATATTCTGGTTAGTAGAGTGTTATAAATATACTGTTATGATATAAATATACAATTACAAATATACTATAAACAAACTCCTCATTTTCAAAGAATTAGATTATAATGAAATAAATATGCTTAACATCACAATCATACAGGCTATTGCCGCTACCAGTTGATATCTGCTCTCTCCATCCATCTATCTATCTATCTATCTATCTATCTCTATTATATATTATCTCCCTAATTCTACCACCTATCTCTCTATCTAATCTATCTGTCATCTATCTATCTACTGCTACTATTTATAATACTACAAGGAGTTCACATTTCTATAGTATTTTAAGGTTTATGAAGTATTTTTCTTTTAAAAATCTTATAAATTCAAATATAAGTAGTTCAAGTATTATTATCCCCATTGTACAGAGTCACAGAGATGTTGTGACTTACCTATGGCCACTCAGGTAATAGTAGAGCCAAGATACAAATCAAGGTTTTTTGCCTCAGAGTTTAGTACATTACTAATAATGTAATAATAGCAAACAAGTGAGCCCCTTTCCGATCTACAGCTAAGTAGTACAGTGGCCAGAGTGCTGGGCCTAGAGTCAGTCAAATCCAGCCTCAGACACTTACTAGCAGTATGACCCTGGGCAAGTCATTTGAACTCTATTTGCTTCAGTTTCCTCAGATGTACAATGAGGATCATTATATTAGCACCTACTTCACCAGGTGGTGAGGACCAAATGAGATATTTGTAAAGCACTTAGTATAGTCCCTGGCGCATAGTAGGTACTCTCTAAATACTTATTCCTCCTCTTCCCTGGGCACTTTTGATCGTGCACATTTTCTGACTCAATGCTGAAGTGCATGGCACTTTGGGATGACAGAGCAAACCCTTTTCCATCCCTTGATCTCCTCTGCTATGGCAATAGGGATAGGGATTGCGTCAAAGCTGTATCAAAGAAGACTGGCCGCTAAGCTAAGAAGGGCCATCCACTTAAGCAGATCTTAAAAGGAGGGACTCTTTTCTTCTAGAGCTCTCTCTTTTTTCTTTTCTCTGAACATGTGGCATATAACTCTCTGTAATCAATTCAATCACCACCCATAATTCCAGAGGACTGATGATGAAGAATGCTCTCTACCTCCTGAAAGAGGTGATAGATTCAAGGTGTAGAAAGGTATGTGTGCGTGTGTGTGTGTGTGTGGTGTGTGTGTATGTGTATGTATACATAGATATATACATATTTACTTACATATACATACATGTGTATGCATATGTTTATATGTGGGTATGTATATGTATGTCTATACAAATCCGTGTATGTAGAGACTTCCGCTTCCAGGAGCCAAGATGAAAAGGTAGTCGCTCTCACTCTCCCTATCAACCTCTGAAAACCCAGAAAATATCACCCCAGAAAAAAAAAAACCTGGAACAGTTGAACTAGAAGAAAGACAGGGAGCAGCAGTGCAGCAGCCCAGCAAACATGTCTCCCAGTGCCTCAGCAAAAATAAGGGAGACAGAACTACAAGGGGCCCCAGGCAGATAAGTACCCTGCAGCATTCTGAAAGGAGGTGAATAAAACAACCTAAAGGCTTCCTAAAGCCCCAGCCTTGCTGGTTGCAGCCCAACACCAGGTGAGCTGTTGGAACCCTGCAGCCTCCAATTGTGAAGAAATCCTGAAGCCCAGGCGGTAGAGCAGGCAAACACCAACACCTGGACCTCAGTGCCTCAGTGGGTGGGGGGGGGAACCGGTGGAAACCAGCTCAGAAAACCACCTGAAGCCTCAGCACTCCACCACAAAGGAATCTTCCAGTGCATTAGCAGAAATGAGGGAGACAACACTGCAGGGGGCCCCAGGCAGACAAACATCCTGAAGCAGCCATGTAAAAGGAGCTGAAGAAAGCTAAAGAAAAGGAAAAGCAGGCAACCTAGAATTGCCTGAAAGTTCCAGCCTTGCTGATTCCAGCCCAACAAGAGGTAAGCTGCCAGAAACCTACAGCCTCCAATTGCCAGCATAAGAGGCCCCAGCACACAAAGCCAGTGACCAAGACCTAGGCTCCCAACACAAGAAGCTTGGGTCAGTACCCTCTGTTCCCCAGAGAGAGCTCAATCTCTTTAAAGGCCAGGGAATAAAGAAACACCATGAGTAAAAAGAAACGTACCATAGATTCATATTATGAGAAGAGTGAAGATCAAGACAGAAATTCTGAAGAGGACAACATTGTCAACAAACCCACATCTGCAACAACAAAAGGGAATATGAACTGGTCTGAAGCCCAAAAAGCCTTCTTAGAAGAGCTCAAGAAGGATTTTAATAGTCAAATGAGAGAGGTAAAGAGTCCTTCAAAAATACAATTGGCCAATTGGAAAAAAAATACACTGAAGAAAACAAGTCCCTAAAAAACACAATTGGCCAATTGAAGAAGGAAGGACAAAAACTAACAGAAGAGTACACTGAAGAAACAAGTCCCTAAAAAACACAATTGGCCAATTGAAGAAGGAAGTACAAAAACTAACAGAAGAAAACAATCTATTAAAAACTAGAATTGGACAAATGGAAACTAATGTCTCTATGAGAGAGCAAGAATCAGTCAAACAGAAACAAAAAAATGAAAAAATAGATGAAAATGTAAAATACCTCATTAGTAAAATAATCGACCTGGAAAACTGACTCAGGAGAGACAATTTAAAAATTATTGGACTACCTGAAAATCATGACGAAAAAAAGAGCCTGGACAGTATCTTTCAGGAAATCATAAAGGAAAACTGCCCTGAAGTCCTAGAACCAGAAGGGAAAATAACCATAGAAAGAATCCACCAATCACCACCTGAAAGAGATCCCAAATTGACAACACCAAGGAATATAATAGCAAAATTCCAAAATTACCAGATGAAAGAGAAGGTGCTGCAAGCAGCCAGAAAGAAACAATTTAAATATCGTGGAACCACAGTCAGGATTACACAGGACCTTGCAGCTTCTACATTAAAAGACCTCAGGGCATGGAACATGATATTCCGTAAGGCAAAAGAGCTTGGAATGCAGCCAAGGATCAATTACCCAGCAAAAATGAGCATCATTTTTCAAGAGGAGAGGTGGATATTCAATGAAATAGGAGACTTCCAAACTTTCCTGATAAAAAGACCAGAGCTCAACAAAAAATTTGATCTTTAACTCAAGAAGGACTTAAGAAGGACTTAAAAAGGTAAATGGGACAGAAGGATACAATATGTTGTTAATGGGGGGGCTGTTTAAACCCCTACAAGGGAATATGAGACTTGCAACCCTTGAGAACTGTATTGTTATTACACCTTGTTAAAGGAGTATACATAAAGAGGGTGGATATTAGTTGACTTTGATGTAATGATAAAAAAAATCTAATCAAGTGGGTTAAATGGATCCAAATAAGTGGATCAATCTGATCTTAGAAAATGTACTGAGAAAGGAGGAGGCAGACAAGGGTAAATTACATTACAGGAAAAGACACAAAATCCTATTACAGCAGAGGGCAAGAAGGGGGGGAGCATTGTTTGAACCTTACTCTCATCAGATTTGGCTCAAGAAGGGCATAATATAATCAGTTAGGTATAGAAATCTAACTTGCCCTATAGGCAGTAGGCAGTAGGAGGGGAAAGAAAAGGGAGGGGGGAAAGAAGGGAGGGAAGAAGCAGTAAGACTAAAGGGGAAGAAAAGGGAAAGGGATAATAAAAGGGGGAAGGGACTGAAGGAGGTGGTGGTCAAAAGCAAAACACTAGTGAAGGGGGAAAGGAAAAAGGAGAAAGAAAAGCATAAATGGGGGAAAAGGATGGAGAAAAAGACACAGATAGTAATCATAACTGTGAATGTGAATGAAACTCTCCCATAAACGGAAACGGATTGCAGAATGGATTAAAAACCATAATCCTACAATATGTTGTTTACAGGAAACACATTTGAAAAAGAGTGACACATACAGGGTAAAGGTAAAAGGCTGGAGCAGAATATATTATGCTCAGCTGAAGTAAAAAAGCAGGGGTAGCAATCCTGATCTCAGACAAAGCAAAAGCAAAAATAGATCTAATCAAAAGAGATAAGGAAGGAAACTACATCCTGCTAAAAGGCACCATAGACAATGAAGTAATATCATTACTAAATATATGCACCAAATGGTATAGCATCCAAATTCTTACAGGAGAAGTTCAGGGAGTTACAGGAAGAAATAGACAGCAAAACTATACTAGTGGGGACCTGAACCTCCCCCTCTGCACTAGATAAGTCTAACCACAAAATAAACAAGAAAGAAGTTAAGGAGGTGAATAGAACATTAGAAAAGTTAGGTATGATAGACCTCTGGAGAAAACTGAATGGGGATAGAAAGGAATATACTTTTTTCTCGCAGTACATGGCACATACACAAAAATTGACCATGTACTAGGGCATAAAAACCTCACAATCCAATGCAGAAAGGCAGAAATATTAAATGCATCCTTTTCAGATCATGATGCAATAAAAATTATATGTAATAAAGGGCCATGGAAAGATAGACTAAAAAATAATTGGAAACTAAATAATCTAATCCTAAAAAATGATTGGGTCAAACAACAAATCATAGAAACAATCAATAATTTCATTCAAGAGAATGACAATAATGAGACAACATACCAAAACCTATGGGATGCAGTGAAAGCAGTTCTTAGGGGAAGTTTTATATCTCTAAATGCTTACATAAATAAAATAGAAAAAGAGGAGATTAATGAATTGGGCATACAACTAAAAAAACTAGAAAAAGAACAAATTAAAAATCCTCAACTAAACACCAAATTAGAAATATTGAAAACCAAAGGAAAAATTAATAAAATTGAAATTAAGAAAACTATTGAACTAATAAATAAAACTAAGAGCTGGTTTTATGAAAAAAATAAAATAGATAAGCCTTTGGTTAATTTAATTAAAAAAAGAAAGAAGAAAACCAAATTACTAGTATCAAGAATGAAAAGGGAAGCTACCACCAAGGAAGAGGAAATTAAAACAATAATTAGGAATTATTTTGCCCAACTATATGCCAACAAATTTGACAATCTTAGTGAAATGGATACATATTTACAAAAATATAAATTGCCCAGATTAACAAGAGGAAGTAAAATACTTAAATAACCCCATCTCAGAAAAAGAAATTGAACAAGCCATTGATGAACTCCCTAGGAAAAAATCTCCAGGGCCAGATGGATTTACATGCGAATTCTATCAAACATTTAAAGAACAATTAATTCCAATACTATATAGACTATTTGGGAAAATAGGTGAAGAAGGAGTCTTACCAAATTCTTTTTATGATACAAATATGGTGTTGATACCTAAACCAGGAAGAGTCAAAATAGAGAAAGAAAATTATAGACCAATTTCTCTAATGAATATAGATGCAAAAATTTTAAACAAAATACTAGCAAGTAGATTGCAGCAACTTATCACAAGAATAATACACTATGACCAGGTAGGATTTATACCAGGAATGCAGGGTTGGTTCAATATTAGGAAAACTATCAGCATCATTGAGCATATCAACACAAAACCAACAGAAACCACATGATCATCTCAATAGATGCAGAAAAAGCTTTTGATAAAATACAACACCCATTCCTATTAAAAACACTAGAAAGCATAGGTATAAATGGAGTCTTCCTTAAAATAATAAATAGCATATCTAAAACCTTCAGCAAGCATTATATGTAATGGGGACAGGCTAGAAGCATTTCCAATAAGATCGGGGTGAAACAAGGATGTCCATTATCACCACTGTTATTCAATATTGTACTGGAAACCTTAGCTTTAGCAATAAGAGAAGAAAAAGAAATTGAAGGCATTAGAATAGGCAAAGAAGAAACAAAGCTATCACTCTTTGCAGATGACATGATGATATACTTAGAGAATCCTAGAGAATCAAGTAAAAAACTACTTGAAATAATAAACAACTTTAGCAAAGTTGCAGGCTATAAAATAAACCCACATAAATCATCAGCATTTCTATATATTACCAACAAAGCCCAACAGCAAGAGACAGAAAGAGAAATCCCATTTAAACTTACTGTAGACATTATAAAATATTTAGGAGTCTACCTCCCAAACAAACCCAGGAACTCTATGAACACAATTACAAAACACTTTTCACACAAATAAAATCAGATCTAAATAATTGGAAAAACATCAGTTGCTCATGGGTAGGCCAGCTAATATAATAAAAATGACAATCCTACCTAAGCTAATTTACTTATTCAGTGCCATACCAATCAAACTACCAAAAAATTATTTTATAGAGTTAGAAAAAAATAACAAGATTCATTTGGAAAAACAAAAGGTCCAGAATATCAAAGGAACTAATGAAAAGAAATGCAGGGGAAGGTGGCCTAGCAATTCCAGATCTTAAATTGTATTATAAAGCAGCAATCATCAAAACTGCTTGGTACTGGCTAAGAAATAGGGAGGTGGATCAGTGGAATAGGTTAAATATGCAAGACACAGTAGTCAATGACTATAGTAATCTATTATTTGATAAACCCAAAGACCCCAGCTTCTGGGATAAGAACCCACTCTTTGAAAAAAAAAAGCTGGGAAAACTGGAAAAGAGTATGGCAGAAACTAGGCATAGACCCAAATCTCACACCATATACCAAAATAAAGTCAAAATGGGTTCATGACTTAGATATAAAGGCTGATACCATAAGTAAACTGGGAGAACAAGGAATAGTTTACCTATCAGATCTATGGAGAACAGAAGAATTCATGACCAAACAGGAGATAGAGAACATTATGAAAAGCAAAATGGATAATTTTGATTACATTAAATTGAAAAGTTTTTGCACAAACAAAGCCAATGCAACTAAGATTAGAAGGAAGGTAGAAAATTGGGAAAGAATTTTTTATAGCCAGTCTCTCTGATAAAGGCCTCATTTCTAAAATATATAGAGAATTAAGACAAATTTATAAGAACACAAGCCATTCCCCAATTGATAAATGGTCAAAGGATATGAACAGACAGTTCTCAGATGAAGAAATTAAAGCCATCTATAGTCATATGAAAAAATGCTCTAAATCATTATTGATTAGAGAAATGCAAATCAAAACAACTCTGAGGTACCACATCACACCTATCAGATTGGCCAACATGACAAAACAGGAAAATGATAAATGTTGGAGAAGATGTGGGAAAATTGGAACACTAATACATTGTTGGTGGAGCTGTAAAATGATCCAACCATTTTGGGGAACAATTTGGAACTGTGCCCAAAGGGCTACAAAAATGTGATCCAGCAATAGCACTTCTAGGGCTATATCCAAAAGAGATCAAAGAAATGGGAAAAGGACCCAAATGTACAAAAATATTCATAGCAGCTCTTTTTGTGGTGGCAAAGAATTGGAAATTGAGAGGATGCCCATCAATTGGGGAATGGCTGAGCAAGTTGTGGTATATGAATGTAGTGGAATACTATTGTGCTATAAGAAATGATGAACAGGCTGACTTCAGAAAAACCTGGAAAGACTTATATGGTCTGATGCTGAGTGAAGTGAGCAGAACCAAGAGGACTTTGTACACAATAACAGCCACATTATGCAATGACTAATAGTTTAAACTGAACCCTTCTCAGCATTAGGATCTAAGACATCTCCAGAGGCCTGGGATGGAAAATGCTGTCCACATCCAAAGAAAGAACTATGGAAGTCGAATCTATCACTTATTTTTACCTTCTGTTGAGTTTTGTTTCATCTTTCTGATGGTTCCTCCTATTGGTTTTAATTTTTACTTCCAACTTCACTAATGTGAAAATATGTTTAATAGGAATGTAAATGTAAAGCCTATATCAGATTGTGCCATCTTGGGGAGGGGGGGGAGAAGGGGGAGAAAAATTTTCAACTCAAAAGCATATGGAAGTGATTGTTGATAAATCAAAAAATAAATTAAAAAATGCATTTCAATTCAAAAAAAAACAGAAAAACAAAAAACAAATCTGTGTATGTATACACGTGCATATATATGTGGGCATATATATATATATATATATATATATATATATATATATATATATATATATATATATATATATATATATATTGCTTGCCTATTCATATTAGTGACAAATACTTTTTTCCCTTCAATTAAGGGGTGGTGATGAGAGCAAAACAGTATAAATTTCTGTTAATTAAAAAAATAAAACTCTAATAAAAAAAAAAGGATGCACTACCTAAGTACAGAAAGCCCCATTATGGGAGGATTGGTAAGGGCGAGGGCTTGGCCTTAGCAATTCAATTAACTATTCACTAATTTGTTCAGGAGCTATGAAATCTGTATGGGTAGTAGAAGAGCTAACATAGGTATCAAAGTAAACAGACATCACTGTATCATTAACATAGAGAGCTGGCTTCAAAGTCAGAAATATCTTGAGTTTAAGTCTTACCTCTGATTACAAAATGGCTGTGTGATCATAATTAAGGCACTTAACCTCAGGACTTCAGGCAACTCGCAGTAATTGCATCTGAACTCCATTGATTGAGAGAGCTCCCTACACCGATGCAACCACAGGTTCAGATATACACCAGAAGGTGAAATTAGGTTGCATTGTTCCATACCTGACTATGAAGTCAGAAGCTTTCAGAAATAAGGCCAACCTTAGAAATAATGCATAAGAACACGCTGCTTATTATCATGAGGAATCATAAACAATTGGCTCTTGGGATGATCAGAGAGACTCTTGGGCAGGTCCTGCCACCTTTCAGCCCAATCTCTTACCAGGTAGTGCACTGGCTGTCTAAAGTTCTACAACTAAAATGTATTTTAGACTGAGGAATGTTAAAGTAAATATATACCTTATGGGAACACTCTTTAAGCTTTTTTTTTTAACTGTACAACACCATAGAGTAAAGGACCTTATCATATCTTCACACCCTTAGAAGAATACTTGCACTCGAGAGAGAGAGAGAGAGAAGCCACCTGAAATTCTATGAGTTAGGATATACAGAATAAGAGAGATGAGGTCCTCCAGCTCTCTGGTCTAGACAGACCATATCCGGAATGTTGTTTTCAGTTCTTGGCACCACACTTTAGGAAGGTCCTTGGGTCATGAGGATGATAAGAGAGGCAGAGAGCATGCCTACATGAGGAATAGTAGAAGGATGCTCAGTCTAGAAGAGATGAGACGGTCAAAGAGATAAAGGCTGTCAAAGGAAAAATGGATTGGACTTGCTCCAATTATGCCCAGAGTGTGGAAATAGGAGGAATTAGGGGGATGGGAAATGCAGATATATAATTCTGCTTGAAATAAGGAAAAACTTCCAAATAATTGGAACTATCAAAACGTAGAATGAGCTGCCCCAGGAGATTGTGTTTCCCTTCATTGGAAGTCTTCAAGTAAACTCCACCTGTCAGGGTATAGTAGATGAGATTCCTGTTTGCGTATGAATGGGGCTAGATTATGGCCCTTCTGGGCCCATAAAGTCCCTTCTGCCTCAGAGACTTTGTGATTCTGTAAAAATGTAACAAGTAATAAAGGACATTTGGAGGAGGGAAGAAAAGGGAAGTGAAGGGGAAAGGACAGAGGGAGGTCTAAAGTTGTGGCTTCATCTGGGTTGCTTCAATGGAAGACTCTGGCTAGTGTGAAAGTACTGGGTGGGGAAGGCCACTGAGAAGGGGTGGGTGTGTGTGGTGGTGGCAGCAGAGACAAGAAGGTGTCAAAAACAAACCAGATGCTTCATAATTTTGCCAAGGGCTGGCCTGTTTAAAAGAAGAAGAACTGGACTAACTGACTCACATAAAATCACAGAATATTTGGGTTGGATGGGATCTTAAAGCCGATCTGCTCCAAGCTCCATGGTATAGCAGAAAAGGCATCAAATCTGTAATCAGAGGATCCGAATTCAAATCTTGGCTCCATTCCTTACTAGCCAAGGCCTTGGGCAAGTAATTTCCCTTCTTTAGATCCCATTTTTCTCCTTTGTCAAATGAAGGGTTGAGTTAGTAGACCAGATGAGTCCTAAGGATCTTTCAAGCTCGATTTTCTAGGAAGTCTTCCATTTTACAGATGAGAACACCAAGGCCCCCAAAAAGGAGGCTACAAGGTACTGAGTCAGTGACAGTTCCAGGTCTCTTGACTCTCATTCAGTGCCCTTGCCACTAGACAACACTGTCTCCTGTGGCTGAAGCAGGTCTACAACACAGAAGACCACAACACAACTTTACAGATTATTGCCTCTGAAATCTAGCCCTTCACAATTGTCACACGTGAGGAAAAGGTGCTCTCGCCTTCACCCGCACTGACGTGGGGCCTCTTTTGGTGCCAGAAGAAACCCTCCTCATAACCTTGCCCTAGGCAAAAGCAGCAGTGCAGAGTGGTACGGGTCCAACCCTGTTACAACCAGTACCCAAGGGCTATCCCGACCGATTTCACTGCGTCAGATCCTCGGTGGAGCACGTCGGCAGTCAGCCAGGGGTTGGATCTATTTCAGACATAGTAAGGTTTTTGTTGCCTGGGCACTTGGACCTGTACCTGTTTTGCAAATATCAGCCAGTCTCATGGACCAAACATAAGCTCCCCTCAGGTCTGGGCTTGTAAATGAATGTTAACATCGTTTTCACTGTCGGGCCATTGACCAGCCCAGACCAATTTAAGCAACTGGGATATGTGGGCATGGGCTTATTTAAAGGCTGTGGTGGCAGAAGGGTGTATCAAGTGAGGTTAAACCTAGGACATGCTACCACTTTCTGAAGGGAAAAAAAAAACCCAAAACACAGAGAAACAACGGGTGGAGATATTCAGAGCGAAGGGGCCAGTGACATAAAGGTGAAAACCAAACAAGAGAGGTCGCTAGGCTTTCATTCATGTAAGATTTCAGGCAAGTAGGATTTGGTGACCAATCAACCAAGAAGCATTTACAAAGCACTTACTGTTTGCCAAGCACTAGAGATAGAAAGAGAAAGCAAAAACAGCACTTACCGTCAGAGATTTGACATTCTAACTGGGGACCTGGAATACTTAAATCCAAGGTTGTCATGGCTTTAACTCCTGGTGGGGGTTCCAGCCTGCGCCTGAAACTGAGAATGAGAAACAGAACGGAAACGAAAACACCCTAGGCTCATTTTTCTCGGAGCCATAGGATAAAAGGAGAGATGAGTGCCAAGGTATCCCACCCTCCCCTTCCTGCTTCTTTCCCTGGTGCAGGCACTGGAGTGCACTGTGTGTGATCTTGTCGCATGGTATAATTCTGTCCGTCACGCTGCTTAAAAGGTAAACAGAGTGCACTCTGTGTGATCTTCACCCTGTGTTTGCAGCAGGATATTGGAGGGCTGTTCTAAGAGCGGGAATATCTGATAAGTGAACGGGAAAGAAGGTGGCACTGTCCCAGTCTGGAAGTTGTAAAGAAATAGCCCCTTCACAGCCAGCTGAAGAAGGCTGCAGCCACCTGCTGTAGGGAAAGGCAGGGAAGAAGAGCGCTTCCGTGTCAGGTGGTCTGAACATGCTCCAAGCGAGCCCTATTGCACACAAAGCAGTATATACAAGATAGAAGTAGAGCAGATAGACGGAAGGGAGGCTTAGATGAGGAGGCCCTGGCAGCTGGCAGGTCACAGCTGAAGGAACTCCCTCTGAAGGGAAGAAACAAGCAAACCGATAATGCACCGAGGTTGAAGTGGAAATCTCTCTTTGACAATTATTCATTCCTTTCATAAATATGTATTAAAATACATATTAAAAGAACCAGCACGACATAGCAAAAAGAACCTCATGTTAAGAGTCAGGGGACTCAATTTCTAAGCCTTAGGCTCTTCTAGTTTAAATATAACAGAGACTGGAGTTATTATTATCACTGTGAGCAGAGCACAGCGAGGGGGAAGAGGATATGAATTTTGCATAAGTCTTAGTCCAGGGGTGGGGAGCCTGTAGCCTTGAGGCCACATATGGCTTCGAGGCCACAGATTCCCCACCCTCGTTAGTCCTTTGACCTCAAGGTTACAAAGCCCTTTCCTTACAATTTCCCTACAAGGTAAATAATAAAAAGTACTCTTTAGAGAAGAGCAAATTAGACTCAGAGGTTTATCCATGACCATATAACTTACTTGTTAGTAACTAGGAAGTAACTAAGGTGGGCTGCAAACCTTGGTCTCCTGGCCCGAGATCCAGTACTGGACCAATAGAGCACAGTATAGAGTAGAGCTGGACATAGGCATAGTGGTTGTTATTACTAAGGCTCCCAGGTCAGGACTTTGCAGTAGCAACGATTTCAGGGCTCGGAGGATGGGACATAGAGGATGAAGAAGGGGTTGCTTTGGGAGATGAGGACTCTTCACTCTGGAAGAAAAAAACAAAACGAGGATATGATTGAAGCATATGGGATCATGGCCAGCTTCCCCAAATGCCAGAATATAAAAGATAATGGCAGGGAGGGAGAGAAGCAACATCTTCCGTTGGAGTTTAGAAGAAGATGAAAGTCAGCACTATTTTGTACTTAGTAATAGTTGGTGTTTATATTAACATTTGCAAATGGCTTTTTATTCATTACCTCATTTGATCCTGTGAAAAACATATAACACTTCTTACTACCCACTCCTTATAATGGGGAAACTCAGGCTAGAGGGATAAAATACCATCTTTCACCACATAATCATCACAGATTTCATGCCAAATGTTTTTACAAAAAAAGTGGGGTGTGACCATTATGTGAAGCTTTTAAAAATTGTGCCGGTATTACTTAAAAATCATTTATTACTAAGCTGTCTTTGGTAAAAGATTAGGATGCACAGAATGCTCGTGAATATACATTAAAATTGAAAACTGACAACGCGTGTATGCTGAAAATTCAAGGCTTGTGGGCTTACAGTGTGCGAGAGATAAATGCGTATCCAAATGCCACTGGCGAATACATTGCTGCTCTGTTTACCTTTAATAAAAGCAACATGACGAACAAAATTATACCATGCGATAATTATGCAACAAAAGATTCTAAACAAATTTTGAGGCTGAAAAAAGAGGGTGCAACAATTACTCAGTGAAATGTGGTAGTTCGTCTGAGGTCACACTACCAGGAAGTACCAAAGGAGAGATTCAAACCCAAGCCCCTTTTGACTCTGGGTCCTGGACTTTTCCCCCCTCACCACCGTAGAACTCCTCACTCAAAAGGTGATACAAACACTGAACAGGTTCCAAACAAGTCAAAAGAAAGTGATGAAGAGACTGTGGGTAATTTGGGAGAGTCCTAACCTTTCCTGCCTGACACTGGAGAAGGTCATTTTGCCCTCCTGCCAATAAGCTTTTATTAAATGCCTACTATGTGCCTGGCACTGAGCTAGGTATTAGTGCTACCAAAACGGATCAAGCCCTCCCCTTACTGAACTTACGTTCTGCAGAGGGAGGCAAAAAACACACATGTGAGTATGTGTTAACACGTACACACAAATCTAAGTATGTGGCAACATGTACACGTGTAAGTCTGTGCAAAATAAGTAGATGTGATATACATTCACGCATGCATATATGCATACACACATTTGTGTGTGTGTACATACATACGTATATACACATATACATATATATAGGTAATTGGAGGAGACAAGCACTAGAAGCTGGGGGAGAGGGTCAGGAAAATCCTCATATGGAGGGGGCACTTGCAATAAACTTTGAGATAAGGGACTCTAAGAGATGGAACTAAGGACAGAGTGACTTCAAGGACTGGGAGTGACAGGCTAAACAAAGCCATGGAGGTGGAAGATGGAACGTCACATGTGAAGAACAGGAAAAAAGTCAATTTGGCCATGAACCATAAGAAATAACTCATATTTTTATAGCACTTGGAGGTTGGTAAAATCCTTCCATCACGACAAGCCTGAACCTTAGATGGTGTAATGGCCAGTGCCCCAGATCTGTAGAATAGGAGCTGAAGCCACGAGAAGCTGCTCAGAGTCCCTGCAGGATCGGCCCCAGGTATTTTGGAGCCCAGAGCAGTTTTCCCCACAATCCTACAGCTCCTTCTCCCATGTGTTCCCCTGCCAGAGCACTGCCTTGGCCTGCCAGGGATCTTATGTCCCCGTGACTCCTGACAATGACCGTGAGGAATGGTGCTGCCTCTCCCATCTAGCAGCCAAATATCTCCAGGCCATGCTGCCCCTGACACAGGGCCTGTGAAGGCTGTGCCCTTAACACAGCCCTGAAATGCTAGCTTTATTGCCATTAACTGAATAATCTTATAGGAATTTGGCCTGGAAGGGACCTCAGAGATCATCTTATTCAAGCCCCTTAGCTTACAGAGGAAGTCAAAGAGATTTGACTTCCCCAAGTCCCCCAGTTAGACCGTGCTAGAGATATTAGAATCCTTGCCCTTCTGAGCAGGTTTTCTGGCTCCGAATCCAGCGTTCTTTCCACAACACTGTGTGCTCTGCTGGCAGGCAGAGTGTCACCTCCTTGGGTTTCAAGAGCTAGAAGGCACCGCAGAAGCCGTCTCTATGCTGTGACACAGGCTGTCCCCACATGGCAGGCACACATGTCACTCCCTCCTCACCTCTGCCTCTTAGAATTCCTGCTTTCCTGATTCTTCCAACAGCTAATGCCTCCTCCACCCAAAAAAAATTACCTTGATTGTATTTTGCATATACTAATCTGATGTGCGTGCAGGTCGTTTTCCCCTTCAGAATGTAAGCATCTTGAGGGCAGGGACTGGCTTTTTTTTATCTTTTTATTCCCAACACCTAACCTAGTCCTTCTAATAAAGTATCCACAAATGCTTACTAATTGATCTAATCAAATCTCACATTTGACAGAAGAGGAAACTGAGGAGAGAGGAACTATGTGCCGTGCCCATGGTCACAGAGATAGCAAGGCTCAAAGCCCCCTGAGCCTCCAAGTTTACTTTTGGTAGATGTTACTTACCAAAGTCATTTCTGTCCAAAGTCTGATCCTATTCATCCTCCCCCAACATCTCCAAGAAGCAGGCAGGTGTCTCTATTTAAACGGAAGAAACGAACCCCCACAACTTAGATTTCTTATTATTTGGACAAGTTTAATTTAATGTTCTCTGCTCCCAATCACACCCCAGAGCATCCTGGGAAATGCCCCATAGCACCACATTCTGTGAAAGTGATGAAGTCTCAATGATATGAGACCCCCCAGTAACCTGTGGTAATGAAATCTGTGTGGAGAAGGAAGGTGAGCCTGCTGGGTTTCTAATAGGATGGTTAGGTCTGCAGATTACCCTGGTGAGAAGGACGCTAGGTTTGCTGAGGAACTTTCCATCTTCACATTAATCACAAAATCCCTAACTTTCAGAGTCGGCAAGGACTTCAGAGGGCATCTAATCCAAACCGTACCTCCATCAATTGATCAACAACCATCTGTCCCCTACCCACTATGTTCTGGGTGCCTTGTTGGGGGATGCAAAGAATGGGATAGTCCTTCCCCTCATGGAGCTTCCATTCTAACTCAGGAAAAAGCAACATATGCAGAACACATATAAAGAGAATAAATAAATCACAGGTAGTTAGGGAAGAAGGGCAGCTAGGAGAGGGGTGGGGAACCTATGGCCTTGAGGCCATACGTGACCTTCTAGGTCCTTGGGTGTGGCCTTTTGACTGAATCCAAGTTTTGCAGAACAAATCCTTTTATTAAGGGGATTTGATTTCTCAAGTTTGGATTTAGTCCAAGGGCTGCACTTGAGGACCTAGAGGGCCACATGTGGCCTAGAGGCCACAGGTTCCCCACCTCTGAACTAGGAGATCCGGGGAAAAACTTCTTGAAGAAGGGGATGCTTGAAGGAAGACAATGATTTTCTGAAGCAGAGGTAAAGGGAGGAGAGCAACTAGGCAAACACTCCAAGGTGGAAGATGGAAAGAGATGTGTGACGAACAGAGAAGACTAGTTTGTTTGGATATTCTCTACAATATCCTTGAAAATGGTTGTCTAATGATTGCACATCTACAGCCTATGCCGAATTGCTTACTGTCTTAGGGAGGGGGGAGGAAAGGGAGAGAGGGAGAAAATCTGGAACTCAAAATTTTATAAAAAATGAATTAATATGATCTTTATATTTAATTAGAAAAATAAAATACTATTAAAAATTAAAAGAAAAAAGAAAAAACAGTTGTCAAGTCTCTCTTTTTTAAAATTTTATTAATTTATTTTGATTTATCAATAATCACTTCCATATGCTTTTGAGTTTAAAATTTTTCTCCCCCTTCCTCCCCAGCACCCTCCCCAAGACAGCGCACAACCTGATATGGGCTGTACATTTAAATTCTTATTAAACATATTTTTACATTAGTGATGTTGTAAGTAAAAATTAAAACCAATGGGAGCAACCATCAGAAAGAGGAAACAAAACTCAACAGAAGAGGAAAAATATAGCAATTCAACTTCCATAGTTCTTTCTTTGAATGTGGATAGCATTTCCCATCACGAGGCCTCTGGAGACGTCTTAGATCCTTGTATTGCTGGGAAGGGTTGAGTTTATCAATATTGGTCATTGCACAACATGGCTGTTATTGTGTATGACATTCTCTTGGTTCTGCTCACTTCACTCAGCATCAGACCATATAAGTCTCTCCAGGTTTTTCTGAAGTCAGACTGGTCATCATTTCTTATAGCACAATAGTATTCCATTACATTCCTATACCACAACTTGCTCAGCCATTCCCCAAATGATGGGGAATTTCCAATTCTTTGCCACCACAAAAAGAGCTGCTATGAATATTTGTGTACACATGGGTCCTTTTCCCATTTGTTTGATCCCTTTGGGATACAGACCTAGAAGTGCTATTGCTGGGTCAAAGGGTATGCACATTTTTATAGCCCTTTGGGCATAGTTCCAAATTGCTCTCCAAAATGGTTGAATCATTTCACAACTCCACCAACAATACATTAGTGTTCCAATTTTCCCACTTCTTCTCCAACATTTATCATTTTCCTGTTTTGTCATGTTGGCCAATCCAATGGGTGTGATGTGGTACCTCAGAGTTGATCAATAACGATTTAGAGCATTTTTTCATATGATTATAGATGGCTTTAATTTCTTCATCTGAGAACTGTCTATTCATATCCTTTGACCATTTATCAATTGGGGAATGGCTTGTGCTCTTATAAATTTGACTTGATTCTCTATATTGTGAAATCTCTTTTTGAAGGGAGAACCTAGCACCCCTCCACAACTCATTTTATTTTGGCACAGCTGTGATTGGTAGGGATTCATCCTTGCCTTGATTCATAATCAACCTCTCTTACAATTTCCACACGTTGCCCCTATTTCTGACCTCTGTTCAGTCCTACTTCCACATGAAAGCTCCTCAGATACTTAAAGACCGCCTTCACTTTCCTCCACCTTCCTTGAAACATATAAACAATCTTTTTATGCCCACAAGGAAGCTGATCAGTGGAACTGCTCTCACCAAGGTAAATAGAGGCACTGTGTTCAAATGAATTAACCAAGGACTTGATCCAGAAGATTACTGAGGATCAAGGATTATTTTTTTGCTGGAAGGACTCTAAAAATAATCTAATTTAAATGTCTTACTTTATAGAAGGGGAAATAGAGAGGCAGAGAGGAATAATTTACACAAGATCACAAAAGAAATAGACTATAACAGAACCAGGATTTGAAATAAGGTCCACTGCTACCGAATTCACTGCACTTTCCATTGAACAATATCTTGAAGGATGGATCCTTGACCCCCAGATTTAGCACTTTCCACATCAAGGAACCCAAAACCAAGAGACAGAAGCATGAAAATAGTCAACAAGTACATATAAAGCAATTACTATGTGCCAAGCATTGTGCTGGACACTAGAAATAGTCCAGACAGGGTGGAGAGCGAGACACTGTGAGCTCCTGAGTCTTCAGAATGTTCAAGAATGTTTGTCTCAGGTTATGAGTCCTGTCCACAGAAGCCACCCACATCTCAGGCTCCAGGTGATGCTTGAACTTTTCCTTTTCTGATCTTTTTGTACTTGGGTGAAAGGGGCCTATAAGTAGGCTAGGAAACAAATGGTTTCCAGCTTAGCAAATTGCCTTTACAACTCTAGACCTGAAGGCTTAGGAGGTTCATGCCAGATCATAAGGAAGAAAGAAAAGAGTTGTGATATTGAATGTGCGTTTTTGGAGGCCAGACAGGCTCGTCAGAACCGATTGCCTTACCACCCTCAAGATATCCGGCATGGAGACATAACAACACATCTGTGCTTGCATATCCTCTGCTACTCCCTCTCTCCTTTTAACTACAATTTATTTTATTTTCAGACTAAAATCCATCTTCTTATTTTCTCAGTTGTCCTTCCTCTCCCCAACAACCCGCCCCACTCCCCACTGAGTGGGAAAACAGAAAAATAAAATGCCTGTTACCAGCATGCAAAATCAAGCAAAACAAATCCTTGCCCAAAATAAATCCCTGCCCTCTTGTCCACTGCCGTGGCATCTACTACAAACACATTTCAATAAAACAACTAGTTTTCAATAGGAGCCAGGTAATCAGAATTGGGGAGGGGGGGCAGGCAGAGGACTGGAGACCATCCCATATGAGGATCAGCTGAAGGAGATAGGATACCTGCCTTGGATAAGAGATTTAGGGACCACATGATAGCTTTCTTCAAGTATTTTAAGGGCCTTCTTTAGGGACAGAAAGTAGGCTTGACCTGCTTGGCCAGACTAAGCAGGATGAGGGACAAGGGGGTTGGAGAAATGCAGATTCCAGCTTCCTGGGAAGGGACAACTTCCTCCTAAGTAGAGCTGTCCAGTGAGAGGGGGTCAGTGAGCCTCCCGCCAACACTAGAAATTAGTCAAGTGTGAATATAGTAGAAGAGATTACTGTTCAGACACAGGTGGGGATTGTGTGCAACTAGATAGATACTCTGGGGGAGATAAAGGAGCTTCAGAGTGAAAAGGATTAAGTCCCAGATGAATGAGCTAGTTGAGGCAAAGGCCAGATTTTAAAATAACATTCTGTTAGGGAAGGCCTCCCCCTGTGATTGACACTAGCAGGAATTCATATGCTAGTGATGAAATTAGCTGTCTACAGAAACTTTCATTAGATTTTCCACTTAGATATGGGAAGGTAGGTTCCTGAGAGGGTTTGGTTTGCTTTTGTTACTGGTCTTAACCTGAGATTTCCTTCAATGTAGAGAACTCCTGGTGTGGAATCCGATTTCATTGATGCATATGGACAACTCCCCTGTAACTAACTTACAGGCAGGATGTTAGTTGCCTAGAGCACTGAGAATTTCAAGGAGCTTGCCCAAGGTCATATAGACTAGAACCTAGGTATTCCTGACCCTAAGGCTTGACCTTTATCCACTATTCTGTGATGCCTTGGAAAAGAAATCATTTTGGGGGATATAAGTCATTTTTACAGCAACATAAGATGGTAGACATAGAACTGGGTGTGGCATCAGAAAGGATCTGGTCCTGGACTCTCATGTTACCGATAAGGAAACAGGTTAGGCAATAAAAATAGATTAAACATATACCATGTGCAGGGCACTGGGCTTAAGTGCTGCGATCCCCTGCTCTCAAAGAGCTCCCTGTCTAATGGAGGAGACAAGAATTAAACAACTAATGGTGGACTTGTGAAATGATCCAACGTTTTTGGAGAGCAATTTGGAACTATGCCCAAAGAGCTATAAAAGTGTGCATACCCTTAGACCCAGCAATAGCACTTCTAGGGCTATATGGATCATACAAATAGAAAAAAGACCCACACATACAAAAATATTTATGGCAGTTCTTTTTGTGGTGGCCAAGATTTGGAAATTGAGGGGATGCTCATGAATTGGGGAATGGCTGAACAAGCTGTGGTATGTGGATGTAATGGAACACTATTGTACTGTAAGAAATGATGAGCAGGATGCTCTCAGAAAACCTGGAAAGACTTACATGAACTGATGCTGAGTAAAGTGAGCAGACTCAGGAGAACATTGTACACGGTAACAGCCATGTCGTGCGATGACTAATGTTGATAGACTAAGCCCTTCTCAACAATGCAAGGATCTAAGACATCTCCAAAAGTCCCACGATGGAACATGCTGTCCCCATCCAAAGAAAGAACTATGGAATTTCAATGTAGATCGAAGAGTACTAGTTGCTTTTATTTTCATCTGTTTTGTTTTGTTTCCTCTTTCTTGTGGTTCCTTCTATTGGTTCTAATTCGTCCTTACCATGTGACTAATGAGAAAATAAGTTTAATAGGAATGTAGTACGTATAGCCTATATCAGATTGCATGCCACCTTGGGGAGGGAGGGGGAGAAAAATTTAAAACTCAAAAGCTTATGGAAGTGATTGTTGATAAATCAAAATAAATTAATTAAAAAAAGAATTAAATAACTAAGTGCCCATGCTGTCCTGCATGCCTACTACACTCTCCCTCCTCAGTTCTGCTTACCAACTTCCTTTAAGTCCCAGCTAAAATCCCTCGTTCAACAGGTACCCTTCCCTAACACCTCTGAATTCCAGTGCTTTCCCTCTTCATTATTCCCTATTTATCTGCATATAGCTGGCTTGGTATATATTAGTTTGCATGTTGTTTCCCCTATTAGATTGTAAGCTCCTTGAGGGCAGGGATTGTCATTTGTCTTTTTGCATCCCCAGCACTTAGTACGGGGCCTGGCACATGGTAGGTGCTTAAATATTGATGGATTTATTGAAGCAATACACGGAGTAAATAGGAAATAATCAACAGAGAGAAAGCATTAGAATTGAGGCGATGGGAAAGGCTTCCTGGAGAAGGTGGGATCTTAGCTGAGATTTGAAGGAAGCCAGAAACCCAGGAGGCAAAGATAAGGAGGGAAAGCATTTTAGACATGAAGGACTTGTCCAAGATCATGACCCAGTTTTCCCATGTCCCATTTATCCCTAGTGAAGCTGCCTCCCAAGTTTCCAGTCTGTAAGGCTAAGAGAATAGGTCCTCCATGTCTTGTACTCTCAGGAAGGTGTACCAACTGGTAAGGTCCAGACACCACCTTGCTAATCTTTCCCAATATTACTGCTGTTGGCAGTCTTAGAAATATATGCTTTTTAATTAAGCAGCCCACAAAATATTTTTAGTAGCACTTATGTTTAAGCTACTAAAGCCGATCTTAGTCATATTATTACCATAGATAATTTTTTTACTAGAGTAGAAAAAAATATAGATTTCTATATGTATGTATACAAATAGCTATCTTGGCTATCTATACATATAGCATACATGAACCTAATCACAGAAACAGAGAAGCAGCATAGAAGAGTAGATAAAGAGCAGGGTTGTGGGGTTTTCTTTTCTTTTCTTTCTTTTTTTTTTCTGGCTTTGGTTTCAAGAGGACCTTGGTTCAAGGCTTTCTCAGAGACTCTAATTCATCTGTGAGAAAGTGAAGCTCCCAGGAAGCAGGGCAGGTCTGTAAGCCCCAGCCAGCTGGTTAGCACAGCAAGAAGAGCTGGGTCTCACTGACCTGCCCTGTCTGCCAGTAATTATGCTACTAACCACATGGTCAGAGTCTCCTAGCAGCTGGGAGGCCTTGGGAGTTAGTCTCACTGCCCACCTGCCCATCCAAAGATTAGCCCTTCATTCAAGCCCTAGTTCTCCAGCAAGCCAGGTGAGCTGGTCGATTTTTCACTGGAGAGATCATCCCATAGTGACTGGCTCACAAGACTTAAATCTTCATCATGCCACATGACCGCAAAACCCTGCCAGCATATTTCATCTTTTCTCTAGTGGTAACTCACCCAAATTTTTCATTCCTTCAGGCCCCATTATTATAATCACTGCACACAGACCCTGGGAGAAATTCTTAAAATGTCATGCCAGAATCCAACTCTATTGTAGAAGAAATGTGTCTAAATATATTAATAGTGTTTCTTTGTAATTTCCTGAGGCAGAATCCCCCCTGTCCCTGCTTGGCTATACCTGGGACTGATAATTAACTTGACCAAAAGAAGTCCATTTGGCTTCAGCATGCTGTTGAGTCATTCCAATGTTATTCAGTCTCCACTTGCCACCTCTTTACTCAGGCAATTATTTCTTCTCTTTGGCCCCATTTGCTCCATCAGGTTAATTCTCTATCCCTTAGTTTCCATGTCAGGGTCATCTTTCAGCTCCAGCTTCCCAGCCTGGGCATCCTCTAGCATTTCCCAGGATTCTTTGTCAACTTTATACTTGGAACATCCTACAAAAAGAAGCAGAAGAAGGAGATGGAGAAGAAAAAGCACTCAATTACTAGGCATTAATTAAGTGCCTTCTATATTCCAGATCTTATGCTAGGGGTTGGGAACGCAAAGACCAAAACCAAATGACTCCTGTCCTCAAGGAGCTTACATTACATCAGGGAGATAACACATTCATGTTCATTCTTTTCACAAAAAGTCTTCTACTGGACATTTCCATTTTCTCAGGAACTCATCTTTCGTGTTTATAGTTAAAATGGCTCTCCTTTATGAGGCAGCCCTATAATAAGACTCCCTGTCCTAGCTAGGGATTTCACCACAACTGTAACATTAGCCCTAGCTCTAACCATTAACTTCCTCAATATTTCGAAAGAAATGTGATGTCATTTGTGTGGGTGTTTACCCTTCACCAACATAAACTGGACCCCTCTTCATGAGCTCATAGTATCATAGATTTAGTGCTGGAAGGGACCTCAAAGACCTCTTACTTTGGAGATGAGGAAACTGAAGTCCAGGGCTGGCCCATGGTCACAGACTTAGTGAGGTGATAAGAATCAAAGGCAAGATTAGAACGAAAGGGCTCTGCTTCCAAAGCCAGTGGATTTTCCCACTGTACTGCACTGCTCCTCACGTTACCATGTTCCACCAAAATTCTTTACTCAATGATCAACTAACTACCTTGGGCAAATTATTGGCCTGTTTCTTCAACTGTAAATCTGGCCCTCAGTTTACTCCTCTCTAAAATGAATTAATATATATTCAATGAATATATAAATAAATGTGTATGTAAATGGAGAGAAAAAGATGAAAGGCATTCTGAGCAGGGAAGATATCATATATGCAACACATATACATGTTTGCTGTTGTACAATTGTTTCAGTCCTGTCTGGCTCTTCATGACCCAATTTGGGGTTTTCTTGGCAAAGATACTGGAGT